>NW_027325365.1:4091542-4721129 GCF_036924035.1 Leuresthes tenuis
CTCCTCTGAGCTTTCTGAGTCCAAGTCATTCTGGTTTAAAGACACAAAGCAACTAAACCTCTGAGCGACTTCTCAAAGTGTTCAGTTTTTATCACAAACTTATTTCAGTAATGAAAAACATGTTTCAGGGAAGAGCAGCCAGCCAGAGCTGAAGGATGGCCGAAAGGGATTCACGTATGAAAGTAATGCCTAAGTGTACGGCGTGAATTCAGAAATTAACATAAACGTATGGATGAGTTGGTAATTTAGTAAATTAATAACTGTTTACAAAGTTCCATTATTCAATAGGACTAAACTCCATAATTACACGTGCACTGAAAGCATTTCAGCTTATTACAGATGCAACATAAAGCCTTAGAAGTTTTGAAAAATTTCATTTCAAACATAATTTACAATGATTAAGACCTAAAGTAAGATACTGTTCATCATGTGCATACAGCTGCTTCTGCATTTCCATGAACTTTCTCAATAACTAAAGGTTGAAGGTTGCATCTTTAACAGATTGTTAAGCAAATGCTTCGATTTTGACTCAACTAGAATGCAGCGGCAATGAGGGAAACTCAAGCTTAAAGATGGAGCTTTGATACCGTCAGTTTTGCACAATCAGCCCCAAGATCAGACACCTCTTGTTCTCTGTAATAGCCCATCTTTAACATTCAGACGCAGTAATCGGAGTACAGAAGGCCGGCAGAGCAGAGCCTCCTGTAAAGATCAGACAGACACTGCAATATGAAATATTGGACAGCATCCAAAACACCAGAAAACCTTGTTAGCACTGCATAGTATACGGTAAAGCTACATGAAGTTCTGCTGTTTAATATCGGCTTCTCCAACATTTCTACCTGGGAGACCAGGTATTCCTCTGCCAACATTATGTTCCTGAGTTCATAAAGGTCATCGTATGCTTCTCTGTAAATTTGTGAGCAGAGAAATAAAGGCACAGGCTTGCAAGTCTGTCCCCAGACAGGGATGAACCTGCTAATTTCCTAATGGCTTCTTCTTCCTGTGGGCCATTAGATAAGCAACAGCAGCCACCGCTCTTAAAACCGGCGTGATGTAAACCCCACTGATCACTATCGGCCCTGCTAATGGCTTCTGAAAGGGAGAAAACACATTCAATCACATTTACTCACAATCAAAGATATGGCAGAGTGTAATGCTAACCCAAGTGCATCCCACATTTGTTCCACCTTGTCACAGCACTTTGATTTTGTGTTCGATACACTGTTAGTTATTGTACTGCTCTGTGTTATTCTGGATGTATGTGGCGATTGGCTTTAATCATTCGAACTGGAAGGTTGAGGCAGTATTGATTTGGAAGAGTGCTCAACCACATCGCAGCAGCTCATTATTAAAAGGGAAAAAAAGTCAAAAAGTTACTTTACGAAAACAAACCTATCAAGCCCTCTTACAGATACTCAGGTGAAGCTAATGGACGAATGTAGTGCTGCTAGTTTTCATGGCTGTTGGGATTCATTTATTTTCAGGAAGAATGTTGAGCTATTCTGAAGGATTTGATAACAACTATTTTACCCCGTATACCCAGGAGTTGATTGAACAAATCAAATGGACAAATATGAACAACTGAGTGTCAAAACAAAACAAGGTGCTTCCACAAAGGTTCCAAGGGATCACTGAGTGGTTTGATAACTGTGAAAAGGTGTGAATCGTATCTATTAAAGTCTGCTTTATCAGAGTTTATACACTTTTCTGACTGCTACTCCAGAATCTGACGGAAGTTTTCTTTGATTTGATTTGTTTCCTTTGACTTTTCTTTCACTGCGGACAGTAGGAACCCAGGATATCTCATGTTTTCTTTCATTACTTAATTTAATTTGTTAGTTAATATTTTTGCATTTCAGGCTGCAACATATTGCAAAAAAGAGTTAGACAGTAACGCCTTAACTACTTCGTAATGTTGGCTATCACAACACTTAGAATACCTCCTGGCCTTAAAAATAACAAGTGATGAAGATATTCAGGTGTTATTTTATGTGGTTTTACACTGTCTGGTTAAAAAATGAACAGAAGTGGAAATGAGCTTTGCCAAGGGCCCTGATACAACCCTATACCATCACAGAGCTGCTTTTGCTCTTTGGTCCGGAGCACACAACGTCCATTTCTTCTAACAAAGATCTGGAATACTGATCGGTCTGACTACAATACACGTTTCCACTGTGTAATGGTCCATCCAGATGCCTCCAGAAAGCCTTCAAACTGGATCTAAAAGCATTTAAAATGGGTCTAAAAGAGCGGTTAAACTGGATCTAAAAGTATTTAAACTGGGTCTAAAAAAAGCATTGAAAATTAGTGTAAAAAGCATTTAAACTGGGTCTAAGAAAGCATTTAAAGTGGTTCTAAAAAACATTTAAACTTTGTCTAAAAAAATCACTGAAACTGAGTGTAAAAAGCATTTAAACTTTGTCTAAAAAAAAGCATTGAAACTGAGTGTAAAAAGCATTTAAACTGGGTCTAAAAAAACCATTTAAACTGGGTCTAAGAAAGCATTTAAAGTGGTTCTAAATAGCAGTTAAACTGAGTGTAAAAAGCATTTAAACTTTGTCTAAAAGAATCATTGAAACTGAGTGTAAAAAGCATTGAAACTGAGTGTAAAAAGCATTTAAACTGGGTCTAAAAGCATGAAATTCTTTTGTTTATGCTGTACTGTAAGAATCACTGCATTTCTTAAACAAACACCTCAACTTATCTTGATTTTTGGGTTGTAGTTTCTCGTGTTTGTTGTCATTACTGAATGTTTAACAGACTGCAGTTGAGTGTATTTTGTTAAGTTCTAATTTCAGAGGTAGTTTAACATCTTTTGTAAAGGCAGTTTGCTGCTCGAGCATCTTTTCCCCATCTCTCTGCGACTGTTTCTTCACCTCAAGCCTCTGTGACAGAAGTGCTTACTTGCACTTTGCCGATAGTTGTTGGGCTGTAACTCTTCTTCCATTGTGCTTCAGTCACTCTGCTGTCAGTTAGTAGCACCGCAGCCAGCCGACAGCTTCTCACGTTCCGACTCACCACTCATGGACTGCAGTTACCTCCTCTGCATATCAGAGCCTTGTAATGGTGTTGCAAAAAGCCTAATTAGATCTGAATTAGCGTCACTTTCTTGACTCAACATTATGGATTGAGGATGAGGGACTAATTATGCTGCTGTTAATGCGAAGAGAGGTTAATGACGGGGGGAGTTTGTCACCAAAACCAAATGAGGGAGGACGTGATCGGCTTTGCTCACTCAGACGCCAAAACTAGATGCTACTTTTCATTTTGCTGAGACAAGCTCTTCTGCCAGTTTGTGAACCGGCTGCACTTTAACTTTGTTCATGATCAATGTACACTTTATATGTGGTAAACAAACAATAACTCAGGTTTAAAGGCAGCAACTGCTCTGGGGATTAAAGCATAACTCGGTGAGCCTTGTGTGAGCGTAGTGTATTCGCCTGTAATTATGTGTGTAACAAATCATTAGAGGTGTCCATCTGAACTTTCGATTACAGCCCTGCACAGGTAGGGCTGTTAGCAGGAGCATAAAATTATGCTACACTGTGTGACACCAGATATTAATGCAGGAGAAAGCTGTGATATCTGCTCCATAGAACCAATTTACACTGTAATCTAAGCAACTTTGGTAATTACTGAACTCAAAACGATAATATTCTAAAGAACAAATGCATCTAAGTACTTTCACAGTCAGGAAAAGAAATCCCAAGAATAGCTCAATTTTGTCTTGAGTGCCAAACCGAACAAAAGGTCAGAGGATCAGAGTGGGTGGCGGTGAACTGAAGTGGGTAAGACTGAGAATATTTCCTCCTGGCTTCATAAAAGTAAAGTTTATAGCAGAGCAGCTGTATTGGATTGCACAGGTGTTTCTATTAAAGCACTTGGGGAGCAAGTGGATTTAAAAACATCACAGACAGCTCATGCTAATAGACTTGGGCAGGAATGAATAAATAGTCCCTCCAGCTTGGCATCTGCTCATTCTTCCACTGAAGTTTGCACTGAACACTTTTATTGGCTGTAGAGTCTATTGCTATTGGTAAGCACTTTGGTCAACTTTCATTCTTTTTAAATGTGCCATAGAAACAAACTTGACTTAACTTGAGAAAAGGCCTTACAAAACCTGAGAGGCTTTATGGGAAACTATCCATTAAAAATGCCCTAAATCAAATTAATATGAAAAATTAGATTCAGGGCTTTGCATTTTCATCATAAGCTCCTGCTAAAACATTGAAATAAGGGGATGAAATCCATCTTGCGTGGCCAAAATATAGCTATATATTGATTAGGGTCCGAGCATAGTTTATGCATTTGAACAACTGGTTAATTAATTATGGCCTTTTCATAAGTTATATTTGCCACCAATCATTGAAAGTCCTGCATGAAAAAATTCTTGTCAGGTGGATAGAGGAGGAGGATCGGAGAGTGCGGGAGGGCGTGGCAACATGGAGGAGGTCAGATAGATAGGGAGGGGCGAGGCTGTGAATGGACTTAAAAGTTAACAGAAGGATTTTGAATTCAATTCAAAATTTTATAGGGAGCCAGTGGAGCTGCTGTAGGACGGGGTTGATGTGGTGGGTGGATGAGGGTGTCCTTGTGATGATGCGGGCAGCTGAATTCTGGACTAGCTGAAGTTTATGAAGGGATTTGTGAGTGACACCGGAGAGGAGAGAGTTGCAGTAGTCCAGGCGAGAAGTGACGAGGCTGTGAACAAGAATAGAAGTGGTATGGGGGGTGAGGGAGGGGCGGAGGTGAAATATGCAGACCGGGTAATGTTATCGGTATGTGAATGAAAAGATAGGGTACTGTTGAGGATGACACCCAGACTCTTAACCTGTGGGGAGGGGGAGACAGTGGAGTTCCATCCATCCATCCATCATCTGCCGCTTATCCGGGGGTCGGGTCGCGGGGGCAGCAGCTTGAGCAGAGAAACCCAGACGTCTCTGTCCCCGGCCACTTCTTCCAGCTCTTCCGGGGGGACCCCGAGGCGTTCCCAGGCCAGCCGAGAGACATAGTCTCTCCAGCGTGTCCTGGGTCTTCCCCGGGGTCTCCTCCCAGTGGGACGTGCCCGGAACACCTCCCCAGGGAGGCGCCCAGGGGGCATCCTAACCAGATGCCCGAGCCACCTCATCTGACTCCTCTCAATGCGGAGGAGCAGCGGTTCTACTCCGAGCCCCTCCCGGATGACTGAGCTTCTCACCCTATCTCTAAGGGAGAGCCCAGACACCCTGCGGAGGAAACCCATTTCGGCCGCTTGTATTCGCGATCTTGTTCTTTCGGTCACTACCCACAACTCGTGACCATAGGTGAGGATGGGAACGTAGATTGACCAGTAAGTAGAGAGCTTTGCCTTCTGGCTCAGCTCCCTCTTCACAACGACGGGTCGGTGCAGAGCCCGCAACACTGCAGACGCCGCACCGATCCGCCCGTCAATCTCCCGCTCCATTCGTCCCTCACTCGTGAACAAGACCCCGAGATACTTGAACTCCTCCACTTGGGGAAGGATCTCATTCCCGACCCGGAGAGAGCATTCCACCCTTTTCCGGCTGAGAACCATAGTCTCGGATTTGGAGGTGCTGATTCTCATCCCAGCCGCTTCACACTCGGCTGCGAATCGCTCCAGTGAGAGCTGAAGGTCACGGCCTGACGACGCTAACAGAACCACATCATCTGCAAAAAGCAGAGACCTTTTGGCGACCTCAGACAGTGGAGTTGTCGATGGTAATTGAGAAACTGTCGGTTTTGGATAGTGTTGATTTTGAACCGATGAGGAGGATCTCAGTTTTATCACTGTTTAATTTGAGAAAATTGAAAAGAACCAGGATTTTATGTCGGTTAGGATGTCTGCAAGAGACGAAGGTGGGAGAGTGGAGGTGGGTTTACTGGAGAGGTACAGCTGGGTGTCATCCGCATAGCAGTGAAAACTGATGTTGTAGTTGCGGAAGATGTTGCCGAGGGGAAGGAGGTAAATGATGAAGAGGAGGGGCCCCAGGGCTCCGTCTCACCTGAAGTGACGGGAGAAGACTCGGATGTGAAGGGTTTGAGTTGAATGAACTATACAGTTATATATAACTATATACAGTAGGGGTGGGCTATAAGATGAGAACGATAGCAAACATGGTTAATATGCTTTTTGATAGATTACATTCAGTTGGGGCTCATGGTAGTGATGGGTATTGGGTTCCAAGTTGTGGGTTCTTCAAGTTCTATGAGTTTTGCTGCTCAAACTCAACTTTATAAGTCAACGAAATGTGAAGAACAATGTATTTTACTATTCTTTTTGCATTCTGAGCTTTTAACTTTCGGCGCATTCCCACTGTAGGAACCTTTTGTAGTTCCTATAACCTTTTCATGAATAGGGCCTTTTATTTGTGCTTTCGGACTTACAGGAACTAGGGACCACGACCCTCAGTTCCTAGAACCATTTTAGCACCTTCTCCGAGGCAGGGTCTTTTCTGGGTTCCAAAGGAACATGACATAGGTGTTTGGTGGCTGGTAGCTCCGCCCCTTGTCTGAAATATTTACTCATACGACATGGACACAACCATTTTTAATAAGTTAAACTTCGTCTCCTTTGTCTGCGGCGCTCTGCTCTCCTTCTTTCCCTCATGAAACGAAGAAGTATCGCCCGCTGCTGGATTCTTCGTCTCCTGACTCTCGCTGTGCGCTCTTCCAGCCTCCATCTTAGACGCCTGATGTGATCGTCCATGATTAATATCACCGTCATGCAGACCATGAACACGGTGGCCTCCTCGCTCTCCATGTTAGCTTCTTGGTGCTGTTGTTTTCTTCTCTCCTTACTTTTCGCGGGTTTTGTTTTGTTGTCGAGTGGCGCTAAAATAACACGTCTGTCGCAGACGGCTGCGTCACATCAGTCCCTGTCAAGGTCCCCGACTCATGTGCGAATGCAACATGAAACAGTTCCCCTGCGGAAGGGCAGTTCCTATGATGAAATGACAGCTCTTAGAACGTCTCTGTCCGAATGCGTCTGTTGATTGACAGCTGTTTCCATTCATATCTTTATCCATTTATTTAGAGATAGATGTGATTCCTCGTAACATACTCCATATTTTTGTACTTTAGGGTGACCAGATTTGGGTTCGTGAAAAAGAGGACACCTTAGTGACGGGATATGGGGGTATGAAGAGTGTACCGCATGTGGCACTATGCATACAAATGGTATGATAATGAGCTTTACTGGCCCTTGAGAACATTGTAGCCAATAGGCCTACTTTACACCAAACATTTGAACTTTTCTACTTATCGTAGAATCATCTTTTCTTATTTCTTTTTTTGGCCACGGATTGAAATAAGAAAATTAATAAATTGGCCATTGCTTTGCAAGTCATGCACTGAGCTTCCCATGCATCACGACCAAGACAAAAACATTGGTATTTTTTCTGTAGTTCGCCTGTGAAATTACATTCATGTTATAGCTGCAGATGTCGGCGTCATGTGACGTTGAAACAGAGAAACTCATGCTGAGGGCGCTCATTGGTGCTCATCATACTGCTGATCAATGGAATGTTTGAAGAGGGAAGGCAGTCAATAAATGATGGTAATTCTCTATAGTCAGAGACTGTGGACATAAAGAGAGACCCTGTCCTAAACTTGCACTCAATCTGTGTTGTAGGGCTATGAGGAGAGTAAGTGTTTAATGATGAGGGAGTGAAACACTACGCAAATCCCATGTAAACATATTTGAGGCTGAGATAAAGCAAAATCCCAGACGATTTTGAAATTTCAGCTGGACGCAACTTCAAAAATAGGAGGTCTGGTCACCGGATTGTACCTGGGCTGCTGAGGAATCCTGGCTAAAACAGATACTGCAAGTGTTTGCTGTATATGTTAAAATTACGATGGAAAAAAAAACAGAAAAGAGGGCAGGAGTGAGAGGTAAACGGAGTAAGCCTGAACTGCTCTGCATTTCCACTTTTTTTAACGAATTCTTCCCCATAAAATGATGCAAAATATAGAACTAAATACTGAAAAGTGAGTATGTAAATGTGAATCAGTTCAATAACACTTTCTGAAATCATCAAGCCTTAAGCAACTTCTCTGCATCTATTATAACAATTAACATACGCTGCATAGCATTATGATACATCTTCCTGTCGTTGCTGCTGTCGCCCAAACTGTAGCGAATGAGCAAACAGTGAGCTGATGGAAGATTGTGAAAGGAGAAAACACATTCAGCCCAGTGTGACAGACATCCAATCCTGCCGAAGAGAGGAAAAAGTGGAAAAGGGAGAAAAAAGCGAAAACACTTCTTCTCAACCTTGAAAGAGAAAAATGAATAACTCCAAGTTAGTAGATCCGCCTGATACGTCTCCACAGCCATACTTTACAGAGCCAACAACACTTTAAAATCATCCTGAAAACTGCTAATTACTTTTTACTTGAAATGAGTCAACCCCAGTGTAGAAGATGGACAGAAGATTTAAAGTCTTACAACTGAGGTTTTTATTCATTCTTTGGTCCCAAGAAAAATGGGTTGAATGAATGAATCACATTTGGCTTGACTGAAACATTTAAAACATCTTTAACATGTTAGCTTAGATTGATCATATATCTGTGAAACTTTGTTGAAATTCGGAAAGTTTTACGGAGGACTGTTGTATGGAGATGACTGACCTGGTAAAAAGTCTAATATGGGTGATCATTTATGTGTATATGTTTGTTAAAAATATTTGTCACTTTGTGTTTCTGTCACGAAACAACCGATTTGTGCATTTGGTAAAAGCCTCAGTATACAATTATGACAGTGAGCATCTTACCGCAGCATGGCTGCTGTGTGTTTCCATGGTTACAGGCCGAGCAGGCGTACACCGCTGATTTGTCGCTGCTCTCAGCAACCTTGTAAGGTGACGATGAGGCACAGGCCTCGTGTAGCGGCGTCAGCGGCTGGACTGCTGGTGATAATTAGTCTCTGTAGTGGCGCCGCTCTGACTGGGCGCACATGTTCCAGCTGTCACAGGTGTATTCTGGGAGATGCGGTTCAGTGACAGCCGTGACAGCACCATATGGACCTGTCCACAACACGGGATGCCAACTCTGCAGTGACAAGCTGCAAGCGGCGCCAGGAGCTTATGAGATGAGTGTGCACATACATGTGCACTCCAGCATTTGTGTATTTAGGTCCACAATGTGTGTGTGTGTGTGTGTGTGTGTTACAGAATATTAAGGATGCCAGCAGGAGTGCATGTCCCAAGGTGTGTGAGCAAATACATGTTTCACAGTGTTTCAGGTGTGTGTGGATCGGAACATGAATGTGTGTTTGATTCGATGTGTAACATATCTGTATGTCTGCTGAGTTCATGTTGCTTCAATTTGCACTTATAGTGAAATTGGATGTGTGTGCCTGTGTGTGTGTGTTTCTATGTATTTGTGGAGGTTTCTATGGATGTCTGTATGTTTTCTATGTCTACATGCACGTTAGCATTTATGTTTCTGTGTTTTTATGTATGTATGCACATTTGAAAGTATGTTTTTATCCATGTATGAAGTGGTTTATTTAAAAAAGGAAAGTTTTCAGCCTGATCTTAAAGGTAGAGAGGGTGTCTGCTTCCTGAAGCCAAACTGGCAGCTGGTTCCACAGAAAGGGGCCTGATAACTGAAGGCTCTGCCTCCCATTCTGCTTTTAGAAACTCTGGGAACAACAAGTAAACCTGCAGTCTGAGAGCAAAGTGCTCTGTTGGGAAATATCCAACTATGAGATCTTTAAGATATGATGGAGCTCGGTCATTAAGAGCTTTATATGTGAGGAGAAGAAGTTTAGATTCTATTCTGAATTTAACAGGGAGCCAATGAAGAGAAGCTAAACCTGGAGAAACATGATCTCTGCTGTTGGATCTCATCAGAACTCTGGCTGCAGCATTTTGGATCAGCTGGATCCAAGTTTGCTATCAGAAGCAAAAAGGGAGATCATTGGTAACTTTCACCAGTGCCGTTTGATGCGCTCTGAATCCTGACTGAAACTCTTCAAACAGATTATTTCTGTGTAAATTATCACAAAGTTGAGCTGCAAGAATTTTCTTAGACACAAAAGGGAGATTGGATGTAGGTTGACAATTAGCTAAAACTCCTGCAGCAAGAGTAGGTTTTTTAAGTAAAGGTTTAATTACAGCAACCTTAAAAGTCTGAGGCACATATCCTGTCAACAAAGACAGATTGATCAAATCCAATATGAACATATTGATTCAGGGGAAAACCTCCTTGAACAGTCTGGTTGGATTGGGTCTAAAATACAAGTTGATGGTTAAGAAGAGACTTGTTGTTAGCTCACAGAGATATAAAGGTTGTAATGATACTTCTAAAGCTGCTGTAGTTGATGATACATCAGTGATAATAATGGGAAGGATTCTATTAATCTTCTCTCTTATAGAAATTATTTTGTTGGGGAAGAAGCTCATGAAATCATTCATTCTGAAGGATGAACTTTTTCAGACTGAATGAATCTGAATGAGATTCAGCTTCACATTGTTGTCAGTCTGAGCTCAGAGTCTTTGTTCATGATGGATGTGATGCTACTACAGCTAGCAGGGTGTGTGTGAGCGTCGGTGTGTGGGTGTGTAAGAGATGAAATAGCAGAGCAGATAAAAAGCTCCATGAGTGTGTGTGTGTGTGTGTTGTGGGCCGAGGTGTTGCCGGTTACGTTGAGCCTCCCCCTGAGCTGGTAGCTCTGGAAGCTCTCTGGAAGCTCACTTCACTCAGATACATGAAGATCAAACGCTGCATTGATCTCTGAGATTCATAATGCACACACACACACACACACACCCTCTAGCTCCTACACTAGTTCTACCAACACCCCTGTTCTTTCACCAGGAGCTGTGTGAAATATGAAAGACATGTTAATCACGATCACTCTGAGTGTCAGTTACCGCTCACTGGAAATCCTTTTCTTCTTTACATCTAAGGAAGGAGGAATGAGCTGTGACCTTTTTTTCCAGCTTCACTGTGACACACTGAAACACATTTGTACTGAGGTCATTAATGTAAGGCAGCAGGAATTTTCTTTCTTCTTTTTTATTTTAACCTAGAAAGTAGAAGAGCTTCACAGCATGATGCCACACACTGTCTCGTTCATCTAAGTCCAGTCTTTATTTTCCTTATTGTGATGGTTTGGCCTCCTACTTCCTGCTGCAGTCTTTCTGGGGTCTGTCTTGTTGATAGGCATTCAGACCAGTTAGGAGCTAAGTATAGACATGAGCCCACAGTATATGCCCATCTTCCAATGGGTGAATCCCAAAGAGGTGTGCAGCCTCTTTATACACAGCTTACAAAGACTGCACACCTGGGAAACAATGGCAACACACCATTTGAGCTGAGAAACAGGGAACTAAATGATTTTGTTCTATTAAGAGGGCCTTGTCTGCAGACATTTGTAATACACCTATGCTTCCCAAGTGACCTTGTAGAACAAGAGTCTTTGTGGTTTGTGAACTATTAAAGGCAAGGCAGGGTTATTTGTACAGCACAATTCGTACACAAGGCAATTCAAAGTGCTTTACAGCTACATAAAGTAAAAATAAAATCATTCCATAAAACATCGAAAATAATCATGAATCAAATAAATTAAAAGCGAAGAGTACAGATAAAATACTTTCAGTTTGAACTGTTTTCAGCCTGGATTTAAACATTTAAACATTGTCAGAGTTTAAAGTGTGAAACTCTTCCTTAGCTCTGAACTCTAGTTCCTCGTTTGATTGAAGTAAAACTAATTATTTCTTCGATATCCACTTTATATCGAGGCTCGTGATCATCGGTGTTGTGGGTTCAGTCCATCTTTTTTTTTAAAGTTAACTTCCTTGTTAGATATGTGACTTGCTTTTAAGTTTTGAAACTTTTTGCAAAAGACGGTCATCCTTTTTTTTGTCTAATGTAATCGTCTGTGACTCCTCTCTCACAGCGCTGCTCTCTAAATCTGAACAAAAAGGCCAAAAATCTAAAAATCAACTCTTAAATCTTAGATCCCATTTTGCCCTTATTATTACAATTACACCATTACAACATGACCGGCTGTAGGGATTGTGATTTCATCCCCAGCTTCTCCGCATGTTCAAGTGTCCTTGGGCAGCCTGAGTGACTGATTGTAGAGGAAAAGCACTGCATACAGCGTACAGAGTGCAACAAGAAGCGCTTTGAGTGTTTGTGTGAACGAGAAACACTGAGATAAGGTTGTGCTAAAGGAGGATAGACATCATAAAAAGGAAAAAGGACATGTTGTGATGTTGTCAGGGTTTCTGCAATCCAATCCTTTGCATAAAAACAGGAAATTTCTCAAATTTGCACATGCAAACCAGAATTTTTATTTGAGTTCCATCAGGCTACACGCAGTGGGAGTTCCAGGACACGACGCTCCTGAACCAAAAGCAGGACATCCCCCTCAACTGCTTCATCTTACTACTGTGTTTAAATTGATTCTCCACTGAGTTTCCCATCTTTAAGACAGTTTATCATGGATATTCCTGTTTACAGCACACTGACTGAAATGTGTTTATGAATGTACTGAAGAGCCTAAAGTACATAAAGGAACATGAACCACTGTATGTGTTCTTTCGTCAAATATGCGTGTTTTAATGCATTTTCTTCTTATTATGACAAAATGGGTTTGTACTAAATCATATTTAAGTAGGTAGCACCAGATTACTGGCTGTTCTTTTTCATTGGGTGCAGACAGTACAGTTATAACACACCAGCACTAAACCAGCCTTTTCTATTACAATGACTTAAAGCAAATGCATAAAGTAGCAGACATGTTATAACCTGTGACAGAGTGGTGTACATGTTTCACGTTATTTACTAAAGTGAAGTGAGCTGCAGTACTCTACAGTAAACAGCTGTTATTAAGGGAACAACAGCAGGTAAATGACTGAAATAAGAGGATATACACTATGAGACTCTCTCAGGGCTCCAATTGTCCCCGGAGGCACCTTGAAAACAACAGCCAATGCAGGCACACACAGATGTGTGTGTCACTTTGGGCAGATTTCACCTGCAGTCCAATAATCGACTTCAGAAATGAGATAGCCAGCAAATGAAAAATGTTTTCTCCCATTTCAATTATGTTGTTGTTTATGCATAACAACACTGTGGAGAGCCCTTGATTTAACTGAAATCCTCCAGGCTGCAGTAACAGACGCTTACCGTCAGCACCAGACAAAGCGAGATCAGTTTGGTGAGACGCCCTGCAGCAAACTGACAATTTGGCTCATAGCTGAATATTTCCACAACTGCTCACCGTCAAAGATTCTGTGAATATTCATGATCCTCAAGAGGGTAAAATTAAATAATTTTGCTCCTCTAGCACCAGGACACCGTTTGCATTCAGATTCAATCTTAAATTCTACAAAATAACTTTTGTTATTTGTTTCTTTTCTTTGAACATGGAAACATAGCATCATACGATATATTGCTGTCAGTCAAAAACCATGAGCATTAATATGTTTCTTTAACCTAATCTATTCTTCTGGTTCCTGAACAGGCACTGAAGGGATTTTGCGTCCATTCATACACGAATAAGCTCTGACACTGATGTAGGAGGAAAGGGAATGAAATGATCTGGCTGTGAGGTGCTCCTTACTAACAAGAGAAACCATTTCTTTAGAGTTCTAGGTTTGTGCATGCTGGTGTGGTCATAAAATCTTTTAAATCTGCTACTTTGCAGATAAACATTATTGTAGCTGTCACTGAAAGACACAGACCACACTAAAATATAACTGTGCCAGCTGTTTCACATTGAAAATAGTCGGAGAAATAGAACCATAAACCACTGAACCCTTTACGTAGGAGACATAAGTTCTCCCTTTTTAATTGGTGGACAAGACAGAAGTCACTTTAATTTAAGCTCCTGAGACAATAAGATTCAGGGATTGTATTTTTAGATTTCTGTACAAAACGATTTGGCAAATATTTGGTGAAATATTGTGTATTTTGTATCTTTAATCTTTTGCCATGTGAGGAATCACTCTGTGAGAAACCAGACACTAGATGCTGTAATTACCTTTGACTGCTCTGAGTTGTGTCTATCCTGGAGTTGTAGTTGTTTTTCTTGCTCATGCAGGATGTATTAGTATCTAGAAGTGCACCAGGACCTTGTACAGCTCTGTCGTGTTACCACTGTACTTAATCGATGATCTACAGACTTTTGATCAATAATTCTGTCATGGTTCATGGAAGAGCAGGAGCCTGAGGACCCAAATGCTGGACTACCCAGAAAGGCAGGCAAGGACTGGAGAAGTGAACAATAGCTTTATTTAACAGGATAAAACTACAAACGTAGATTAAAACAGAACTGAGGAGGAATGAAAAGAGAAACAGGAAAATCACTAAATGGAGGACTAAAAACTAAGAAGCATATACGCTGGGAAAGCTGATTAGGTGAGTGGATGCAGGTGAGTAACAAAGAGAGGCTACAGGTGACGAGGTGATAAGAGGCAGCTGAGGACATCTAAACTGAGAAACTGACAAGAACAAGGACAAAAAGCCCCCCCCAACAATGCTGAAAAATGACTTTAATCAAGCTGAAACATAGTTTAACTGTATGCAAATCACAAATGGACATCTGTTTGGTCTGTTTCTCTTTGTATTTGCATGATTTGAAATGCACATTTTGGAAGTTTCCAAAGGTAAACGCATGCTGCTTTTTTTCCACTTACGAAAAGAATCAAACTTCGCTGATAAATCGACTGATTGTAAGCATCACTGTCTGCACTCAGGGTTTATTAAAGGCAGAGACAGAGATGGAGTCTGCCCGCATCAATGCACATTATGATGTATTTTTATTTCAAACGAGATTTCCAATCGGAGCCAGCTGCTTGTTGAAACCTCTTGTCTGTGTATTCAGACTGGTTCTGTGGAGCTCAGCTGCTCTCTTGTGAAACCATCCTGCATGTCGGGGATGGATTACACACTCCTCTGGCTGGTTGCACACCTCCAGGATCCTGAACGTCCCCTTAGACACGACTGGAAGAGGCTTACAAAAGCCAACAGTCCAGAAAAAGTTAGTTTTTGTGTTACTGTGGCCTTTTACGCATCACCACATCATTTCTTCATTTTTTTTTTTTTTTTTTGTTTGTTTTTTTAACTGGTACAGTGTCCAGAGGACGCAACCAGAAATGTGACCACAACCCCTCCTCATCACACTGTCGTCAAACATCAACCCCCCCTGAATTCACTGTCCAGCTCCAGACTCTGACACCATCATTCCTCCTCCTCCTCTTCTTTGATGAAGAGGATCAGCAATCAGGGCACCAAATGTCGCGTGACACCCCTGACTACACACCCAGAGACACACAACAAACTCATGTCCTGCGGTGTCTCCCAGGCATTCCTTATCTTCTGATTTGTGGACAGTGAAGTACTTGCATGCAGGCTCATCAAAGACACACTGCCACACTTTCCCTGTGTGTTGTGTGTGTTACTAAGAAAGCCAAAAAGTTGGGTGTTGCAGCTGTGATGTGGGTTTTGCTTCCAGTTGCTACATTTCAGCTTTGATACTCATGAGCATCGAGTTGGATGATGCACACTCACACACAGTCACCAGGACTGCCATGCTCAGCTGTGACAGAAGCAAAGAAACATGTGGAAATGCTTCAACACCAGTAAGTTTTTGGATTTTTTTGAGAAGGATTCAGAAGTGTTGTGCTGATAATAAACTCCACAATCCATCAAAGTTTCACAATGTGTGAGACAACTTAACCTTTCAGGACCAATTGTATATGATTAGGCTGAAAACAGCACCTGCTCTGTGATCAAATCAAGCGCTTCCTCTTCACAGGTAATTTGTCTGTTTGAAAAAGCAATTAAAAAAAACACTGGAAGGGCCACATTATGTTAGAATAAATTAGATTATTCCTGAATCCCACCATTTCACATTATTTCATTTCACCATTTTTTAATTATAATGCCTCAGTTATTTTTTAAATGTTCATAGATATAATAGGATTTTTATATCATGACACAGAGAATAAAGTTGACAGTGTTTTGAATTTTGTGTAATTAGGTTTTTGTTTTGGGTACATGGCATATTACATGCAAGGACAATAATAATACAAAATAGTCAAAAACATGCACATATTTTTGTAAATCAGCAGATAAAAGCTTTTTTTAGATTATCTTGAGCTAGAAAGACAACACTGAATACCATGTTTGACTTAAGCATCTAAATAGAGGTTAGAATCAAATAAATGTAATAAATAGGTTCATAGCAGCCTCGGTTGTATCAGTTTAAAAGACAGCTGATTTCTGTTTTGCTGAACTCAATTTATCACTGACTGATACTATCAGCTAAACATACCTATGAACTGAAGTCAGCGGCGAGGAGAAAGTCTTTAAAATTATAGCAAAGCGGTATCATCGTTACAATGACTGATAAATCTGTGTCTATGAGGTCATAAAATGAACACAACTCAGCGGTTTCGAACATTTTCTCATTTGTTTAACTCTCTGCTGATGGGTTCAGGCTTGTTAATCAGCAGATCTTACACTTTGCTGTAGTAAAACATTTTATGAGCATCTTTGGATTGATGACTTTTAAATTCACACAAAATGCTTTCAATCAGAGCAAAAATGTAGTTTATGATGTGTTTAAATTTGAGTGGAGATAATGCAGGTGAATTGATTCATGTCTCTTTCCTCAGCAGAGGGATGGAATTTCTGTCCCTTTTCTCTCTTCTTTCTCACCTCAACGCTTTCCCTTCTCCACAAAATTTGACCACTTTGAATAACTTCAACGTCAAATAAATTGTGGCCACTCAACCACAGCAGCAGGCACTGTTAAAAAGAGATTGTTGCTTACGAGATGGAGCACCAGTCTCGCCATTCAGCACATCATCGCATACCGTTACATTCACTATCTCTGTCTTTGAGGCACAGATACGGTGTCCTTGGTTGGAAATAACCGAGCACAAACACTGTCTTTCAAATAAGGGACACACCTGTTTACACTAGAGTCGCTATTAACCCTGTTAGCCACACTCTCATCAGCCTCTGGCCCAATAGTATAACCATGGGTACCAAAACGACATGTTTAGGGTAAGCTGCATCATATTAAAGGCAGTTAAATGTAGGTATTAATGCTGTATTTGACATAATTTGGGGTCTTTAATTGTAATTTTTTGTGGTGTATGAGGGATGGTCGCCTTCAAACAGGAGATGGCACAGGAAGAACTCTGCTGACGCAGGCTGGGTCGAACACAGGAAGCTTTTATTGCCAAACAGGTCCGTACAGATTGATGCATCAGATCTGGAGAGATCTTCAAAGCCCAAAAGGTCGTGCAATCTCTGACTCACTGTGGGTGCTGCTGCCATTATGTAGGATAAAACCTTCCCCTATTGGGGACTGGATAGTGTAGTGGTATGATTGCCACCTTTCATGTGGTAGACCTGGGTTCAAATCCCCTGCATTAAAGATATTACCTCCAGTAGGGGTCCTTAGGCAAGATCCCCTTACCCTATCTGCCTATCTGTATGTCGCTTTGGATAAAAGCATCTGCTAAATGCATAAACATAAACATATTGTGCAAGATGCTGCACGTCACCGGGCACCTGTCACATTTTAAGTTTTCCTTGGTCATGTTTTCAGGTTTTTGTCATGTTTCCAGGTTCAGTTTTTTCCCCTGTCACTTAGCTTCACTTAAGTCACCTGTTTTCTGTTTCACAGCTGCACCTCGTCACCAATCACCTTCCCCAGTATTTAGTTTCCAGGTTCACTCACAGTCCTCGTGAAAAATCCTCACCTTACCTTTCCTGTTTGTTGCCACGGTTATCCATAGTCTTGTCAGGTTTTTGCCTCTTGCTTGTGTATTCATAGTCTTGTTTTTTCTTGTTATTTTTGCCATAGTTTAGTTTTTTTGATAATCCGGCTCAGCCGCGTCCTTGGTTCTTTCCTTATGTTTTTTTTTGTTGTAAATAAATCAAGTTTTACTTTGAAGTCTGCATCTGGGTCCTCCCTTCCCACACCACGAATCGTGACAGCACCTAGCCAGAAGATAATGTATACCTCTCTGGTGAGCCCCCCTGGACGCCCTACCTGAGGAATGTGTTTTCCTCAACATGTCTGTATTTGACTATATGGATCTCTTAACTGTCCCTGATGCTCTTTGGAACATCTCTTAAGTATCAGACTTAACAACAGCAATCATTTTTATGCTACAAACGCTGAAGGAGGCTATGTGGGCAAAAATGCATAACTTAAAGTATTTAGAAATAGTCCCTTCTCTGTATTAAGATAACCTATTTTTTTCTATTATTTTGGTCTATATTAGACTGAACTCAATCTCCATTTCATCAGCCCCAGCCTGATCATACTGTTTATGTCAATACTGAGGATAGGAATGCAATAATTAGCAATGCAAAAATCACTTTCCATTGAAATGTATGAAGGGTCCACATCTCAATGGAAAATTGGCCATATCCCTTCGGGCCAGCTGCCCCCCTTACTCTGTAAATGTTACCATAAAGACATTCTTTCTAAGCCAACACAATTCAAAATATCTGACATTCAAAAATACAACACAGAGAAATTGCAAAATCCCCCGACAGCGAGGACCGTCACCACAGGAGCGCTGTGGGCTTAATGCGTATGTAAAGAGTGTGTTCCTGCATGTCCGTGTGAAATAAAACACTAAAAACACTAAAAAGTATTGGAATGCATGTCTATGAATTAGTTTTTTTTTTTTTATTAAAATCAATGTTAAACTGCAGGGAAGTCAGAACTTCGAAAGATTTCACTGCAGCCACCCACCTATGATGTCCTTCATGTTTTCCCTCTTTCTCTAAACTGAGCCTCTGAGATGGTGATAAACTGAATGTTGAATCATTTCAGTTTTTATCGGTGTGACGGGGTCAGGACATGCAGCAGGATCCAATTAGCTGGACTCCATCAGATGAATATGATGATGCACTTTGATAAAAGCCAAAATGTTCTCTGACTGCTGGTTCTGACAGATAATAACAGAGATGAAAACAAAGCGTGGAGGTTGATCGTGTCTGTCGGGTCAGCTGAAAACAGCTCATCAAGGCTGAAACATCGACCCCCCCCCCGTGTTGCTCTGAGCCGAAGGACAACACGCTGAGACTCATTCATCAGTAATTGCTCGCCCACTGTAGAGTTGACCTCTGACCTGCTGGCATTCAGTCCTGGCACATCGGTACTTTTTATGTTTCCTGGTGCCGTGTCACTGTGGAGGCTGCACTCTGTGGTTGAGTCCCAGGTGATGCATTAGCGCAATCTAAGGTTGTCATATGCAGTAATATATCAGGTCAAACTTACGGACATCTTTCTCATGATACTTTTACTGTCTGTAAATAATACTCCACTACATTTCAAGTGATTGGAGGATATGTTTATTTAACATAGGGGCCCAAGCGAGATTAGTAAGAAAAGACATCTCCATTCCACCCTTTATTTTCATCACTGTACAGAAAAGATTGTAAATGCATCTACATGACAATAGACTTCTGTTCAGGGATGAGACAAAAGGAACAGAGGAGGTCTGGCTGTGGGTAGCACACCATTATATCAACAATGCAAACATCATAATCACGGGGAATATAATTAAGGTTTGATCTAATAGCATCACAGATCCATCCAGTGCTGTGATGACATGGAGAGAAATCGAACCCTAAATAAATACAGTGGGACAAAATTCTCTTTGTCATTTTTAACATGCAGGACAGTGATCTACATCATTCAGAGATTTTAGGTCTGGAAGGGATGAAACACAAGTCTCCCAAACAGGATCACAGAGTTAGTAACAGAAATTTAAATCTCACAAATCACCAAAGACACAACCCACGACTATGTTGACATTAGCAGAGATGGTTTTCAGTTAAGTTCTTATCTCAGGGAATCGTGCACAGTTGGGTTTTTTGTGTGTTAAAGCCTGTAGCAACTGAATCATCCACAACATGTGCTTTGGCCTAACGACCAGTTTTCACTCCCAACTTGTCACATGAGGCTTGATTAAGTGACCTTTTAAAGCAGCCGCTGCCCCATAACCATCTGGGATAAGTAGGGCTTCCTGAGCTGGAACTGCGGAACATTTAGCCAATGTTTTTCCATTGTTTAATTTTTATCATACATTATTGTGTATTTTAACATCTAACTTATTAAGTAGCAGAGCAATAAACCCAAGTTAAAGACCAGAAGTGTCAACCAAACAGCCTCAATGTTGGACTCAAACGTATGTGAGTCCCCTGCTCAGCTATCTATTCCCCACCTTCCCTTCACCTCCTGACTTGGTTTGTGCTACTTATCAATATGTAAGCACTTTAGAATGATACTTTCCTGGTTACAGTTACTGTAAATTGATATCGTAGTCGTTGAAAATGAATGTGAATGGCTCTCGACTAAGTGTCAGAATGTGAAGAACTGGGAATCAGAATATGTTGGAAGATGAGTGAAATTCAATTAAATTTGATTCAATAACACTTTAATTCCCCAAGGGAAATGATATAATAAGGTATAAATGATATAAGTTGGAACGAGATGAGTTTTAGACAGTGATACCTTCTCCTTGGGAAAAAAAAAAAATAGATTTAGTTGAACTGGTTGGGTGGAGGGGTTTGAAGAAGGGCCCAAAACTACACAACTGACAGGGTCAAGAAGATGGTCCAACAGCAGCGGGAACATAGGAGCCAGACTGGACTGGACAAGGTGGGATAGCAAAGTGGCAAAAAGAGAAAAGATGAAAGGCAAAGATAGTTAAATTGCACAAGCAACAAGATGCATTTCAACACAAACAATCCAGAAAGGCAAATAGCATGGAAAACAGTAAGATAAGACACCCACGGACAGAACTTTGGGAATAAAACTTCCAACCCAAAGAACAACCAGAACATTTTTCAGGCACGATGAGAACTGAATCGAATGGATTCCCCTTAGACCTGCTCTGTGACTCGAAGGGGTCCTGAAAACATGTCGTGGTGGAGAGAATGAGCAGATCTGTCTCTGAAGTTGAGAAACTTTTGCTGAACCACACAGAACTACACTGCAGTTTGAAAACATGCATTCAAAAGTGACACTAAAAGGTCCTGACAAAATGTGACAAGATGACTGTTATTTTTCACCAAGCAGTTACAATTCCTGCTTTCTTAGCTCCAAAAATTGTGAACGGATCAAAGCCTCCAGTACTGCATGACTTTCAACCGCTTTTAATCTCACTAGCCACTGGGACATGAAACAATGTTATTTCCCATGATTTCATACTATTCCAGCTTTTACTCTTTTCTATACTGCACATTAGCTAGTTTTTTTCACGGAGTGAGAAATTGTCTGTTAAGCTTTGATATGGAGACGACATGTTTTCATTTTCAAAGGAATTGATCCACATGCCTTCTGACAGTGTTTTAATGAGAAAAATATCCAAATATCCAGTAGTGATGGCGATCTGAGACATCACAGCCTTGCCAGAGGCAGGCCAACACGGAGTATTGACTGGATTAAAGAAGAAGTTCTTTGTGTGCAAACAGGAAACAGCCTTTGGATGTTAAGTAAAGGATATTAAAGGTGAATATTTCTCCGGACCTCTTCGTACCTTTAAAGTAAGTGGGGGGGTCACGGGTTGCTTCATGCTGGGCTCTGTCCCAGTTTTTGCTGTGTTCATGTCATTTCCACAGCAGTGAGGGTGCTAGTTGTGTAACCCAGAATCAGGTCAAGGGTGAGTACCATTAGGTGTTACAGCTCTCTGAAGCTCTCTGCTCAGGCAAAACTTTCGGCTGAATGTTTGAAGAGCAAAGCGAGTCCCTCAGTAAAACCTACCTCCATTACTCCACTTAAAGGTTGTGCAAAAGGTTTCAGAAATAAGAAGGTAGGAAAGTAAGCCTCCACCAAAAACTCGCAATGCAAAAACGTATCTGTTTATATTAAAGATTTAGAACAAAAGTGACACATTCATGATTTATTAAGTGTTTGTACAACATTTATGCCCAAAGTAGCTAGTATCTTTAGCACCTGAGACTTTTTTGATCAAGGAGCTAAATCGTTGCTTCAGACCCGGTTTTTGATGTGTTTTCATTGCAGTCTCTGGTAGATTTGGCAGAATGGTCCTCCGACAGATGTTCCAGAGGAAAAGGTCCGACCTGCACCTCACAGAGCAACAAATAGAGGAAGTTTGATGTAGCTAACAACACTTGCTTTGTTGTATGAAGCTGTGAAGTTAGTGAAGAATTATACAAAAGAATCAATGGATCCCTCAACACATGAAACAACATGGACTCTTATGTCAGTGGGCTGATTCAGACTTATCAGCCCACTGCCATGGAGAGTTCTACATAAGTTCTACATATTCAGAGTTTAGTCTCTGATCACCTTTTTACATTTTATTTTGCACAAAAACACCTATAAAACGCTCCTGACTGAACATAAATCACACGTAATCTACATGGCCAGAAGATTAGCACTATCATTCAGCCTCTGCAGTCAGTGGAGAAACGTAAATGTGACATTTTAAACCATCAGGTGGACATAAACGTGACTCCAATGAGATGCTCCTGTTGTTCTGTGTCTGTTCGATGGGTAATTTTCCATTTTGTGCCAAAGCAGTGTTAATCGGGGGTGCTTTTCCATGAGTTTGGGGTTTTCTGTCCTCTAATGGTAGAATCTCCCTTTGAACTTACGTGATCACAGCTGGAGCGTTCCTGTTTATGATCTGTACAAGAAAAAAACAACTCACTTGTACGACTTTAACTCAGATCATAGTTTTACTTTACAAGGAGTTCACATTCATGAAAACTTTCAACAACAACATTGCTTCAGTTCTTACTCTTTTCTTCACTGTAGATTGACGTGTTTGCAAGGAAAGTTAAACAGAGCAGTAAAAAGTAATCTCAGCAATTCAGACCTCAAACAGAAAAATTATAATCCTAACTTTGAGTGAATACGTTTCATGGAGGTTATCTCATTTGTGAGTTTTCAAAGTGCTCCAACCTGTTGGCAAGCACAGGCATGTGTGTTTATTTCCTTTTTTAAACAGCCACCCTCAACCTCCAGAGTCTGAAAGTCCCTGAAGATGGAGCCATCCATTATTTACTCCTGCTGTCTGGCAGACAAAAAGTAAAAACAAAATCAATTATTTAAATCGGAATTATTCTAATGCTTTTTGAAAGGTGATGAGGAATAAAGACGTGCGATACGTACGGAGAATACACAAGACAGTGAAAAAAGGAAGAAATGGTTAAAAGATGGAAAGAAACAAAGGCACATATATGGAGAAAGTCATAGAACAAAGAGATCAACAAACTATCAAAGAATGCAGGTAGTTACAAGGTAAATTATGAAAGTTTGTCCTGCATAAAAATATGTTCTCAAACTGGAGGCAGGAGGAAGCTGCTACCCCATCTCCAGTTAAAAAATATATCTTCCTAAGCTCCAAGTACCAGATTGATTCCCATGAAGTTCATCATTCCCTCAGGAGATTATGAGAAGAGTTTATTTATATATATGTATATATATATATATATATACATATATATTTTCTAAAACTTTCCTCTCATACTTTGAAAACTTTTTGGGCAGACTTAGCTGTACTATTAGCATGCTAACGGATGCTAATCATCTGCTTGTATAACATTTCACGTGACTGCGCGTGGGTACTGATGCTTTATAATTTTTTTCATGACTCTCACGGGAATGCCTTTCAGTGGGAAGTTTCTCATGTCTGGATTCTTCTTCTGATGGATTGGTCACATCACCCAATAAGCTAAAAAAAACAATGAAAGCTAATAGCTTGAAGTAGAGTTTAATAGCTAGCTATGATTTCCTTTTCCATATGCCTAAACCTAATCACATACTCTGTGGTGCCTATACTTAACCAAAAGTAAAAGCAAAATAAACATTGATTCAAAACATAAGTAGAGTAAAAAACACAGGTAAGTGGAAAAGTATTGAGTGAAATATGTAATAAAATTGGGTTTATGGGAGGACATTTTAAGCTAGCCAAATGTGTTACACTTACGATATTTGCAAGCATTAACACGTAGTTTATGATAGAAAAAAAGCTTGTGGCTAACACTGCTAGCCTAGCAGTTTGCTACATTACTGACACCTGGTGGTCGTAATTAATAATGTGACCCTAACAGGTGTTGGTAAAACGAGAGAAACTTTATGAATATGATCTTGTTATAAACCATTTGAACATTTCTATAATTCAATGGCTATTCTAAAAGAATCACGATTGTATCATGAAAGATTTCATATATGCAGTTGCTGTCCATATATATATGAAAAAAAGAAGTGGTCACAAGTCATAAATCAATAGATGATGGTTTAGGATATATTCACCGATTTCCATGATACTGTGTAGCATTGTTTCTTATTTTATGTTGCCATCATCTTCTTTTCACAACTATTCTGTTTTTTGTTTTTTTAAATGAATCTTTAATTTTCTCTTATTTGTTTGTTCTTGTTAGTGTAAGTTTTTAAAGTTGAATACCGACGTGCACATCACAGCTTGGGGTTCTTCATCACTGTAGGATAAAAATTATCCTCCATCTTTTCTCCCAGGATTAAAAATATATATCATCCTAAAACCAGTGCTGTGAGTGTTAAGTACTTCTCATTAAAGCAACAAACAAAAAGTTTTCCTTGATCTGCTCCAACCCTACCTGCAGATAGTATGGTAAACATCTGGTTCATAACCATGGATTTATTCCCTCCATGTATCTAACTAGGAAAGAGGGTGTTGAATCTTAGAAAGCATCTGATTACTTGGAGGCACTGTTTGTTACAAGCTCAATGATTTTAGTTGTTGACAACCTTACTGCACCTGTATTGACTCATGATGATGGTGATGAATAAGGATACAGACGGATCTAAACCTCACTCTCTCCTTCATGAAAATGTAGATATTTATTTTAAGTTTGTCACTGTGCTTGCTTTGCGTGACCTCTGCTGAATGAAATGATGACTGCATTCGACGACCACATGGAACAAGAGACATCATTACAGAGAAGATATGACCCATTTCTCTTAAAACAACTGCAAATGCCAAATTTGCCTTTTCATGTTAGGCAGCAATTATTGATGCCACTGTAACAAGATAGTTAATGTTATTCACTTCAGTAGATGTGGCTTCTATTTATGGTGCGCACACACACACACACACATTCTCTCCGAAGCTGCAGAGCGCAGCTTATCATTTCTTGAACAGCCATGTGGAAAGACACATCCTGTGGTCAGGGAAAAGATGTTGGTCCGTTTCAGAAAGGTGAAATTATTAGTCATCAGCATCAAGTGAACAAAACAGCTTAGATCAGGGTATTTCGGATATCCCCCAGTCTTTGGCGCAAGGCAGCTGTCCTCCTCCATCAGGTACGTAGGAGCAGATATCGGGGTCATTCATGTAAAAGAAGGCACAGCCTCATAACCTCAAACAGAGGTCTCAATTAAAAAGAAAAGAAACTAATGGAAAGATGAGCTGCTGTTAAAAACAAACTCTGCGGCGACAGAACATTTAAATCTTTTGGAAGGAAGTGGCTGCTGCTTTACGCAAGTTAACCTTAATGGCAGGAGGTACGGTCCTGTACAGATGCTCCTTTTATTCAGAGAGGCTTTTAAGAACTGGCTCAGCCTGTTTTTGCAAAATTTTTACATGCCAGTGTTACTTGATTAATTTTTAGAAGGAAAATTAAAATTGCTTGATTGTAGTTGTTCTGGGAGCCATTGAAATGGAGAAGCCGATTTCTCATTTTAGAGAGCCCTAAGAGTACATAAAAAACCAAAACAATTAAAATAACCACCACTGAAATTGAAAGCCAAACTCTTTGAAAATTGAAGGCCTCAGCCTGTGCAGTTTTGGGCACTGCTGTGTGATGTTTGAAGGGTTGCTCAGTATTGAATATTGACTCAAGAGGCTGTTTGGTACATATGTGATAAAAATTGGTGCCGTGTCTGTTTTCTGTTGTGTCAAATGTGTATGGCGGATACTCTCTGATCAACACTCTGCTTAGAGAACAAGTAAAGATATTTTTTACTTTTTTAAACTTTTACTCTTTTCATCAGAAATTCTAACTCGTGTCTTAAGGCTCTTCGTTGTGGCCTTCCAGCTCAATTAGAAAATTCACACAATTTTAAAACCTTTAGAATAGTAATAATTGAATTACCCACTGATGGAATCAAAAGGTTTGGGATAGATACTTCCCCTGATGTGTTCAGTAGGGACGTGCGCAGTGTAAATGTGTTATGAATGGGTGAATGTGGCTTGTACTGTTGTGCTATTGTTAAGAGTAGAAAAGTGCATTTCTAAATGCAGTCCTTTTGTCTTCTGGAGGACAAAGAGGAGGGATTCACACACCGGTCTCTCAATCCTTCCAAGAACAGTATCTATTTGTCCATCTGTTCTCACTGCTAAAAAACTCAGAGACAGAATATGGAAATGGCCGCTCGTCTGCTCCTTCATTATTCATATTTCAGTAGCTGGTGAATAATCAGATTACAGCTGATGAACATGCTGAATTATTCAGGAGGCTGTGATTGGGCCTGAGATGCGACCTGGGGACGCTGAGGGGAAGGAGAATCCTTGGGGTTCTGAAGGTCCCCACTCCTTGGCTCCCTGTGGCAGGTCCTTCCTCTGTGTCGTCCCTCTCTGCAACTTTCTGGTTCGGCGACCGGGTTAATAACAGCATGGCAGAGCGGATAGGCAGCAGAGGCGGGGGGGCCCGATGACACACTCACTGTGACCTGCTGCGAGGAGGTGGATTGAATAATTGAAAGGATGTGTTGAGTTGATCACCGTGGTGTATGGTGCAGTGATGAGTTACGGTCGTCTTATTTCTTTAAAATCAACACCCACAGCACCACACTTCCCCACTGCATCGTCTGTTTAGTCCCGACGCTTTCACAGTTTATCTATCTCAGACTAATACTTGAATTTTGAATTTGATTAGAATAGATTTATTTAACATTTAACTGTGCAGGGAAGCATGCATTTCCTTTCTTCCTTTGTACAGATTAACACCAGCATTTTGTAAGCCAAACATTTTGTCTGACTAACTGTGTAAATAGCATCAAGTCGGACAAAATCCCTTCATTTTAATGGCTGCTATCAATACAAATACCAAAATCGTCTCCAGCTACCTTCCAAGTCCTGTTCTTCATGTTGTCCAGGATCTGTCATGTTGTCTTGAGCCAGATGTCTAAACATCTGTAGTTTCAAGACTAAAATGGTGTTTGCACATAAAGTCAGAAATGTGCATACACTTAAAAAAAGTAGTGATTCTCTGTTATAAATTTTGCTTTTGAAGATATATGCAGAAGCCTGATTTCCTCCTTATTATTTTGCCATGAATTGCTGTTGGCATATCAACTCTTGGGGCAAATATTACATAAAAAGAATTCTGCAACCAAAGAGAAAATCCAATAAAAGCAAAGAAGCAGCGTGATGTTCTGAATGTGGAGTATCAGTAAAGAGGAGAAAAGGAAATGTTTCATTTGGTTATATCACTTCTGGAATCGCAAATAAAACAAAACCTGCTGAATACTATTAAAAAAAAAATTAAAAAAGGAGGTAATCAGCTCTGAGTTCAGAGAAAAGGGACCCTGAAGAGGAAAGAAGTCTGATTACAAACAAGAGGCAGCTCCAACAGAGCAGCACCAGGGCTGACAGACCCAAACAGCCCTCAGAAGCCTAAAGAGATACAAAAGCCAACTATAATGTGGTGCCTGTAAATCAAAGCCAGCTCTCAACACTTGTTCTTTTCTTAATATCTCAAAAGGAAGGTCTTCCAACAACAGCATCCTATCTTTTTGGTCCCTACTCTGACTTGCTGCCCGGCTCATCAACTTGACACAGCTTCTGTCAAAATAAGACCAGACATGACACTTCCAAGACAGTTATTAAGCTGGTGGAATCAACAGTAAAGTCTTGAGAGGCAGCTGAAAGTTGCTGCAGTAAAGGTCAGCTTTAAGTCAAGAGATAAAAAAAAGTGAATTTTTTTTTCTGTTGTATTCCTCTTTGAGTCGATGCCACATCTAGCAGATGAACTAGTTGTTGCCTATATTAGAGAAAATATGCATGATTTGCCAGTACAGAAAGCAAATGTGATTGAATTTGTTTGCTGGACCGTAGCATATCCCAGCAGGTTTACAGAGTTGCATATTAAAACAGCTCACGTAGACCTTGTGTTCGGGTAGTTGATTATATTTTCAGGAAGAATTTACTGTTTTATTTCTGTTTACTTGTTTTCTAAGACTTTTATCCACACAAATTTCAGATTCGGATCATCTGATGTTTCAGACTGAAGAGAGCTAAACAAATATTCAGAGGAGGATGCATTCAAGCCCTCAGAGTTATTTTCTTCAGCCAGCTGGATGTGATTAAACCTGCCTGACCCTGAGTGGGGAGGAGAGGCCTGCCAAGAACACCGGGACCCTCATCACACCACCTGCTAACCTGTAAGACAGATCGTGTGACTGAATGTAATGTGTTAAAGAAGATGGTGGGACAGAGTTTGACTTACCAATAAAGGGCACAGTTTACCTTATCTGCAGACTGAAGAAAAAGTCTCTGTTACTATCACCCAGTGGGCAAAGGGACAGACCACAGACCAGTACAACATCTTGGTTTAAAGAAAAGTGTGAACATTTCAGCACAGTCCTTCCAAAAGGAGGGAAGGAACCAAAGCAAAACCTCTTCCAGGGTTCAGGGTTTATCGTGTTGATGGTGAAAACCGCTGCACCCAATCGCTGCAGGTGTGGGGAAGGGCTGTACCTGAACAACAAGAGGACATCAACAGAGCCTCCGTCACAGCAGCAGCTGAAGTTTTCCTTTTCTCTGACTTTTATAAACCGTGCTCTCGGTTTTACAGTCCGCGTATGCTCAGATTTGCATTAATTGCTCTCAAACAGAAAGATGTACTTTTGTAAATTCATGATCACAATTTGCAGAAACAAGGATACAGTTTCTAAACCGAGGTAATGAATAGCATAGCTTTCGTGTTTACTGCTGGCTGGGAAAAAGGGACTTTACAGTGTGTAACAGTCTCTCAACAGCCAGTCATGTGATGTAAAGAGGAAACTCATATTCCAGTGGCTAAATGGCTGATGCTGAGCTTTAACTTTTACTGGAGACATGCCTGAAAATGCTTTACTGAACCAGCACTGATTATATCTGTTGAAGCTCTGCTACGGTTCTGTAGTGGAAAAGTTCTTTGTTTGGCAGAGTAATTAGAGAAATAATCCACATAACCTGCTTTCTGCTGTAATTATCCAGGTTTAAAGTTGTTAAGGTTGTGATGTTATTACCCAGAGTTTATCTGTGTTTCAGCACCCTGTGCGTGCTGCACAGGCCTTCCAGTTTCCTTTCCTGTTTGTGAATGCAACACACAGGCTTTTATCCTTGATTTCACTCCCAGCTGAGCTCAGCTAGTGTGTATGTTTTCCACTGCTGCACACAGGAAGGTAAGGTTCATCTTCCCCAGTTGGAAAACTTTTTATCGGTCTATTCGACAAACAGCTAACTACATTAAAGTGCAAATATATAAAACATGTTTACGGAGTACCTAAATCGCTTGAATTGCTGGTTGTTGAGTTTTTCTGGTTCGAGTTAGTTGGTAAAAAATTATCACTTGGTGAGAAGCTCTTAGCTTGGGATTTTTTTGTTGTGAACTGCGTCCAGGTTATTTGGTTTTAAGGTAAAACTCACCTTAGAATATCTACACCAATACTTTAAACCCCCAAAGTACATGAGTAACTGTTTCTGCATCTGTGACAAAGCTCTTATTGGTCTGCATTGTGGATAAGAGTCGGATTAGCTCATATGAAGAACTTTAGAGTAACATCAATGGATGTATTCAACAAATTAAATTTGTATAGAAGGTGAATTAATTGGTAGAGTTTAATCCAAATATAATAATTGGGGACATTTTCCTTAACAGCTAAAAAAAGCTTATTAAAGGCCAAAATATAAGGACAAAAAGCTTTACCCCCCAAAACATTTAACTATGTTAACTTTGCTCACAAAATTTAACACATAGGCTGCACAGTGGATTCCAGACTATAATTGTATTCACATAGAAAATGAACCCTTAGTTAAACTGTTGGTATGTGTCCCTATACAACCAGAATATCCTTCAGGTCAAATCCAGCTTTGTCAACAGTCAGTCAGTCATTCATTCATTATTTTATATGGTTTTAGGTTGTAATTAGAGATTTTTTCCAAAGGTAATTCAGCTGCAAATAAATATTGTCTCACCTGTTTTTTGATAAACTACTTATTAGGACAATAAACCTCATTATAAAGTTATTTTCACAATCCCATGATTAGCAGTGGCAGACATGTTGGAATATTTTACCACACCAGGGGCGTATCTACATGTATAATTAAACCGTGGCAAGACAGTGCTGAAACAGAAAACAATAAGACTGATATCTGAAAACTGGTCACCACAAAGATGAAGGCTAACACTACATGAGAAGTGAACAAAGCGGGATGCCTGAAACAAAGTTTTCTGAGCTTATCCCGACTTCCACTGGGCAGGAGGTGGGGTACATCCCGGAGAGGTTGTCAATCAATTACAGTGCAACACAAAGGCAGACAACCATTCTAACCAAGGGCAAATTTTGAGCTCCCAATTAACCTTTTCGGTGTGTCTTTGGACTATGGGAGGATGCCAGAACACCCAGAGAAAATCCATCACAGAGTACAAAGACTAAGCTCCAGCAGGCCGCCTGCAAGGCTTTCAACCCAGAACATTCTTGCTGTGAAATGAATGCTGATCACCACCATGCCTTTCAAAAAACAGCTACAATGAAACAAACTTTTCAGTCAACACAGTGCTGTGCTAAATGATTAAACTAACATACAATTGATGAGAATATCCTTTGTTGAGAAGGGAATCAGTAACAGATTTTAAAAAGGCCAACCATTTGCAAATGTCCACTGCAGATACAACTACTCACTGACTTATTATTGCATCAAGGTTCAGGATGAGTGATTCTGTGACCCTGAACAGGAAAAAATGGATGGATGGATGAATGCTTCAGTCCTGTAGTCGACACGGACTGTGTCTGAGTTGAATGTGTTTGAGGCTGTACAAAGAGCTGCCTTAAAATGCTCCGCATGCTTGTTTCCGTCTCACTGCGTTTTGTTGTTGTGGCGTCTGATTCGACTGACTGACCGCGCGCATGTGTGTGCGTGTCTGTGTTATCTTATCATGTGTGGTTAGCTTAGCACTGTTAGCAAACACAGGCTGGGTAAATATGATGAGAGGATGCCCCACATGAATTCACTGTTCTGCAGACTTTGTACTACTGTGAATCAACACAACTGTCGTCCAAGCTGAAATGTTCTCACAACAAAACAAGCAGAGGGTATTAAAATCCTCTCTAAATATGCATTTAAATGAAGCACGACAAGTACGGTGAACAGCTGAACTTTATGTCTCCTGGACACAAAGGTCAGGCATACGGATTATGAATATGGACAAACAAAATCCCGTAAATATATGTTAATATTTGGATTAAGTAATTAAAATGATATAAAATGCAGAGCTGAAAGGGCATTCTTTTTTAAACCTGGTTTATTTTCATAAAAGCTCATTGTATATTTGTTTTAAATTTGGATCCAGCATAAAAATTTAAAAAACTGCACCTCAGTTGCAAAGTGGGGGTGTCACAAAAAGCCTCCAGCTGATCCAAAATGCTGCAGCCAGCGATTTCTGATGGTGGTCTCTATATTGTTGTTTACCCCACAACTTTTCTAATATATTACAGATGAGTCAAGGGGCATCCGTAAGAGAAAAATTAATTTATTTTGGATGAAATACAACATGACAGCTGAGATATCATAAGTGACTTATTTAAATGAAACATGGTTCTTCACTCTCTATCCCCAGACTATGATTCACACAGCCAATCAAATGCATGTTTTCACCTGAGCTGCAACAATACTCAGAAACTCACAGGGGAGGAAGTCTCTCTACCATGCATATAGGATGAGCAAAGGAACCCACAATGGCATAACAATGCCAAAAGAGGCAAGTATATTGCAGCTGATGAGCCATTCATGCATGTTCACATCAGATCCAAGCATGCAGAGCATGAACGACATGTGGAGTGCTGCAGGATTGTGTCTGACGTTGCAAGAGATGATGGAGATTCTGACTTCTATAGAAACACATGAGTATGTAGAGATGAGGCACGAGTGATAATGTGCACATTCCAAATTTCAAGCTATTAAAATAAGACATTGTAGAAAAATATCACAAGTCACACTAACAACAGCAATAAAGGCCTGCCACAAAGGCGGTTCCTGTATCCTGATCAACCGAAGTAAATAAAGGCATCAGGCTCTGATCGAGGACATGTGGTACTTCCATGCTGAAAATCCAGAATTGTGCTTGTTTGTTCTCTGTAACTAACAACCAGCTCGACTTTCAGTGTTGTATTTAAGTAGGAGGTGTCTTCTGTACCTGCACCACATTTTTATATAGTGGAGATGGAACTTATCCAGTAAACCTAAATTAGGAGATTTTTAGCACAGGCTCGATGTTGCAAGTGTCTTCACACCATGCCATGATATTTTCAAAACCCAGACTGATTACTTTTCAGTACCTCAATCTAACCAAACAGTAAGAGAAAGCCAAAACAAACAGTGTATGAAAACATAAAGGCAAAAGTGAATTAAAATGTAAAAAGGAGATTACAGGAAACAGACTCTGGTGTTCTGACTGGTTGTTGTGTAACTTCCACACCTCTCTAAGCTCCCAACACAGATGCTTTTATTTTGAAATAAATAGTAAATTCTCTTTCAAACACAAGGTGAATGCACAACTTTTGATTTATCGTTCCATCTTTGTTCCAACCCTCACCAATGGTCATGAGATTTTGCTCTTGACTGAGCGAATCAGATCACGGATACAAGTGTCCAAAATGAGTTTCCTCAGAGAAAATGTAAGCCTTAGAGATGCGGTGAGAAGCTCAACCGTCCAGGAGAAACTTAAAGTGGCGCCGCAGCTCCTCCACATCGAAAGGAGTCAACGGGGGTACAGTAGTTCAGAAATCCAATTAGGATGTCCCCTTGTTGCCTCTCCATGGAGGTTTTTGGGCACTTCCAACTGGGAGGAGGCCGCGGGGCAGATCCAAAACATGCTGTAGGGATTATACATTGCTTCTGGCCTGGGAACGCCTTTGGATCCCCCAGGAGGAGCTGGAGAGTGTCTTTGGGGAGAGGGATGTCTGGGCTTCCCTCCTGGACCTGATGCCTCCAAGAGCCAATCTTGGAAGATAATTAATGGATGGATAAACACTACTTTTGTGTGGGTGTTCCACAAAATATTACAGCATGAGACTACATTCCTGTATCCAGTTATTTATGTGTCTACAACGACAAAAAATGTCCCAAAACATAAAGCAATGCTTTTTTTTGTTACAGTTTCACAAAACTGACTCTGTTTTGCACAGTGAGCAAAGCTAATCCCCCTAGATTTTATCAGTAGTTTGCTCATTTTGGTAGAAAAAGATGGCTTTTAAAAAAAATCCTTTTTTTTTTTTTAATAAAAGGTACGCTCAAACTTAGCAAAGATTTCTCCAAAAGAAATACCCCTTTGAACTCTTTCAATAAGCCAGAAAAAGCAAATTTGTACACTGTCGATGTGATAATAAGATCCATCATTTGGCAATCTGTGATATTTTCCTAACTTTAGTTTTCAATGACAAGACCAAACCAAACAGTGTTTAAAAAAGATTAAAATTAAATGTAGAGAGCTGTGAGAAGGACGAGAGATGAAATGGAGGGCCTTGGTTGACAGTTCCTCCAGCCTCCACGTGTGGATGTTTTATATCTATTAAAGTAGATAATCACTTCTTTCTTTTCACTGTTACTTTACTATATAAAGTGAAACTTCCATCTCCTTCCAAATTGAAGCTTTACAAAAACATCTTTGCATCTTCCTTTTATAAAGGTGAACTCAATGAAATCATAGTGCCAATTTTAGAAAGCTGGATCAGCTGCAAGATGAATTAGATACAAGTTCAAAATCCATCACTGCATTGGAAGAACTAAAGGCTCACCTTGACAAAATGATATGGATGAATAAGATATCTATTTTATATACATATTAGATATAGATTATTACCATAGTGAAAACCTCACGTTGGCCTCAAAGCTGTAGAACTTGCAAAGGTTAATTACTACTAAATATTAATTCTTTGTTGCCAGTTTATCGTATTTTTTTATCATCTTGGAACATTTAAAATGATCTTTTTAAGATAAAAGGCAACGAGGCCCTGCATGATGTTTACCCAGCTTTTGCTTTGTGTTTGGATGCTAATTTTCATTCCTCTGTGACTGTTGTTAATGATGTTTCAGTTCAGTATTTAATCTTCCATACGGATTTCTGTCCTGTAAAATAAACGTCTTCATGTATCTGAACCCTAAAATGAAGTTACCAGTGAAAGATTTTTAGAAAATGATTGAGTGCTATTGTAGTGATGGAGACTAAAAGTGCATGCAGTTTGGGAAATGACTGCAATCAGGAAATGGTAGAGGCAAAAATGATTGAGAAGTAAAAGAAAAAAGCACCAGAGAAGTAGTAGGCAAATGGCAAAGAAAAAGTGAAACTCTTATTGTTATCTCTATTATTTTATGGATTTAGTGTTTTTTAAGGTTCTCCGTATTACCGTATTTTTCGGACTATAAGTTGCACTTTTTTCATAGCTTTTTTAAACATGGCTGAAAGCAAGATGGCCAGAGCTGGAGGAACGAGTCCACAGATGGGTGCTTGAACAACAGACTACCGGGAGAGGCTTGTCAACGGCGCACTAACGTCTCCACCCCTGGTACTTGCGGAGATGACCGTAAATGACTTTGCAGGCGGACCTTCATGGTGTTACCGCTTCAGGCAACGCAACCGCATCTCTTTCTTTTTTTTCTTTCTTTTTTTTGCACAACCGTCTCTCTATCAGAGCATGGACAACGGTGTGTCCGAAACTGCCAGCAGACTTCAAAGCCAAGGTGGACAGTTTCCGTGAGTCCATTGAGAAGCAGGTAACCGAACACAACGTGTCGCCGGATCATGTTATCAACATGCACGAGGCCCCCCTCACGTTTGACATCTCCATGGGCCGAAGTGTCGCAGAGAAATTTTGTGAAATAAATTTCGAAATAAATGTGATTTTTAATTCAGTGTTATTTATGTTTTTTTTCTTTTTCATGACGCATATTTTGACTGATGCGATTTATGGTCTGGAAAATACGGCATTCCCTACCTTTATTGTGTGATGATTTTGCAGCTGTAGACCAGATCTGTCTCTGGTCTCTGCACTGACACTGAGGTTATCTACCTGCCAAAAGGATGTGACTCATATTAATTGCTGGGGGCTGATATATAAAACATGTATTTAGAATGTGTCATTGTCATATTTTTGCAAGGTGCAAGGTGCCCAGGTCCTGTGGCTGCAGAACCAGCCCAGATCATCAGCCCTCCACCACCGTGCTTGACAGCTGGTATGAGGTGTTTGTGCTGATATGCTGTGTTTGGTTTCCTCCAAACGTGCTGCTGTGCATTATGACCAAACATCTCCACTTTGGTCTGGTCTGTCCAAAGGACATTGTTCCAGAAGTCTTGTGCTTTGTCCAGATGCAGATTTGTATATACATGCATTTATATATAAATGCATATATGGTGGACATGTATAAACATGCAACCATATTTCAGAATATGTTGAATAGTTTTGCTCCGATAGCTGTAAACTCTTTATAATGTCGATGTCTTCTTGTACGATAACAATAAAGCTTCTTATCTTTTCTAATGTTTTATACTGTTTGTCTTTTCAAAATTTCTAAAACATACATAAACATTTTAATGGGCATTATTAAGGGGAATTGAGATTTGTGGCCGTATCCAGGGTCACATTAACGACAGTGACCACAGAAAGTTGTATTCTCTATTCTTCTGCTCTTTTATTTCCTTAATTTATTTTTTCTTTTTGGTTAAGAGGGACTTTTCTTTAAGCCCATTCAGTGATCACTCTGCACAGAAAGGGCTGAATCATTTCCAGCACTGACCTCGAACTCCCTAAACCACATTCCTTGGGTTGGAGCTGCTGGCGGATGTTTTTGGGGAGCCAGGCAGGAGACTCATCACTGTTAGAGTAATACGATGAGCTTGTTCAGGCCAGAGAACCAAACCTCTCCCTCCCAACCATTGAGGCTGAACTAGGTCAGCTGTCCAAACCTCCCCTGGGAAGATAGCCGTCGCCAAATACTAATCAGTGCTAAGCCAAGGGTGCGCTCCATTTCTGCGCCTGCGGGGTCTTGGAGGAGTCCCAACAACTCCCCCAACCTCCAACCTCCTTTTCTTTGTAGCAGTTACAGCCAAATGCTGAAGGACAAATTTTAATGTCAAAGCTACTGAAATCTTGTTGTTAATCAAAGTATGATATGCACCATAGATGTTCAGACATCACCCCCCTGGGCTTGCACACACAAACACATACAGACACTGGATTCACTGGCACAGCTTATATACTTTGGCATTTTGATATTTGGATCACTGTTGTTGTTGTTGTTTGTTTGTTTTTTCCAGGATATTTCCCCAGGCTTTTTTAATGCATCCAATTGAACTCTGCTTGAAATGGGTCCAAAATCAATTCCTTTGAGATTTAATCCAAATATAACCTAAAGATCAGCTCCTGGTGAAACAACTCCAGGCGGAGAAGACATATATCGTATCATATTATCTATTTATGTGCGTCTCTGAGTAAACTTGGTTCTGTCTGAGAAAGTAACCCAGATGATGTCATGAAGGTTATTAGTGAAGCATGTCAATCAGGACATTGTCTCTCTGAGTTTGCAATTGGTAAGAATAGGAAAAGATAGAACTACATTTGATCATGATAATGGAATGATGCCTATTAAACCAACTTTGCATTCACACAAACTGGCAGTAATATCTATATTAGACCTCTGATACCAGATTTTGGCCCCAGTGGTAATTACATTAAAGTTTTTTAATCACTAAAGCCAGCTGCTATCAAAGGAATAATATGTGCACAGACAGTAACAGTTTAAATTTACCTGATTTTACGAGATGACTGGGGCAGAAATAGAATACCTGGAGAACTCGACCAATGAGAAAAGGTACTCTCAAACATTTTAGTTGTGAACAAGAACTTTCTCTGAGGCTCTGGTGGATTAAAGTCTGGAGCATGAAGCTCTGAGCCAAAAACCTCTTTCCATTTCAGTTGTGAGGTTGCTGGTCCTGCAGGATGCCCATAAAACCCTAATACAACATACTGTGTTGTTGTTAATATCAACCAACTGGGCACGATTTACACACAGCAGCAGTTTTTGCACAAATGAAAAAGGTGTGAACATGAAATATATGTCATGGCAGAAGAAAAGTTCTTAGTTAGACATGTTTATGTAATTCTCAAATTAAAAAGTCACAGGAATTTTGAAACCAGATGTGAAAATGATGGAAATGGTGCACTTTCCAAACATTTTGCTACATCCACATTTGTTGCCCCCTGCTGGCTATTAGAAAGACTGCATCTTTAAGATGCCTTCCAAATTGTGGATAAAAGATGGATGCTGCCTTCAGGTCTACAAAGTGAAGCCAGTGTATGGTAAAGCCGAGTTGAAGTCCAACAGCAGCAGCTCTGAATCCCCTAACTCACATGAGTTTTTTAAAAATGGCATATTTTGAAGGTTCTTGCCTCTCATCTTAATATCAAATGTGAATATGCTCATTTGGCTCACCTAAATCTCCACCCATCAGTTCTTTGCACACAAACTGTGCAAAACTGGATGTGCTTCTCTCATATTGAAAATATCAATCAGCAATAAAGCAATGATCAGACCAGCGAACTCACACTCACTGAGCACGAGACTCATGGACTCCTTTACGGAAGCACCCACTTGTCCTCCATTATCAGCGAGACTCTTGCAGAACCGCCTGGTCTCACTGAGGAGATTAAAGCAGGCCAGAAAGTCAGAGAAAGAGGGGTGTAAGCACGGGCCTCTCGAGTGATGAAGGCTGACGTTCCAACCATTTTCTGAGTACAAGCAGGCATGTCAGTCTGCCGGGAGGTTTATTTTTTTAATTTATATCTTTCTGTCTTGCTCTTGTTTGTAATTCCTGTTGCTGCTGGAGGCAGCAAGGCCTTGACCGACTGCTGCAGAAACCCCCTCAGTCTCAGACAGAGTCAGTGAGCCAGGGAGTCACAAGCCGCCTATCAGTGTAGAACTAAGCAGCTTGAGCTCAGGAAAAAACTCAGCACAAACAGAAATCTGCCCCTTGATCAAGATCCTTGCTCGTACTTCTTCATAAATGGCTGCAACAATGTATTCATAATTAATTATTATGATGTCCCTCCTCAAAGTGCAGACTGCAAAGACAAAGCACAAAGTAGTTTCTCCACTTAGCTCATGCTAACTTCTCCTGCAGCTTTCGAGCTTCTCATTTCATTGGTCCCTCACAGTGCATTTAAAGCTCCACTCAGCTGGTAGTTAAGATTGGTTCTTCCAGTGTTCTGCGTGGAACATTCAGGCTGGCTGAGCTCGCCTTTCTCAGGCTGTAGGTGGTGCTCTGCAGATTCACAGCGCACATCTTCAGCCGTAGGAAACTTTCCATCAACATGCGGACAACATTGAAAACCTTATTTTGAGCTGAAGAGGTCTTTAAAGAGAGATTTTGATTTAGAAAGATGTGTTACTGTGTCATTCCTGCTTTAGTCCCAGCATTAATGTGTTAGTTCTATAGGCAGCTTGTTTTTGATAAAATTCAGTGACCCTACGAACCCTCCATGAGTCACCTGCTTTTATTCCAAGAGTGATCAGGCATCCGTCCAGTATTTTCCTTCATACACCCCTTATCTCTCCGTTTTAACCCCTCACCAGCCATCAGTGCAGTGGATTTCTATTCTACTTTTAAACCTCAGACGTTGCAACATCCTACTGAAGAGAATTTAAGATAACGGTGACCGAAAGCTGCTCGTGATGGATTATTGATCGGCAGTAGGTTTCAAATTGAGATTTTTTTTCTTGCCTCAGAAGAAAAAATCAATCTCAAACTGCTGTGATGTAATGAAATGTATACCTCTGCTAGCTGAGTGTCTGATACAGTGAAAAACAGCAGTAGAGTCCTTTAAATGATATTAGGCAGTTAATCTAACTTTAGATTAAATGTGTAAGTTGCGTCATGCTGCTGTCAGAGCTCGTCTCATCTCAGCTTTTATTCCAGCAGCTCCTCTGATCGCGAGGCGGCAGCTCGTCCTCCTCGTTATCAAATTAGACCGAAGGCCTCCTTCAGGGAGAAAGAAATTCAAATTTTCTTTCTTTCTTTTTCTTTCCTTTAAGTAAATCAGTGATCAGTGCAAAACCCCTGGAGACTTAGTAATAATCAAATTACTCTCGGCTGATGTGAAGTAGGGCTGATAATCGGCATAGACGATTACCCCCCATGCCCACCAGAAACGACACACACCCACATGCACAAAAATCAAGCAGAATGATTAGTTTTCTGTGTCATGACATAAAAAAAATATATTTGCGTCAGATGTGATTACATTCTAGGACAACTTGCCACTAAAGTTAAAGTTTAAACTAAAATCTATAAATTTTTGCTTTTTTTATCCTCAACTTTTCCTATTCTCTTCTTTCCAGTTTTGCCACAGGTTGAGTTAATCCACCACCCTCTTTTCTGTCAGGTTTTCATGTCCTACCTCTTGCTTCCTGCATCCTACCTTTACTCTGGATACCTGTTGTTCTTGTTCTAACTTTCAGTCCTGTCCTCCTCTCAGTCATATTTCCTTCTTTATGAACCAACTCATTCTATTCTTTCCTCCTAGCTTTACGTCACGTCTCTTTTTCTTTCATTAGCTCATCATTTCTTTCCTACTTAACCCTTTTCCCTTTTCTTCTTAATTAAAGAGGTTAAGTGTGTCAAGCTCCATAATTACTTCCTTATTTCTTCCTTATCTCATATCTTTTCATGTCCAATTTTCATTCTCTCCTAATATGAATCTCATTCTTTCCTGAATTCATCCATATTATCTGCAGCACCTTTCCTTGTTCATCTTCACCTTGTTTAACCACCTTTAACCTTTTTGTGTGGCCTGCGATAGACTGGCGACCTGTCCAGGGTGTACCCCGCCTCTCCCCCAATGACAGCTGGGATTGGCTCCAGCCTCCCTGTGACCCTAAACTGGATAAAGCACATATAGAAAATGGATGGATCTCTTTCTCTAGATGCTTGTTCTTTTCTTTTCTTGTCTTCCTCTGTTCTCTGTTAGTAATTTCTTCTACCCCCTTCCTTCCATCTTCTTTCCTTCCCATTTCTTTTCAGCCTCCATCATCTTCTTTGCTCCTCTAACGTCATACAAGATTACAGAATCAGAAGAACTGAGGATGAATCTTTGATTTAACTGACAAAGCACACCTTCCTCCCAGCACACACTTTAAGGAGCTTCTGACCTCATATTAAGCTGCTTAACAAACTTTTTGTTCTATCAGTGCAGGAACACTTTTTCAGATGATGTGTTGATCTGTAAAAATCTGTCTCAGATGGCAGAGACCTGCGGTTAATGACTCGTATTAAAAGTTAAAAGTCAGAAAGCATGTTTTCTCAGCTGTAGCCGGAGTTGTTCTGTTGTCACATGACAAATGAGCTGAATGTGGGGGGAAAAAATAAATTTTCTTTTTTTTTTTGGTTGCTGAAATATGAATTATTTATGAATATATAAACTGTATCATTTGGAGGAATAAGACGAAACCAACTGAGCAACAAGAAAAACGTTTCCTTTCTTCAGAAAGACTGAAAAAATTGTGTTTTTTCTATTTTCACCTCACCGCAAGAGGTTTCCAGGTTAATTTCCCATCTGGGGCCTGTCTGTGTGGAGTTTGCACACGAACGCTTATCTTTTTTTTCTGACCATATTTCCTTAATAATAAAAAAAAACAAGCATCTAATGTCTGTAAAATCCAATGAAAGGTTATGGATGTTCCATTCGTTCATTCATTTGTTCATTCTGTGTGTTAAATTTTTTTTAAAAGTACCATTTATTGTTATTTTATTGGGTTGTTAGAGCATCTGCACGGTGGTGTGGTTAGCACTGTGTCACAGTGAGAGGTTCCCAGGTTAAATGCTACCTGCGTGGAGCGCTCACATCACGTGAAGACTTGACAATCAGTGGTAATGTCATAGTTCTTGACTTATGTTTCCTTTGAGCTGCTTCTCCTTTTGTTCATGTTTTTTCTGTTTTTATATTTGTGATATCCAGATTGTTTGGTTAATTTCTGTTAACTTTTAGTTTTCCAACATCTGCCCCTCCTGTTATTAACCTATTTATCGCTCATTCAGTATATATTCTCCTGATTTTCCTCAGTTTTCTTTGTTGTCAGTCAGTCATTGTCCACTTTTGTTCTGTTCTGGTAGCTTTGCTTGAGCACTTTTTGCTCATCTTTCGTTGTTCTAATGAAGTCACTGTGACCTTCACATCCGGTCTCACCTCCTCCTCTGGTCGCCCTGCACTTGGGTCCAATCAGACACGAATCATGACAGGTAATCCATTTGTTGCAGTTTGTTGTCATAAATATATAAATTATTAATTAGCTTAATTTCCCAGACATCTGTGTTGCAAGTCAGGCTAAGAAAGATATTTGGGGCGTTTATCTAAAACTGCTTCAAAAACAAAGATGTGTTGACAGAAGCAGCCGTGCTTTGGGATCGCTTGTGTCTCCTATTGTTTATACTGTATGGGGACATGGAGAGGAAAGGGCCCCAGGCTACTGATACAAGTATGTACACAGCACCTTTGACAAAATCAAAGGCCATGAAATAATGGGATGGATGAAAAGACATTAAGTCAGTGGATGGGAATATAATTAATATTAATAACCCAAAATGTCTCCCAGGCTGCAGCTTCCACACCAACTTCATTGTCGTTCCGTTAACATCAAATGAGAAACCAATTTTCCAAACACACTTGTACGTCCACATGTCCTTGAATAATAAGATCAAAATTCTGTTTCGATCCATGCCTGCAGCATCAGGCTCAGAGTCTCGGGAACAGCAGCGATGTCCTGCGAGGATGAGAGAAAAGCTGCTGAATCCCCACATTACAGATCACTTCAAGGGAGGTAAAAAACAAAGAAAAGGATCAAAGCTTTGAATATTTGGTACAAGAATACAAACACAAAACAAAGAGGCAAAGAGGCATTTTCACCGTGAACGGTCAGTGTGTGCGTGTGTCATGAGTTGTTTCAGCTGAACCCAAAGGTGCTGGTTTGGGCTGAGGTCAGCACTTTGTGCAGGTGGGACAAAGTCCAAATCCCATACAGCTCACTGCCAGCAGGATATCTGTGTGCTGTGAGTTCACGCACGACAAAGATGACTGAATTAAGTCTTATCAAGCCAAGGAGAACAAAAAACGGACACCTGTGGTGCATAAACAACACCAAAAAGGAAGTTAAAAACCAGCGATGTGGTAACGTATGGGTCCGATAGCAGTGAGTCAAAAATAATTTAAAACATCCAACAACTGATTGGCTGAAAGAGGGAAAGTATCACAGGATAACAAATATTATCCAGAGATGAACAAACATTACAGAAAGCCCTAATTTCATCTTCACCAAACAATGAGATCAATAAGTTCTCTTACAGACACCGACCAGCAAGGAAGATTAAAAGTGACTGTCTCTGCTGGTGCTGCTGAAACACTGTGAAACTGAAACTGAGGCACTTCTACCGGATGCTATGTAAAGCTGGAGGTCAAGTCGACACCCTGTTGAACTGTTCGTCATTCCTCCTGACTGATGGGCAACCTTCACTGATGGATTATCCATCATTTTAAAGACCTCTGCTCACCGAGTCACCAAGTATTTTCCGTAGGTGTTTCATTATGGACTGAAGTCTTATTTATGTATCTATTGTGGATATTTGCCATACGAGGCAAAATGAAGCCGTCATCAGTGCGGATCATTTTCATTCAATAAGGAGAGATCAGTCAACAGGACTGGAGAACATGGAGAATTTAACACATTTTTCAGAAGAGAGTAGGCTTACATAATCTCAGTCTTCCTTTTATACATCCCCCTCTGTTCAGTGACACTCTCCAGCTCCTCCCGGAGGATCATGAGTAGTTACCAGGTCAAAAGGGATATACACTATAATCCTTCCAGAATGTTCTGGGTCTGCCCCGGGGTCTCGTGCCCAGAAAACCTCCAAAGAGACGCAGCCAGGAGATACCCAAACCACCTCAGCTGACTCCACGTGACTCCAGAGCAGCGGCTCTTCCCACCGGATGGTGGAGCTCCTCCCCCTATCTCTAAGGCTGAGCTCAGTCTCCCTCTGAAGGAAACTCATTTCAGACGCTTGTGTCCAGGACCTCATTCTTTGGGTCAGAACCCAGATCTGTGACCACAGGTGAGGGTTGGAAGAAAGATGGAGCAGTAACCTGAAAGCTTCTCCTCTCAGCTCCGGATGGGCGCAGCGCCCTCATGACGAAGCCCCGATCCGTCTGTCCATCTCTAACTCCAACTCACCATCACTGAGAACAAGATCCACATTCTTAAACCTTTCCACCTGACGCAGAGATCTTTCTCCAACACGGACGGAGGAATCCGCCTTTTTCCGGTTGAGAAGGGCCTCGGATTTGGAGAGGCTGACTCCTATCCAGGTGATGTGGAGATCCTTCAAAATGTTTCTCAGAGGTCTTAAAGCTGTACTGTTGCTCAGCATCCTCAGCATCAATCCTGGTGTTGCGTAGTAATGGTGCAAGCCTACAGAAATCACACCTTCTGACCATTAAAGTGACATTAGATAACAACGTTAATGTTGTTCACCTTGCCTGTCAGTGACTTTAATGAAAATGTTTAAATTACAATCCTTTAATTTTACATTTTGATGCCAGAATATAAAGAAAAAAGTCAGAGGAATGCCATGGAGCTGACATTTAACTGTGAAAGTCACTGCTTAACTGAGTATAAATCAACTTATCTGATTTAACATCACACACAAATATCATGGAGTACAATTGGAATTGTTTATCATTATCATTCATCACATTTCATTAACTGATTGTTGTCCCTAATTCCCTTATTCCAGAAAAAGATGGATCTATTTGAGTACAAATGCCATTACTCAGAAATGAATTGACTGTGAAGGAAACACTGCACCATCAGTGTGTTTTATAGATATCAAACAATTACCTGTAACAGACTGAGGTATGGACAGAAGAGGACGTCGTGATTAGTTCAGTAGTGGCTCACCTACAACCAAAACTTCCCTGTAGCTAAAAAACTTTAATGATCTCTTTAATCTTTAATCTCTCTAAACTCAATTTGGAAGTCTGTTTTTATCAAACTGCTGCCTCCTGAGTTTCATTATTCTTTCATCAGTCTTGGGGGAGGATGTGGGTGTATTGGTGGGGATGGTAATCATAAACCATGTCAGGATAAATACGCAAGTGCATTCACTTTGCAAATGAGGCGACTCTCTCAGCCCAACTCTCTCTGTGCTAATGTTTGCTCGGCTCGGCTGATTGATGACACGCTGATCTGCAGCCTCTCATCAGTCTGAATATGAGGAGCTTCACATTCTGACCACAGCAAGCAAAGTAAATAAAGCAGAGCCAAGCTGTCACTTGTGCTCCGATAACATCGTTCAATATGCTGGAGAGGGGGTTGAAGGGAGGAAGGAGGAGGAGGGTAAATTTCAGCTCATTTCAGCTTGAGAAGCCACACTTCCAAAAAAAGAAAAACCTGCCAGCTTGAGAGGCCACTTGAGCCAAGCGGAGGGCGATTAATTTAAAGGGAGGTGCTCAGAGAATCTGACTCACCTCCACAAAATGCAAAGCTACTCATTATTGCTTATGTAAAGTACAAGGTTTTACTGACATATGCACTGTGTAAAAGTGTTAATCCAGCCTCATTTTTATGTGTTTCCACGAAAACAGGAAGCTGTTTCAGAGATTTACTGAAACGTGCAAACATAATCGGTCTGAGCTCCTTTATTCTCCAACACAGCCTGAACCCTCTTGGACAAGTTTTCTGTCAGCTTCAGGAATAGTTCTCCAGGCTTCTTGAAGGACATCCCAAAGCTCTTCTTTGGATGTTGGCTGCCTTTTGTTCCGTTTTCAGTCCACTTCTTGTGTCATTTGGCACAGCTCAGCCTTTTCTCCCTGTTTCCCTTCCTTAAGAACGGCTTCTTGACAGCCACCCTTCCATGGAGACCATTTCTGATGAGGCTTGGGCCAACAGTAGATGGATCAGCTGAAGGTCCAGATGCATCTCTCAGGTCCTGTGTCAGGTCTTTGCTGGATTTTTTCCTCTTTCTTAAGGACATCACTTTCAGATCCTGTTCATCTGCTGTAGATAGTTTTTTAGGCCTGACTCTTCTTCTTTTGTCCTCCACTTGTCCAGTTTCCTCAAATGTTTTAAGGACACACTGCACACCATGCTGAGATATGCCAAGTTTTCAGCTATTAACTCTTTGGGAATCACCTTGTTGCTGCAGAAATCCTATTTTCTGTCTGTCAAACTGTGTTTTCTTTGCTGTTTTTCATAGATGCAACTAAAGAAATGGGAACAAATGATGTGTCTTTGTGACAGGCTGCTAGTAACAAAGTGCCTAAAGATCCAATTTAAAATGGCTTCTTTGCTAAGTTGTCTGTTATGTGTCGACACAACACTGGTTCATCCCTTGAGTTAGGAGCCTTTTTTCTGCTTGAATGACTCATAGGTCAGAGTTAAGTGGCTTAGCAAAGAAAAAACACATTCCTCTGAAAATGGTCAGATAGGACTGGACTGAAAATGAGTGAAAATTCAGCCAGTGTCCAAAGAAAAACTTCAGAAAGCCTGGAGAACTTTTGCTCAAGACCACTTTAAATATTACAAATTCTGGCTGCTTAGAAGGATTACATGTTATGTTACTTGGACTAAGTCTCAAATAATAGCAATACATGTGTTCTAAAAATATTATGACATATCAGTGACTGTCATCACACTGAAGCTGCGATATGCTGTCGTGAATTTGTCATAGTTCCACTTTGGTCATTCATGCTGACTGAACAAGATGACATAAATGCATAATATCTTTGATTTCATATAACAAGCCGGCATTGTGGAATCTTAGAAGTTTAAACAGTGCAACAGGCCAGAACATTTTATTCCACTGAGCCAGCTGGGCCAGTTCAGCTATATGACTGCCTTAGAGGTGCTTCAACTGAGACTGCCAACCCGTACCTCCGTAGTTACCTGGTGGACTCATTCACCACATTAAGTCGTGCAGCAGATGCTTTTCACCAATGTGAATTTCACGTAAAGTAAAACATTTATGCTTCAGTACAGTAACAAACCCTGTTACACATGTAGTGCAAGTTGAACAAGTAAAGAAGCCGAAGGCAAAGCCGGCTTCATGGTTTCCACATCTGATTGAGAATCTCTCAAGGTCTACTCATGCTACCCTTTGGGTGATCTCAGCAGGAGTTTCCCATGCAGGGGCATGTTATAAGTTTAAGGATATTGTTTAGGTGTGGACTGTGGTGATTCTCCTGCAGAGTCTCTCCTCAGAAAAGGTTTTCAGTAGTTGTCACATTCGCATGTTGCAACCGGAGTGACCAAACACAGTCACAAGAGTGCAGTGATGTCTTGGTGTTACAAAATATAAAATACATCTTCTATTTACTAATAGTGCCAGTTAATTAGACATTTTCCCTCAGCTCAGTGCTCTTTGGAGCTCTACAGTTCAGTGTGAGGGGGATTTGTGGATGCTGCTGGGCTCTGTGACAAAAGCAGGGAATAGCACTGAACATTTTCCATTTTCCCAGAGTGGGTGTATCCAATCGGGGACAGGCAGGGAAACGTCCAACACTGACACTTCACTCCCTTTGCATTTTCCAGCCGCTGGGCTCACGTGTGTTCAGTTTATATTTTTTTTAGTTTTGGGTTTTTCAAGCTTGTCTCAGCCTGCAGGTGAAGTGTCGGTGTGCTCTCTTTTTATAGCGCCATCAGCATTACATGAGGTGTGTTTGGGAAGAGTGGGATTTTTCAGCCTTGAGTTTCACCTCTAGCATGAACTCACGCTCACAAATTATTCATGTGGTGTCACGTCAAAGAGCAGCTGCAGCATCTGCCTGCGGGGACAGCCACAGTGTGAGTGTGTGAGTGTATCATGTATATTATGCAAGCAGGGGTATTGTGTGTGACTGTGCATTATGCAAGTATGTGTGAGTGTGTGTGAGATGTAATTCCCACTCCAAATCAAAGTCCCTGACAGCTGCCTTAATGCCTGCTGCCTCTCAAGTGATGAAGGGCCTGGTGCTCGTCGCCACGGATACCTCCATCATCCCCTTCCTCCCTCCTCCCTGCTGACGGCGAATCAATCACCCCGTCCGCGTGCCACTCTGTATCCCTGACACTGGCATGTATAATTAAAGTTTATTCCCCTGGACCTCCCAACTCGGTTGCTTCCTGCAGCTTCCCTCGACAGCCTGCCACCACCAACACATAAGATGATAAATATGAAATGGACATTCATATTTCAGAAATCAGAGTGGAAACAGGGAAACCAACTACTGTGTGGATGAGAAGAGGAAGTATCCGACTGTTCAAGAATGCCCAGAGAAATGGTCAACAGGGCATGATTAAAGAATAAGCAGCAGTGCAGTAAAAGAGCTGTTTTTAGCGTATTGCATTGGTTTTAAAATAAAAAATGAACAAAAATGCCAACAAAATCGGACGAGTATGAAAAGAAAATAACGATTTTCACAACTTTTACCAATCTGAGAGTTAAGTTGTCTCTTTTGTTGTATAGTAGTCCATCAAAATGTCATAGAAATTCACGAAACTGGTCAGAAAAGTGAGATTAAAGTAAAAAAAAAGATCCAGGGGACATAAGTTCATCTATCTGACCTTCATTTAGTTTCAAATCTAACTTTTGTTAGGAATTACCCTTGTTGCAGGGTTAGATTTAGCCTCCAAAACCACTGCTTAGGGTTCTATTCAGAAGGTGACAGTTGCTGCTGGAAGGAGGCGCTGCAGGGAGCTCCATTGAGTGCTAAAGGGAGATAATTTCTTTATTTGGGGTATGTGGAGTGGAAGATGTTGACATATTGTCAACACAAGTTATAAGTTATTCTCAATTCAGTGACAGAAACCTTAAACAACATGCAACCTTCAACTTTTACATGAATTAAGATTATACTAATAGTGCATCAGTTATTTAGCACTTCTCTTAACACTGTTAGAAAAAGCTTTGCAGCAAGAAACAACCAAACAAGACAAGACAGCCCTTTCGTGTGTTTAAGTGTTAGGACCCAGACATGTCGCTGTCCCCGAATCAAACAGGACGTGCAGCTCCTGCAGCTTGTGTGCTACATCCTTCATCCTGTGGTGTTCACAGGACGTGGCACTGAAGGGTGACACTCGTTTGTTTCTAATGTTGAGGAGTCTGCAGCCACATGGCGCCAGCGATTAAGTCTGATCGAGTGCATCAGTTTAGAACGGTGAACAAAAAGTTCCACCAGAACTGCTCTGTAGATATATGTTCTTAGATAACAGACACCCTGCAGCTAATCTGGATCAAACACTCAACCACATCATAGTACACACGGTGGATAAGCTGCAGGGAGCAGCTCTCCAAATCTACAACTGACGGCAAAACTGATGGGCATGCCAACGCTAAGTTTAGCCAAGTGAACTCAGGACCAATTTTTTATTTTTCCAGTGAGGCACAGCCAAAGACGGGGAGCTGTCGTTGATCATTCGTCTGTTTGTTGGCACAAAACACAAAAAAATCCGAGCTGAAGACCATGAAACGTGGTGGAGGGCTAGAGTGTGGGCAAAACTCGTTCAATTTAGGTGTAAAATACAGCTCCAGCCTCAGTGTGATGTTCCACTTTACGTGCAACAAGAACTTCACAGACAAGCAGTTTTAAAAGTTTGAGATGGAAACAAAACCGACTTCTGTTTCACTTTTCCTGACAATCACTTTGGATTCTTCTTATTTTCACAGATCATTTAACACTTTTCACTTTGCTTGAATTAAAGCACTGTAAGCCAACAATTAAACTGATATTAACAGTGAGGTGTGATGTTGACACCGAAATTATAAAACTCTGAATAGAACTCAGCAGTGGTGTGTACCTCTGTGTGCTTGTTGTTCTCATGTGAGCGAGAATCTGGCTCTGAAAATAACTCACTGAACCACAGACCTCAGTCACACGCACGCACACACACACACACACACACACACACACCATCCCAAATGAAAGAACAAAGAGTGATTTCCTCATTAGTAGTGTTTTTAATGCATGAAGAGATAATTTATTCATGAAAATTAACAAATGATTCATTCTGGCAGAAACTTTTAGCAGCCGTTGTGTTCAGATATATATTATTATTGTTATTATTGCCGTCTCACCGCAGAGCCACTTCATTGCTACAGAATTATGTATGCACAGCTGATTAAAGGAGTTTTGATCACCTCTGCAAATTACAGTTTTAGCAGGTAGCACCGCTAATTAGTGAGCGCTGTCGTTACTCACAAGTCAGCAGCTTCGATAACACGTCGTTTTCTTTTCACATTAATGTTGTTTTTTATATATATATGGGTTCTGCTTCTGCTTCTGGCCCTGCTGATTTCATTCCAAACCCTTTTCTTTCTTCTTGTTTTTCACCAAACTTTCTAACCTTGTTGTAAAGCAAGGTTACCTAAAAGTATTTCCGTAAATAACTGAGCCACACAATGTCGTACGTTTCCAGCCCGATGGAAACGATCCACAGATTGTGGTGGTTAGCAGCGTCGCCTCACAGCGAGAGGCTTCCAGGTTCACCTCCCAGCTGGGGCCTTTCTTTGTGGAGTCTGCATGTTCTCTCCGGGTACCCCGGCTTCCTCCCACCGTCCAAAAACATGCATGTTAGGTTAATTGGTGATTCTAAAATTGTCCCTAGGAGTGAGTGTGAGTGTGGTTGTTTGTCTCTGTGTGGCCCTGTGATGGACTGGCGACCTGTCCAGGGTGTACCCCGCCTCTCGCCCAATGACGGCTGGGAGAGGCTCCAGCCCCCCCCGCAACCCTACAGTTGGCTTAAGCGCATATAGAAATGGATGGATCTCTTTCTGTAGATTAGATTAGATTCTAGATCGAAAATGAATGGACAGACAGACATGGGGCATGTATCTGGATGCTGAACCCTTGCATCACAGTTTACATGCTGCAGCTCCTCAGGATGCCTGTCAGACTCCACAAGACAAAACCTTTCAAAAACTAAACACCCCGAAAAGGATGAATTAGGAGACTCACCCAATCATTTGTCTGAATACAGATTTTCATTTGTGTTTATCGCTGATGTTTTAAACTAGTTCAGTTTTTTTCTGAGCCTAAGGGTTGAAAATATCCTCATTTATAATGTTCTGTATCTTTTAATCAACATGAACAAAAACTGTTCTTCTCCTCTCCTCTTTGAACTGTATGAGGCAAAGATCTGAGGCACAAAAGCATCGCAAAATAAAAAGTGTTAGTTTGCAGAACGCTGAAGCCTCGGAGACTTCAGGCGTTGAGTGCAGCGTCAGGTGAGGAAGCCTTTGATGGATATTTATGACTTGTACGCTGAGTTGGGTTAATCCCATCTTTTGTTCAGCACTCATAGACGGCAGATTCAGGGGTGATGATTCGGTAGCATCAGCTGAGGGGAAACTTCAAAGGTTGAGGACTCAGGCGCCTCCTGATCTGCCTGCAGTGCTGATAAAAGCTCCACAAAGACTCTGAAATGTCAATGAGAAGCACGAGCTGCAGGGACCCCCAACACCAACAGGCAGCAGATACACAGCTAATGCTCAGCACTGGATGTTTCACTTTACACAAGCTGTGAAACTGCCATCGTATCTCAGCATTGTTAGCAGAGGAACAAAAGCCACATTTTAAATAAAAGTACCCAGTAGTTTTATTTTATTTCAAAGGGACTCCTCCAGATTGCTGCTGTTTGTTTCCACTGAGGTCTAAAGTCACAAATGGGTCGGTAAAAAGAGTTGGCTGCCTCTGTGCCGCAGGTCTGACTGAGCAACATCTGAGGAGAGTTTCTTACTGAGTGAAGGGACCTGGAAGTTTGTAAAAGCTGGTTCAATTTTCTACAATCAGAGAAAAGAGCTTTAATGTTGTCTTTTTTATATCCTTTAAAGGTGTAAATAAAGGACCATCTCTTATAAATAGAAAAAGATAGTTCTGCCCATCAGTCCCTTCTTGCTGCTACATTGAAATAGCCTCAATTATTTTCATCCAGTGCTACGAAGTATGAAGGCAGGAAGATGAGTGTGAGCAGCCTTTTTCTCCCCTTTGATAATAAAGTTCATATTATATCTGAAAAACAAAATTATCTGGATGTGAATAAACAAGATTATTTTAGTCTGAAAACAACACATTAGCTTGAATTAGATTTACCATATCAGAAGAATAAGGCCCTTGTGAAAGCTGTAATTCTGCCTTGTTTTCCACCCAACAACACACACTCGCTGCCTGTCGGCTGTATTGCCCCAGTCATGATTTTTGCAAATGAAGCCGGGCTGCAAATCACGGGAGCTCAACCTGAATCAGCAGCTCTTTCATAAATGCTGATTTCCAGACGCTGCATGTTCTGCAGACCTGACAGAGCGCTCTGCACTCTTATAACTGACTTTGCATTACTCTGCAGTAACTAAAGGCAGCTGAACATAAATACAGACGGAGGAATGTAGAAGCGGGATATACAGCAACTGTTTCCTTGGCAACAGAGATGGCTTTTGACCCCACAAACATCCATTTTTCCCCACATTATCATCCAAAACAGACGCATCAGTAAATATTTTTAAACACTGTTATCTGTTAGTTGTGCTGTTTTATATTCTAATTTCAGGGCTGTACCTTGAGATGATGGTGTGGTCAGACATGTTTTTACCTCAGCTGTGCTGCTCACAGTAATCCATATTCACTGACTATCTTCACCTCTTTAAAGGTGTGATTGTATTCAGTGTGACACGTGTGCTCGAAGATTAGCCCATTATTAGCCAAATGCACCTGTGTTCATTTTCTGAACTCACTTTGTCATTTATATCAGGCCTGAATCTTACACCAGTCAGGACCCTGCAGAGGCCTTTGGAGGGACAGGTGCTTGATGCTCAAACAGAGCATGTTGAACAGGATTTAAAAATATATAATTCAGCTCAATTAAACAGGAGAACTATCAGAAAGTGTTCTGAAGCTTTGCGTAAGAGTCTGAGTAGGAGACACTTTGTTGTGGTCTGCAGAGCTTAAAAAGGGTCAAACAGATACTGTGTAAGTGCAGATCATTTACATAATCATTTACCAGAGCTCATGTTATACTTGTATAACTAATTTATGATTTGAATGTAATCCATTATGACGTGTGATTGTAAAAGGACAAAAAAAGTAGAAATGTAGCATTTCTTTTTCTGTGAATGTATCAGAGCTGCAGGTTTGCACCAATCCGGAGTCTGTCATTATTTATTTCTACTGCAGTAGTTACATCAAGTATTTATGGTTGCATTCATCTTGTTTGACTATTTGGTGACTGTCGGCTTTGTGAAAGTAAGAAAGCTTATCAAATATTCAAACTGCACACATATCCAGTATACAAGTTAAAGTTTCCCCACGTCTGCAGTGTTAGTGGAGGAGAAACATCCCGTACTTAGTTAAATGTACAAATACCAGACCGTACACTGATGAGCAAATACATATGACCTCGTGCTTAATACCTAGTTGTCTTCGTAATGCATCCAAAACAGCCCTGACCAGTCAGGCTGTAAAATAAAGAACATCCAATGGTGTCTGTTAATGTGTCATGAGGTGTTTTTAGGACAGTGTGGGTTGTAAACTGAGGTCTTTGTGGATTGAGCTTGCCTCCCACACATGGCTTCAGATCCCATTAGATTGGCATCTGATGAGTTTGGAGGCCCGGTGAACTCCTTATATTTTTTATGGTGTTGTTTAAGACACCTCAACAGATACTGTGGGGCCCTGCGAGAAAACTAGCTCTAAACTAACCCGAAAGTCTGGTCTCAGGAGGGAACTACGACTCGTACGAGCAGTTTCACAGAAGATTGAACATCATTCTCAACTGTTTCCTGTAACAAACCACAAAGTCCTGCAGCACTTTCAATGATGGGAGTTCAACACCCAGATCCAGCGACTGTTTTTGCATTTTTGGAACAGTGCTTTACTAAAACACGTCTCTACCTTCCTGGTTGGGTTTAGGCAATAACATTGCTGGATAACTGGACAAATTATTTTCACCTTAATGGTTGCAGTTTTGACACTTCGCATGCAGTTGCTTTTATGACCAAAAGACGTTGCATATCTTTTGAACCTGCTAATAGGTCATTATTGCCTGCATGAACAAAATAAACACAGGGTCGTTTCATAAAACCTGTAGGGTGGAATCTTACTAAACACTCAATGCTGTCTCTGGGAATAAAACAAATTAGCAACTGCTGTGACAAAACAAACTGACAAATCCAGAGACATGGCGCCTGTTAAAACCTGCTCATGTTTTTTATGAGCAGCACAGCTGCAAACAGCTGTTTGCACTGTGAGGTGCAAATAAACACAAATTCCTCACTTTGTCTTGATCTACACAACACACTCAAGAGGAAATACAATCCCAGAGCTGGTGTTTCTCATGCAGGTCACAGCTCCACTGAGTCAGTCATGAAGGACAACAAGGGAAATTAAGTAAAGTTACACCAACTAAGTTGTTATTGCTGCCGAAATGGTTTTCCTATCCAAGTCCATGTTGAGGCATACACAGATGCACTGACCGATGAATAGTTAGAAAACAGTAAAAAAGGGCATCAAGGGGTAAAAAGTGCAGGTGCACCTCTGCATGTGCATGACTTCAGCCTGCAGGGAAGTACAAGAAGGTTAAAAAAGAAGAAGAAGAAAAGAAAGAAAAGTAGGAACATTCCTGCACTGTAAATCAAACACTAGACCCTCCAGACTGTTTTTGCTCATCAACCTTCCAGCTGCAGGTTCTTCTTCTTCTGTTACACAGAATAAATGTATTTTTTGCCAGATAATAATAGATCACTCGGCAGTTGCCTTTGAGACTAACACCAATAGACTTTTACTTCACAGGATTTAGTTTTCTGATGTCAGTGTGAGTTCCTACTGATTAAAGTGATGGTGCTTGTTGATTGGCTGTCTCACCTCGCAGGCTGAAGTGTCTGCTGAGGCTGCCGTGTTGTTTCCCCACAGATGCGCAGCCGAGAATGAGGAGGAGGAGGAGCGGCACAAGTTTCTCTTTTGGGAAGCTCTTGTCTGTTAATTAGCAGCGAGCAGATGGAAGTAAGTCCACATCTCGCTGGGGATCAGTTCTATCCAAGAAGCAGTAACAACAGCGGCGGCAGCAACCTCAGTTTATTTATTTCTTAGCTTAGCAGCAGCAGGGCAATGTCACCTCCCTGGGAGGAGGTGCAGGAGGAGGAGAACCCGGGAGAGTGTGGAAGAGAAGTCTAAGACACACACAAGATGCTGGGAGCTTCTTCGAACAGATTTCCTCAGAGACTCTGAAAAGACTAACGTTCAGCTGGCAATTGAGTGTTGAGTTTAGTTACTTATCATTACTTTGTTTACAGCCATCTGTTTACACATACTTCCTTCTCATCCTATCTGTTTCTGTCTCCCTGCGCTCTACACGCTGTGAGCCGTAACCTGCCGGCCTCCTGCGGAAACTGAAGCCTCATCAACAGCTGCCGTGGCGCCGCTGGTTTCCTGTCTCACAGCACATAAAGCAAGATATCCTGCAAACAGAATGTGACTTTGTGGAGGCATCTGCAAAATCACCATTTCATCCAGGAGCTGTTTTCACTCCATTTAGCAATCTGCCCACACAGTAACTGCAGAAGTATTGTGAGCAGGATGAGGATTCTGCTGGTTCAGGGGAAAATACTTCAACAGGCACCCCCTGAAGTTTAGCTTTTCATTTCTTGCTTATTCAAAAGCTAACATTGGTGATTAAATATTTATTTTGATTTCTGAAAATTTATCAAAAAGTAGCTCAAAGTGTTTTCCTCAGTTGTTAGGATCCAGATGCAAACAGTGGGTGAATGTGTTGCCAGATCTGGTGACAGATGTAAGCAAATAAATCTGTGAAAATAAGTTCAACACAAGCATCCGTTCATCCATTTTCTAAACCCACCTAATTCATATTAGGATCACAGGGGGCTGGAGCTTAAAGTACCTGATGAACTCAGATCAGGTAGAAAGGCCCATTTCATATTTATACACGTTTTATTATCAATTATAATAACCGATTCAATGATGCGTTCATTACTGTAATTAAGCAGGTGGAATTATTTGAGTATATACAGCTGGAGAACTGAATGTATAAAGTTTTCTAATTATTTAAATCTGCAATCAAGTCACACATTCTTGCTGAAAATATGGCTGATTAGAAGTATCCTTGCAAAGCCATTCTAGAAATATGTTTCAGATGTTTGTTTTAGGATTAATTTGGCTGTAAGCCTAAATCAATGTGTCTTCAGCTCACTCATCTGTCTCGTCTCTCCAGTCATCCTCGTTAACAGCAGCAGCGCTACTCTTATATGTTTATCATCAGTGAAGTACATGATGTCACGCTTATAAAATCTCCATGAAACCTGTTCCTGCTGCACAGATCCTTCAGAATGTGCCCACCCACAGCCAAATATTGTATTTCAACTCACTCCTCACTTCATTTCATTCACGTTTCTGCCACTAAATATTCAGCAATGTGAGCAAAGTAGGTACAGAAACTCAAAATAATGGACAGTAGGTGTCAGTTTGTCCCTGCTCAGGCTCCTCGACAGGCAATACGTCCTTTTACAGCTTTCATCCCCACTTTTCTGGAGTCTAACCTTCTTTCACCGACTTGATAGAACCAAGTCTGATTCCTCTTCGTCAATTCCGAGTAAAATGCTTTCAGCCATGCTCAGCTCTCTGCGTCCTGAAGAATGGAAATTGATTAAAAATGGAAAGTAGAAAGTCCTGCTGAAAGAAAAGTGAATAAAAACGGTTTGTTTTTTAGGTTTAAAACTACTCGATAGTTTTTACATGATACTAAGTTGAAATAAAAACTCTTATGAGAAAACAAATCCATGATTATTAGAAGAAACATGATATTTAAAAAAAAATAATCTCAAATTGCCATAAAATGCACTGTGAGCCCCACATCCACAACAGTGACATTATGGATTATGGTGTGGGGTTGTTCTTCAGGAGCTGGGCTTGGCGGCTTAGTTCCAGTGAAAGGAACTCTGAATGCTTCAGCACACCAAGAGATTTTGGACCATTTCATGCTCCCAACTTTGTGGAAACAGTTTGGGGATGGCCCCTTCCTGTTCCAACATGACTGCACACCAGTGCACAAAGCAAGGTCCATAAAGACATGGATGAGCCAGTTTGGTGTGGAAGAACCTGACTGGCCTGCACAGAGTCCTGACCTCAACCTGGTAGAACATCTTTGGGATGAATTAGAGCAGAGACTGAGAGCCAGGCCTTCTGTCCAACATCAGTGTCTGACTTCACAAATGAGCTTCTAGATTAATGGTCAAAAACTCCCATAAACACACTCCTAAACCTTGTGGGAAGCTTACCCAGAGGAGTTGAAGCTGTTATAGCTGCAAAGGGTGGGCCGACTTCATATTAAACCCTATGGATTAAGAATGGGATGTCACTTAGGTTCATGTGTGTGAAAAGGCAGATGAGCCAATACTTTTGGCTATATAGTGTATTTTGTAGAGAAAAAACAGAGTAGACAGACTCGTCCTTGCAGGCTCTTCGGGGAATTTTATTACATATTCAGCAGAAATACATATCACCACAAATGCATTCCTAAAGGCAACTGGGCTCTTTTATACCTTTTGATACCAACTGTGTGTATGTGGCCAAAAACCTTTTTGACCAGTTGCCTCAATGTCTGTGTCTTGCACAGACATTAAGTATTATTTACCTTTACATGAGATCACCCTGACCCAGAACTCTCAGTTGCCTCGAACCAGAGACCAAACGGAGTGTGAATAATTCTTTTTGGCTTTTTGTGGCAAGAAAACCAGTGTATTAACGAACTTTTTGTCCTATGAAAATTGAGGTGAAATGCAACACTTTGATCTCCCCATAGAGGCGGTGCCACTGCTGCTGAAGTGGCAGCTGACAGAAAGGAGAAATCCTCTAATGTGACTGCTGAGCCCTCCCAAGGGAGAAAGGTTCACTGACTTCAAATACGCAGAACCTAATGACAGTCACCTCTGCAGCACAGGGATGCAGATTTGTTGATATGTTTGATAGCACACTTGTGCACACAGCTCCCATTTTAAGTCCATGTTAGCCAGGGGGGAGGTATGAGTTCAGCTACAGCAGGAGTTAAAGCCTTTGCACTCCAAGTTTGTGTTTTTCTGATGTGTTTCCAAATCTAGCCACTGCATCTTTTTGCAACATCACTACTGTCTAATCTTTCGTGAGTGAAGCTTATCCCAGCCGCCATGGGATGGGTCACCTGTCCATCACAGAGACCTAGTGTGAGGAATAAGTGTGCTTGCTTTTCTCCTTAGTACAGCCTCTGGGTCACAGCCTAAAAGGTTTAAACAGAAAGCCAAAAACAAGAACTCTCAGGAGCTGAGGCAGGTGTCATTGTTCTGTCGACATGTTTTGAATTTTGAGAACTTCACTCAAGTAAAACTGTTCAGGTAGAAAATCAAGTTGTAAGACCAAGGAAACAAGTTCAACGTAGAAAAGGTCTCACATTCTGACTTTTACTGACAGTGAAGTGAGTGCAGAGATGCTTAAGGCTGGTTTTAGGACATCTGGACCTGACAGTGTTAGAGCAGGAGGTAAATATTTTTATTTGATGTGGTAGAGGCCGAATTATTATCTGAAACTGAATCAGAAGAACAGACAAGTCATGACAAGGAAGAGGAAAGAACTAAGGAAGCATAGCGGTCACTCTTGCACGATTCATGGCCTAACTGACGAGTGTTGACACACAACCTACACCCTCTTCAATTAGGAACCGCTCAGCTGGAAAGGAGAGAAGGGGGTGATGGAGAGAAAGTAAAAGGATGCTAAGGTGGTGTTTGTTGGGGGGTGGAGGTCTTCAGCGGTCCCTCACCATATGTTTTCACTTAGTAAATCATGTCGGCACTTCTGGAACGGTCTGTTGCTGCCGACTGGGAATACTCGCGCTGACACTTTACAGTCGCCATCATCACTATCCCATAAACAAGATTTAATTTCCCATTTTATCCATTTAAATTGGCAGAGAGAAAAGAAAAGTAATGAAATAGTTTCCCATTTTTTCCCATACACCAGTGGGAGAGAAAGTCTCAACTACAAAAACACTCTTACAGTTCACTCTGTGCAGGAAGAGGCTGTAAACACAGGCGGGCTGATTACAGGCGCCATTCTGTCTCATTTATCATTCAAATTATTGGAGAAATTTGAGGCTACAGATAAAAGTCTGAACATATTCAGCAGCGTCACTGTGACTGAAATTACTATGTTTTACTTCTCGCAGCATTCCTCATTCTATTAACTGAATGTGCTTTCAAAATCAAATCGTTAAACTTTGAAGGTAAAAATAAGGGAGATGGGGGACGAGTTTCTGCTCACTTTCTGTGACTCAACCTTCTCTCTTGAGATGGCGGCCTGAGGGAACAAATTACCCATCTGCCACAGCGCTGATGTTGATGTGTTTTATTCATGGACAGAAAGTGACAAGGAAACTGACACAAACACAGAACTCTTAACTAACCTGAGAAATATGAGCAGCTCTAATGGAATGATTGACACCAGGGCAAGGACAGAATGAATAACACTATAGTCGGAGGACGGTTACCTTCAGGTTCACGTGTCCTCTCCATAGAGAAAAGAGTTGACATGCAAAGAGTTTATGAGATATTTCCTGTTCACTTTACACTTAAAAATGTTGTGCTAAAAGTAGAAAACCATTTGACCTCTGCATTGCGTTGTGTGCATTCTAGACTGAATGTTTGTTTTTTGCTTAGCAGAGGACATACTAATGTGAATTTGTCCCCCATGCAGTGTTTATACAGCACCGACTGCATATATACCGACCCGGAGAATGTCTCTGATTCAGTTTCTATTGACCACAAGTGGTTTGTATCACAGACATTTGTTGTTACAGTGCTTTTACCTCTAAATGCTGTACAGGTAAGAGTTGTCAGAGCACAGAGCAGCTGATGCAGAGTGAAAGTGCAATAAAAACTTCCACATCTTTTGACGTCACCGGATACAACAGCAGATTTGTTCAGAGATGAGAGAAGTAGACCTGGAGTTAGCTTGGTTTAACGATTGAAAGCAGAACCCAGTTTAAACAGAAAATATGTCACAAGTATAAAGGGGATATGGCATAACAGCTACAGCATGTTATTTTATGTAAGGCAGCATCCAGTTGGAGCCTATCCCAGCGGTCATCGGGTGAAATGCGGGGTTCACCCTGGACAGGACCCAGTCCATCACAGGGCCACACCGAGACAAACAAGACCACAACCACACACATGATCCTAGGGACTATTAAGGGACAACAAATAGCCTAACATGCATGTTTTTGGACAGTGGGAGGAAGCCGGAGTACCCGGAGAACATGCAAACTCCACACAGAAAAGGATGGGGGTGGGGATCAAACATGGAAACCTCTGCTGTGAGGCGACAGTGCTAACCACCACACCACCTGCTCCATGTGAATCATGAATGGTAAAATGTCTCAGACTCAACCCTAGCCTGAGCAAGAAATAAAAGAAAGGAACTGGAAACATTAAATTAAAGGACAGTGAAAAATGTTGTTGGAGATCGATTTCAAACTTCCTCTCCAACATCAGTCTGCTGACTAACATGCCCAACAATCCACACTTCCTGCTTCTGAGCATTTCTGGCCAAATCAACAGAGTCAGAGGTGGACATCTTCATATGGTGACAGTCGGGTGTCAACATAAAATTATGCAGTCGGACTTCCTGCTTTCTTTGTTGTCACTATGAAGCTGACAGCAAACAAAACCACCAATTTAAACCGCCTAAAACAGTTCCCAAAAGTGTTCTTCTCAACTAACTTTGACTGTATTTCACAGAAGAACACAGTTACAGAATACAGGAAGCCCCTGAAATCCATCCTCAGTTAAAGTCTGTACTTCACTGCTTCCATTCAGCTCTGAAAATCCTCAAACCCTCAGTGCTCTGACCTGCAGTCTCAGAGGAGGAAAGCACCGAGCTGAGATCTGTCACCATGTTAATCTGACTATAACCTCTATGAAATTAAGATAATCAGATTAAAGTCTTCACACAGCTTCACTGTGAGATTCTGTTTAATCTGGTTCAAATCTAATTACAGTGTTGATGTATGTGTGAGTGTGGATGAGCTGACTGCCAGGGTCACCAGTTCAACCACATACACAACTGGTGAAATTGAATTAAACTCTTAACAGACTGTTCGTCAAATCTGAGTGAATTTGGAATATTAAAAGAGAATTAACATGATATTAACACATGAAAGCAAAGCAGAAAGAGCTGATAATCACTTCCCAACGGAGAGAGATGGTATCTGGAGTCAAAGTCATAAGTTTCTCTGATGTTCAGTCCCTTTAAGATTGGAGTCCAGCTTTTAATTTAAAAAAAAAAGGAGACAGAGAGACTGAGTCTCACACGTCTCTGTACATGTGTGGATCTCTCTAAAAGAAAGAAAAACTTTTCAGAATATTTATTTCTACCAATACTTTAAAAGTCTAAGCATGTAATCTATCTAAAGCATTCACACAACATGTGAGAAAACCTGTTCTTCATATTTAAGTTGGATAAATGTCAGCTTTCACAATGACTGGGCTATAAATTTCAACTGAGAGGAAGCTCTAGGGCAGAGAAAAACTGTTAAAAGAGGTTGCAGAGGTGGAAAAGAGACCGGAAAAAGAACCTGACTGCAGGTGGTTGTGGAGGAAAGTCCATAACTGTCAAAGCTTTCGGGTGTGTTTGGGCTCATTATCCTGCTGCAGTACCAGAGGGTGGCGCTTGCCTCTGAAGGATAGACTTTTCCTCCATCAGGGTGGAGTCGGTCCACTGCAGGTGCACAGCCATGAACATGTTTCACTGTTTCTTTGATATATGCCTGATTAAAATCTCCTGATTTTCCTCCTGACAAATTATCAGAGATGCTCCTCATTCTCTGAAACACTGTAGAACAGCTTTCTTTTCACATGACCTGACTCTCATATTCTACATAAATTAGATAACGCACTCTGTATCGAAGCTACTTTTCTGTCTCTCAGTTAACAAAAATACATCTTTATGCTGATGAGAGTTACTCATATGCAAGCTCCATCTATAACACAGGCAAGTCAAGACATTCAGGCTACAATTTAAATCATTTATACTTCTCTACAGTTTAAAATGACTCAAAATGTTCAGAAAATAAAGTTCACCCTTTATTCAAAGTGTCTTTATTGTCACATGATAATTGTAGCATCTTTAATGCCACTGAAATTATGTCCACAGATCCACAGATAAACACTAAACAGTAAAACTGGTGGAATTAGAGCTTTTTAATCTTGATAAAATGTGAGAACAGAGACGTAATCTGACGAAATCGTGGAGTTCATCTGCAAACTCCTTGAGCTGAAGGAGGCGCTCGATGATGAAGTTTTAGAGTTCTGAAAATAGAGACAATCATCAGCGGATGGACAGACTCCAGCAGCAGCAGGTTGGGCTGCTCATTAAATATTAAACCTAATCAGGACTTGTATTCAACAGCATAAACACTCAGTTTGTGTGTTTGGATATGTGTGTGCTATTGAGTGGTGCAGTTTGACCTGCTCTTCTCTTTTTTAGCAGGATGAAATCTGTTTTCCCTGAAGGCCTCTTTAACCACAAGTAAGTATCTTTATGGAGCATAACAGCAGTTTGTTACATCGCTGAGATAAAATCATTCTCATTCTGCAGATTTTCTTCTGAGCATCCACCCTGCTGGTTGTCAGGTGTGCAGTAGGATTGCTCACTGATTTGTGCTCAAACTTAAACAACCTCACAGAATCAGAATCCACCTTCACAGTCAGCGCATCAATCAATGAAGCTACACATGTGCAAGGTCCTATAAAGGTTAGACGATTCAAAGAGCTTCACAAGCAACTAACCTACTGATTTTAGGAAGATAAAGTAAAAATTCTTTCCAAAATATTCAAATGTATTGTTTGGTGTAAGGTAATGTTGTATAAATACAATATCCTGCAAGGAATGTTAATGTTACCTCCTGAAAATAATAGAAAACCTCCATTATCAAGCAGCCTTCTCCTGCTGTGACTGCATGAAACTGCAGGTTCCTCCTACGATCCAGCCACGATGTTAAAGGCCTCTCCGTACTGACAGTGAGAATGGAAGCTCTCAAATGACTCATTTGTCGAGACTAAGTGAAGAGTGAACAGGAATGCGGAAGGCATCTATATGCAACGTACAGAGCAGATAACGAGTGAGCAGGAGAGATCATGTCGGGTCCAAAATCAATGTTGGACTGTGTTTAGTACGAGCTGCTTGGTTGGCTAATGAGAGTCAAAAGCTTTGTCACTCAAAGGTCAGTCTCTGCAGAGCTCCACACCAATCTGCCTCCAGGCTTTAATTGGGAGCAGTGGGGCGAGTGATGTATAACACCAGCAGAGCTCCATCAACTACAGCTGCAATAACTCCATCCAGCTGTTTTACACCTTCATTTCTCCGGGGAGGCCTGCAGACCTGCTGAAGCTCAAACAGCAGCGGTCACAGCTGCCTGGATGTTACTTTTAGTTTGGGCCTTTTAGTTCTTTTTAAATGCAGAGCTGTCCAACTGTGATTGGATCATCTGAGATCCTAATAAAAAATGTTAATATCAGGTGAGTTCATCAGTGAGTTTGTTGTAAACTTTATTTCTTGTTTGGTTTTAATATTTACTGACACAGGCACATATGTAAGATGGCTGATAACTATACACAAAAGATAAAACTTGTCCTTTGAGCAGTTAATTTCTTTCTAAAAAGCTTCCATGAGGGGAAGCTTTAACACATCTAACAGTTTGATTAGATCCTTTGTCTCTGAGGCTCCTGCTCCATAACGATCATCGCGGGCTCACAGTGCGACTACAGATTTTTCAGTCTTGATATCACTTGACTCAGACATTCCTGAACATTTCTTATGATGTGATCTGAAACAGATCTGAGCCGCTTGAGGTCTCTTCTGACTGTGCGAACTTCTGTGTGAAAGTTTGATTTATGTTGTGAATGTTACAAAAGTAGGGCCTACTTTTAAAATTCTTCTCCGAAGAGTTCTCAGTTCTTGTTTGAGAGAAAATGAAGGCTGCGGCCTCACGCTGCTTCCTACAGTGCTGCTCTGAGGCCATCACTGTTTAAACCAGTCACATCAGCACACAAAGAGCATCAACACTGACATGGTCACGGTAGCCAGAAGAACAACACTGGACTCCTGCAGAGGCCAAAACCAACCGTTCTGAGGTCTGGTGATGACTGTTTGTTCTATAAGATGCCTGAAAATATTGTCCACCATCATTTCAGATCAGATAGGCTCCAGCCCACCCGCTACCCGACTGATGGATTGACCGTATAGGAAATGGATGGATTTCAGATCAGATAAGAAAAAGAAAACCTTGTTTGGTTTTAATATTTACCAAACAGAAAACCTGAATGCAATTCTCCAAATATTTTCAGGAATTGGAATATAAATGAGTTTTATATCAATGTATATTTTGGGGACAGGCTTTACTATGAACCTGCACGACATCTTGTGAATTTTGGTTCACTAACTTTATACATAACGATCAGCCATTAAAATGTAATATAAACACGTTTTATCAGCATCTCTGTGACCAAATTAAGATGTTTCTCATTGAAGATGCCATTGATAATAAAAAATGATAACTTTATGACCAGGGCTGTTTTACAATGGTGAAAAAGAGTTTTAATATACATGTTTTATTTCAGTTTTAACACAAATTAACTGATTATTACAGATATGTTTTGACCTAGCCTTGGATTTTTTTTGTTAAAAAGTGGTGCCACGTTGTAGCTGTTTGCTTGTTGAAGGTCAAATGGGTTTTTGAACTTTTTTACTTAATGTTAGAGCAACAAACGACGTCTTAAAACGTTGAAAAGTTTGTATCCACCAAGTCATAAGAATGATAAGATGTCTTTCTACTACTTCTGCTGAAACCTTTGAAAGTGAGAAATGTGCATCCTTTTATTCAGACTGAGCAGATGAACAAACTTCAAAGAGATACACGCAACTTTTCTTTGGCTTTCTACTTTCAACTTTCGAACACCAGTAGTATAAAGTATGCTGTTACAAAAAGTTAGTTTCTGCTCATTCGACTGCAGAGAATCAACTTTAATCTTTATTAGTATTAAACCTGTGTCCACTGTTCTGTTCTGGTCCCAGCTCAGTCCGTCAGCCCACTGGAGCGCAGACGCTGTCACTGACACACGGCCATCTGTTAAACTCCATATCCACATGGTGGCAGTGGTCCGGAGCGCTAACACGCCTGGCCGCTCCAGCCTGCGGCCTGTCAGCTCAGCTCGGCGGTGTCGTTGGAGCAGGAACCAGGTTAACGCCTTAATCCAAATGGTGGATCTATTCAGCGACGGCCCAGCCACGCGTGCAGCCGCCAGTTAGACTCTTGCAATCTGCAAGACGTGAGGTGTTCAATTCCAGCGCAGAGAGGGTCAAAAGGCGTATCTGATGACGGATTCGACTCTATAAGCCTCGTGCTGTTGGAGCTGGAGAGCGACAGCGGCGGTAACAACGACGAGCCGCGAGGCATCAGCCAGAGTCAGCCACCGTGCAGCAGCTCCCATTTCTCCACTCAGACATCGAGACAGGGTGGGTTGGTGGCGTTCTGAGGTTGGGGGTGCGGTGGGTGTTGGGCTGAAGGGGCCAAGATGGGTGCCCAAGAGCCCCCACCACCAGTAAAAAGCCCCTGGCTGGATGTCACACTTCAGCTCCCCCCCACCTCACTTTCTCTGCACTCACTCATCACCGCTTATCACTGAAATGCAGCCCAGCGCTGTGCAGCTCCAACACACACACACACACACACACACACACACCATCTTATTCACACACACGTACTCACAGAGCGACCGTACAAATACACCAACAGATATTCACAGATTCATACATCTCCTTATATATTATCTGCCACACACACTGATACATTTGCTATGTAAGCAGTCGCATTCAGACTGCCTCACATGCATAAATCACAATCACACACATTCTGACATTTTTTTTGTAATGTCAACAGTGTGTGAATCACTGTGAATGCTTTCCTTACCATGTTCAGCCTCAGGAGCCTTTATAACAAACTACACATCCATTTTTGCTGCATCAACCATCTTTATTGGCTCATTTAGCAAGAATGATGAAGCTGAATTTATGCTGCAGAATGGAATATGCTTCCTAAAAAGCAGCAGAAGTCTGTCAGGCAAACATCTTTAGGTTTGGCTCAAACATAGCTAGTGTACAAAGCCTTCAAAATGTTCATTTTAGCTGTTGACTGAAACAAACTCAGCCTTCTTTTATATGATAAATGCAAGTTCTGAGCGCAGCCTCTCGCTTTGATTTAAAGATATTTACATCCAAGTTAGAGGAAGAGGTTATCTATTCAATCCACAACCCCCTGTTTTTCACAAATGTAATTACACACATGACTCAGAAGTTGTTTCGTTGACGAATGTTCATTGTTTCTTCATCATTTAAGCAAGTAAAGGGTCTGGAGTTCATTCTTAGTGTGACATCCGTCATTAAAAGAGCTCTCAATGAAAGTAGAGAAGCTATGACATCACTTGTAAAACAGCATGGGCATGAGTGATATTCAATGGCGTCCAATGTTTTACTGGATTGTACTGTATCAGATATGAACAAATACATCCTGGCTATCTGTTTTATAAGTCTGAATATCTTTTGAAAAGGCAAAATAAATAAAAAAAGTAAAAGTAACACCTATTTGTGTTTGTTTTTGTAATACCCTTCTCTGCCACAAGAGGGAGTCTAACTGAACCGTCTGACATCTGGCAGACTGAAGTGTACAGTCAAACATCTGGACCCAGGATACCTTACACCATGATCTGAGCAGGATCAAAAGGATTTGTGTTTAACAGGTATTATGAACAAGTGTGTCAGCAGGTCATGTTTTGTTGTTGGTACAATCTTGAGTATTAGTCTCATTTATTTTTGGCTTACTTATTTTAGAAGGATATGAACAATATTAACCTCAAACTTAACAGTCAAACTGTTAAAGAGAAAATAGATTTTAGGGAAATTATCATGAATCCAAAAATATATTATTCGTCTTTTTATATGATATTAGACTCAAATTTCTTTTAAAAGATGGGGATTGCATGTATTTTCTGAGTTACAGGTTTCCCATCTCATTTTCAGTAGATATGTAAATTCACTGTCTCTTTCTGTAATCTTAGTGATATTTACTCCCATATTTCCAAAACACAAGAAAAAAAAACTTATGACATAACAGAAAATAAATCTATAATATTGTCTGGTATGTAATGTAATCTGTTATGATCATTACTGCAGTTGGGTTTAGTTGATACTTTGATAGTGTTGAACGTGCGACGTGGTTTTAAAATAATTGGTATTGTTTTGGCAGATTTTTTTCTTGTGCTTGCTGTAGGTTTCCATTCTCAGGCACTGCATGATAATTTGTGTATGACTGAACTATAGCTCTTCTTCAGGGTCACATACACTATACTCCTAAAAGTATTCACCCACCAGTCCAAACAATTAAATTCAGGTGTTCCAATCACTTCCATGACCACAGGTGTATGAATCCAAGCACCTCGGCATGCAGACTGCTTCTACAAACCTTTGTGAAAGAATGGGTCGCTCTCAGGAGCTCAGTGAATTCCAGCGTGGTACCGTGACAGGATGCCACCTGTGCAACAGGTCCAGTCAGGAAATTTCTTCGCTACTAAATATTCCACATTCAACTGTCAGTGGTATTATAACAAAGTGGAAGCGATTGGGAACGGCAGAAACTCAGCCATGAAGTGGTCGGCCACGTAAAATGACAGAGGGGGTCAGCGGATGGTCAGGCGCACAGTGCGCAGAGGTCGCCGACTTTCTGCAGAGTCAATCCAAACTTCATGTGGCCTTCAGATTAGCTCAAGAACAGTGCGTAGAGAGCTTCATGGAATGGGTTTCCATGGTAACTGCATCCAAGCCATACATCACCAAGTGCAATGCAAAGCGTCGGATGCAGTGGTGTAAAGCACGCCGCCACTGGACTCCAGAGCAGTGGAGATGTTTTCTCTGGCGTGACGAATCATGCTTCTTCATCTGGCAATCTGATGGACGACTCTGGGTTTGGCGGTTGCCAGGGGAACGGTACTTGTCTGACTGCATTGTGCCAAGTGTAAAGTTTGGTGGAGGGGGGATTATGGTGTGGGGTTGTTCTTCAGGAGCTGGGCGTGGCACCTGAGTTCCAGTGAAAGGAACTCTGAATGCTTCAGGATACCAAAAGATTTTGGACCATTTCATGCTCCCAACTCTGTGGAAACAGTTTGGGGATGGCCCCTTCCTGTTCCAAGGTGCGCACCAGTGCACAAAGCACGGTCCATAAAGACAAGGATGAGCCCGTTTGGTGTGGAAGAATCTGACTGTCCTACACAGAGTCCTGACCTCAGCCTGATAGAACACCTTTGATGTTGGACAGAAGGCCTGGCTCTCAGTCTCTGCTCTAATTCATCCCAGTGTCTGACCTCACAAATGAGCTTCTGGAATAATGGTCAAAAACTCCCATAAACACACTCCTAAACCTTGTGGAAAGCTTTCCCAGAAGAGTTGAAGCTGTTATAGCTGCAAAGGGTGGGCCGACATCATATTAAACCCTATGGATTAAGGATGGGATGTCACTTAAGTTAATATGTGTGTAAAGGCAGATACTTTTGGCTATATTGTGTACTTCCTCTTTGTTCTCTGGCTCTGAAGCTTCACATTTAAGTGTTTCACAGTACAGGACAGAAATCTCACTCATTCTGTTACATAAAGACATTATGTAACACAGGTTGGTGGAGAGTCTGTAACTCCAGAAGTGTTTGTGGCAGTGAGTGAGGCAGCTTTCAACATCACTGTTACATCAAAGACAGCCCGCCTCATGTGATGTTCTGTCGTCAGAGAGAAACGAGACTCTTAGAGGAGATTTAAAAATTCTAACAAAAGTGATAGCTACATTAAAAACTTTCCCCAATACTTTCTCTATTTTTCCCCAAAAAGCACCAAATCAATGTTCTTAAATCCCCACAACCAACATTTTCCCAAAGGTTTACTTTCATCCAAATTAGCACAAATTTCCAATAAAGTCGGACTCCACTGGTCAGCAGTTTCTATTCAAATAAAGAGTCGGGTTTCGCAGACAGACTCCAAAGCAGCTCAGACAGACAGATATGTGCGCTGTGGTTAAAGTTAGCGTCTGTTTTTTCAGCCCCAGTGAAAGTCAAAACCAAGGAACAGACAAACACCATCGGACACAGGAGACAGGTATAGAAACCTGCTGAAGGCTGATGACTAAATGGTGAGCAGATGTGCAGACAGGTTGGTGAGTCATGTGATTCTAAGCAGTGCCAATGTGTTGATATCCAGTGGACAAGTGAGACATATGACAAATTACAGTTGCAAAAAAGCTGAGTATATGTTCAGGTTTTTTTTTTACTGATAACTGAATAAGAAACTATTGCACATTTTGGAAAAACTGTTCAGAAAAAGATCTCAGAGCCAACTAATCACAGGCCACCAGATTAAGGTCACTACTGATAACACTACTATGAATTCACTTTTAACCAACTAGAATTGAATAAATAATGGATGAATAATTCAGAGAAATTACAGCAGTCTAATGAACACATGACCCAAAAGAGTTCAACAACATGACAACTAAGTCAAACGCAGATTACCCACAAGACCATCTTAAAGAGAAATACTGAACTGCTTAGAATACATTTGTAAGGAGCACATTTTCAATTAGAAATGTTTTAATTGCTGGAGAGCTTGGTTTCATCCACCTGTACAGCTGGATTGTTCACCCGTGGAGAGCTTTAGCATCCACAGCTCTGATTACGACTCAAAGTCATCAGTTGACCATAAAAGGAGCCTCCAAAGAAGTCACTGGTTCATTTAAAAGCTTCAAACATATCCCAAGCTGAAGGCAGAGAGGATGTCCACTTCACAGACACATATGTTGAACCCATCAGGTTAGATGCAGACAAAGCTTTAATCTGAGGAAGGAAAGCATCTCAGATCTCGGCTGTGATTGAACCTAATGTCTCAGTGTAGTTATCCTTACAATTTCATGGATAAGCACAGCAACTAAGGCTGGTTAAACCATACGTAACAAAGAGGAGTGACGGAGACTGAATTTAAATATGAAACGGAGGATATATCATTACTTTCCACTGAGAATCCTGTGATGTGTTGCAGGGTGATGAGTGTAGATGTGGTGAAATAAATAAATAACTTTATTTTCTGGCTTTTCCTCGCGTGAAACAGTCATTACTTTTGATTTGTTTTCTGCATTTTTGTCTGATGCTGTTTTAGTCTTCAGTCTTTCACTCAGACATAATTTCTGTTTTTAGTTTTTGGCTGAAAACACAAAGCAGCCTTGGTTTGTCTGCTCTCTGATTTCCTACAACAGGGACATTAAGATTCACAAAGGTAACGGTAAGGAGCAGATTCAAAGTGATCTTTCTTCACCAGCATAGTGGTTAAGTGTTTATTTAATCATTGCTTTTTTCGGAGAATTAAGTGTTCTTATCAGGCAGAAACTGCAGAAAATGCAGAGTGTTTTTGTAAAAGGTGTGTTTAGACAGCCACACTGCTGCTTTAAACACTTATCATTAATCCTCAGGCTGTGTGCACTTGGTATAGCTGGCAATAGATGGTGCACTTGGTAGAGCTTGGTATGTAATTGGGCAGTGTGTGAGTGTACGTTTAAACTGTGTTTGTGTGGTATTCCTAAGAAAAGCTTCAATGATTATCTGCAGGAGAAAGATGGGGGAGGAGAGAAGGAGGAGGAGTAGGCAGATGAGGGGCTTGTTGATGTGAAGGATGATGGAGGGGAGTAAACAGGTAGGAGGAGGAGGAAGAACTGGAGGAGAAAGGATGGAAAATGAGGCAGAAGGTTTTAAAGCCTTTCGAAAGTAAGGCCTTGATCACCCGCAATCAGTCAGTGTCTCATGTCAAACTGAATGACCACTTCAACAGAAGCCTCTTTCAGTCCTAATTCAGGAAATCTGTCTCATTCCAACAGCTAAAGTGATGGCTTTGTGACATTTCCAAATAAAGTGTTTTTATCAATTGTTACTTTCTGCTTTTTTTTTCAGACCACAACAGGAAGGATCGTAGAACACATGAGACACTTGGCGTGTAACAAGTACAACTTATGGGAAGTTATATAAACTAAACAGCCTTGAAACTTTAAATAATAAAAAACAAATCATCCTGATAGTATTCAGTGATGGTAACTAGTGACAACAGTAACTGATTTAAATCATGGAGGTAAAAGTAAAGTTTATTAGCTGTTAATGATAATAGCTGTTAATTTAGATGTTGCTTCTGGTGGGAATTTCAGAAACTGTATGTATGTTTGTACATTTATATTCATATCTCATCATTTAAAACATGGGTGCAAAGTTTACATGAAAGTACAGGCAAAAAGAAACAGGAAAAAACAAAATCTGAAGCAAGAAAAATAAAAAAAACACAAAAAGCAGAACCCTGAACCAGATGCTGAGAGGATAATCGTGTGTTATCTATCAATGTTTAAGCTGTCGTCATGAGTATAAATGAGTCCTTAGCTCAGGTGCATTTGATAAAGAGAATAAAACAGGCCCAGGTATAGATCCCTGAGGAAGCCCGTGAGTCGGAGGCACTAAAGAGAAAAACCTTCATCAGTTAAAACAAAAAACTATAAACCATTTTAGTGCTACACAGGAATGATAAACTTAATGCTGCTGACAAATCTGATAGAACTAAAATGGAAATTTTACCACGTTCTGAGAGTATAAGAAAATCATGAGTAACTCTTAGGAGAGCTGTCTCAGTGCTAATTAAAAATATAGTCACATGTCATCTACTTCTATCACTGCTAACAGTTGCTTAATAATTTCTCTTAAATTTTAAGTATCCACTGTGACAGCAAGACTATCAGGAATGCTTTTCCTCTCACAAAGAAACATTCAGAATAATGTCAGCCTTAAAGCTCAGTTTCACCTGCAGATCTCAGCTGATGCTGTGCTGAACCTACTCTCCTGACCTCTTAGTTTATCTGCTGTTCATATCAACCAGCACCAGATGACACAACATCTGGGTGTGATAGCTATCTACAGCCCTACAGAAGCAACAAAAGTGAGAGGAGAGACCGGTACCACAATGGTTAGAATGAAGAAGAACCCTCAATCCAACCTGCAGTGTCCAGTTTCACCAGCTGAAACCAGAGTTCTCCTCCAGAGCTCAGCCTTGTTTAGATTTGATCACATTAAGAATTGATGAGCCACTGATATTAAGTGTTGGATCTAAATGGATTTGATGGAAAGGAAACCACATCGGAGAATTTAATATTAAAACCATGATGAATGTGAAGGAGGAAAAGCATCGGCAGGAAGCCAAACTCAACACAGTCAGGGGTCAGATGGAAATTTAAGACTGTAAGAGAGCAGAGAGGAAGATAGCTGACACTAACAGCTCAGGGCTGAAGAAATAATTCATTGATGATTTAAAAATCATTATTTATCACTATCATATTCATGAGTGTCATTCTCATCACAGTTTTCATAAGAGAAGAACATAATAACCAAAGCAACAAAGTTAACGAGATTAAAAGAAGATGAATTAAGGTCTTTAGTTTCCCTTTTTTTCATTTTCTTTAAATGACACAAACATATTCCGAGATTAGAACAATAAAGAATATTCAATTAAATAAAAACAAAACTAAGTGTAAAAACTTAATTGCAAAACAACGGTACAAAGGTAGAAAACGTACACATGCATGTTCATCATTATCTTCGTGGTTGTCTTTATTATTGTATGAGAACTGCAGTTATCATCACCACCTCTTATCTTTAATGTCACCTTTGTCATCATCTTCATAATGATCATCAGCACCGTGATTGTCTTCATCAGCATAACGGCACAGTGAGTCACTCTCTGTCGGATCTGCTGTGTGCCGTGGTTCCGACTCAGCTGCAGTCTGAGCTTCAGGACCATGGACAGCTACATCATTGAGAGTGTGTGTTCTTCATCTCTGTTACAATTACCTGTCTTCTGGGGACCTGTAGTCTTTACGGGGGCAGAGACCGTATATGGCAGAATGTGATTTCTTAGCTTCTGCTTCTTAAAGCTAAGTTGCTAACATTTGCTAACACCCCCCCCCCCCCCCCCTGTAACCTATATTAAGAGAATTAAGAGAAGGTGAGGCTCTACAATCTTAATTATAGAATAGGAGGAAGTAAGTATCCATAAAAATCTAGAGAAGATAAGTGTTTTTTTCTAATATGAATTGCTTTTTAGTGTTAGCCCTTCCCAGATTCAGTAGTTAGATGAGCTTTATTTGGTTGAGGACAGGGCAGTATATAGCAGGTAAATCTTGGGACACATCATTAGTGGTACACATTAGGATCATCAGGTATTATAACCATTACCACCTTATCCAAAAGAGGCCCTAATAAAATTGATCAAGCATCAAGGTATGAGTCGACTAGAGTTGGACTGTGACTGTGTTTCTAAGTCAAGGCCTGTTGAAGCCCAAAGCTTATCTCACATTTGCACCTTAAAGAGGAAAAAAAGATGCTCTTGTAAATCCATCACTGTTCCTCCTCATGATTTCAATATCTAAAATGGATTACAACTGGACTCCATGGTGATGTGAAGGTTAGCAATGTCTCACAGCAAGAAGGTTACTGGTTCAAATCTCGGTATAGACTGACTGAATGTAGGAGTGATGGCTGGTTATCTCATTTGTCTCTGTGTGGGCGCTGTGATAGACTGGCAGCTGGGATAGGCATAGCCTTAACTCCACCTAGAATAGGATGAAGCAGACATGAAAAACAAATGAAAGCATGAATGGATTCCGAAATAGACCCTCACAAATGACACTCGGACTGCAGAGTTAGTGTCCTGTGTATGGCTGAATCTTATTAATGAAAGCGTATTTGTGATTAAAACCACAATTTATTACATATTTAGCTTCCAGTGCAGTTTTACTAAAATGATGTATCAGGCTATTAGATTGTCTTCATGGCACATAAAGTATTGAAATAAGATTTTTTTTTAAAGTGATTTAGTTCAATCTAAATAAAGCATAAAGAAGAAAAGAGTTACGGATACCTTTTTTCATCCAGTTAAAATCAATATTCAATGAATAAATACAAATTTTCTGATCAAGACATAAAACATCACATTTAACTGAATAAATGTTCTCCTGTACAGAGAAAACGACCAACGATTAATGCCCCATTGTCAGTATATGAGCTAAATAAGCTTTCAAAGTGACTGTTAGCTTACTTGTTTTCTAATTAACATAATCTTTCTTTTAATTTGAGGGATATATATAAAGTTTGCGTTGCTGTACACATCTTCTCATCATTTTCTTGCATCTTACTTTTGAAGATAATTATTTGCCTATATTGTACTATTCATTGCTACATGCTACATGGCTTTTACCAGCTGTTTGATAAGGTAGCTTTTGGTCAGCGAAGTAACCGAGTGATGAAGTTGTAACTAACTGCGCTCCTTTACCAGTTTAAGTTGTTGGAGCTAGATCTTTTTCCCTGATAATTTTGAGATAATAATAAAAAAAATAATAATGACAATAACCAAAAACTCAAAGATACATAGTAACCTGTGTAGTTGAGTCCGTTTGTCTGTGAAGAAATGAAAAAAATAGAAAATCTGAATTATATATCGGCCCCCATTCATACAAATAATTAGTTGCTGTGTCTTTAAGTTTATTATCAAAGAGGAGCCAGTGTGCCAGTAAATTAGCCTTGAAAAAAGCAATGCAGATTCAGTGCAGTGTTTGAATAATTAGAGAACAGACTGTATTTTTGTTCTATGTTTGAGAGGACCAGCTTGAGCTATTGACCTGTGGCTGTTCTTTAAGTACCCACAAGATTGTGTGACGAGTAAAACTTGGTTATAAGCTTAATATCTGAATTAGTTTTCGGTCATGGAGGAGCTCAGATGGTCTAAATGATCTACACAGGAGCTAACCATTGTGAGTGAGCGTCCTCATAAGTTCAGTGCATTTGCTTGTGTATGTGTGTGTATGTGTGTGTGCAGCAGCCCCTCATCCATCACTGTGTATTCAAACAGGCAGCAACTCTGACTGCTGGCTAAGCAGAAGCAGAGGCAAATTAAAAACACTCATTTACACACACAGTCCATCTTTTACTCCCTTACTCACCAGTCAGTCAGTACTATGTCCACCACACACACACACACACTGAACCCAGCATAACTAGCTTGTTTTCTGTTGCCAGTCAGGACTGCTGGTTCCCAGAACAGCAGCTCTCAGCAGGTCAGACACAGTTGCATCTGTTGGCTCCTGCGGTGCAGCCGCGCTCTTGGTGCTTCACAGTGGCAATAATCTGCATTAACAGCTGTCTGCAACCACTCATACACACACAAACACACACACACACATATCTGCAGGCAAACAGAAACACACAGGCAACACGCTGCTTTCCGTTTGAAGACGTTTAATTGGGCCAAGTTTAATCTGCAAAATGTGATGATCTGATCTCATTTAAAAATATCAACTATAAAGGGGCTTTTAAAGGTCAATGACCCCACCCACAGACACATTTAACACTGCAAATTAAGCTGTTGCCTTCTCATCTGTTAGTCATTATAATGGTTAGAAGAGAGGAAACGTTTTGCACCCAGGTGATAACATTTCCAAATAAGTGTAGAACATTAGAAACCCAACAGGAAACATTTTGAATCCCCCCCCCCTTCCACAGCCACCACTTCTCTTAAAGTCACGGATCAAAGCCTCAGTCACCCTCATCAGCTGCTGCATCTCACCACTAAATCTGCCAGCAGTCGGACTCCTGAAACACTAAGCCCACCATACTCCTAAATGCACGTCAGTCAATAACACAAAGAATAAAAGGAGGTAAGAAAGAAAAGGTTGTTTCTGACAAATAAAAAACACATAAATGAATCAAAAGACATTCTCTGAAATTATGAAACACACAAAAATAATGTTCTTTATTTCTTAGGGACAATTTATCAATCAAGAAACTTGAAATCAATATTTCACTCTGAGGCCAATTCACTGGAAATTTTTCCCCTTTTTTATTAACTTCCTTTGTTTACATCTATGTCTACGTTTCAGGTTTAGAAAGTGAATAACTTAGTGTTGTTTGGTGTTAGAAACAAATGTTCCTGACAACCCAGCGCTGTTAAACTCTTCGTGGCAGAGGTACCGGGCTCTGGAGGCTGACAGAGGTACACAGAATGTTTATTTGTAGTTACCAAAAATGTAAAATGGCCACAATATTCTAGGAAGACCATGCTGGGACTGCAACAGGGATATATTGTATGTGGATAGTGCTGCCTTTTGTTTTGGCATTCCAGAGACTGCTGGACAACAAATGAAAGGATATTCTGAGCCGTTTTACTTTGCGATGCTTCACTCCTGTAATCCTGGCAGAACAGATGTATTGGCATGGTTACACATCTGTCTAGACTTAAAACAACCTAAAATTCAGGGAAACACGTCGGGCTCTTCTGATTGGTTAGGTGGGGAAAAGCCTCTTTCTAAAGGACAGCAGTCAATGTCAGAAACATTCGCCACTTTTTAACGTGTTTCAGTATAGATTTAATATGGTGTTATAAGACATCTCCAGACAGTTCCTCATGAGAAGAGGTTGAGTAATTCTGGAAGATATCCCCCCTTTCACCCAAAGACTTATTCCATTCAAACTTATTGGTGGGGAGTTTCAGGCTTATAAGCTGTGGCTGGGACATTAGGAGAGCCTAAAAGGTTATACGAGAGTTGTTGAGGTCACTGACCCATCCGCCCATTCTGTGGGTCATTTAGGTCATTGTAACGTGCCAGTTTTTATCAATATGTTGTGTCACATGATCAAAGGTGTGATTGGTCATTAAACAACCTGGATTGGAGAGTCAAGGCTGGGTAGGCGATAACCGAGGCCACCTCCTCTGATTAATGTTGGTTAAACAATTCATCCCTTCTAACATGAATCGCTCCCTTAACTCCACTCTGAAACCATTTTTTTTCTCTGTCAAGATTGCATACACAACTGTTCTCAAAGAGTATCTCTTCTCCTTGAGGTGTAGTTGAACTGCTAAGTCCTGTCTGTGTATGTGTAGGTTTTCAGGATAGCCCTTTTTTTAGATATCCATCCTTCTAGCACAGTCCAAAAAAGGCAGCTTGTTGTCTTTTGCAGCCTCCCTTGTGAACTTGATGTTGCAGTCCACTGAGTGGATGTGTTGAGTGAAGGCCTCTACTTCTTGAGTTTGGATTTTGACCCAGGTGTTGTCCAGATATCTGCGGCAGTGGATTGGTGTGTGAGCTCAGTGCTCTGCTTTCTACTTCCTTCCTGTAAGGGTTTGCCAAAGTGGGGGACAACCCATGACACAGCTGTGTTCTACCTGTAAAAAGTCACACTATTCAGATTAAGTGTTGGTCCAGCTGCCCTCTACATAAACTCTTGGGATTACCATAGTCAATGATGTTACATAGCATGTGGCGAACAACAACTTTGTTGTTTGGAGTCTATCATACAGACCTGAAACTGATTCCAAGGGGTTGAAGGCCTTTATGTCTGGATTTTTTGAAGGGATGCCCCATTTAACATGGAAATATCTCCTCCACTATGCTCTGTACCTCTATTTTAAAGAGGCAAATGGTCAATCCAAATAAAGGGATAGGAGAAATAGGATTTGGCACTTAGAAAGAAAGAGAGAAGTACGGCCAAGGGTTGAATTGGGACTAGGCTTTAAAACTGTAAAACTGTCTTTATAGGTCTGCTTTAAATAAATTGTAGAAGCCAAAAAAATGGGTGTTTATGTCTGATATATTTGAAACATTAAGAATTGTATTACCCGGTGTACTGGTCACCACTGCAACCATTTTGAACACCATAGAAAACACATGGCACCCATCCAGAAAGCGACAACAACCACTTAGTAGCTGCCTGGAAAAGCAAGACAACAACATCTTAGCAACCACCCTAAACACCGTAACAGCTCCCTGACAACCACTTACTGAATTCCCAGCAAACAGTCAGAAAGCCACAGCGAACACTGAAAAGCCATAGAGAATACCTCTAACACATTAGCAACTAGCAACCATTTACAAGTAGCTAAGCACCCTTTGGCTGAAAGAAAAACACTCTGCTGCTGTTGTTTTGTGCATCTCTTTCAAAATGCAGGAAATACAAATACAAACTGGAGTCACATATAGTCCTAAAATGAGTGATGAATCTGGAGTTTCTTCTCTTCTTAAGCCAACTGGGTGTCAGACGCAGGAAAAAGCATCTATTATCAAACCTTTCTGTGACTTAAATAAAATGAAAAACGCTATGTGTGTTAATTTTTCACCTCAACTCAAAGCACCACCCAGAGAGGAAACAAAGTAATTAGCTGCATCTCCCATAAACATTTGGAAGTCAAATAAAACTGTTTTATCAACTTCGATATTCCCTCCTGGCTGCAGAGAAATCAGTGACAGCGTTGTGCAGTAACTTTGTAGACCTTATTCAGATTCAGTGACTCAGACAGGGAGGTCAGTACAAGAACAGAGAGCCATTTGGTGTCACCAGGTGATCAAGACAGCACACAGTCTCTGCTTCATCCATGTGACATTACAGATGTTTGAACACCTGCAGTCACATTAACGCTGATCACAATCCTCTGCTAATGAAAGCCTTGTGCCATCACTAAAAGCTCCAGAGACTAAGTGTTCATTTTCTTACCATATACTGGTATCTTTTAAAGTGGTCTTGAGCAATAGTTCTCTAGGCTTTTTTGAAGGTATTTCAAAGTTTTTCTTTGGACATTGGCTACTTTTTCACTCATTTCAGTCCTTGTACCATTTTCAGAATAAAGTGTTTTTTGAGAACTCTGACCTATGAGTCATTCAAGCAGAAAAAAGGCTCCTAACTCAAGGGATGAACCAGTGTTGTGTCGGCACATAACAGACAACTTAGCAAAGAAGCCATTTTAAACTGGATCTTTAGGCACTTTGTTACTAGCAGCCTGTCACAAAGACACAACATTTGTTCCCATTTCTTTAGTTGCATCTATGAAAAACAGCAAAGAAAACACAGTTTGACAGACAGAAAATAGGATTTCTGCAGCAACAAGGTGATTCCCAAAGAGTTAATAGCTGAAAATTTGGCATATCTCAGCATGGTGTGCAGTGTGTCCTTAAAACATTTGAGGAAACTGGACAAGTGGAGGACAAAAGAAGAAGTGTCAGGCCTAAAAAACTATCTACAGCAGATGAACAGGATCTGAAAGTGATGTCCTTAAGAAAGAGGAAAAAATCCAGCAAAGACCTGACAGGACCTGAGAGATGCATCTGGACCTTCAGCTGATCCATCTACTGTTGGCCCAAGCCTCATCAGAAATGGTCTCCATGGAAGGGTGGCTGTCAAGAAGCCGTTCTTAAGGAAGGGAAACAGGGAGAAAAGGCTGAGCTGTGCCAAATGACACAAGAAGTGGACTGAAAATCAGTGGCAACAGGTCTTATGGAGGGATGAATCCTCCCCAGAGCCCGGACCTCAACATTATTGAAGCAGTGTGGGATCATCTGACAGAGAACGGAACAAAAGGCAGCCCACATCCAAAGAAGAGCTTTGGGATGTCCTTCAAGAAGCCTGGAGAACTATTCCTGTGAACTCTACTAGAACTGTACCTTTGCACAGTTTTCTCTACCTTTTTCTTGATTTCTTATTTCTTCCATCTTCCTCATTTTCTAATCGTTGCTTTATGTTTTCCACTTCTCTTCTAAAATGTTTAAAAAGTCCTTTCTTTACATTCATTCTTTCTGTTGCTGACTTCGCTCTTACCTTTTTCTCTCCTTGGATCTCTTACCTTCATTCTCTTCAATCTCCTGCTCTTCTTTCCCTCTCTTCCTCTCTGTTTGCCAAATCCCCTCGTATGGTCTTAATGCTTTTTAACTTCTTACTGTAATCCCTTGCTTTTTGATTCCCACATTTACATGAAGGTTGCTGTTTGATGAGTCGGGCCTCCCATCCTTTCTCGGCTCCACATCCATCTGCAAATCTCATCTATTCCCTTCAAACCTCAACAGCATTAAACATGACCCATCTTTAAAGAAGATTAAAAAAAAGTAAAATACACTCTACTGCGTTAAAGAAAAAGATGGAGAGAAAGAACAGAAGTGATCTGGCTCTGAATCGTGCAGCATGACGAAGCACACTTCCAGAAACATGAAGTCTTCTGAGAGAAAACACAAATGATCACAGTGGGTACACTAAAGTGCTTCATGGGGTTATGATGAGAATGTTTTTGGCTCGAATAAAATGTCTATTTTCTCCTTGCAGGACAGAAGACATGCAAAAAACAACAATGAGGCTCAGTCTGTCTCATCTCAACAGGAAAATCACAGCTGTAGACTTTAAGGAGCAGGAGGAAAATGAAGGAAAAGATAGTCACCGTGTTTTGGCATTAATGCCTCAACTCTTCAGGGAGTGACAGATGAGCAGCTGAAACAAAACTCCCCACAGCAACACACACAAACACAAATGGAGGAGAGCAGGTGGAGAAATACTGGCGAACACGTATGACGGCAAGGTCTTAAAACAAAAAGTCATTTTTCTGCCCAGCTGGAGGCAGAGCACTTGAATCAGAGCAGCTCATTAAACCCCTTTTTCATCTGTGTCTCGCAGCCCAAAGAAGATATCTGACAGAAAAATACCAAATGTAACGTTTGCCCACTGTTACCTGTCATGGAGTAATGTTGTCTGTCTTTGTTGAACCAGGATGTGAAGCTCAGCCGACCTCAGATGGGAGGATGCCCACCACACGATGAAGGCAGAGGATGAGGAACAGAACTCATCGAAAAGAGTGAGATGACTAATACAGCACAAAATCTTATCTCTTGTTTTTTTTTTTAAAGCAGTCCCTGTAGCTGAAATACAGACGTGTGACTGTGAAATTTCTGTGAGCTGTACGACAAGCTATACTTCTCATTCTTTAGAGGTCCATAAAAACACATTTTTCATCTCCTGTGAAAACTGGAAAATAGAAAAATCAAAGATGAGTTCCAGCCAACAACAGCTGCTGCTTTTAAAATTTGAACAGCCAATTCCTCCTGAACAAAGTTGCTGTTTAGAGTTGACTACACCTGCAGGGGTTTATTTCTTTTCTCTACGTTGCTGTTAAGATGCAGGTTGGTTTCTGCGTGCGTCACCTCTCACTCATCCTGATGAGGCTCCAGGTCTCAGCCTGCAGGCTGTGGGCCGGTTTTATCTGGAAACAGCAGCAGGACGCAGTTCCTGCTCCTCTCTGTCCAGCAGCTGTAAAAATTCTCGAGGCGCTTTTTATTTCGGACGTTCTTGGCTGCTGACACAATATTTACAAGAGAGCTCCAATTAGCTCTGTGTCCTGCAGCTAATGTCCAGCCATTATCTTCCACTTCTGTCTCTGGCGCTTCCATCTCATCTGCCTAACACACAGAGGCTGTCTCTCAATTGAATTTACCCTGTAGTTTGTTCTTTCAGTTGCTTTTCATCTTCTTCACCACCATGAGTTATGCTTCGGTGTTGCAATAACCATCTGCAGATTTGTTTGCTGTTGTTGTTCTATTATGTGTTTCGTCAAAGTGAAGCAGCCCGTGTGAAGTCATCATCATTGTCTTTTAACAAAAACTGATGCCAGGGATTGGCCGTTGGCTTTCAGGAGAAACAAAGGTGGATGTCCACTCCGCCTCATTTCTATTGTGTTGCTTTAATGAATCGAATCCCTTTGGAACTTAGAGCTTCTAATGTTCTGTTTATTCCCCTTCAAACGTACAGGAAAAGGAACAAAGAGCTAAAATTAACAGCTGGGTTTTCTGTGCATGTATTGCAGAAAATATATTTTAGTAATGAGATTAGAATGCAGAGCTGCATTTTAAAAAATCCATGATTATCTTGACAGGTGCCATAATGAATGAGGCTGTGATCTGAACCCGACAGGTAATCAGTCAGGAAATGGTGCTGTTACTGGTTTGTGTTAATATGATCGTATGCTTACTTTCCCCTGTTCTTCCCCTCGAGAGAACCTGATTTTATGTCCAGTTCTTCCATTTTGTATTTTTACCTCTTCGTTTTTCTGACAGGTGTATTTGTTATGGTCTCTCCAACCATCAAAACTGTGTTCTGCAGCAACAACTGCTCTTAATGCTGCTGTTATCTGGAGGAAACGTCTTAAAATCTCCTGATTGTTTGTCAAATACCTCATGTGGTCAACATTCCTACCAAAACTTTTCCGAACAAATTTCTACAACCAATACAAACATTTTCCGCTCAGTGTTAAATATATTACAATTTTTCTATAGCATCTTTCTGTGTGTTTCTACAGATGTACGAAGAACATATCCACAGGAGTTTGGACATATCTTGTGATTGGCTTTACAAACATTAACAATCTGAGACTGTGTCGAGCCCTGCGCGGGACTGTTTCCTTCATCCCGCTCCCGCTGAATTTCTGACCACTTCCGCCCGCACCCGCTAACACAATAATAGAAATGCATTGATTTTGTGTCTTCTCCCGTCCCGTAGGAGAAAACACGTAATCTTATAGGCTATTAATAAAGAGATTCACGGACAATTGAGAAACTTCTCCAAATGTCAGACTTGCCTTGCTTTGTCTTTGTGCTGTAAAGACCTTCTTGGAGCTTCCTTTCCACATAATTTATTGACATCCTGTCGCTAGGTTACATCCCGATCCCGCAGTGTTTATTTTAAACCGCCCGCTCCCGCGAGATTTGAGTTGGGTCCCGTGAGACCCGGCGTGACCTAATCCCAATGCAGCCCTCTACTGTGTACTTCCACTTGTGTTATATTATTATATTAAAGTAATCAAAAATAATTTTTTGTTCCTAATATTTCAAAGCTGTGATATACGACCTAAGGAAACAACTGTGTATGGCGAATGAGCGAGAGGCAACCTCCAGTCCGACATCCCGCCAGTCCGACATTAAACTTCCCACCATTCCAACAAGGCTTTCCGTATAAGGAAATGTGCGTTACTCAACAGGTGAGTCCCTTCTTTCTGTTCATGTATTTTACATGTATTAAGACGTGTGTACAGATGTGAAACAGTCTTTAAAAGCGTGAATAAAAACACAAAGTCTCGACATATGAAGGAGGAGATGCCTTGAACGGGAAGCAGATCGTAATGGTTTTTAATCACACACTCCGATGCTACCTGTTGCAACTTTAGAAAATTTAATCCAGGAAAAAAAAAGGCTTACAAACATGAACCAAAACAGCTCCATAATATACACAAAAATCCAAAAGAAAGGAAAGTTAACTAAAAAAATTAACTAAACAGCATGAAGTGGTAAAAATTGGTGTTTTATCAATGTTTAAAAAACATAAAACATACCGTCATTCCCTCACAGGAAGAAAAAAGTGTCGGAATTATGGGACGTTTGATGGAAAATTAAGTGTTGCCATTCCGACAATTTGAGGCCCATATCGGACTGGTGGGATGTCGGAATGTCAGCATGTAACCGGATGAGCAGCAGCAACTCAGTCTGAAGCAAGCAGGCAAAACTGAACTGAACACTTAAATCTTTGAAGAAACAGAGAAAACTGCTAATCTTATCTGTCTCTCTCAGGGAGTCTGTGACTAAAGAACGTGGTTTAACAAAGTGGGAAAAGCTAAAGCACCACTCACAATAAGAAACATGGAAAGAGACGAGAGCTCTGGTAAGATCATTGTGACATTGCTATCTCTTCGCATAACAAAAAACAGTTGCTAGCTAACATAAATGTCATGTTACTTATTCACTTGTTGTGTCTAATCCACTCGTACGCCAGCATCACTAAAAACGTAGCTTTTCATATGTCACAGAAGCTCCTAACAGGGTGAAGATATGTGGGAACTCTGCAGGTTGGATTGACATCAGAGTATGCCATGTGATCTATTTAGTTTAATTGGACACAGATCTGGTTTTAAACGAGCTAACAGAATTTTTTAAAGGTTACCGTCTCACTAGATGAAGGAACAATGGAGTCAAAATATGCTGTGCAGGCCAGTGCCAATGGAGATCTATAATTAATCCATCACAAACCCAGGGAAAGCTGTTTCTCAACATACCAGTACTTATGTTTACAAGGCCTGAGTGAGCTGCTCTGTCCACTCATTAAGGCAAAGAGCTATTTAGCATGCAAGGGGAGATTACACAGGACAGCAAACGCCTCTGGATTGTCAAGAAATGTGGTATGGAAAATGCTCATGCAAATATGTGAAGCATTTACTGCTCCCTTGGGCCTTGTGGTGTGTCCAGATCTGACAGGGAAACAGAATAAAGAATGTAAGTGAAGCTGGCTAAGGTTAGCAATGACAGATCATTACAAAAGGAGTCAAGAAATACCATCAACAAGAGTCCTAGCTAGAGCAGAAATCCATCCATTACAAGGCTGACACTTGACTGAAATGTGGGCACCTGCAAGATTAATTATTTAAGCAACAGTCTGAGCTTGTAAATCAGTAACTGGACAAAAGAGTAAAAGACTCTTTTGCATTATGACCAAACATCTCCACTTTGGTCTGGTCTGTCCAAAGGACATTGTTCCAGAAGTCTTGTGCTTTGTTCAGATGCAGCTTTGCAAACCTAAGCTGTGCTGCCATGTTCTTTTTAGAGAGAAGAGGCTTTCTCCTGCAGCCCTTCCAAACAAGCCATCCTTGTTCAGTCTTTTTCTAACTGTGCTGTCATGACCTTTAACCTTTACCATGCTAACTGAGGCCTGTAGAGTCTGAGATGTAGCTCTGGGCTTTTTCCCCTTGGGGTGAACTTGCTGGGACGTCCACTCCTGGGAAGATTGACAGCTGTCCTGAATGTTTTCCACTTGTGAATAATCTTTCTCTCTGTAGAATGATGGACTCCAGATAGTTTGGAAATGGCCTTATAACCCTTCCCAGACTGATGGGCAGCAACAGTTGCTTCTCTAAGATTATTACTGATATCTTTCCTCCTTGGCATCGTGTTAACACACACCTGAATGCTGCAGAGCAGCAAACTGACAGAACTTCTGCTTTTATAGAGCTGCTCACACTCACTGATGATGAACCAATCAATCCATTGATCAGCAGCACCTGGCTGCTACTTACCCTTTTCTTCTGCATTTTGTCTGTTTTTGTTCGATGTATTATGTCATGTAGTGTTCATCTGAAGTTGTATTTGAAGCCTTGAAAGAGGGTGTTTTTTTGCACTATATTTTTAGACATTGCAGACTAAATAATGAATATCTTTTTAATTGTCATCTGCTCACATTGCTTGACTTCGCTCACATTTTTTAATGCTTTTGGCACATGCATTATCAGTACTGAGAGAAAGATAAAATGATTCAGATAAGAGTCATGCTGTAATAAACTGGATGAATCCATTAAGAGCCAAACAGGTGTATTAACACTGGAGAATCAGACAGCTGTAGCTCTTTGGTTTGCTAATGCTTTGTGGGCTGCTGTCTCCAAGGGGCATTTAAGAGAATAAAGAAATCAGAAGACTTTGAACCAGTTTCACTCTCAGAAATCAGTCTCTTTTGTGGACTGCAGAGTTCTGACAGAGTGAATTATGAACAGCAACATGCCAGCCTCCATCTGATCGTCACAAACATTTCCATTTTCCATTTTTTTCTCTCATCTTCCTGTGTCTCACAGCTTCCACAGCTCACAAAACAATCATCTTCAATCATCCGTTTCTGAAGATTGCCTAATTATTCCCTTTCATTTATGTTGCATATCTTATTCAACAGCTCCTTCATCTTTTCGTCTCCGGGAACCCTTGCCTCTGTTCTGCCTGTCAGCCTGCCGCAGACAGCGGGACACGTCTGACTTTTATTGGCTGAACACGGATTTGCTTCGAAACGCTTGTCTTCGAGTTGCTTCTCCTCTAAAGCCGTCTGTTTGTTGTTATCTTTCAGCTGAACATGTGGCTCCCTAATTCTTGTCACCTTCCTGTTTCCTGCGTGGTCTCTTTCTCCTTTAGATTATGCAGAGTCCAGAGAAACCCAGAGCTCAACTTGTCACCTGCATGAATGCACATATCGCACCTTAAATTCTGTGGCCTGGTGCAATTTACATGAAGACTTTGTCCAATTATTCTCTGCCTTGGCAACTTGAACAGTATGAGCGTCACGCATGGTCAGCCGGCCCGTGTCAGAACACACCTCTCTCCCTTTGTCACTTTCCAGAGCTGCTCTACAGGCCAAACAGGTTTTCGTCCTCCAAGGACACCCATGACCGCCACCACACTGTCAGCTTCTGTCAAAGTGTGGGATGTGTATTCAAACTCTGACCCTGGAAACTCTTTACCTTCTTATATCATTAAGTTACCCTACTGTTGACCACACGCTTTCATCTGCTGGACACGACACTCCTCAGAGCTGCGAAGGTCATTTCTGTTTTTTAACTGCTAGAAACATTGCCGTCTAAGATTATACCGTGTTATTTAGAATTAAAGATATATGCAGCTAATTCACCATCTTTTTCTCTAATCCCTAGAAATAATATCTCAGCAGGGAAAAAAAAGCCTTTGCTTTTATTTACAGATTGAATTATCTTATTGATTTCATGAAGCTACAGAACTCACAGTGACACAAAGGTCCTGATCAAGCTTTGCAGATGCATTCAGACCTTGCAGGAGATTTGTCTGATTTGAACAGCAGTTTGTGGAGATTACGCCTCAGTCAGTGCAGCAGAGGAAAATAAAAGCTGATTGCCTCAAAAATTGCAGGAGATGAAAAGATGGCATCTGTGACGGGTTTGTTTCAGAGTCAGTGTGGACTGATTTGTCTGACAAAATGCAGATGTATCTGCTCAGTGAGACACACGGCAACAAACGGGTGGATGTGACGAGCTATTCCAATCAGATGTTCACTCATGTGGAATACACTGGCCATGCTGTATTGTAAAAGTATTTAACATGATTATCTTGTTGGAAGTGGACAGGTTAACATGCAGTTGTGTTTCCATTAATTTGTCAAAGATCTAAATGGGTAAAGTAGGAGTAACACGTAGATGTTTGGGGCTCGGAGGTGATGTGTCCTCTCAGAGATGTGAGGCTTTCTGCCTCGTTTATGAAACCGCAGTCGCCTCCACTTGTATTTTACACCTCATTTAAATGTGAAGGCAGAAGACATTGTAAAACAACAGGGAGCCCTTAATGACTCCTGTTATTCACTTAAGAATATACACATTCATTGTAGAAACTCATGGATTATGTAAGCCAAAAGAGATGTGAGGCGAACATATTCGCTAAAGAACTGGAGTCAATTAAGTTATTGTTACGATAAATGAGCTTCCCTGCTATAGGTAGCTGACGTAGTATTCAATTATAATGTGGATTTTTTTTTCCTCACCCATTATCCATCTCTCTTATTCCCTGACCTTTTTCCACATTCATTAATATAATCATAAGCAGAGCAGGCTTTGAAGATCCATCCATCAATCTTCTGCTGCTTATGCAGGTCAGGTTCTCCGGGTCCACCTCCCCATCTTACATCTTATCCAGCTCTTCTTGGGAGATGATAATGATGAATGATAATAATTTGAATTTATATGGCGCCTTTAAGAAAGCCAAGGTTGCTTTACAAATGTTGAATGAACAGCCAAACATGAGGATACGACGAGGAGGCGCTCCTCGCAGAGAGAAATAATCTCTTTAGCAGCCAAAGGGTCTGCTGCTGGTTGGACACGTCCTTAAGTGTTCCAGCGGAAAAGGTCAGTGTCACGGTTTGAAGAGGGTGCATGAATGAAGGATCCAGGAGGTACCTTAAAACTGTTCCAGCCAAGGTGAAATACCAAAAAGAAACACCTAAGAAAATAACTAAAACCTGACTGTACATTACAAGGAGCAGGAACAAGACAGACGGGGAAACCAATGGCTACGACGATGGAGAAAACCATCGGAACATCGACGGAGGAGCTGGCAAAGAATAAAGAAAACTGGGAGACTAAATACTGAGGGGAGAGTGATTAGTGAGAAGGTACAGCTGAGGATACGGAGCATGGGTAAAGGGAATGGAGCTGACGACTGGCAGGAGGGAACTGAGGAAATCATCAAAGCTAAACTAAAAGACTAAACAGAAACAACACAAAAGATGGATGGATCGTGACAGTCGGTGAAAGGAAAATAGAAATATGGTTTGAGACCTAAAACTCAAGATCAGGAAAAGTCTTGTTGGTGTAAACACAATGATTCTGATGTTTCCAGTCACTTTTATTTCAAAACAGACATTATGAACCCAAGACACTTATTGTTCAGCCTTATTAAGTTCATTTACATCCATTTTCAACAAATCCTTAAGATGAAATGATCATGTAGTTAGTTTTTTCAAACCATAAAGATAACAATGATGCAATAATGATGAGGTAGAAAAATAGTATGTCGAGGTCATTGTGATTATAATCTGGTCAAAAAGCAGCTGAGATGACAGGCTGAGAGGAATAAAGATGTTCAGAGGGTCTCCAGTTTATCCACGAATGTGTGAGAAAATCATTGAAGTGTTTTAAAACGATGTCCCTCAAAGAAAGATTGAAGGGATCTGCATATTTCTCCCTCAACAGAGCAGAATATCATTGAAGCATTCAAAGAATCTGGATGAGTTTCAGTGTGTAAAGGACAAGGGAGCAAGCCTAAGCTGGACACCCGTGACCTCTGACCCCTCAGACGACGCTGCATCAAGAACCGTTATTCATCATTAGCTGATAGAAGCACATGGACAAGGGATTACTGTGGGAAACCTTTGTCAAGCACTACAATACAGAGTTCCATTCACAAGCTTTACTGTGCAGAAAAGAAGCCTGATGTTAACCTCGTCCAGAGGCGGCGTCCACTTCTCTGGGCTCGGAGGCATCTGGGATGGACCGTCACACGGTGGAAACGTGTACTGTGGTCAGACCCATCAGTGTTCCAGATCTTTGATGGAAGAAATGGAGCAAAGAGCAAAAGCAGCATCCAGCCTGCTGTCAGCAACCAGTCCCTGCAGCCAGGCTCTGTGATGGTATGGGGTTGGATCAGGGGGCAAAGCTCATTTCCACTTCTGTGACGGTAGCATTAATGCAGAAAAGTTCACTGAGATTTTACAACAACATGTGCTGCCTTCAGGAACACATCTTTTCCAGGGACGTCTGCATTTTACAACCAGACAATGTAAAACCACATTCTGCACATATTCCAAAGGCCTGGCTGAGGAAGAAGAGGGTCCTGGACTGGCTGCCTGCGGTCCTGACCTGTCCCCAACCGAGAAAGTTGGAGAACTTAACACCATGACCCTGTACTGACAGTATCTTCAGTGTTGTCTTCGGGAATGGAACAAAATATCACCTGTTGTGAGAAGGAATGGAAACATGAAATGTCTTAAATTTAAAAATTTATGTAATTTATCAAATTAAATGAAGCTGAATAACAAAAACATTAATTATGCTGAGATGATACTGTCTGTAATCAATACAAAGTGAAAGTTAACGTAACTTTTTCTGATTTGTTGTTGTACTGTTCCTGTTTCCTGCTGAAATGACTTCCCAGGAGCTTCAGGAATAAAAGAGCTGGCTGTGATCTGTTCTGAATTAACAACTGGACCAGAAAACACAGAGGTGAAGAAAACCGGTTAAAATGGCTTCGACTGCAGCAGCTCACATCAGGGCCAGATGCTCCCTGATGTTAACGGGGATAAGTTTAACTGTGGACATTATCCATCCTGCAGCCCAGTTATGATTGAAGCATGATATTCCACATGCTGATGGAGGCTTCCTTCCTGTTTTACCTTTCTGCCTTCAGCTAAGTGTGCAACAGGTCTCAGGGTTCTGTTTCTAAGCAACTGTTGCTACGAACCACAGGGTTGGCGGATGGGACTTCAGAAAGTCACAGGTCAACAACATTGTTGTTGCTGCATCTACTCGATCACCTCCTGAGAAACCTCCTGTTGTCTACTCAACAGGAAGAGAAAACATCTGCTCCTCATCACATCAGAGACAAAGAGACAAACCAAAGAAGGGCTTTCTTTGTTTTCTGTGTTTTCTGCAAGTTTCAGTCATCATCAGGAACCCCAGCGGGAGCAAACAAGCCTGTGTTAGATTTCACTTTAACATAAGGAGTTCTGATATTCCTGCTCAAACTATTTGTCTACTTTTAGATATCATCCAACAGACATCCAGAAATGATCATGAGTCTGGAAAAGAACCAGACCAAAAAAACAACGACAGGAAGATCAAATCAGGAGACCAGTGTTGTCACACTGTTCATTTCTCAACAGCTACAGATGGTATCTTAAAGAAGAAATAGCTCTTTTGTGTAACAACATCTTCTGTGGTCAGTTTCCCTCTGTGACAAGCACTAAAGTTTATACTTTATGCAATAAAACTTCTTCATAGTTATGTTTGCCTACTGAGCAGAAGAAACACTAAAGCTGAGACTGAACTCATTAGATCACAGTGTGGGCTGGGTCGCCAAATGGGTTAAATATATTCACATAGATCAGGCTCAAAAACAGCAAAAAGGATACAGCACAATAAGGAAAAAGTTTGTTTCTGAAAAAAACAAAAGGGGGAAAAGATGCAAAGAAGAAAACCTCAAACAGCCGTATGAAATAACATGTTAATAACACAGATAGTCACGTCACATGTCCCCATGATGCTGCACATCAGGCACCTCTGTGTGTTAAATCTTTATTTTGAGTAAGCAACATAATGACAACGTCTATTTTTAATTAGGAATAGCTCTCTATTTAAGTATTAGTGGGCTTGTTTTTTAATAAAAACATTGAAAACATATAAAACTCACTTTAACACATGCAATATTTATAAGAAAAGTACATATATCACAGCTCACATACATGATGGACTACACCAGATTTACACATATTGCCCACATGTCCTAGCATTTTATCATATTACACAGTTATTATAATGCTCACCTCCTGGTCTAAAAACTATCGCTGACCATCTTCTTTCATGGGGAAGCTCATTCCTTTATTTTTTGTTTAATAATCTGGAAAATATTTTCAATGATGTCTTCAAAAATCTTTTGAATAATGGCAGAACATTGGAGCAGTATGTATTATTCATTTTGAAGCTTTAAACCACTTTCTGAGTCACGAAAATGAGAACTATCAGACTCTGAAAGACGACTGAGAGTCAGAGTTTTGGGGAGTTACAGATATGGTCTCTGTGTTATTCTACCTCACTGCAGGCCTACACAAAAATACGAGACATTTGTCTTCCTGTGAATACTGTAAAGATTTTATTTCCTGAAATCCATATTCAGCAACTTCTAAAGAAAGTGAAGATGTTATGCCAGGAAGAAAAGGCTTTTTTTCTTTCATATGATGGAAGGCAGCACACTGAGGATGAAGTGAGGGAATCATCTGCATGCTGAGCCTTGTTTAATTTAAGTTTTGTCTTTAATAATGTATGCTTTTCTGTGTATGCTTGAGATGAACCTTGCCGATGGGAGATGTTTCAGCTCTGCTGCCGTTTATTCAGCCTGAATGAGTGAACTACTGATGGACTGGATACTTGGTTTCCTTCTTTATACAGGCAGCTCGACCTTCAAGGTCACAGAGCCTTACCGACAGAAGAGGAAGGGAGTGACGACCTGTTACTGATGCGATTCAGCGCACTATCTGTATCAAATGAAAGAAAGGTGGTGGACAGCGGTAACCTGACTTTACATGCTTTTTAAGTACTCTGGCTCTTAAAAGAAGGATGAGGTCCTTGCTTTGGTAAGAAATTGAGAAGGACTTATCTGTGGGGGAGAGGATTAGGGATGTGTAATCAGCTAATCGTCTCTGAGGAAGCCAGCAGCTGGAGAGGAAACAAACACGGGTTTGTATTCCCAGGAAGAGTCAACAGCTTGCAAGCACTCATAAGGGGGCGCACGAATGTCTGAGACATTCACTCTGGACTTCCTGCAGAGTTTTTACTGCCAGCTGCCTCGTAAAAAAGATTTTGAAAATGACCTAACGAGTCCGTGAGTAAATAAGTTCATCTTCTGGAGCACTTTAGGCTCCGTGCTGCTTCACCCAGATACATCTGGCCCTTCAGATGGGTAGTACGCCTTATGCACCATTCTCCACACTTTATGAACGCTGAGATTTCAACAGTTTACTTTTTGCATCCTTGCCTGCCTCCTGTGTGTTCTACCCAGGCACCACCCTGGAATCTTTCCATCTGTGAAAACACATCTCCAGCGGAGAGTCTCCCGCTGTGAAGGTCATGTGTAGACTGAAGGAAACCAATTCTCCACACATCCTTCAGTGTGAAAAGCTTTAGTAAGGAATTGGACATTTTGAACACCATTCTTTAAATAGATCTTCCCTCATTTGGTGTTCTGATGAAAGCAGTGAAGAGTTTTAACATGTAAAATCTCCCAGCGTTGTTTAACCTGACTGTAAGGCCGCAGGGTTTGATTCACACCGCTTTCACATTAACATTCAGTGACTCTGCCTGTCTCCCTGAACGACACCACTCCTGTGAAGATGGATTTTCTTTCACTAGCAGATGAAATATCAGAGCAGTTTTATATTGATAAGGACACGCTTTCAGCCCACGTGTAGCTTCTCACTGTGGGAAGGTGGAGTTGGTCCATCCAGCAACATTCAAATGATTTGTCATGTTACATTTGAAGCCTAACCAACCGAACTGGATGGCACAGGATGGTCCAACAGTGAGTCACAGCCAGACACATTTAGTTGGCTGAGAGGGAAACATGATACAGGTTGTGTTGAATTAAGTTTGAAACAAATGATCCAACTCTTAAGACCTTTTTCTCAGATATGCCACCTCCGGCCTGTATTTACACGTGCAATGAAGTCTGAATCGTTTGAGCTGCCCTAAATGCAAGAAGATGTGTGATGACTAAAGGAGATGTTACTCTCCGTGTGTTACTTTTTCTTTTCTAAAACAACTGAACACATCACAACCTTTTGGCTGAAGCATACCTGATCGTGAGGCAGAATAATTGAAGCAACAAAATTGGAAGCAAACACAACTTTAACCCACTATTTGTTGGCCACGACCACTGTGTGCGCACACTTCATAGACATCCAATCATTGTTTCCAGTGAATCTCACCTTTTTTTTCTGCCAGCAGTTTTCTCATGAGTACCCAGCCAATCATTTATCTTTTGTCTGCTTGGTAAAAAAAAGAAAAAAAAAACCTCCTGGAGGACATTATTTTCTGTTATTACAATATGAGGGATTATAATTGTCCTGCTGCAATTACCTTTCCTCCTCCAGAGGCTTTGTCACTGGGAATGATTGGCCCCCAATCTTAACCTAAATGCATTTAATCAGCTGGTGCCGGTTCCTCATGCCATATAATCACACTTGCAATTTAAATGTATTACCTCTCTGCCTGTTAGGCCGGACCGAGCTGCCGGATCGCTGGTCACCCAGGCCGGCCTGATCAGCATTATTTTACCGTTTACCCCACAAGCGTGCCAGCAGCCAGGTCCAACATCATCCCCCTCTCACACTGTTCAGCGAAACATGCAAATGAAGTGCATGTTCAGCAGCAGAAAATCAAAGACTCGATCAAAAACAGAGCAGGTTCCCTCTTCAGGCCCATGAATGGAGGTCAGACGGCATGGTTTCGTGAAGAGAAGCCTTTTAGCTGGAGAAGCTGAAAGAAATACACCTGAACATGTAGCTGAGGTTTATAGCAATTTTCTCATCATCGGACCCAGAAAGAATCCTCTGACCACCCTGTTAGAGTTGGAGGCTCTGTGTTGGCCTCTTATAAGTCACATTTCACTGTTGGTCAGGAAACAGTTGCTGCTCATGTACAACCATGCAGTAACTGTCCTGTCTGCGTTTCCTCATTAGCCTGCTAATACGCTCCTTGGTTATATGTTTTCCTTCGGCATCACAGCTCTCTTGCCTTTCCTCCCTTTCTGCTCGCTCTGTTTCCCTGTTTGCACACTTTTCTGTTACCTCATTAGGTTTTTTTCATGGGCGGCCAGTTCCTCTGTTTTGCTGCCAGCTAATTCCACTTACTTAAATCAACAGATTAGATTTCCTGTTCTCCACCACTTCAATTCTTCAAGGGCTTCATGCTGTCAAGAAAGTGGAGGAATCAGCGGTTGTGGATACTATCTTGTGATTAGTTTGAGGGGACGCATTTGACAATTGGACAATCACTTATCACGTAATGTTGGAACGGCAAAGAGCGTCTCGTGAAAAATGAGAAAACATGAAGAGAATTAACAATAGATGAAAGCAAAAAAAAACAGAATAAAGATTGGTCGGGCTTTTCAAATGAAGCTTTAGCTCAAAAAGTTCAAAAAGGAAGATCTGATTTGTTTCATTCACTCGTTATCTCTTGGGTTTCCTCTCGCCACTCCCCTTTTTCCTACCTTTTCACATTAATTATGATGTCACCAATTTCCTCCAATAGTTTTCCCGCTTCCTTTCCCTCCCTGACATTCATTTTCCTTTCCTTTTTAAATCTCAGTTCTGCTGTTGTTTTCCTCCGAGAATGTGTGTCGCGCCTCCCACCTCTCCCTCAATCTTGTTGTATGTTGAACTGACCCAAGTTGTTTAAACACCACAGACCTAACATATAAAGTAACATGTTGACCAGATTAGTCAAAAATCGTATCAATTCTATCAACTCCGGGCTTCATAATAGCTCCAATCGTCTATGTTTCAAGAGGCAAACATTAAAATCTGATGCTTCTATGGAGGGACGTTTTATCGATGTTTGTTTCTGTAATGGAGGATTCCAGTGTTACACACATACATGCCTTTTAATGATTTGTTTGATTACAAATTAGTACTTGAAATGTCTAACTTCCCACAGGGAAGAGTAAAAAACAAACTCTGATAGAGTTTATCCAATCCAACGTTTACAGCTGGCCAAGTTAACATAAAATATTTCTTTTATTATTCTCATATAGCAATATTAGCTTGTTTATTTTTTAAGTGAACCTCATAAATGCTGATAACAAGTGGGAGTTTCGACTTCCCACTTCTGCAGCTTGATGTGAGGTTGTGGTTGGACTTAAAGATGGGAAGGCTGGGTAATTAAACCCTGAGATGCTGCAGTGATGTGACAGATTAATGCAAATCGAACGGATCGATGATTTGCACATCTTCAGACTGAGGTGGCCCCATACAAACTGACAGGGTTGAGTAATGTTGCCGTTTTTTCGTCCTCAGATACCCAAACATGCTCTCAAAAACCTTTAATGTCACCTTTAAAGATTCACATTAAGATAAAACTCATAGACAAATATGTACAGTCACTAACCCGTCAGGCCTAGATAAATGCTCTGAAAGTTTCTAACTAGGGATGCACTTATCCACTTTTTTCACCTCCGATACGATATCTGAGGTTTAGTATCGGCCGATACGATCCGATACAGAAAAACAGCGCGAAATTAGAGTAACAAACGGTAAGTTTCATTGTGTGGAAAAGACTGGGATCATCCTTTTGTGCAAGGCAACATCAGACTTGACTTAAACATTTCTTTCCTATTTTTTTTTAAACAAATAAACAGATATAAATGTACTAAATTATTTATTTATTTAATAATTGTGCACCAGTAAAACAATCTTAACCATAAAGATATAACAAGTGTAACTGGTTCAGTTGGTGCAATTAGGGATTCAAAATCCATTGTAAAACAAAATATTAAATAATAAAGGAGCTGAAATTGAGAAAAAAAACAATGGCTTCACTCGCTTGGTTGGTAGACTTTCAAAATAAATAGCAATTAGCTCTTTATTTAGTTTAGTGCAAATGGGAATTAAATATCCATCACAAAAGCATCTGAACAAAGCGATAGCTTGTCTAGCTTGGTAAAAGCTAAAAGAAATCACAGGTAGTCCCAACTTAAGTTTTTTCACCTCTAGAGGGGGCAGAAAGCCCTTGGATAAATGCCAATGCTGGACAGGATGGGATAAATAAATAAAATTAAATATATATGATATAAGCTTGGATTCTACTCATACAAATGCTCTCTGATTTATAATGAATAAAACCATTCACACAGCTACTGCTTGTTTTGTTTCAGACTGGAGAAACACAGCTTTTTATTAAATTTCCAAGCCAGAAAATATACTTTTAATACCATTTAAAACTAATTTCCTGCTGATCTTCTTAAGCAGTCTTTATATCAGCAGTTCAATGGGTCAGTTAGAAAATGAGTAAATCCATAACACTGTTTTGTTCATATTGTTCTAATCTTGTTGACTAACTGGAGTTTTCATATCAGTGAATGAGCCACATCAGGCTGCGCAGTAGTCAATGTGGCACTCTCTGTGGTCAAACTGCTCTCTGTTAATCACTGCAATAAGATAAGCATAATTGGATATTTGACTTCCCGCGGCGTGTGAGTGCGTGTACAGACAACATATTGATTTCCACTGTCTTCGTAATGAAAATGATTTAGCTTCAGTAAAGAAACACTCTGACTTTTATTGGCTCACCGACGTGATAATTATTGTGTGTTTTGTTGTATGAAGACGCCCTTCCTGCCAATATTCTCCCCTGGTGCACAGACGGCTGACTGCAAATCGCACCATCAGTTTCTGCTGGGCCTGAAATGTGACGACTGAGACCTGCTGCTGAGATTTCTATTGGATCATAGTCATCAGCTTCCATCAGCCTGGTGGGCGGCCTCCAAACGATAGAAAGAAGAAGGTGAGAGATGTGCCTGTTTAAATCCACAGTGCTTAACATAATGATACTTAAGAGAGGATTTCTGTCAGTTTATCTTTACTTTCACTGATGAAACTTGTTATCATGTAGCTCTGTGATCTGAACAAAAGATGAAGATATGAAGTTGTAAAATTGAAAATGCTAAATCTGGTGGATAAAAGTCAGCTTTCGTGTCATAATTGTTTGTGTTACAGCTCTGATGATATTATTTACTGAAAACTTAGTTGTTAATAAGCACATTATCAGCAGGATTTAAAAGTCAACCAACTTAAATTAATAAAGGTTTGTTAGCCTTTCAAAATATATGAAATAATTTCCAAGACAATTGGGAAATGTTCGAAAAGTCAATACATACTTGTATCTGTAATTTTTTTAGATTTAAAAGACACAGTCTGTGAATTAATTTTAGTGTCTTCAAAAACCAATTTCATTCTAAGAGAAAACATAAACCATTTTAAGTTGGACAGAAACTGCTGTTGGATGAGCTCGGAGCCCTCAGGCAGCACTGCATGAGAAACCGTCAGGCCACCATGATCAATACAGCCACATGGGCTCAGGAGCAGCTCGGAAAAGCATTTCCACTCAACACAGTCCACGGCTGCATCCAGAAATGTGACCTGAAGCTGTATCACACAAGCAGGAAGCCATATATCAGCTCTGTGCAGAACCATGGCCCAGTTCTCTGGAACCAGCTCATCTCAGATGGACAGAAAGACAGTGGACACGTGTTCTGTGGGCAGATGAGTCCACGTTTCAGCTGCTTCTGGGAAAAACTGATGAGAAAGAGCATCCAGGCTGTTCTCAGAGAAAGGTTTAAAGCCAGCGTCTGTGATGGTATGGGGCTGCAGAAAGAGTCCATGGCATGGATGGCTTCATCTGGGTGAAGGTACCACTGATGCAGAGCTGGATGTTGGAGTTCTGGAGAGACAGATGCTGCCATCAAGGTGACGTCTTTTCCCGGGAGGTCCGTGGTTATTTCAGCAGGACGATGCCAGACCTCATTCTGCAGGACCTCCAGCAGCGTGGCTTCATACACTCAGAGTGTGTGTGCTGGACTGGCCTGCCTGCAGTCCACATCTGTCTCCTGCTGCAGATGTTGGAGCATCATGAAGAGGAGAAATCTGGGATTCAGCAGGAATGGACACAGATTCCTCTGAAAAACTGCAACAATCAGTGTCCTCAGTTCCCAAAACATTAAAAAGTGTCATTAAAAGGAAGCTGAAGGAACACGATGTCCAGAACATCCAAAAACAAATTTTACTGAGTTTGTTGATGCTTCAGATTCTACATTTGGTTCTGTTCTCTAAATACAAAGAAGCATTTATTTGGACTTGTTTCTGTTAAACAAAGGTTCTAAACAAACAACTTATGGATCAAAACTTTTCTGGTAATATGTTTTGTACTAATAGTTATTTTTTTCTGATATGCGTCTTAAGTGACTGAACTTATTTTCTCATCTATGCTGGGATGGGTCCAGAGTTATTATGTCCAACACAGTCTCGGTTGAGGTTTGTTTTTTCCCTGAATTTATCCAAGCAGATCACATGGCTGAGAGAAAGAAATCACTCTTTTCAGACAGAACCTGAACAACTCCCAAAGCAAACTGATCAGTGCTTGTTTGAGTAAGGTTCAGCCTTGTTACAGCACCAATAACCCTCCATCTTCGCAAAATTCATTTGTAAACTTGTGCGCATCTGTTGTGGAAAATCACAGTTTGTACAAATGTAATTAAAAAAGTGTTGAAAGATTACTCTGTATCTGGCAGAGAAGCTCCCTGTGGCATCAAGTCAAGCAGCCAGTGCTTGAAAACATGTGATATGTGAACAGACACACTGCACAGTGTCAGCAGAAGGCCTTTTATAGTTGTTGATTCATCATTTGGAGACACTTTGCCTAGTTACAAATCATGAAAAAAACACTTCTGTTCTGTTTTCCTTTTATTTAACTTGGATTTCTATATTCGATATCTGCACTTTAAAATTGTCTACATGCATGACTGAACGAGACTTTCTTTAATTCTGTGTTGTTCAGCTTTGCATGTCTGTGGCAATCATTAAGGAAAATAGTTTGACTTTTTTTATTAGAAAAAGGTCAATGCATCATTAGCAGGCTTGTGCAGAACTTAACAACCTTTTGAAGAGATCCATTTCATCTGAATTAGCTGTGTTGAAGCAGGGAAACGTCTAAAACCTGCAGGACAGCGGCCCTCGAGGACCGACTTTGGACATCCCTGAGTTAAGGTGGCAAACCAAAATAAATCTATGTTACACTGCTGAAAATGGTAGGCCAACTCCTCTCTCGTGCAACATATTTACTTTTGCAGAAACTGCAAAAATCACAGAAAATAGCAGGTTTCAGGAGCGTATTCGCTGCGTGGACACTGCTTCTTCACGTACTGATTAACTTCTTCTGCCAGCCGGGGCGTCAGCTACTGATGCATACGACACAGAGCGCCCTCTGCTGGCGACATTTATACTGACTTTAAGATAGCAAAATAGATATTAACAGTAGTTTCTCCAAATGAAAGTGACCTCTAGCCTAAAATAAAATGGGGGGGCTACTATTTTTATGTATTTGTTTTTATCATAGTGCTACATCTACATAAAACTAACACTTTGTCATCTTTTCTGTTTTAAATTTAAGAATTACGTCTCGTTACATATTAACAGTCCAGATGGATTTTAAAATGCACTGAAAATTAGATTTGAACTTTTGATACATCTGTTTAACAATCACTTGCTCCAAACATGTGCATGACAGGAATATCCGTGGGTTTTTGTGGACGTAAAATCAGTTACAGGGTTGCAAAACAGCACATAGCTTTCACAAAAACAACCAGCTGAGGTTCATGTTTGTGCTTTTTCAAACTGTGGCGACTAAATGTTGAGCCGCACTCAGCACAACTTTCATAGACTACCACTGGACACGCTGAAGTTGGAGCTACTTTTGCTATAAAATGATGTTAACCACGTTGCTTGCAGTGAGCATATTAACTCTTCAGGTGTGCACAGCTAACACGGACGCTGACAGGGCAGATGAAACAGACCACAAAGCAAAACAGAAAGTTTTTATCTCTGTAAGCGTCTTCTCCACCATGCTGTCACACACTCAGCCTTTCAGTTTCCTGTGTTTAATCATCATGTTTTGCTGTTTAAGGCTGCGGTCTAAATATTTTTTGTGATTAAACACACAAGAAATAAACCTGCCAGAGGCCCTGTGGATAAGAGAAGGGATGTTTTACAAGTTCATATTCATGGCTCACAGTTTTTAAATTGCTTACCTGAAAGCAAATAAGTTTTTTTGTAAAGATATTGCAATTTTAAGAATTGCATCAATTAATTTTTACTGCGTTCAATAAAAGTTCATGTGCAGTCTTATTATTCGAGGAACCCTGTGAACCAGTGGGAACAAATGGGGCTCATCCCCTCTGACGGAGTTTTAATCTCCTGCTGTCCTCTCCCTCATCACAGTCTGTGGTGTTTTTCTAAATTAACGGGCTCGTCTTAGCGAGGCCACTCAGGCAGCATCTGATTGCGTGTGACAGTTTTATTTTTTAATATTTTCTGTAACTGTTTTCTATGAAGCAGAAAATGTGAGCAGCAGTGAGCAGAAGCATACGGCCATATCCTAATCAGTTGTGATAGCCTGGTAATTAATGGGATTTGTTAATTGGGTCTGTCGTCCCCGGGGACGTTTCCTGTGAATATTCATTGAACACTCAGCTAACCTTCCTCCTGCAGTTACTTGAACTTCAGCCGCCTCAAACACGCTGATTTTGTTTCCTGTCGCCATTGTTTTTGTCTCCACGACAACTAATCTGTTGCTGACTACCCAGACAATCAGCACCTTCTAAATGTTTAATACGCCACTACACGGGCAGATAATTCCCACAATGCTCGGTGCCAGGCGGCTGCCGTGCACGTGCTGGATTCATAATTACAGTGGCGACATCCTTGCAAGGTTCCAATCAGGTTTGTTTTCTCTTCAAACAAGACGTCCCCTCTGGTGTCATTTCATGTCAGGCAGCAGTCGAAGCACCACTGCACACAAACACAGTTTGCTAACAGCGCTACGCCAGCAGCTACAGGTGTTAGCTGAGTCAAACACTGAAACAGTGTTCACGGGTTCAGGTGTTGCTGCACTGTGTGTGAATCCTGCAGAACAAATGTTCGGAAAGGGGCCCTCTGTGCTGTTACTCCCAAGCAGAAATTCACAGTTCCCTCCATCTTAATCCTTCCCCCTTTACTTCTGAGGGAATCCCAGATCATTGCGCAGACATTTTGGAGGATACAGCTCCATCCATGCCTTTATTCAACACAGATTTTGGGCTGTTAATATACACTGTGACACTGGAAACTCTTCCAACCCTTACGTTTCTTTTACAAAACGTTTATGAATAATGAGTGGCATGACCTGGCCTGCAATAACTACAATTTATAAGAAGAGGCCATTCGAGGTGGTGGAATGACATGCAGCAAAGGGCCAGAGTCCAGGATTCAAACCCAGGCAGGCTGACCTCTGAGTTTGGGACCTTCAGTGGTCAGCGGTGCTAGGTAGTTCATCTGCTTAAGTGGGACCCCCAGTGAGACTAATATATTATATAACTTCCACATGATTGTAGCTGAATTTATCAAGAAGTTGTGGAAACTGTTTGGAGGATTTGCAGAAATGTAAAAGAACATTTAGGGAGAGCTCAACACACTGCAGCTTCTAAAATCAGGGACACACTGCATTTAGCCCACACTGCAACAACAGCAGTTTGTTTCTGGGGACATAAATACAGTGATGGACCAGAAATGGATACCTTGTGACTATCAAAGGTATTGAAATGTATTTCTCATGAGTGGGGTTGCTGGGATGTATGTGCCTTTTTCCAGGCTTCGTGTTTTGATTTAATTATGACAAAAATCATCTCATAGCATATTAAAGAGACAATAAAACATGTTTTCCTTATGTACAACTAAATACAATCAAATTCCATCCAGTTCAGTATAATTGTTTCTGTAAAACCAATTTGTAAAATGTTGTCACGTTAGGGAACCCGGTGGCTCACATCTCATCTTCAGTTTTATTCAATTCCAGCTCCTGGGCATGAATGAGGGGCTTTTGAAAGAAATCCCTTTCCTCCAGGGGAACCGGAATCAGGGAGGCCATCCACCTGTTTTGACTGGCTGGGCGGTGACCGGTCGGCCTGTTCATTTAACTTGTCAGTCTAAATGGTTCATGCGTGTCTTTTAGGCTGCAGCAGTTTAATGAAATTTCTTTGCTTGGTGAGTATTCTCCACTTTCTGTGCTATGTGCTGCCCATTACTGGATTACATGGGAGTTTTTGGTATTTTATCTGTAAGTTTGAAAAGTTGCCACATTGCTGGAGGTGTCTTCTTAATTGGCAGCACAATCCTCTGATTATGTTCTTAATGTCATGATCCGTGCTGGTTTTTTAATGCTTGTTTTCCTTCTGTTACTTGTTTGGGTTTTGTCATTTCATCGCTCACTCCCTCAGTCTCCAGTCCAGTCATCAGCTCAACTCCCTTCACCTGCATTCATTCACCCTCAGCTGCAGTCATTCACCAATCACTCTCCCCACAATATTTAGTCTCCCTGTTTCTTCACAGCATTTGTCAGATCCTCACCATTACTCTCCCTCGTGCTACTCCCAGTTCCTTGGTGCTGCTGTGGTCTGTCTGTTAGGTCCTGTAATGCACCGTTTTGATTTGTTTTTTGTGGTTTTTTCTGGCTTTGCTGTGCTTTGTTTTAAAATAAGTAGTTTGCATTCATATTTGCCTCTTGGCTCTCGCTCCATGGCTGCACCTGGTCCTCCTTCCTCGCCTCCGCCATCGAACCGTGACACTTACGCTGTTTGGAGACAGAATTCAGAAAAGCTCAAACTATTAACAGAATTGGAGGCTTAACTGCACGTTATTATTTATAGTCTGGTATCAGTAGTTAGCACACATCATAACATATAAGCCAATACTCTGAGATTATTATTGAAAATATTATTTCCAAACAAATCTGTCTTACTTTTTTTGACTCTGGTAACTACATTTCTTGAAAAAAAGGCTATCCAGTAGGGCAGAAAACTGAAAGTGAGAGAAAAGTGTGACTTTATTCAACGTTTTTTTCTTCTGTGCAACTTTGATGTCAGTAGGACAAAAGCTGCAGCCTCATGTTCGCTTGAATAGAGCGAACAAAACAAGTGCAAAGGCCAAAATTTCAAAGAGACACTTGTCATTTCCCTTGCTGCGTTTGGTTCCTGGGATCTTAGTATGAATATAAAGCAGCAACTTCTGTCCTCCCTCACACATTTTTTAGACGTATCTCCATTTAAATCAAAATTATGTCCAACTTTAGAAGACGAATGTAAGGATATTTATTCAAATTCCAATGTGTAGACGTTCAGAGGCTCTATGGGCAGGAATTCATTATAAGCACGCCTTTATGAGTACAGAATTATGTGAAAAAATTTTGCTTTGTTTACTTTGTGAGCCATTTCCATAATGTGACCTCTCTCCCTTGCAGGGGACAAACCAAACACCGGCTCAGGTGTGCGTCTTCTGTTTTTCACAGCCACTTTGGTCCACCAACACCGTGGGAAAAAGAGGATGAGGCCAGAAGTATTCAGTTGGCTGCAGTGTGCAACTTCTCCACAAGATGTCCCTTCATCTTACACTTAAAACCTGAAGTACAGAGGCATGTTTTTGGCCCTTATCTTCTAATCCTCTGAGTGTTTTTGTAGTTTGATAAGAGGAAGCATGAGTGAAATTAACATTGCTGCTCTGCTTCTTCTGCTCTTCTCTTCTGTTCCTGCCCCTGTTTCCTCTCCTCGTCCTCATCCGTTGGATCACAGCTGACTCGTCCCCTGAGGAGGACGCTGTATCCTTCCTCCCTTTCCTTGTGTCCTTGCTGTTCTCAGCTTGATGTGGGCATCCCAGCTGCTCCTTACTGTACTCTTCTGTTTGGTCCTGGCAGCTGTATCAATCCACTAACTGCTTCCTTGCTGCCCTTGTTTTTCTCCCACTGCACAAAAACGGCTGTTTTTTGGTTTGGCGAGGTTGAGGGGCATCTCACAGCTGATTGGCTCCTCAGAGTGGAGAAAGGAGGTACAATCCCCACTCTGCTGGAGCTGATGCTGGAGCAGGGAGAACCTGCTGTGTTCAGGACACTGATGCTGGCAGCTGGAGGACAAAAACTCTCTCTGTTCTGATCATCTTGAAAATGTCTACATACCACAGCAAATGTTTGGATTTTCAAAAGAAGCAGATACTTTTTAACAAATTAAAGAAAATAAACTTTTTTTAAAAATCAATTAAGATGTGCCCTGATTTGAATGTGGGGCAAAAAATGAAAATCGCGACAGAAGTCATTGTTCTACGTCCATCCTTCCTGACAGTCTCTGTGTTGGCATCTCCTCAGAAATGGGGCAGGGGGAGGTTGCTGACAGGTGGAGGTGAAAAGGAGGTGTGAAGTCCAACACTTTAACACTTCGGATGATTCAGCAGGAGCAAGAGAGGGAGCTACTTTGACTGCAAACTGTGCAGCTATTAATAAAAATATGTTCGGTTAGGAAAGGTTAGGTAATCTGTGCACATATCACATTTTCTGCTCAGGTGGTTCTGCCTCTCTCCAGATGGACGGTTCTAAAAGTAGTTGTGAGTTAGTTGAATTAAAGGTAGAAGTTCCACAGAAGTACCCATTTCAAGATAAGTCAAGTGTTCTATATTTTATGAAAAAAGTGCCAAATTTAAAGCATTAATCCTGCACTGTGGCATATTTAGATTAATCAGAATTGGATTATCATTTTGATGCATTAATGTAGTCAATACTTTGTAGTTTAACAGCTTCACATGCTTCAGATGCTCCTGGGATAAATAAAGTCAGCCATAAAATGACATAATGTACTTGTTGACTTGTATTGCTTCTTCAAAGTAAGTTCCGACAGGTGAAAATGTGTCCTCAGCTTAGCTTGTAATCCTGTCACGTGTTGGAGGGACGTTAATCTGAACATTATTCCTGTTTACACAAGGAATCTGCATCTCATTTCATGAGATTTAATGTGAATTTTAAAACATTGTTGCCTCTTCATTCAGCACTGTGACAAAAGACTCAAGGATGTTTAATGCAAAGCTGCGTCTCTGCACTGACAAACCTGACATGACAGTAAAATGAGCCTTTCCCGAGACTCGTCAGCCCTGCAGAGATTTGAATAGAACAAAACAGCAGCCTTGAAACAAACAGGATAATTATGGCCTCAAGTGCCAAGTGCCTCTCTGTCTTCCTGTTGCTTTTATTCCACAAACACAGAACAGGAAAGAGTCGCCTCTTGTTGCAGAGCGGCGCCTCTAAGAGTGAAGCAGATGTTAAGAGCATGATGAATATGAATATTTTGCTCCACTCCTAAAAAAGTAAGACAACAGAAGATTGAGAGTTACATAACTGTCTGTAAACGTTGAAGCTGCCTGAAAAAACAGGAGGCTTAACAATGCTAAAAATCTGCATTTTAATGAGGATTGTTGTGCTGTTTGTTCAGAGCACATAATACCAACTCTGTTTCATATTATCTGGAAACTACACACCAAGTGCCAACATTTCTGCATGTACACAAGGCCATACTTTCACTGATTTGTAATAAGTATGTGACTAAAGGAAGTCACAGACTTTGTACTTGAATTGTAATTCTGTAAATTCTAATAAGAACTTGAAGACTCTTTTTTTCTTTCTTGTTTTTAAGCAGCTCCTCAAGCAGAGGCTTTTATTGATATAAGTTCTGCCACAAAAACCCAAAGTCTTTAGTTTACCTGCTGGTGTTTTACCTGAACTTCGCAGCTGTTTCATAAACAGTATTATATATTGGGACTGGGGAAGAACCCTTAATACCTACACTGTGGTGTTCTGGGAAAGAAAAAACAATATTCATCAGTGTGGTGGGTTTCATTTAGTAGTGACATTTAAACAGTAAAAAGCAGGAGAACATCACTGCTTAAAATGGTGACTTTATGATGATTCAGACCCCAAATCCACCTGAGACTCCTGGAGTTTATGCTCAATAATCTCAGTGCCATTATGGTAATATTCTTTCTGTATAGAGGAAAATCAAATGATCCTGTTGCTTCAGACGTAGTTTATTTAAAGCAAAAGCAAAGGATTAGTTGGAGGCCTGTCAGATGTTTTAGGACAACTCGATAATAAGGAATTACAGCAGTCCAAACTTGAAGTAACAAATGCATGCATGTTGTTTTCCTGCAAAGCTCTGATACAGGATGTTTGTAATTGCAGAAATGTTCTCAGGAAGGAAGAAGGTGGTCTTAGTGGTCTTAGGTTGTTTTATATGCGAGTCACAAGACAAATCGTAACTCCAAAGTTCCTTGCGGTACTGGAAGCCAACGTAATGCCATCTAGATCAACTACCCAGCTAGAAAGTGTCTTTCTAAGGCATTCAGGCCCGAAAACAACATCTTCACTTTGTATTGTAGCTAAATCATGGAGTTGAGCTCCTTTTTACTTACTACTGAGACCTGATAATCCCCAGGAGGAAGACTGGACCCAAACTCAACAGTGGGGCAAGAACTTAGCTCACATGAATAAAAAGAGATGGTTGGTTCACCTTTTCACACTTCCTGCATTATGTGGATTTGCTCTACTATTACTTAATTAAAGGCATTACATATTTTCTGTATTGGGTCGGAAAACATCACGTTGAGCTGTTAAAATAAAACATTTTAATGCAGAAAGTTCAACACTGCTGTGGCATCAGGTCACTAGCTGGAAAATACCCTGTATGCCAAACAAATGATGCTAAGAGGGTACCAAGCATGGACACGAAGAGCTCCTGACTAACTGGGAATGAGAACCGGTTGTGTGTAACTGACTGGTCAGATAACGCGTTTGTGTTTCTGCTTATTATCCACTTTTCAAATGCAACTTTAAGAGGCCTTTTTGGAAGCAATTCAGAGTGAACCGGACGATTAATTATCCTCCAAATGCAAGAAAACTTCAAAGTCCCGCTGAGGCATATAACCCCAAATCTAGTCTTAATAAACAGCCCTGCACAGTATGTCCTCTATGCTTCATACGTGCAAATGTGGTTGGTTGTTTCTTCTTTAAGAGCATTGTTGTTTGTAGAATATTTCTTTCAACATGCTCCAACAAACAGCATTTCCCATAAGCCTTACAGAGTGGTGGGTTACACACCAGACACAGGCAGAAGAAGAGGGGAGCTGAATGTCTCTGGTTCGTTCAGATTTCTGCTAACTGACTGAGATCAGAGGGGCGTAATCATTCAACCTTATGTTGAAACACAGTGGTTATTCTAGCTCATTACAACATCAGCAGTGCTGCTCATTGTATTATATTAATATTCTGTTTAACATCAATGAACATGTTCCAAATTCAGATCTACTCTCTGTATGTTTGAGGTGAAGAAAATATCTATAAACTCAAAACTTAAATGCCGCTCCCTTCCTTGATTGAGGTGGAGCTTGTTCTACAGCGTAGGAGGAGTATCCAGATAAATCCTGGGAGTTTTCAGAGAGAAACAGACTGATGAATTAAAGAGGAGTCCCTCCTTTTGGACATGAACACAGACAGCAGCTTACACAGTATTTGCTTGCATTTAGTGCCCGAATGAATCATCCACTCCTATAATTTATTGACTGGCACCTATGAATGATGAATGACTGGGACGGAGCCTTTGGCAGCAGCTGAAATCCTCAGTGGGGAAGAGAAAGAAGGAAGCTAGAAAATAAGAAAAACATGCAGCCATAAATAAAACAACCATAATCACATATTGTTGTCACAAATCCCAGAACAAAGATGGGCGTCCTTCTTCTGAGAACCAGCAGAAAAACAACAGTCACTCAGAGAGAAACATAGCCATATGCCTCAGACACACCTTGGCAGTTCCTATAATTGCACTTTATTCTACAACAGTATTCTGCTGCCAGGACAGTTATTTACTGCTGAGGGTTTGATTTATTCATACCGACTGTCGGGTTACCCCAAAAGATTTAGCTCTTGTAAGTAAGAATGTCCATGTGTCGTTTAAAAGAAGGGCATTTTCAATAAAAACAGATCTTCCAACAATCTAAAATTACAGGATGTGTTTCAGCCTAGCTTAGCACAAAGAACACGATCAAGCTAAAGTACAAAACCAAAGACATGGGAAACTCAGACTGTGCCTGGAAACTCAAAGGTGAGAAAGCACTGTATGCAGAGAACCTGTGAAATGCATGTCTGAACGTTTATCTGCAGACAAACTCTGTACCCATTAGGTTTTCTGGTGTGTGAAAAAAGGCTTATTAGTCAACAAACCCAAAGCTGTTTGGTTTATATGTTATTTCCCAAGTCTCGGGACTCATAAAGTCCATCCTGCTAGAAATAAGAATGGAAAGGCTGTTAAAATGGTAAGTTTATTTCTGCACATGTTAAATATTTTGTACTTTAACTCCACACCCAGCTAAAGTACTGTCAGACATTTCAGTTCATAAAAGGATCAATGTGGACACAACACAAGGAGGCCTGTTGCAAGCAAAGGTCATGAAAGGTAAACTTTAAAGAAACATTTAACAGTTCTAATTCCAAGTAAATACAAAGCCGCAAGACGAGAAAACCGAATGAGGCAGTAGAACAGAGGATTCAGCAACAATTAGTACAAAACAGGAGGCATAAATACAACTGAGGGACTCAGTAAGAGGAAGCAGGTGTGCTGACAAAGACACAGAACAGGTGTGCAAAGTGAGAAGCTGAAGGCAAAAGAAAGGACATCTGGGACTTCAGGGTTTAAAAGGCAAGAAACAAAACTGAAGCAGACACAGGAGACGGAAAAATAGTCAAACAAAACAATCAAGAGTAACTTTCAACATCTTTATTTTCTTTTGCAATCCACAGATTTTTGTAGTTAAATGTGATCCTCAAAATGAATGTATTACATATATCCTTTAAAGGACTGTGGGGCATACAGTTAACAGATACAGTTTAATTCACAGCTCGAGTCTTGTTTCTCGTCCTCTCTTCTGTCATTCGGAGCCTCAGCGTTCACACCGTTCTCCAGTGAGATGTTGCTTACTTAGCACATTTCTGGCTAGGACCGTTTCCTCTTTGTCACACCTGTCTAGGTGAAAAAATGGTAACGACAGAGGCTTTTCCACACAAATTCTCACTTTCACTTTGTGTCCCCATTTACTCACTTTGCTGCAATTTCTACTGCGATGCTGACCTCCCATCTGAACCAAAAGCTGGAACCTTGGTTCTAGTGATGGTAACACTGAACCTCCACGGTTTCTGAGAGTCAGATGCAGAAAATACATCTATCGATGCAACACTCATAAATAAAACATGGGAGTTGATTTGTATGACAGGTGGATTGGACCAGGGATTATATCTGCAGATAGGAGGAAGAGGCGCTGGAGGACATGTCACCCACAGGCTGTCTGACACTAATTGGGCTAATGTAGCTGACACCTGTTGGTGTCTGCACCTGTCTCATGCTTCTCAGTACCTAACAGCTTAGTTTTATTTTGACTTTCGAACATTTCTTCATAACTATCTAACCCTGTCTACACTTTTGATGGGCATGTTTTGCCTACAAGAAATAGTAGATGTACTGTATGTAACATCAGCTCCCTGAACAACAAATCATTGACCTTTGGCTCCACTGAATGAATTATCTTCACATATATCTGCAAACGCTCCCAGAACAGAACTCAGAATGACCTGGAGGATGAATATGAAACCTTTCATAAGAACTACGGGCTGACAGGAGCTGAACTGTTGCTGATAAACGTCATCCATCATTTTTGCAAGAATGCATGCAGAGCATGTAACCGCTGTGCTTTCTGTCCATTGGTGATGACCTACAGATTGTGCAGCATTGGCTTCTAGCTCCCCGACTACAACTGTGACCTCACTCAAGACCAGTGAAAATAAGACTTCTATTATTAATCAGCTTATAGATCTGAGAAGACAGATTATTGTTGTGAACAACATATTGTTCATGTCCAAGATACAGTCTGTAGATCAGGTCTGAAGCCTATCCCAGCGGTCATTTATAATATATATATTAGGGCTGGACAAATATTAAATTCTTTATTTGCGTTAATCACATGACTTCCTGTGATTAATCACGATTAGCAAAATCCTATAATTAATTCAAAAGTAGTCTTTAACGCACTTTTATTGGAACTGTACAGTCATGTGATCGAAGTACTCCGGTGGTAAGACAATTCAACGTTGCTGTACATACAAATAACTTAGGCTCTGTCGACTGCGCCGTCTGGAGGAACTTTGAAATGAAAATGGCCATGTAAAAGTTCCGTAACCTTCTCCATGTTTGTTTCGCTCGCTTCTTTCGCCATTCGTTTCTTTTCTGACTGTTTCCTGTGAGCGCCGCAGCAGTAAGGAACATACTAGGCTGCTCACGATGGACTTTTTCAAAATAAAAGCATGTGAGCAACAGACGTTTACAATAAAAATAATAAATAATAAATAATAAAAACTGCGTTAATGCGAGACAAATAATTCTCGGTGATGATGAATTCATTAGTTAAAGGAAAAATAGCGCGTTAATGTGCCCTGCCCTAATATCTATATATGTAAATGCATTTTATATGTTTATAAAACACAGAGCCATTCAGAAATAAAGGCTCCCATTATGCCACAGTAGCTCAGATTAGAATGATTCAGCCTCCCCATCTTTCACATCATGCTGCCTTCATATATATACATGTTGCTCTTCCATCTGTTGAAGATCAATGAATTGTATTTTTTGCCATAAGTTTACAGGCTCATGTGAGATTCTACAGTTTATGAAACGTATCCAAATCACAGCTTGAAAGCATCCACATGAGATACGCTGTCATTTGAGAACTCATACAGTGTATATGTTAATGGCTGTTACATTTATAGTTTTATCATGTTATTAGGCATGGGTGTGTGCTCAAAGTCTCAGCATTATCTGTGAGTGTTGTTGTAGTCTTAGGCTACAACAAGCCGCAGTCACTGAAAGCTTGAGACCAACACAATTTCTTGCTGAACGAAGAATGGGTGACATCAATCAAACAAGGGATGAGGATCTATTGTTGTTTTTAACTGACGTATGTGAATATGTGTTCTGTGTCTCATCTGCACAAACAAAGCTGTCATTGTAAGTTTTGTGTCAAACAAAATTCTTCCGCTGAGGGAAGAAGGAAGAAGATCATTTTCATCTTATGATTGCTGATTTTTGTGTATGTTCTGTGTCTGACATGATAAGCTATTCTCCAGAAATAGAGACTCACAGTACAGATGGATTACTGTGAGGTAATGAGCTCGATTAGATGCCAGAGTCTCTCGCTGCTTCTGCATCAATTCCTCCTTTTCCTCACCTGAGTGGAAACAGCACCTTTTCAACTTAATATATCTCAGAGGAGTTGCGAACCAGCTGACTTCAAAGATTCACCTCTGCTGGCTGAATTTTCAGATAAGGCCTCAGAGGTCTGGTAGCTGGAGTGAAAGAAGTGAGGCCGCCGGACTGATGAGATAAAGCTCATCCTTAACACTAATTGGACAGAGCAGCAGCTGCGAGCCTCAGAGTAATCAAAGTATCAGAGCCACCAGCACGCCCCACTATTTGCTATTTTTTATATCATTCTACTGATGGATGTGGCTGAACCCAAGTGCATGAAGGTGGTAAAATCAGCAAGCAACCGACTGGTTGACCACCTTCTTCTGTAAGATGAAGGCTGCAGTGGTAAAAATAAGTCCTTCTTATGAAAGTCACCTGCTCTAATATTCATCCTGCAGAACTCATTTGGATAGAAAACAATCAAAGTTAAGCAAGTGTGGTTTATATTTCCACATTTCCTCAGTCAGATAATGTGTGTGTGGTCCAGCGCATTGCCTTGTTAAATGTTCGCAGCTGCAGGATATTCGTGCCTCTCTTTAGCATCATGTTGTAAAGCCAGTGGAAATTCAATAAATGAAGGCAAATGCACCGGTCTCCTCTCTGAACCTCACCCTGTGCACCCCTCTGCAGGGAGGTTAGGCTGATATTGATCTCTACTTCCTGGCTTGTAAGCATCCAGTTTTAATTAGTGGCAGCATGCTACGGACAGGGAAGCAGAGAGTTGTAGAATATTTTTATATAAACCATACCTGGGGTTTCTTTTCTCTCTGTCAAAAATGGCCTGCTTGATATTTCATTATTTGCCTGTTACTGTCCCATTACACGTCATAATCAGTCTCAGTAACGGCAGTTAGCAGATTTTCCAGCGTTTTCCCACATTTTTCTCTGCCAGCTTAATCTCCAGCAGAATTTCTCCATGTTGTGAGCTCCTGCAGAGTTTCTGGCTGCACTGCCATCCAGTTGGATCTCCCCCCTCCCTCTTGATGAAACTAGATCCTGGACTGCGTGCTGGTCAGCTGCTGTGGTTGGCAGAGTGAAACAGTTGGCTACAGACTAGTCAAATCTGTTCCACATTACTCCCTGTTGCATTTCCTGTTTTCCTCTGCGTGTATGGGGAACCAGCGGCACTTTGTGATGCCAACAGCATCCATCGCCGCTGGCTATGCCTTGCTAACTTCCAGCGCTAATGGAAAAGCTGGCTTCTGATGCTGTGGCACGACGGCTGAGCAGCTGTTTGGTCGAACCTGCGTTCAAAGCAAATGTGTGAGCAGCCCCCTTAGCTTCAACACTTGAGACCCAGTTAGTTGCCTTCACAAGATGAAAGATTTGTTTGTATTGACTGGACAACTTTAAACCAATGCATGTTTGTAGATATAAAATATGGAAGTGACAGGGACTTAGCAAGAGATGGGTAAAACATCCAGGAACATCCAGCTGCATTCCAGCCAGAATTCAGCTGATGAACATGTTTAAACTTTTTAACTCCATCTGCGGAGCTTAAAAGATCTTTTATTTTTCCTCATAATTTCATGCAACATAATGATTTAGTTATTTTAGTCTTTTTAATGAAAAAGGGATTTTGATTGGATGTACAAACTGCTAAACCATCAGAGCTTTGTTAACGTCCTGTTACCTATGTTACTACCTCTTTAGTTTTTGTTTTGTGTGGTCAAATATGGTGAAGAAGAGCAGAGATACCAGGAGAATACAAACTGTGCCACTGAATGCAGGATCTGGTTATTGGCAAGCTGAAATCTGATCTCATGTAAACCAACTCCCAACCAAACATTGTGTTAACATGCAGTCGATAGATGTGTTTAGCATTTGGTTAAGAGGAGTAGAAATGGACTGAGATATGATCTTTTCACCTTTGAAGGGCCTAAAAAGCCCCAAAAGTAGTGTGTGATTTTAAAATGATGTTTCTTGTTTGTTAATGGTATGAAATGGCACATCAATGGAAACCATTGCAGGATCACTTCAGCTGGTCTTCTAAAGATGGTCAATACACCCAAAACAGCTGTTGTTGGAAAATTTAAGGGTTAGTTTGGCCTAATATGTGTAAAATGAAAATATTTCAGAATAATTAATGTTTGTTTTTTAAATTATTTTTTTTATATAATAAAGCCTCTATGAAACAATATGACAGCATATAAGTAAAAGAATATCCTTTTTGTTGAATATTCTTTCAACGGCTGCAGCTCAGTGTGGTCAGACTTTTGTATTTTTAACTTTTCAACCGTAGCCATGGACCAGTGATGGTGTCACACAAAACCATTTTGTATGGATCCTTTGCCACAACAAATCCTCTCACAGGGAAGGCATCACTTTCCAACACGTTGATTAACTTTGTGACTCGGTACATGTTAAAAGCTCTTCCGTAAGCTTAGAAAAGCAGAGACTTTAACAGTTGGTGACTGTACCTTCACCTTGTGAAGAAGAAGGATTCTTTTTAAGACTCTGAAGATCACTGTCACCAGAGAATCCAGCTTGTCAGTCTCCAATCTTTTCGATGCAAATGAAACACACAGTTTGGACAAACCGGCATTCCGTATTTGCCGTAAGGTGACTTTTATAGTCTTGCACTGGTTTGTTCCTTTTTCAGCGTTTCTTAGTTTAGGTTTGGTTGGCCAGGCTGTGACTCCGCCTGTGGGTGAAGTCTGGGTTCCTGCTCCATCAGCCTCATCAACGACCACTATTTAAGGACAGCGTGTGTCCTTATGTATCATTAGTGCTAACGTGCACATTCTGCTGGTTCCCAGAGCTACCTGGCAGCTGAAGAGCAACATTCATACCAGATTCACTCACATTTCTTTGCTGAGTTGGTTCATCCATCTGGAAGATTTCTCTTTCAATACGTACCTCATTACCCCTCCTGCCTGTCCACCCTCCAACGTCCGTGCCTCCCTCATGTAAACTCCCCGTCGATCCAAAGTAATCAAACACCCCTGCAAACTAGCTATACTCTGGAATGTCTCTGTGATACATCTGTTTAAAGACCTTGGACTGATTCACCTCTCTTCGCTCTCAGAGTGTCCGTCCCCTGTGAACAGAACTGTCTCCCAGGAAATCCCACTTGCAATCGTCGCTTCTTCAGATTCCATCTGTGTCAATAAACAAGTTAAACTGTGAATCTGTCACTGGACTAAAAGCATAAAGTACTATCCGGTGCGGCGATATGTCCGTATACGTCACATATACTGACAATATACGTCTGTCTCAGATCCTGTTTCAGAGTCCGTATTAAAAGCTGATGTTGACACCAGTCAACGATGGCAGCTACCATCTCACCTCCTCACCTCCTTTGTTCTTTCTTTCTTTCTTACTTTTTTGCACATACTGCAAACACAGTCTCTGTATAGTTTAGGTGTTCAACAATATCATGAAAACAGTTTAATTATGTTGGAGTCACCACAGACGGTAATTTAGTCCAAATCTTTTCGAGCCTGATATGTTCTTGTCTGCTTTGCTTTAAATGTTTGTGCTACTTCATGCGTGTGCAGGGTATCTACAATGGGAAAAGTTGTATATTTTGCACATTAGGATTTTTTTTTTGCCTGCATTATTGAGCATAAAATCTTTCGAGGGAATGGAAAGAAGCTCAGTTGCATGTTTGGAGGTATTAGAATATCAGCCTTTGGCAACTTTGTTCATGGCCATTCCTTTTTTTTTATTCATCACTTGCAATTCTGTCCATGTTATGGCAGAGCAGGAGAGAATACATGAATTATCCTTGAATATTGTGTACCTCAAACAACATGTAACAAAGAGTATGAGCTGAGCAGTGTAACAAAATATGTCATATCTGATTAAAACCAGTAAAGTTTGAAAACTGCAGCTCAGCACACTCTGAGCTGTGTGTCAGCTCAAGCACATTTACAGGCAGCGCTGCTCTCGGTTCTGAGTGATTGCCGTTTGTGTCACTGCTCAATTCAAGCAAGAGTTTGTCATTTGCAGGATGCAGAAGGCTCCCAGACGTGGTGTGAAAAGTTCTTGGCTTAATCTGATCCTAAGAGTAATGAGATTGTTTAATTACCAAAAAGGAAAATCCCTAATCACCCCTTCGCTCTTATCTTTACGTCTGAAGTAACGCCTCGGATTTAAATTTGGATACACAAACCTTCATAAGCTCAGAGAAAAGCAGCGTTCTCTCTGTTTATCTTTTAGAGCCATTAAAGTCACAGAGACATGAAATGACTCTGAAGCGTTAAATTACATACTGTACAAGTTTATGGATTAATGTTGCCGTGAACGTGACTGCACTCAGTTTTCGGGAAGCTTCTATAAGAGCCCATTAAACAGCTTTCTGTATTGAAGTGAATTAATGTCAGGAGCGAGGAGGCTCTGCTGCTTCTAAGACAGCATTACTTACTGCATTTACCAAGAAAAATCAACACATATTCTTTTCTGTATTTACATAAACCCCACAGCTAAAACACTGAGTGAACCACTATGAAAAACAAAGACTTACAGTTTGTGATAAAATCCCCAAGAGGCTGGTGATGGACTCATATCTAGATGTATAATCACTGCTATGTGAACATCGACACTCTCATTTCAGGGTAACTTGTTAACAGAAACTGATATCTGCAGGAGGTTGTTGGAATAACCCCCTGCCCAGACATCCAAACGACGGGAATAATTTGCAGACATTGCTATGACTCTGTTTTAAGCTACGAGGCAGTTAGCACAAATCCTGAAAAGAAGTGGAAAAATGAAGGAATTCCTGAACACCTGAAAACCTTTATATTATCTAAGCTGCACACAAACCCATGTCACATGGTCATGAATCTTAAAAGAACAGTTTGTGTTGTTGGTGAAGAGTTCGTATGAGATTATCAGCCTTCCAGTTCATATCCTGAGCTGTGAGGGTCCAAAACCAATCCACACTGGAGATTACATGTGATTCAGTCACCTGACCCTGTCTGTAACCTCTTCATGCAAGACAATTAGCACATAAAAGACTTCCCTGTCACTGTTGCCCTTTGGTAATTCATACAGACTGAGTGAAGGGGGCAAAGTGTTGAATTAGTGTGCTCACAAATGGTAAACCAGCATTGTCTGTACCAGCTTCGTCAAGTTCAGGCTTGTGGCAGGTTGAAGCCTATCCCAGCATCATTGGGTGATGGTCGCCAGTCCATCCCAGTGCTGAACAGAGACAAACGAGACATCCTACATAACATACACAATCCTCTGTGTGACCACCTCTGTTGGCAGTTTAAACCCGACTGAATTCTATTCAGAGAAGAGAACATTGAGGGAATTTGATTGCTCTTTTAGGACATTCTGGTGGATCCACCTGTGGTAGAGGCCTGACAACGCCTGCATACGTGACGTGGCATGAATTTAAAGATGTTATGTGTATTACTTTTGTTTTGGACAATTTCAGACTGAAAAATTATAAAAGAGACAATGCAAAAATGTATACAACCCAAATTAAATCTGCCCAGATTTCAGTCCTTAATCCGGATTCGGATTATGGTTTATAGTATTTAAAAATCAGGTGATTCTAAACTTTTTAAATGATCTGACCTCTGGAACCTTGCCCATTGAAATACTGGGTTATAGGTGAACATTACCTCATTTCGTGATGTGGTGAAGATGTGACAATAGAGACAAGTAGAGATCTGAAAGACCAATAAAACATTCTGGGATTCCTGGAAAGATAAATCAAACCTGCGTTTGACTGCAGAAGATCTTCAGGAGTACTGATCGGACTCATCGTCAGAAGAAAACCTTCCTGCATCTTCACCACGAAATTCAAAGTTTGAGTTTTCAAATGTTCATTTTATTTCTAATCTTGTGTTGACTACTGAAGTAACGTTTTATCTTCAACTGAATTCCTTTTGGACATCAAATCATCCTTAACTAATTTAGCTAACGACAGCGTCAGAAACACGGACCGGTTCTGCACTCCGCTGTATTTGTCGACTTGCTCAGAGCCTCTACACTTGTAGGAGCGGTTGTTGTTGAGTTTTTGTGTATTTTTTATGTCTTCTGACTGCTGCCAAAGCACAGATGACACCTGTAAGTGGTGAGGTGACACTATGTGATTGAAACTCTCAGGAAATCAAACCAGACTTCACCGAGAGTTTTGACTTGCTGTCAGAGAAAGACTTGACAGCTTCGAATTCACAGCTGCCATTCTCCCCGACAGGCGAGCCAAACATGTCATCAACTGTTCAAAGGAGGGACACTTTTCTTTCAGGGTTTCTTCCATTTTTCTCTGCTGTGGTGCGTCAGCGCAACTCAAACCTCAGCACACCTCTGCTGTTACAAAAGCAAAGGAAATGTGGATGCAAGCTAATGCAAGATCACTTCCACCATGCTGTACAATACAGTCAGCCATTATCAAAGTTTCTCACTTATTCAGCAATTCAGTCACAACTCTGGACATGTTTTCCTCTGCCTCCCATCTAACTTGAAAAACTTTCTTGATGCCTTTACAAGCCTTAAGAAAACACAAGCATGAAGCAAAGAGAAACATCGCTGACAAATTATCAGGAGCTGAACTTCAGTTCTGGAGAAGAAAGTTGGTTGAAAAATGACTCTTTTATGAATCGTTATCCCAGTGCTCCAGGCCACGGACCGGAGCAAGGAAGAACAGAGAGCGCATGCTGGGAGACGAGCGCTGCTCCTCGCCACACATTATGAGCTGCAGATTGTTAAGTGTCCGGCTCCTGGTGTGCCAAGTTAAGAGGCAACAACAAAAGGCATCTGCACTGCCAGAGTTGAGATTTACAAGAGAGGAAGGTCGCTGTCAGCAGCAGAAGTCTGCTGCACTTCACATCTGTGCACACACTCATTCAACACTTTTATTCGAGTAGATCTGTTGGAATAAGTGCTTCTGAAACTGGTGATGAAACCAGTGTTGCCACAAATCATGAGATGTTGCTTATCTACTGTTTTATCTATGTATTTTTTCATTTTTTTGTAGAGAGAATGTGATGGTCTTTTTGTTTGGATCAAAGTTCTCTGGGTGTCTGGTCTACTGAAAAAGAAGCAAAATCATTTGCTTTGACGTTCATGTGAAAACATGTTCTTTCAGACAGGTGAGAATGACTTAAACGACCCGCACGTTGGTCATGTGGTTCAGTGAACGGCTTCTCTATGATTTATAAGCTGATACTCCCAATTAAACTAGTTTAAAACTGAAAGAGTCCAGTTGTCCTCATTCGAGCTCTGAGGATGTGACATACTTTGAGTATGAAAACATCTTACAAAACAGAGCCTGGAACAAAGCTTTGGCAAAACTTGTTGATCACATAAAATATACATAGAGATGAATGACAGCTCACCAGAAGTGCAGACAAATTATTAATAGTGACGGCAGTCTGGTGGCATGAGTAAGATCTTCTGACTTCATTTTTGTACAGTTTGAGCAGGTGGTGTCATCCCAATTTACGCCGAGATTGTGACACTCTGAAAATAAGACAAACATATATATAAATATATATTACATATATATAACATCGTGCTGTAGTCCAGCCTGCCTTCCACCCCTGCTCAGATTTAGCTGCAGCCACTGACTGTGTTTACAAGCCCCATAAGCTGGGACAATGTGAGACAGGCTGTCGGAGCTCATGTAATAAGCTGCAGAGACTTGGGGAAGCTTGCCTGAGGTGCAGACTGCTGCTGCCATATCAGGTCATTTGTCTCCCACTTTTTACATCTGCACAGATATTAGCAGCATTCTCTGCTGCAGTGATACAGAATGTAATAATGTGCATGCAATGCACAGGTCAGGCCAGTCCAGGACCCGTTCCCTCTTCTTCCTCAGCCAGGCCTTTGAAATGTGTCAGAATGTGGTTTTACATCGTCTGCTTGAAAAATGTACAGAGGTCCCAGGAAAAGATGTGTTCTTGAAGGCAGCACATGTTGCTGTAAAATCTCAGTGAACTTTTCTGCATTAATGCTGCCGTCACAGAAGTGGAAATGAGCTTTGCCCCCTGATCCAACCCCATACCTTCACAGAGCCTGGCTGCAGGGACTGGTTGCTGACAGCAGGCTGGATGCTGCTTTTGCTCTTTGCTCCATTTCTTCCAACAAAGATCTGGAATACTGATGGGTCTGACCACAGTACACGTTTCCACCGTGTGACGGTCCATCCCAGATGCCTCCGAGCCCAGAGAAGTGGACGCCGCCTCTGGACGAGGTTAACATCAGGCTTCTTTTCTGCACAGTAAAGCTTGTGAATGGAACTCTGTATTGTAGTGCTTGACAAAGGTTTCCCACAGTAATCCCTTGTCCATGTGCTTCTATCAGCTGTTGATGAATGACGGTTCTTGATGCAGCGCCGTCTGAGGGGTCAGAGGTCATGGGTGTCCAGTTCAGGCTTGAATGTTTTAATGATATTTTGTATTGTTGAAGAAGAAATCATTACATCATTATCATCAGTATTATTATCATTGTTTTTACATCATTACAAGCCCTAAATTGTTGCACGTCTGAAATCTATAAATAGAGGTATGTTAACAGATTAACCAGCTCTCTGCGTTTAGTTCTGTTCACTCTCACCTGAAATCACAGCAGGTTAATATCAGCATTGAGCTAGCACCTCCGACTCATTTCATCATCATTCAGAGATGTGAACTTACAGCAGCTGGAACTAGAACTGAGGACTGATTTGCTTCACCTGGCTGAGGGCTGTGGAAACTGCAGCTGAGCAGTGGCTGTGTAGGTAAATTCTGACTGGAGGACATAACGGTGGGCACAAAGGGACCTAGCGCCTCGATGGGAGAGGTGCTTAATGTTAATACCTTCATTTATTTCTGCACAGAGTGCCAGCAGAGGAGGACGGGCTCCAATAAAAGCAGCTTACACCTGCAGCCGCTGGCAGACTGCTAATAAAACATTAGCCATTTTGATCTATTCACCACATTAAAATGTCACTTCCTCATAGTTTGAGGCACGGTCATTGCAGGTCTGAGCGGCTCCTGCAAATAACCCTTCCATGGTGTCAGCGGGAATTATCAGCTAATCAGCAGCTTTAGTATGTGTGCACTTACAGACTCGGAGCTCTCTTTTCTCCTCTGCAGGAAAATAATCACAGACGCCAAACTGAGAACTCTGAGAGGTGGTTTCGACTGGTTGGAAATGCACGGACAGATATGTAGATTCTTTACACTTTTAAATCCTAAGCATTTGCTTTGTGTGTTTATCTAGCCAATTTCAGCATTTGTCACCCACTTCCTCCAATCGTGCCCTCACATCTGCTAGAGTTGTTCCATATTTGATGTGATTTGATGTAACAGGGTGTTATTTTCTCTTTAAACAAATGGACTCATTAAAAGAAACATTTTCGAAACAGTCTTCAACATATACGGGTTTAGACTCTTCTGTTTTGGGGGTCAGCTGAGGTCAGACTGTAAAAGCATGTAATTACAACAGAAAAAAAGCCAAATAGGGCTTCAAAAGGTCAGAGAATGGATGACTACAGGCTGAACATGATGAAAATACACAACTTAAAATCAACAGCAAGGTTGACTACTCATTCTAGTGTCACCCATAAGTCCCATATCTAGAGCTTTGGCACTGTGTTCGCAGCTTAATGCTGATATCAGATCTCGTGTAGAAAGCACCAGAGCATGGCAAGCAACCCTGGCACAAATGCAGCCAATTTTACTGCCTTTAAACAGGAAAAATTAGAAATGACCTCAGGAATACTGTAAGCTAATAAATCAACTTTACATGGAGCTGAGTCAGCTTAAACAACTATGGATATGTGACCTGTTTTACCAACAATCAGCAAATTAGCATGTGGTTATAAAGCAATACACCACTGCTGGGAGATATTTTATCTTTCTAATTGTTTTAAACTTTATTTAACCAGACAAGTGATTTTTTTAAGAATGCATTCTTACCTATAGTGGCAAACGGCAGTGATATCGAAAGTTAAAAGACATAAAGATGCATTTAAATACATTTTAGAACATCTGGTGCTTGCAGAAAGTCACAAACTCATTAAATGACAGATAACAATACAGGACAATAAGTATAAATCTCGAAAAGATAACATGAAATAGACAGACATGTCAGTAAGCTGGAGAGAGCTGTATGTTTCAGTTAAAAAAAAACAAGGAAAAAGCATTAAATGATAAATGTGATGAGGGAAAATAAATTGATCAGTTAACAGAAGTATGGAGAGTGCAGTGGTGCATTTTAGATGGAACACTGACAGCAAACTGGACAGCAGAGTGACGTCAGGAACCGTGCTGGCTGACATCTGTACTGTATAACATCACCACAGTCTGATAGGAGCCATCTGAAGAAGAGCCCACAGATTCTCAGTTCCATCTCATCACATTCTGCCGTTTGGTCAGAAGCGCTCACGTCTGTTTTCAACACACTGGGAACTGCTCTATTTCCAGCACAACAGGTGTTAAAATGACTTCATCAGAATCATTTTCTTTATTCACAAAAAAATGGAAGAAGAATATGTGATTTCAGACTACTTTCAAACAAACGCAGTTATTTAGAGAAGAAGTTTACTGTGTAACTTTCTGACATGAAGACACAGACAGAAACAGATGCTCTAATTACCATTTATCTCAATGAAATGTGGTGAGAAAAACACTTTCGTCTCTCTTCAGCGCACCAAGTGAATTTTCAGGTTTGTCCTGCCACTATTGCTGTTCCTAATTGCTGCTCAAACGACCTTAGAAAAAGTCAAATTTATGTCTAGTTTTTCCTCCTGTCGTGGACATCAAACCACCCCTCGGGACAGGGCTTGTTTTGTGAATGTTTATTCAAGCCAAGAGCTTTCTTGAATGCTCTCTGACATCATTAAGACTGAGTGATAGTGGAAGAAATGATAAAGGAAACATTATTTATACTGCCTGAAAAAAAGCTAGAGCTTGTTACAGGATAGGAGCCAAAAGAAGACTCAGCAAGAAGCCAAGAAAACTGTGACCATGGGTGACCTTCCATTCGTTTGTGATGCGCAGCAGATGCACAGATTAGAACAGTTTAGATCTTTACCACAAGACACATATTTTACACCACATCTTCCTTTTTTTTCAATGCAAATATTTGCAGGCTTTACATTGTAGATACGATGGTGCATTGTAAACTGTGTCAGCTTGCATTAACCAGTTGTGCTGTTTACTCTTGTACTTTACTTCAGGGCATGTGTTCCCATGTTCTGCGATGGAAGACGGGCTCCAGCAGGGTAATGGGGAGCAAATCATCCCAGCGTTTTGCCAAAAAAATGGGCTCCCACTTACATCCCAGCTCACTTTGTTCACCAGAAGCTTAGAATTCAAACAACGTGAGTAACATTCAGAGACAAACAAGCTTCTCTGTGTGTTGTGATCATTACTATCTGAGTTCAAGTCTGGATAAACACACACAGCCAGGACTGACTTTTTAAAATCCATTTTGAATGATTATACAATATTAATCCCAAGAGGGAAATTAGGAAAAAACAGTGACCGTTATTTGTATTTTTCCTGGTTACCAAGGTGACGGTTTCGACCCATGCTATTGGTTAGCACGATGATGATGATACCGGTACCTTTCTGAAAGATCAAAAGAAATTTGACGAGAAGAAGGCATCCAAAAAAGGTTAAGCTCTCTATAAAAGATGCAGCAGCACACACTCTTATGGGAAAAATCTGGAAAAATATGTTGGTGCTCAAAACAAAAATGCAATGTGGACGCGAGCCCTTAGTCAACTGACTTTTAACTGCAGAATCAGGCCATCGACCTGTTTATGGTACATTCATATCAATCCAGGGGTCTGCATATCAATATTTATTACATTTTTAATGTTAAAACCTGCTTCAGAGTCGTTTTGGTGAATGTTTACACCTCAGTAAGCAGTGTCGCTTTAGTTGATGAGCTAAAACTATCACATGAAGCCAAAAGGGGAGATCCTTTTCTCCCATTCAGTCATGGAAAACCACTGATTTATGCAACTTTGGATGATTTAGGCAGCGCGGTTATGTTCACAGGTAAGATAAAAGTTGTGTTAGTGTTTTTCAATCGGGCAGCAGGGATTATGGAAACAGATACAGATCTGCAGAGCTGATTTTCTGCCTTTGGGTCTGAACCCTTCAGATGCTTCATGTTCATTTCATGATGTTTAATTCTTCTTCTCATGTGTCCATCAGGACTCCCCACAGCTCCGCGGCCGGCCTTCAGCTGCTATAAAAAGGCTTCGGTGCAGGCTCTCCGGTGATCTTTTATCACTCGGGTTAATATACATCAGCTCTAATTCCTCCAATAAAGTATTTTTACAGCTGCTGCTCCGTTCTCCACTGTCTCTCTGACCTGAGCTTGTAGCCCATACAAACTCATACACTTATTTTAATTCCACCCATAAACTCTTGATGGACTTTCTCATCAGTTAATAGAGATGTTCCACATCAGTTTTACACCCAGTTGTTCTTTGAGTTGCAGCCTCTATCGGGAGCAGTTGGTCTTCCCCTGTCCTCACTGATGGTTAAATCAGATGTTTCTCTGAGTTATTCTTTTAAAAATGTCCTTAAAGCAGAAACACACCAGTGTTTATCCTTGTTTCTGTCTTCATTTACCCTGAATGTTCCACATCCATGCCTCAAATGTGCACCGTCAAACCTCAGCATTCACAGATTCCTCAACTTTCCTCAACTTTCCTCAACGTTGACCTCTGAACAGTGTTTTCAAATGTGTGGAGTTAATGAAATCTAGCGGTGAAGTTGCTGACTACAACCTCTTGCCTTATTGTACCTTTCCAGGAGAAACTCTGGTGTCCAAACTATGCAACGAAAACAGGTCAATAGTTCATTAAACTGTAACAAAGAGTGCTCAGCAATTTTAAAAGGTAAACAAGTCCACATAGGGAGCAAAGAGGAGTTTTAATGTAGTTACAGGAGAGACTGTCAGTCAGGAGACCCAAAACAACATTATTTGTTACATCACTTGCTCTTTGTTGAGGGTTAGGGACCAAAACTACTTGGTTAGGGTTGGGAAAACATAGCTTGCCTTAAAAATAAACCCTGTTGCAACATTTACAACCTGTTAGAAATCTACTTTCTATACCCTGCTGGTGGAGGCAGGCTCAGCCACACCACCCACAAACAATAAACTGAAAAATAGCACGATTATTATCCGTCAGCTTATAACAAAAGAGTTATTTTTGACCGTTAGCTTGAGATAGAAAAGTTGATAAGGAAAACACATTTTCCAAATCAGTTAAATATTTCATCACCAAAGGGATTAAGTTCAGGCACTTTTTCAGTTATTGCGCCAACTAAACCACCTGCAGAGAACATTCTCCGGTGACAGCCACTGAGGACCAGCCCACAATCCTGAGCAGCACTGCAGTCTTTTCTTCTTTGTGGTGCTGGGGGAAGGTACAGTATAATACAGCGTTTGAATCACTGCTGAATATAAAGCAACACTGTTGACACAGTGTTGCTTTATATTCTGACCCTCACAGCTTACATGGAGGTCTTAAAGCTCTGACATGACCAGCAGGATTTACTCTGCCGGGCCTCCCTCAGTCTCAGAACCAGGTCTCAGCTGTGCTGCAGATACAAACAGAGGCAGGACAAGAATAATAAGTAAAACCTCCCTCTGCTTTGTCCATGTGCTGCTGCCGCTGAATGGACTGCTATAAACTGCTGATTCCATTCAGTTTCATTCTCAGTAAACACCTGCTGCTTTTTATTCCTCCACCGCGCAGTGGGAGTAGTCACATCCTGAGCAGACCCTGTTATTTGGCTGTTTCTACCTGTGCAGCAAACACCTGTCAGCCAGATTAATTACGCTACCATAGATGCATGAATGATAAAAACATGAGAAAAATGTCTCCAGCGTCCAGCCGACACTCTGTCTGAGATTTAAAATGTGAACAAAACCGGAGTTTGGATGTAAACAGAACATGCACCCGCCTGTCTGTATCTTTGCTGTTATATCTCAGAACACAGTAGGCTAGCGATAACAAACTGCATTCTCTCATGCCGTGATTTAAGAATAAATGAGACAACAAAATGTTAAACATTCATTTGTACAGACACTGAGTCTATAAAGACATGGATGATCCACACAGATGTTTCCATGCAGTCTACCTGGCTGGTTTTCTCTGAATGCAAATGAAGACAGATGGACAGCTCCCTGACTCTGCCGCTGCATCTGCGACCTGATCTCAGGGAATTATGTATAATGACCACAACCTGCTGTACACAGGATTTCACAGTGATGGTGGGTATTGAAATGAGTTGCTGGCAGCACAAAGGCAATGCCAAAGGAAATTAGCCAATTAGCATCTTTGTCATAATGCTTATGGTTCGGTAATAGGGAAACCAACAAAAGTTCCGTTTCAGAGGTTAGAAAGGAGCGGCGCTGCAGAGGGATTTCAATAGAAACACACATGACTTTAAATAAGTCCAAAAACCAGACTTCTGTTAAACCTCATATTCATTCACAGACTCAGAGATGGCATATGTGAATTGTTACGTTTGACAAATATTGATTCCTGTAGCTACAAACATTTCCTTGACTCCACAGAGGTTTTAGGTGTGAGACGGGCAACACCACAGGGCTCCAGACAGCTTCAGGGAGGTGAGGAAATATCACATTTATTATAAGTTAAATGTTCATGATATGGCTGAAGTGCTCAGATGCATTAGTTCTGTGTTTGACTGTTTTTCAGAGTCAGTCAGTAACTAAAACAGTAGGACAGACCCTTTATGTGTTTGTTGTAGCCTTGTAATGTCAAACAGCGACATGAGGCTATCTTAGCTCGCTCGTTTAAGTGTTCAACAACAGAAAGAATTAAGCAAAACTAACTGAAAAGGTCTCTTGTGTGGAACCTGAGAGGAAGGTTACTGTCTCAGACCTTTAAAACCCCTGCTTTACACCATCTTGGTCTCTTATAATCTCATTTAGTGTGCAGTACAGAGAGCTGTATAATATGCTGTCAGGGCTGAACACAAAAAGACCATCAACACACACAATATGGTTCACAAACATATCACCTTTCATATCATAAGGCATAATACAGCTTTATTAATCCTCACAGAGGAATCTCTTTCTCCAGTCTGGAGCAAACAGCAGAGAATCAACAACACATTGCAGCACATAAGCACAACAACACTAATACACAGACATGATCAGTGTCATGCACCCAGCATAAACGGATTTTGACTGAGACCGTTGGCAAATCCAAATGCTCTTTTGACTTTCATGGTATTGTGGAGATGCCATTAATTTCAATATATTTGGGAACCCCTCTTTTAAATGCAGCCACCGTGTTCTATATGTTTAGCATGCACATGTCTGAGCCTTGGAGTCAACCCCTTAAACCCGAGGTTATTTCTGAAAACCTCCATCTGAAACACTAACAGTTACACAACCGCGAGCATAACAAATGCTGCATCCATTTTAGTCATAACAGCACTGGGAGGATCACATGACTTGGATTCCTTGGAGAACTGTTGCTAGCTGTATTTTGATAACATACAGACAGATTTAGTAGGAGGCTAAGGGAGGAGGAGGTTTAAACCAAGCTGATCTGTGGAATTAATGACCCCATCTAATTTATCCTGCAGAATTCCCTGCAGGACTTTTGACAGTATGCTGGCTGAGGCCTTGGGCTTGTAATTATCTAAACTACCCTCTTGACCAGCTTTGTCCTTTGACAGTCTTGACTCAGGTTGCATGAATCATGAAGCCAATGAAACAAACTGCAAGAAGAGAAACAATCTTCAGTCTTAAATATCTGAGACGTTCAGTTGATATATCCTCTGAAATATGTGATTTGTTATCAGTTTGTTACAGTAGGTGACAAATCAACATTATGATGATTAATTGATCAATATTGTTCAATCATCATCAAGTTTAACTCAGCTGAAGGGTACGCCAGATGCTCTGATTTGTGTGTGTGCATTCTCTACATCCTTTATGTCTTTATCTGGTGCTTTTCCTGCAGTGTAGCAGTTGGTTAGGGTTTTACTCCCCTAATGTTTAGGATGAAGACTCCAGCATGCCTCAATTGCTGGTATAAATGATGAAAGTGCTGTGTTCATGTCGGTTTTAGCTTCTCTTCATTGGCTCCCTGTTAAATTCAGAATAGAATTTAAACTTCTTCTCCTCACATATAAAGCTCTTAATGACCGAGCTCCATCATATCTTAAAGATCTCATAGTTGGATATTTTCCACTTTGCTCTCAGACTGCAGGTTTACTTGTGGTTCCCAGAGTTTCTAAAAGTAGAATGAGAGGCAGAGCCTTCAGTTATCAGGCCCCTCTCTGTGGAACCAGCTTTGTACCAGTTTGTAGTTACAGAGCTGCCAGCTTCACCTTTAAGATTAGGCTGAAAACTTTCCTTTTTGATAAAGCTTATAGTTAGGGATGGCTCAGGGGACCCTAAAACATCCCATAGTTAAGCTGCTGTAGGCCCAGCCTGCTGGGGGAGCTCCCATGATGCACCTCTCCTCCCTCTGCTCTCTATACTCTCCATGTACATATGACATCATTGTTGTCAACTGAATTTAATTGAATGTTACAGTTCACTTGTTCAATGACCAATGCAGTGAGCATAATCTTGGTGACAGGTGAGGGTGTCAGGATTGGGTATAAAAGGAGCATCCACCAAAGGTTTAGTCCCTCCAACACGGATGGGTCGTGGCTCACCACTTTGTGCCAAACTCCATCAGAGAATCATCAATAAGTTCAGAAAATAATTCTCAGTGTAAGATCGTAAAGAACTTTGGTCTTTCAGCATCTACAGAGCAGAATATTGTGAACAGATTCAGGGAGTCTGGGGAAATCTCAGTGTGGAAAGGCCAAGGACAGAAACCACTGTTGGATGAGCTCGGAGCCCTCAGGCAGCACTGCAGGAGAAACCGTCAGGCCACCATGATCCATACAGCCACATGGGCTCAGGAGGAGCTCGGAAAAGCATTTTCACTCAACACAGTCCACGGCTGCATCCAGAAATGTGAGCTGAAGCTGTATCACACAAGCAGGAAGCCACATATCAGCTCTGTGCAGAACCACGGCCCAGTTCTCTGGACTCCAGCTCATCTCAGATGGACAGAAAGACAGTGGACACGTGTTCTGTGGGCAGATGAGTCCACGTTTCAGCTGCTTCTGGGAAAAACTGATTAGAAAGAGCATCCAGACTGTTCTCAGAGAAAGGTTTAAAGCCAGCGTCTGTGATGGTATGGGGCTGCATCAGAGTCCATGGCATGGATGGCTTCATCTGGGTGAAGGTACCACTGATGCAGAGCTGGATGTTGGAGTTCTGGAGAGACAGATGCTGCCATCAAGGTGACGTCTTTTCCCAGGAGGTCCGTGGTTATTTCAGCAAGACGATGCCAGACCTCATTCTGCAGGACCTCCAGCAGCGTGGCTCCATACACACAGAGTGTGTGTGCTGGACTGGCCTGCCTGCAGTCCACATCTGTCTCCAGCTGAAAATGTTGGAGCATCATGAAGAGGAGAACCAGACAACAACAACCAGGGACTGCTGAGCAGCTGAAATCTTGGATTCAGCTGGAATGGACACAGATTCCTTGTCCTCAGTTCCCAAAACCATTAAAAAGTGTCATTAAAAGGAAGCTGATGGAAAATGAAGGAACCAACGAGTCTGTTTTGAATGTGTTGATGTGATTTTCAAAATGTGAGTTTCAAAATTCACTTTTATTTTTTTAAACAAATAAATTTCCATCAACGAGAAGACAATGGTCAGTTTCACATTTTATCACCTTTGAAACATTCTTTTTGGTTTTGGTGCCCTGATGCACATTTAAATATAAACATAATACTTACTTTCTTAATGGTATTTTATTTTCAAGGATGTTTCAAATACCACTGTTGGAAAATGTTTTTGCTTTCTAAAGTGCTCTTTATTCCAAAACATGTCACTTTAACATACCAGTATGTATTAGTTTAACTTTTAGCTCCATTTAAGCCAAATTCATTGTTAAAGAATATTGTTTACTTTTTTCATTTGTTTGGCTTTTGTCAACTGGAAACCAAACATTGTTAATCTCAATTATCTTAGTCTTTACGAGTGTCATGTATGATGGCATTTAACTTGTCATTAGAGTATAAGATTATATATACTGGTAAGCATTATGGCTGTAAATCGCTGTTGTGTTTCCTACCATCTAGGCAGGGGAAGGCAGTTTCTTTCTCGATGCTGTTGTTCTTCTCTCAAAACAATCAACAGTAAACAGCTTTGGACAGATGCAAATCGCCTCATTAACTCCCCAGCCTGAATCCATTTTGCAGCAGGAGAGACCAGCGAATGCGAGGAAGAGAAGGAAAAGACAGGAAGGCAAAAAAAAGACATAAAAACAGGCTGATAAAACATCTGCTGGATTCACCCATCTGTGCCAAGCTGAGCGAGCGAGGCCCCTCTGTGAGGGGGAGAAGGAGAGAGATTGAGAGGTGGTGGGCGAAGAAAAAAGGAAGGAGGAGGAGATGGAGGCATGGTGCCCACGTCAACAACTGCCAGGAGTTGTTTTGAGGAGGGGGGGTGTCATAATGAAGGCGGGGGCTGGGCAAAAATCCACAGCTACCACCAAATCCCAGAGGAAACAATTACAGTGTCATCTTCTCTTACGACCAGCTCAGATTCCTGACAGTTTTTTTTATTTCTCTGTGTTGTGTTTCCATACCTCTTTTGAGATGATATTTTCTTCAAAAGAAAGAAAAACACCAAATGTTCAGCGACTGATATGCCTGAAGCTCAGCTCGTTTGATAAGATGCGTCTCCACCTCTGCTGCTCATCCACATTCACTTGTTCAGATCTTCTGACCTCTGGGTTAGAAGAGGAAAACGTATCAGCCTGATTATGTGTGAACTGGAGCATATTATCCCAGTGCTAAAAAGAGATTATCACATTCTGCTGGTACACAGCATGGAAGGACGACAGTCTGAGGTTTTAAAGTGGATACGACAAATAGACAACGACGTCAAAGGCTGCGACGATGTTTAACATTTAAATCCCAACTTAATCTGACAATACAGCAAACATCTTGTCAGTTCAGCAGCATCTTTTACAGTAAACCTCCACAGAGAGGAAAACTGTGCCAACCCCGCTCTCTGAGTCAGGAATCCCTCTCAGAATGATGTGCAAGCCCTTAAAAATCTGATTATACTAGCCAGAGCCAGAACGTTGGAGGCCCTAACAGCTCCATGTGTACCATATGTCAGTAAATCTAATTTCACAGAAAGTGTCTCAGAAGTTCCAACTTTTCAAAGTTTGAATTTCTTCTGAAAAGATAAGGATAGCTCTTTTCAACTGATACAATAAAACAGAGTTTTAAATATAGCAACCATGGATTGTCGACATCATAAGTCTTTGTTGTTGTAGTTACAGACATAACCTTTAAAGGGGAACTCCGGTATTTTTAAACCTAGACCTTATTTCTGGCATGAAATACGTTTATCTACTCACCGAGAACAGTTGGGCAAGTCGGCGTCCTTCAGAAGATATTTAGATCACTTGTGATCCATATAACGGGAAAGAACAGGGCATAGAAAATACAGCCTCTAAATATCTAAATAAGGCATTATGTGTCTTTATTTCACAAATACTTTAAGTCGAATGAATTAACGAACGTGTACTATAGCTCTGTGAGCTCATAGCTGCTGTTATATGGCTACTTGTGGTTATAGGAGAGCTAACGGAGGAATTTCTACGCAGGCACACTACGGGGACCACGTCCACAAACTTTCCAGAAGAATATCTTCAACTAACAACTTAACCCCAACCTGATCACTAATGAAACTTCAGTCACATTGATGACAGCTGTCATAACTTTATTTTAATTCACGTGTCACTGTATCCATGTTTCAGTTCAGTTTTCAAGATTAAACTCATTTTAAATACTTTAAATACTAAAGACCCGACTCTTTCTCTATCTTCAGCATCTTTTTATAGAAAAGAGGAAAGTTGAAGCGATGCTACAATTTCCTATTTTTGCATGTGTTGCCTGTGATTTGGTTTCTGGACAAAAATTGCACAGTTAAAGCTCTACATCACTTCACACTGTTCAGCTTCTATTGGGATTTTAGCAAGTTTGAAATATTCAACACCAGCTTTGGTGATGCTATATCTCTAGAAAAACAAAATGTGTAGTTTAGCTCCTGTATTGTTACGCCTCTCTTCATCCTCACTGGCAGTGCAGTGGCAGTGCAAGTCTTTGGGTGGTGCATGGGCTTAATTGCTCTAATTGACTTCACTGGCTGCACCTGTGAAGAGGTGCATAAAGCATGCCTGGTGCGGCTCGAAGGGGTCACTACTCTTCCTGCTGGTTGTGTGTGTTGAAAGTTAATGCTGGTTGTATTCTAGATATTAAAAGCAAAGTACTTTCTTCTTTTAGGTTGCTGTTCTTTTAGGTTTAGCTCATCCCATGTTTCACTTTATAGCCAAAAGCCTATTACTGAAGGTGCTACTAATTTCAGCATATCAAGCTATCTAAATATATTACATTCACTGTAATCTGTTGTTAATACAAGACCAAGAGTTAGCTTTTCACAGTATTATCAGGGTGTGGCATAAGGAGGTCGGTTCAGCTCTGACACATTGTTAATGTCACGTTAGCAGCTCTCTTTCTTGGTATTAACAACAAAAGAAACAACTTGTAAGTTAGCTTAGACAAAAGTTAGCATGTTGTGAGAACACATGCCTCATTATGAGATTTATCTAAATTTTATGCTGTCAACACAGGAAGCAGCTTGCTTCTTTTTGCATTATTGGTTGCCATAGTGACGAATTTGACCTTAGGTGGTGGTAAAAGCCCTGCAGCTTTTTTGAAATGGTTGTAGATTCTATTTTGACACATTGCATCCCACCAATATGTAATATAACAAGTCTTCATTCGGAGGTTATCGAAATGCTGTTTAGACTTTTATGCATTAGCATCTCTGGCAGCCTCAGGATGCTGGTACCCTGATGCACTGGCCAATATCTGACTCCATGAGAAGAGGCTGCACTAATGAGGTCAGATTAAGGAAAGACAAACACTACACACAGCGATATGAAGGGCAGCAGTGAGAGAAGTTGGGGAAACTTTTGTTTTAGAGATCAGGCTTTCACTTCCACCTGTGGTCTTTGGATTTTCACTCAATTTTGCCATGAAAATCTTATGGAAGGCCTTAAAAATAGCATGACCCCCCCAGATGCATAGTGACCCCAATCCGTCACCCCCATCCCGTCCATATTTAAGGCGGCAAATATCGCTGATAAAACCGATGATGCTTATCCTATTACTTTAACTAATTTACATTGCAGCACGCATTGAGAGCCCGCTGTTTGTGTGCTACAACTAATGATGCGTTCCAGTTGTACACGGATGTTGGAATTTCTTAGATCCAAGTCAGATTTTTAATCTGAACCCCATGTGAAGTCGGATCCGGCTCGGAAAGTGGGTTTAATCTTACCAGCCCTACATAGAATTCATGCTATTTGCTTCTCACGTAAACAGTAGTTACAGGCATTTTTGTATGTTTGTAAGGCTGGGATGTGCTGGGAGAGCTCAACTTTGGGGTCACATTGTTCCGAGATCCAAGTTCCGAGTTTCATTGTAAATTAATGCACCAAAGGGACGACTGTCACTCCCCAGGGTCCTAAAGAGGAATATGTTGCTGCACATGTGTCAAAGACGGAGCAGATGATTTCAATTTCAAAGAAAATGAAGAAACAAAAGACAATCAGAGGGTTTTTTCAAAAAACAAAATGTAAGTAGGCTATCCTACACCTGTTGTCTGCCACTTTACAGTTTTTGTTACACTTACACTGGTAGGCAGGTAGGGGGGCCTTGCTTAAGAACCACTACTGGAGGTAATACCTTTCATGCAGGGGATTTGAACCCAGGTCACCACATGAAAGGTGGCAATCTTACTGCTACACTATCCTAGTGTCATATTAAAGCTGACATAAATAAACAACTTGTGAGATAAAATGTCGCTATCTTAAAAATTTTTAGCCTTTCAAGTGACAAAACTACATTTTGGTGTTGTCAAACGTAGCTATTACACATTATACAGTGAGGCAAAACTGTCCGATTTCATCGTCTTTAAAGCTAAACAGTAACGTCCCCCCATTCCATGTTTGTATGTTTTCTATGAAACAGTGAAACAGAATAAAGGCTCAACATTCCTGCCATGAACACGCTGGAGCAGCTGGCTGTAGATGGGTCAGAGAGATAACAGTGACAGACCATCAGCATGTGTGTGTGTGTGTTATTCATGAACATGCATGTAGGGTCCCGAGTTAGTCCTCTACATGTCCATCAAAGCAGCTCATCCATGACGGCGCATCTGTGAGCCAAGCTCCGGGCAGCTAATCTTATTAGCATCTGCAGTGGATTTGTTGCTTGTTACTCACCACTCTCTCTGGATTCTGACACCTGAGAGATCCGACTTTAACTCTGCAACACATGTGTTATTGTAACTAACTCTTAAGGGATTAAGCTTCTGTGTCTTTCTATCAGGAAATTCCCTCAGAGACAAAAGCAGCGATAAATTCATCCTTTGTTGCCTGTGATGATGATCAATAATAAAATGATAACTGACAACCTTTGAGAAGATGCTGAATTGAAACAAGAACATAAAAAGGCTTTTTCATTGATCCTGTTTGATGTGATTGAAATGGAGTCATTTGCCTGTAGGCGTGTTTGACATGAACTCCACAGAGGTGACTTGAAAAGGCTGCATTTTAAATCGCTTATTTGTGTAATCAAATGTAGAAAAAGGATCAAACAGGACAAATATTCAGTTTATTCATTTAGTTTAGCTTCAAAAGCTTCAAAAGCTAAACTATTATCCTGAGTGGATGCAGGCTTTAAGAATCAATGAAACCACTTTTTTTTTTTACTTCTTCATTCTTCAGAAGAACTGTGACATCATAGAGAATTTGACCGCTCCAGACATGCGTCGCTAATATGACCCAAAGTTACGTTTCAGAGTGAAAATGTGGTAAAAAAAGGTACAAAGCCACAGAGATGGTGTAGGGAGGTGTTCAGGTGAACCATGTTTGTAAGTTAAAATAACTTTGTAAGCTTTAATTCTTTCATAAATTCTTATTTTTCTGGCTATTTGGGATGAGAAGGATCTGATACGTATAAAACAAAGGCTTCCCTTTGCAGAGGAAGTAAAAATATTTCCTCAGATGGGACCAACATGTCTTAGAAGAGCTTCATTTCCAATAAAACCCCGACTTTAGAGATGAATAATGATATATAATAAACGACTAAAGTACTTTCTTAGCGTTAGGGACACTTTGCCGTGATGATTATATTTCTAAGATTTTTTTATGCTAATTGAAGTGCAGTAAACACATGCTGGGCCTATTGTTTATTTCAAGCTACAATATCAAACTCACATTCAAATTATGACTGTGGAGGAAAAGCAATAGAAGGATCTGGTCTAATAGTCTGTTTCGCTTCGGAAACCTTCCTCACGGAGTAAAATGACCCAGAAGCATCTGAGCGCCAGCCATTATTAGAGCTGTTCAGATTCTCCAAATTCTAAGGAAAGTAGTTTCAATGCTTCCTTTCAGATTTTCTTTAGCACAGGACACACTGGACCGTTCTTTTTATGAAAAAAGAGCATAATTCTGTCCAACAATTCCTTACAGCAGCAACTTTCATTATTTTCTTCTAGTCGTACTAAATGTGATTGGTGTGGATGAAAGAAGACCAGAGGGTGTGTTTAAACAGCGTGTGATGACACAACATTTCACTTTTTCAAAAGTTACAAACCACGATGACAAAGTAATATTGTTTATAATCTCTAATATATGAGATGATTTTTGTGTAACACTGTGATAAGAATGCATTGGATGACATATCTAAAGTAGTTTTTGTAGAATATTCATTGACCATCTCCAGTTTCAGTGCTGCAGAGCCACGTCACAGCTGGGTGTCAGTGTGGACACTTCTCCTACCGCCTAACCGACCTTAACCCTTTACCCCACGATGTTCCTCAAAAAGATCAAAGAAAAGAGCTTTTTCAGAATTTTGCTTCGGTAGCAGCAGTTCTTCAGCATTAAAACAACAGAAAACACTTTGCAGGAGAGGAAGAGATTTTTCCTTCCTGTGGTTTCATCTTTTCAGTGTAAAAGCCATCAAAATGAAATCCATCTGAGGTGAGCTCCGTGCACAGAGCAGCATCTTCTTCCTGCTTTCCCTCATTCTGCTGCCCTCCCTCCCCAGTAATTAGACCGAGACAATGTAATAAATCAATACACAAGTGCTTGTCTGGAAGCTGAACCACTTGAGGAGCTCAGGACATTAATGTGTTCAGCAGAGAAACAGACATTACACTGTAATCAATCCAGCTACACAAATCAACTTATCCCTGCCTGTCGGGCCCTCTCCGTGTTTTCTCTTTTCCTCCTGCCTTTGATAAATTCACTTCCTGTACGTTAATGCAGGTCAATGGCTACCTTCAAGGTGTAAATGGCTGTCTATTCTCTGGCACTTAAGAGAAAGCACTCTATATACGAGATGTTTAGCTTTCAATATCCAATAATGCCACAAAAACCAGATTACAGGTCCATCGGTTCACAGTGTATTTGCAGGGACTTCTTGGATCCCGCTTACAATCATACCTGGCAGTTTGTCACAGCCAGAGGTCATTTTGCAGCTTCAATGTATCACGATGACATCCATGGTGCTGATGTCGTTACCCGCACATGGCTGTGAAACAGAATACGGATGAAAGGAAGTTCTCTGTCAGCTGTTTGGTCTCCTGATGGCTCCAGGGAAGATTATCACAGTCAAATCAACTATTATATAATGCAAATTCCCATTTTTTGATCTTTAGTCTTTAGTCATGAACGTTTCTACACATTGACTCACTAAAGTCCATTTAAAGTCCATTTATTCACATTTTGGTCTGTTGTTTAAAATGATCAAACTTTTTCCAGAGAAATCTAGCAGTCTTCATGTCTCTTAATACTCAATCAGCTTTGTGAAAAAAACAGTTAGAGGAGTTCCAGACTTCAACATTATTGAATATGGATGGTAAACAACTGTAATGAACAGACTGAAGTGATGTGAAGCAACGGTTCTGTCCAATTATTAGGCTGAAGCTCTTGAAAACACTTCAAAAACCCAGTTATTTATTTGGAAACAACAACACATATAAACTGACGCAGTGAATAATGGGATTGCTAGCTGTAGCTCATTTGCAGACCTTGTCCTACTTTAGGCTTTTCAGGGATAATGCTGTAAAAAGCAAGCATAAAAAGGATCAATAAAACAAGAAGAAACAACAACACAAATATGAAAACTGATACAAGGAAATAAAAATACTGGAAATAAAATGTCTGCAGACAAACTGAATAACAATAAACCAGACGCATAACCACTTCAGACAGTCATTGAAGGGACAAAGAAATAATTGTTGAGTTTGTTTTCCACCACAGCGCTGATCTGGAGCCAGTGAGGAAGTTAGAACCAGTTCCTTCTGTTTCACTGCCAAAGTCTCGACTTCAGCCCCAAAAAACTGGTCCTACATTCAAACAAAATCTCTGCTGGTCCAAATCCAACAATCCCCAACATCAGAGGCTGAAGGCAGCCTTATGGAGACCATCCAAGACAGCTCAGTGCATCGCACCGAGCAGCGCTCAGCCAGTGTCTTTAGCTGCATCTGTAATACATTTGTAACTTGTTTTATCAACTTTGTCTGGTGTTTGAATATTGCCAGCTGGCATCTATAGATCCTGCCTCACACGGTCTGTATAAATCTAATCTGCAGAGCTGTTCAGAAACACTGGAAGGCATTTCAAAGATCAATCAAACACAGGCTGTTTTTTAAAACCGCATTTATAAACTTTAAACACACTGAGACAACCACTGATGAGCACTGATGAGCACTGTAGATCTCAGCGTCTATTGGCTGAGGGGTGGGGCCCGTCCGAGACAAATAACCTCCCACTCACACTCATCTCTGGCAACTTTATCGCCAGTGAAACTAACATGCATGTCTTTGGACTGTGGGAGAAAACCAGGCAACGCGTAAAAATCCCATTCCGGCAGAGGTAGAACAAAACAGAAGACTGTCTAACAAAAAAAAACATATGTCATGAACTTTATGTATGTTTGAAATATGCCGCCTCCAGCAGTCATGTGAGCATGTGCATGACAGATCTTGTCTTGATACATCACCTAGGCAACCGACAAAATAGCAACCCGTTATGTTTAAGTCTATATCTCATGATGTTTTTGTGATTCTGACCAGGAAGTTTGGATTTCTAAACCAAAACAAGTACTTGTGAGCGCAACCAACACATGAAACAGAAATAAATGAGAGAATGAACGACAACCAGTGAAAAAAGGTATTTTCGTGGTCTCCTTCCGGAGTCTCATGATTGAAATCGCTCTGTGGATTGATAGCATCCACTAAACTTTGCTACAGTTTAGAAAACAGTCACATGAGCTGTGATTCAGAGTATAGACATAGTGCTGGATGCTCGTTCAGATCTGAGATGCACAGAGTGAAGCATTACTGAGGGTCGTATCTAGCAACACGAGCGACTTGTGAAGGCGTCTGTGTTGGAGAGTTTGCTGGTGGATCAATGTCAGGTGACACTAAGGTACAGAAAGTAGGAAACAATAGCAGAATGGAACAAATCCTCCTTGCTGTTAGCAGCCATGTTGGCTTCTTTGCAAATGCAAAGGACCAAATGTTTTTCATCATAGTCTTACCCCAACCCCATGTCATGGTAAAAATGAAATGGGCACAAAACAAAAATCCCTCGATCCATGCTGATGAATGAATTTTGCTTGGAGGAGCACATGGGCACAACTTGTAAACCAGTGAGCCAGATAAATTTGAGTTTTAATGTACAATCGATATTGTAGGGATTTTAAGGCAAGCAGCTATGTTTCCCAACCTTGAGCAAATAGTTTTAAATGCTATAATCTAACCATCAGTGTAGCTGCTTAAAGAGAGCTAAAGACCAAACCCCTGCAGCCTCCAAATGAAGAATTTGTCACCTTTGAAATCTTGACACTGTGTTTCAGTGTACAGTAATATTTGTTTCAACTACAATCAAGGATTGATTTTAGAGACAGTCTCGTCCATACACCTGTTCTGTGATTGGTTGAGGGGTGACATGTGATTACAGGAGCTGCTGTTAGTTTCAGGCTTTTTGCCAAAGCTGCAGAGACTGGTTGCAGATGTTTAGGAGCCACTGGATAAGTGTGGTCAAACATTACAATAAGTACCTTTTACATTCATTCTGATGTCCAGGTTGTGATGAAATATCCCAGTGATGTTGTACCGATCCAATTAATGACACAGATCACAGATCATCTCCTCTGTTACATGTAAATATAGTATTCTGAATATGATTGGAAACAGGATAAGACTCCAAAATAGGAAACTAGAGTCATGTTGTTGGATAAGGAGGTCTGGATCAGTCTGTGTCTGATGGATTTTAGGACAGAGCTTCCAAGTAGGAAGTTTCCTCTGCACCAAACTGTAAAAATCATTTCTTCAAGTTGCTGGGAAATATATCATTGTGTTTATATGCTTCTGGCCATTTCATGCATCAATTTAATAAAGTGTAACCTTTAGCATTACCTCAATGTTAGCTGCATGCCACAGATCTCTCAGTCCCTCTGACTGGCAGTCCACATGTAGATAAAAGCTATAAGTGAGGATGTGTAGGCTTTTTAAAGCACACTTTGGTTCATGTAGGTGCAGCAGCACAACATTCAAAAGGCTGGATGTATATCTGCCTGAGGGGATGATAATTACCATATACATCGGTCTTTTTGTTCTGAAACAGCTGTGCACATCACAGTAAAACAACAAATAGAGAAAGCTTCTGTTTTTTCTGGATGGTTGGGAGCGACCTGAACATGCCTTCAGACCCGCAGGTGGAGGCGCTTGATGTGGAGTTTCATTGCAATTGTACAATGTGGGCAGAAATACCATCAATAGAAAAACAAAGAGAGACATTCCTCTTGTTCAGTCCAGAACCACAACCTGTATTTACTTTACAATTCAATACAACAATTTAACCTCTGGCAGTTGTATGATCCCTCTCCCCAGCAACACTTCAGTTCCTCCTGGAGGATCCCAAGGCCTTCCCAGGCCAGAAGGGATACACAATCCCTCCAGTGAGTTCCAGGTCTTCCCCGAGGTCTCCTCCCAGTTGGACTTCCTCTGAAGGGAGGCGACCAGGCATCCTAACCAGATGCCCGAACCACCTCAGCTGACTCCTTTCGATGAGGAGGAGCAGCTGCTCTACTCCGGGCTCTTCCTAGATGCACAAGCTCCCCATCCTCACTCAATAGGTGAGCCCAGTCACCCTGTGAGGGAAACTTATTTCAGTCACTCGTGGCCATTAGCTAACTCTTTTGGTCACTACCTACATCTCATAACTGCAGGCAAGGATTGGAACACTGACAGACCGGTAAATCATAAGCTTCATCTTTTGGCTCGGTGCCAGAGCATCTTCCTCATTACTGCTGATGAAGCCCCAATTCTCCCATCCATTTCTCACTATCCTACCATCCCTCATGAACAAGATCAAGAGATATTTAAACGCCTCCTCTTAAAGACCCACCCTTGATAAGGAGCACTTCACCTTTTTTCCAGCTTTTCCCTCTTTTACTTCACTCTCCCGTGTAAATAGTTGGGAGTAAGAAACTGAAAATACATGCTAAATGTTAGAAAATACACATTAAAGTTTGCACATTTCCCTTCCTGACACAAAACCACAGCCTAGAGACAGAAATGAGACCAATTTCTAACACTGAACTGTAAAACTACAACATGTTGGACCTGTACACACATTTTCTGTGGGCTCCCTGGACACCTAAAAGCAATATATTAAACCTAAATACAGGCGTAAACAACTATTTTCCATGCGAGAATATTGCTCTTTATTGATGTTCTTAGCAGAGAGCGAAGCCTCTCTCCCACTGCCTGCCTCGAGTTTCCTGCCCGTAGACTCGCTGAGCAAACATTTGTCTGTTAAAGGACAAATGTAATGCACCTTCTTCAGGTAGAAAGAATCCCACAAAGAACTGGATAGTATCTGAATTTGACCTGCTGTTTGAGCTGTTTGAATGACTGCACCTGAGGTTTCACTTCTGGTTTTCTCTTTTTATTTTGATTTGGAGTTGCTGTTGATCATGATCATTCATCCATCCATCCATTTTCTATACCTGCTTAATCCGTCGGTTGGGTATGATCATTCATGTTTTATTAATATTATTCATCACCCCTCAAAGATAATACTGTTTTCTAACACTGTACTTTGTACAGATACAATAACAGAGAGAGTTTCAGTTATTTAAAGTTTCTGGGACTTCAAAAAGACCCAAATAAAGTTAAAAAAAATCCTCTCTAGAGCTTGGATCCATGTGAGAACTCCCCCACATAACACCTCTGTCACTTTTAATTTGAGTCATGGATAACAGATTATTTATGTCACCACCTTTTCCTCTCCCATGTAAGGCTGTGTTCACGAACATATTATTAATAACTGCTTTAGTAGACATCAAGTGACACAATGAAATTTTATAATTTATTACCTCAATTTATTCAACAGGTTCAATTGATTTTAATTAATTCAGCAGGCTGCGAACAAGCTTTATTAAGAATGCACACTATGCTGGCAGAGATTTATGCCACAAATGAAGTGGCAGTCCTCCTTATGCGCATTGATAATCTATTACCTCTTTAAAATGCAATTACGTATTATTAGACTAATGGCTGTGCAGAAAGAGAAAGGGTAATCAAATGAATGGTTGGTATAGCAATTTTTCATGTTAAACCTGAGTTTATGGTACATGTTTAAAGTTTGGACACATCTACCCATTTCAGGGGGTATGCTGCAAAAAGATAAGATGACATCTCCACCTCATGCCTCTTCTCATTAGTCTTAAACCTCTGTTAGACCTGACTGACTTCCATGATGACGGAGTTATTCGGCTGCTGCTGCAAGGATTGGTTTGGAATTTTTAACAAGTTTCTGTCTGTGTTCTGAGGCAGGAACAATGCAGTTTTTAAGACAAGCAATGTTACAACTCCACCAACAGTGAGTCTTGTATTATCACTCTTATTACAGTGAAAACTGAAATTAAGGAGCGATTGAAAATTTTTCAAAAGCCCAGTAAGGGAGCAAAATAAACTTTGTCTTGAGGCTGGCTCGACAATAAAGAGTCATGCATTCTCTATGCAGTAGCCATTCTTTAACTGAACCTAAACTTCAGCTTTGCCTCAGATTTTACTGTCGTAATGCTGCATTCGTGTCATATTGTTATATTTTCTCCATGCTGTGATACAAAGAGGGGGCCAAAGGTCCCATTTGGTCCCATATTGGCACCATATTAGGGCTGTCAAACGATTATTTTTAATCGCGATTAATCGCGTTTTTCATAGTTAACTGGCGATTAATCTCTATATTAAAAATATAGTTAGAATCAAATGAACACAGAAAAAATGTCTTTTATCTTTTATTTCTTCTTTCAAATAAAAAGGGGTTGTAGACCTACTTGACGTCGATGAGTCTATACAATAGATTTTATAGCTTAAAATAAATCTAAACTCTTGAATTTCCAACTCAGAGTGAGTTATTTCCGCTCATAGACTATTTGGTTGTTCATAATTCTATCTATTTTCATTGATTGTATTGTTTCAGGTACATCCACTTGCAATCTGATCCCATGACATAATGTGTAATAGCAACACTGGTCCACAGCACAAAGTGCTCAGAGGTTGTACAATCTTTTCTTACTCAGCTCCCTGCACAGACTAAGCTTACGTGTGCCTTGTCTTAGATTTATAAGATCTTTTAGTTTGTTTAGTTAATTGTCTTTTTTAGCTCCTTATCTGTGTTTGATCACTCACCTGGTTGTAGTTGATCAAATGTTCATTGTTTTAGTTTTTATCCTCCCACATACACACCAGGTCTTCCTTTGTTCCTCAACAGGTGTTTGTGCAGTTTGTTTTCTCATGCCGAGTGCCACGCTCAGCTCAGTTACCTTGAAACAATTACTTCAACACCTACCTGCCTCAAAAGTCTTGTCTGCAACTGGGTCTACTTCAACACACTACATGACATCCTAGGCCATCACGTAGAAACATCTCAGTACATCTTGCTACATCATGAATTTCATGCTCTAAGTCAACATAAAAATCTCATACATGTTCAAAACTATTGATTTCACCACAAATGCTGATGAGGAGGACATAGGTGATAATAGATGCTGCTATTTTATAGACTTTAATGGAAGACACAACAAGTTCAACACCAATCCTGTTTTCCACAGTCCTTTGACTTATCTACTTCTATCCCACTCATTCACTGTTAGGTTGAGGAGTAAAAAAAATGGCTCAGGAAAGAATTTACATCATTAAGTTAACATGGTACAGAATCCACTGTTAATATGTTACACATTTGACTTCATGACTCCCATCGTGTCACATAGCTGTTCCCCTAAAACTGCAGGTTAGAGATATGTTGACATCTTACAACTGAGAACCACAGATGGTGATATTTTGTCATTTATTGTATTTATTTGGACAAATTTTTTGTTTGTTTTTTTTGTTTTTGTGAGACTGGAGCACCATTCTCAACACTTTGTCCAGTTTGCTGTACATTACAGATCCTGTATTTTCTTCATTGAGCGTAAAGTTTTGAAAACAAACATTTGCTTTATTTTCCCTGCACTTCACCGCTTCATCTCATCCCCTGAGGTTTTGGAATTAATGACAGAGCTGAGAGGCGGAGCTGATGTGCTGGCAGAGCTGGGTTCTGCCCACTCAGCCTGACTGACCCAACTGAATGTGAGAGGATTCAATCTAATGAGCCTCCCCTGCAGAGAGTGCTGGGATGGGGTCGTGGGGGTCTGATGAACCAGAGTGACCATGACACCACATCAAGCAGCATTTTCACTGCTCAAACTCTTTGATTCTGTGTGTGTGTGTGTGTCTGCCACCGATGAGACATGACACTGTAACCTTCAGGATGAACTGATACATGTCTGTGTGAGATGTGTGTGGGCCCCTCGCTCTCCCAGCATGCCTTTCAGTTGCACTTTGAAGTGAGCTTCCTGACATGAAGGAGCTTCCTGATAGCCATCTCCTCCTCTGGCCTCCTGGCAGGTGGTCAAGAGGAGTGGAGGGTGGATGGATGGTTGTGGCAACGATATTTCACAAGGCTGCTCAAGCCCTCGCCAGGGTACAGCTTGCTATCTGCCCCACCCCTCGAACCCCCCACCTTCTCGCTTTCATATTCTAAATGGAGATTTTCAGCTTCTACATCTACGTTTTAAATGACTCAATTATTGATTGAGCATGGTGGATGATTCCTGGGAGGCGATCAGAGACAGCGAGGATGTTGGAAATAGTTTGTTTCAGTGTGATTGCTGATCACACAGTCATGTGGAAAAGAAAGAACTTCCTCAATTTTATACATCAGGACATAGTAAGACTCATCTGGTCCATTTCAGATCTAAAACTGAGGGAAATCCAACATCAGATGAACAACACATGACATGTTACCCTGATATAATCTACTGAATGAAAACTGTGACAAAATGCAGAAACTTTGTAAAAAACTAAGTGAACCCCTGATCCAGCAGCTTGTAGAAGCAGCTTCAGCAGCAGTGAGTTGCAGTAATGGTTTTCTGTGTGACGTTATCAGTCTCTCACATGGTTGTGGAGGAATCTTGGCCCACTCTTCTGTCCAACGTTGCTTCAGCTCATTGAGGTTTGCAGCACTGGTTTATGCACAGCTCTTTTAAGGTCCCACCACAGCATTTCAGTCAGGCTGAGGTCTGGACTTTGGCTGGACCATTGTGACAGATGGCCTTACATTGGACTCTAGAATACTTTGGTATCCAGAGGAGTTCATGGTGGACTCAATGACTGCAAGGTGCCCAGGTCCTGTGGCTGCAGAACAAGCCCAGATCATCAGCCCTCCACCACCGTGCTTGACAGTTGGTATGAGGTGTTTGTGCTGATATGTTGTGTTTGCAGCTGTGATGTGATGCAGCTTTGCAAACCTAAGCTGTGCTGCCATGTTCTTTTTAGAGAGAAGAGGCTTTCTCCTGCAGCCCTTCCAAACAAGCCATCTTTGTCTTTTTCTAACTGTGCTGTCATGAACTTTAACCTTTAACATGCTAACTGAGGCCTGTAGAGTCTAAGATGTAGCTCTGGGCTTTTTCACCTTGCTGGGACGTCCACACATTTTTTTAACACCTCAAGCAAAAGTTTCATCTCACATAAAGCTGTTACATTGCTGGAATTTACATGGTTGTACTTTCTCTCACTGTTCAATTAGAAATGTGCATTTGTGAAAAAGATCTTCTTTTTCATTGAAGTGACTGTTCCTCTGTTCTTCTGTTGTATCTATCATTTTCCTGTGTTGCCTTTCAATCTTCCCTTTTGTTTCCTTGACATCTTGATCTAAAGTTTTTCTTAAGCATGTCTCATATCAATGCACTTAATTTTTTTTACTCAGTTGTTGCATGATTTGTTTTCTAATCGAAGGTTGATAGATTATTTCCAGGTTGGATATTTTTTTCAGATATATTCTGTCTATTTTGTTTGAAAAATGAAAAGAGCATCACACACCATCAGAATACCTGAAAGCTGTTATGTTAGAGAGGAGCCGAGCTGCAGTGACTTTCATTAATCCACAGGTTGAATCATTTTTTACACATTTTTTCAGATGCTCCCATTATTCATCCCCCAGTTTTTAACATTTAATCTTCATATTAGCTATAGCTATTACAAATTCCATGAATAATAATATTCCATTTCTTTGAGCATCAAGATAATCCTTGTTTTGAGATGTCCTGCCCAAGATGTTATGTGATGGACAATGGATTTCTTGTTTTGATTATCTGCACTTCAAAATTAACCGAGACCAATTATTTTCTCCCCCTACAGTTGTGGGATATAACACCAGTGTCATAATGTGAGCTCTGCACATGCACGGTCATACACATGAATTTGTTCTGATGTTGAGGAGGCCACATGCAAGCGTGAAGCAGAACAGTGTGGCGCAGAGCTGGAAATCAAAGTCGTGAACCTTCTAACCTTCAAGATGCTTTAGGACAGTTTCAGGGTCAGGAATGTGAATAACTAAGGTCAACTTACTTCAAGAGGTCAGATGGACAAAGTGTAAAGGTTCACAAACGTCTCTAGTGTTGCTTTTAGATTAAGCATTAGGAGAGGAAACATGCATAGGAGGAAACATGTTCTTCTGCCACAGCTGCACAATTCTCTACATTTAATACTTTCAATAAACAATCGTAAAAATCATGCATTGGATATGCATGAAAATTTAAATACATTTCAGATGTATGTGGATGTTAAAAAGTGAGGAAAGCTTCACATCGCCTTAAAAAGTTACAAAATGAAGAAAACCTGAACCTTAAACAAATCGTTTTTTCTTTGTCTGATGGCCCAACTTCACCAAACTGACACGTAACTAACGACCAAATTTATAGTAGTTGACTGAGTTGAGGACTATAACCATACATTTCTACTGGTGGTTAAAACTCACCAACACACCCCTGAAGACTGTCAACACAAAACAAACCCTCCTCATACTGTGTCATTCATGAAGAATGGTGTTTTTGTGTATCGCTCTGGTTTCATGACAGGATTTTTACCCAACCTCAGATTTAGGTAGTTCTTCTCAAAGGCCTCCTGCAGTATTTGTGATTATTAAAACATTTAACTAAAATTCAGATTTGCAAACAACCTTTGGAAAGAAAAAACACGTCACACATCAACAACAACGCTTGTTGGAATACCTTTCCACTTCTTCCCCATGGTTAACAAAGCGTGTAAACCTCAGAAATGACAAACAGCCTCAGCCCGGTGTCAGAGAGGTTCTGTCTGGTCCACTTTGTGCTGTGACAAAATGATCAGGTCATGAGCCGCTGAGCGCACAAAGTCCTTAACCACAGAAGAAGAGTAGAGCTGAAGCAGGAGCAGAAATAATGTAGTGTCAGACGTTAAATGGGCTGAGCGGAGCGACAGGGGCTTTAAAAATGACGATTCTTTATCCTTAAATTGTTTAGAGAGCCTCCTGCCTGCCGGGTCATGAATCAGCCTGTCCGGAGCTCCTTCTGGCGTTTCTGGGAATGACTGTGAGGGGGGCAGGGGCCGTGACAGGTGAGCCATACCTGCTGCTTGAGCATTGCCCCCCCTCTTCATCATTTAACATTTAATCGAATCTGCCACCCATCCCAACTCTCACCACCGCCTCCTTCCTTCACTTTCATTCATCTCTTAGAGCTGGAGCAGCTGAGGAAGAGCAGAGGTGGGAAATAAACAGAGGTCTCCTCCCCTGTGATGGTTTGTGGTGATCAGGTGTAACAGGCTGCAGCAGGAAAATTCGTCTTCCTGTCAAAACAAAGAGCTGGAAGTCCCATTCATCATGAGGAGATGATCCTGCTCCTCCAAAGAGAGCAGACACAGGTGGAAGTCAGATCTGAAAATCACTGGAATTGTGATGACATCACATTCCAAGCTCCTGCTCTGATGAGGCACAGTTCATCCGGGCCAACATTAACATTAGGACGTTATCTGGAACAGTGGAGCTGACATTTTCTGCTTTACACAATACTGTGACATTTCTTCTTGTTTCTTCTTAGATTCGCTTGTTCATATGGCTTGAAAATTAAGACATTTTATTATTTCATGAAAAATATTAGCTCAGGTGATGAAAGGTCAGGACTGCAGGCAGGTCAGTCGAAGAAAGAAATGCTGTTGGAACAGGTGCAGGATGTAGTTTAACTTTGTATTGCTGAAAAATGCAAGGCCTTCCCTGAAGCAGACGTCGTCTGGATGGGAGCAGATGTTGCTCTAAAACCTGTTTGTTGAAGCCATTTTTATATTACTAGAATTTAATATGCAATTTTTCTAGTTTTGTGATTTCTTTATTTTCTTGTTCTGATAGTTCTGTGTTGCTATAGAGATGAGTATTTGACCAGTGACCAATGACTCATGTTGTTCAGCTTTGATTGGCTGTTTGGACAGAGACGAAAGGTAGCCAGAAGCCACTGGACCTTAGAGCAACACAGTCTTTTGACCTGCATCGCATTTTAGTTTGCCTTTTGTAGAAAAGTCTAGATTTAGGTTCCTTTATTTTTGCGTGAATGTAGTGTTCACAAATAAACGGTAAAAATAATAATTGTTTTTCAAGACTTTTGATTGCTGAGGTGCGCATGTGGAGTACAAAAGGTCCAAAGCTAGTGAGTCAGCCCGGCTGCACCCACACTGTTTATACCTTTCAGCATTGATGGAGCCTTTCCAGATGTGCAGGGTTCTCACACTTTCTAACCATATATTATGCTCATGAATTAGATCCTATCTTTCCTTCTGCCCTTTAATCATTTTCAGCTTGTTTCAATGCTGCTCGGAGGACCCCGTGGTTGTTGATTGTCAGAACAAGGTTGAAGAGTATCTACAAAGCTTTGAAATTTGCATCACCTTGGCCTTCCTAATGAAGACCATTAGTAACCCATGGCCATAACAAACTAATTAAGGCATTAGCCCTTTGTAAATTAACCAACCGAGCTAAAAACAGGAGGCATTTTGGTTTGCCAAACACAGGTGTCACTATAATTGCTACATCTCTTTGCTTTGCAATTATTGCTGGAACTGAGCCATCACTCATGTTATTAGTTCCACTTGTGTTCTTCCTGCTGGAAGTCAAAATGTTTGCCATGTCGGAGATCCATAAAGCTGACCCACTGGGGAACAATAAAGATTATTGAGTGCCTGCTACTAGAAGCTTATATATGCTGACAGTCACAGTTAGTAAAGTTGACAGTGCATGACAGGAAGGAGGTCAGGGGATGTGAGGTGTAAAATTTTCAAAAATCTGACCATTTTTCTTATGTACGTATCTGCTGCTTTTTGTAGAAAACTTGAGTCGACGTCGTACATCCAGCCTCCTTCCTTTCTTTGACCTTTCTCCACAGAAACCAACAGGAAGCAGAAGTTATAGATTTCAGTTACGGTCTGCGTTTGCATGGTCAGACAGATCGATACATCATACTAATAAGTAAAATCTGCAAATGCCAATTATTGCATGTCATGTTTACTCACATGAGTGAGTAATCGTCCAATTTATTGAAAACTCACCAAGGAAAGTGGAACTGCCAGGAGCTTGTTATAAATTGTATGTTCACACCCACATAAACAAACATGCACGCACACAAATGAGTAATTAAGATCCCAAAACACACCTTAATATCACTCCGAGCCCAATAAGCCTGCAGGACCCGAGTGTGCATGCGTGTGCAGGTGTAAGATTTGCTGATTTGTCTCCCAAAATGCTGTTCATATTTCCAGCCCAAGAGCTCCGTAAAATTCATTCATTCATCACCTGAGACTGAGAAAGACGCCATATTCAAATCAATGAAAGAATATTGTGTTGGAATAAACAGGATTAAAGGCTGAACTGTGACGCAATTACATTTGAGGATGCTACTTTAAAACAGAATGCAAATTTTCTAACATGCATCAAAAACTTAAATCTATGGAAAGAATTTATTTTGAGTGTATTTACTTCTAGAAAACATGAAGTCTCAAATTTGATGCCACAACATGCAAAGTAAAGTTACCATAGAGGCAGAGAAAGACAGAAAGTATTTTGAATCTACAGTAACTACATTCTGGAAGATTCCTCAATCCCAGCTGCCACTGGGCGAGAGGCCTGGACGGGTCACCAGTGCATCACAGGGCCACGCAGAGACAAGTAACCATACGTGCTCTCACTCACTCCAATGCTAAATTTAGAATAACCAATTAACCTAACGTGCATGTTTTTGGACTGGAGGAGGGAGTTGGAGTAGGAACAGAAAAACCCCACACAGAAAGGCTGAGATTTGAACCACCAACCAGGCACCACCCTGTACTAATGAAACATGATAATGTGGTCCACGTTTGTCTTTATCATAACTGACCAAAGAAGGGCTCAAAAAGGATTTAAGTTCTCTTCGAGTTTCTTCTTTGAGATCTTCTCATTTCTAAATAAAGCTGTTTTGTCCAACAAAGTATTCAGTATTAAACTGACAGATGGACTTCTTTCTGTCTTCAGTTTATTGAAGCTTAAAATATAAAGTTTGTTTTGAGGGTCACACTTGGGGAAGGATATGTCTCTGAGGTTTATTCTCAGGGGAGCAGGAACGTGATCAGAAAGTCAGCTTTCTGTTGGCACCAGAGGAAGTGTCAGTGAGTCACCTTCCAGACAGATTTTAAAGCACTTTCTAACTCCAGCCAGTGTTTTCTTCAGATTAAAGTGTTGGTTAGCTGATGTGTGTGCTGCAGGAAAGGCCAGGAGGTCATGAATATTCACCATACAACTTATGACAGTCTGGCCTGTAGCAGTTCTCACATCAACCATTCAGTAAAAGAAATCAAACTCCACTGATCCGGCTGCAGGTGTTCTGCTCTGCTCGGATCTGACTGTGAGTCGAAGGCAGCTTTAACCTCCGGCGAGTAGCCCGTCAATGACGAGTTATAGATTGATGTGTAGCGGCAGTCCCAGTGGACACGTGCACACTATGTATGATTCGCTCCTGGAGGTCGACTTCGCGGACAAGCCTCAACGTTTCTTTGCAACCAGCCAGCGGCTTGTTTTCAGTGAAAGCTGAACTGATCCAAGGTGTGTTTCACCTTCCATGCTGCTGCTTCACACACTATTGGTATTCTGCGTCTGCCTCAGGCTCGTGTGTGGATGTGTGTGTGTGGTATGTACCGTACATGTATCCTCTGTGTGTCTGCAGATACTTTGCCAGGAGGAGCTGTGCAGAAATTAATGACCCTCTGCTGTGGATGCTGGAAGCCCCAAGTCCCTCCTCCTCTCCCTCCTCCTCCTCTTCTCCTTCTCCTGGTGGTGTGGATGCAGGCTGGTTGAGTTGTCACTGTGTTCATTGCCACCACTCCTGCCAGTCGGAAGCGTGATGGCCTGCTTCCAGTTCAGGGGAGAAAGAATAACCCAGTATGACTAATAGGGAATTGCTTCAAACCAGCAGTGATAATCCACCTCCAATGTTAGCCAAATATGAAGAGAATTGGCAAAAGAAACTTCTAACTAAACTCTGTTCCATCCACTCTGAGTATAAGAAGTCTAAATAAATAACTGCTGGCACCAATAATCTGTTCAATGCTGCTAAAGCATTTCAGAAGTGGAGGGAACAACAAGCCTTTGTTTAACTTTCTTCAATCTTCTACAATCTGCACTCTAAATGATTATGAGATTGTCTTATCAGTTGTTTTCTTGCTTTCTTAACCTGGTTTTAACTTTTCTCTATCTGCTTGCAAACTCATATCTTAAAAACTGTAAAGCAAGAAACTATTCCAGCTGGCCAGCTTTGTCTGAATATTTTATCACGTCTCCACACAGTTTAACTGGTTTTCTACATGCCAACACGGCTGTTTGCATAAATATACATGAGAGAAGCATCAGTTGTTAGAACTCTTAAACTTGATGGAGGCACATAAAGTGTCCTCAGGCTAAGGCTAATCAAGAAGTTTTTTGTCTAAATATATAATATGAATATTGTTATAGCCCACAAAACACAAATCAATAGTGAAACTGAACAATGATTCCACTCAAGAATCAAACAAGGATCTCTTGATTGAGTCTTGCATTTGTTCTGCTTCATCTTCTGCCCCCTCCTGCCTTTAAAGGTCAACTTTTATGGATTTTTATACTTTATGTCCATAGATTCACTAATTTACTTTCTAATAGCATTGTAAATATGAACCAGTATGTAAAATCCAACAAATTATGTCCCACTGTGGCTACTCTGTGCCATTTCCTTGTTTTCACTCACTCAATACTTTTCAATATTTGGATACGTTAAGGCATTAAAACTCGTCCACATTAGTTTAAATGACATCATAACACTAAATGCTTTCTGAAAGGATACTTAAGGCTTCTGTGTTTGACAGCTGAATATTAAAGTGAAAGCAGCAGACGGATGAAAAAATAACATTTGAACATCTGCAGACTATTGGAATTACAGAAGTTTTCCAAGCAGGCCACCGTTTAATTGGCCTGATAGACCAGGTTGTATTAAAAAAGAGAAATGGGTTTTAAGCCGTATTAACTGGCACACTGACCTGGCGTGGTTACTGCTCCAGATGAGGATTGAGTAGGAGATTGCCTATAGTACATATGTGATAGTATATACCAAATAGTTTCCTTATGTTGTAGCCGGTTAACTTTGTTTCATGCTGGTGTGTTTCAACCTGTTCTTCGTGCTTCTGTTAATCAGACACTCCAGAATAGAACAAGAAATCGATGCAACACAGATGCTTAAACATTATAGAATACAAAAGATACAACAAATCGTAATGATGGTGCATCAAAGTACCTGAAAACGACTTATTTTTGTTTCTGTGCTGCAGCAGCAGTAGTAGTGGTGACTTGAGAGAGCCAGACAGCAGAGATGAGGCCATCAGAATAAACCAAAGAGTCAGAACAGCTCCAAAGACAACGCACCAGTGACATGGTAAAGATGATGATGCCTTGCTTGGTTTTTGCCTATATTAGTTGAGATATTAATTCAAATAGGAGACATCATATCATGGTGAGGAAATGTACCCAGCTGTGAGGGTCAGAGGCTCAACAGCTCGGTTGTCTTATCAGGAAACGGAGTGGGGTTGGGAGCTGTGAAGGTTACTGTAAATAATCTGCTTGTGGTCTGTACAATGGTCTGCAATGCTAAAGCTCTCCTCACTGTCAGAGTCATATCATTTCCATGACTTTAAATGCAACACTCAGGGCCTCCGTCTCCAAACCCCACTACATCTCTACCAGAAGAGGGTAGTGATGGGAGAAGTGTTTGGTATCCATGGAGGATGGACGGCTGGGGTGACACAGTTGCACTGCGTTGAGGTCAAGGCTCTGAGAGATGGATTGGGACTGGCAGTCATGAGATGGAGACCTAGTAACTGGCCTACAAGCGGTACCTGGCATCAAGTCCATTAAGCTCTCGGAGCAAGATAATGGGGGTGGATAATGGTGTCTAGGAGCATAGTTTAATTGCAGGGAGCCCAGAAATGGCAACCATTACACCCCACTAGGTTACAGGCAACTTTTGCAGTGGACAGGGAAAATGAGAGACCCATGCCACAGCAGAAACCTTCAGGTATCCCTCACTGAAGCCCAGAGGAGAGCCGCATGCAACCGTTGTAGCTCTTCAGGGGGAAACCTTAACGTCTGATGTCAAAACTGAATATTGTTGTTTTTATTTTGCATTATTTCATTTCTCAAATCATAAAAATAAAAATAAAAGTTACTCTGTATTTAAAATTTGGGGTTATAGTGACAGTCCTGGATTAAAAGTGGATATTTTTCTGCATAAGAAGCAAGTGCTCTGGTTCTGGTTCAGTCTGGTGGAGGCGTACTGTTGTTGGTGTATTAGGGGGTGGGGTCTCTTCGGCCTACTGCATGCGGTGGAGATCAAGAGCAGCACGCAGGGTGGTCAGATTCCCCTGATTCTTTAAATTGGCAATTAGCTTTAATGAGCACTTTAATTTTAATGAGAGGTTCATAGATCTTTTAGTCCATTTCATAAGTGACCCCCATATCCTCCTTACCATGGAGTGACCTCTCCATCCCTCCTCCCAATGACAACGCGAAGGCCTGTCTGTTCCAGTTGGATGGACTGAAGGGTGGAGGACAGCTGACAAACAGTCTCCAACAGTTCGACGACCTTCCACCCAATCAGGCTTGATTTGTTCCATGCAAGCCACCACCACCCCTGCAGCTTCCTCATCCTTTTTTAATTAATTCTATTTTTTTCCCTCTGGAATGTCAATCCATCTTATTCTAATGAAGCTCTGATTTTCAGAAGCATCTGAGCCTGAACGATCTGCAGCCCACAGCCATGGCCTCAATCAGATTATACTGTGGACGCAGGGAGGACTGCATTAAATGATGAAGATGACCGGGCTGATGGTTGGTGGTTGATATAAATTGTGTTAATGGTTTTAATCCCTTTGAGTGCAGGGTGGTCACCATGGAGACAGCCATGAAAGTTAGTTGGAGCAGAAAGCAAGAGTTTAGAACACAAAGAGGACATTGTGTCTAACAGCTGGATTCTGTGCTGATGCTCTTATACGTATATAAAGTCTGATTATGTTCTACGACAGGGGCATTGATCACAGTAAGACTCAGAAACATGCTGTTAAATGATGCGTGCACTGCAGAGGACAATGCAAACATTAATGCATACTTGGCTGCAAATTGCACATCACATGTAACATTTTAATGATAAACATGAACGATGTCTTCTGCCAATGCTGAAAATTACTGTTTCAACAAAGGTCAGTCTGCACTGAAGCCTAATCCTTCTTTTACCCAGATTTAACAGCCTTTCATTAAATTCTGCTTGGTATTTTTACATAAACTTGCAAAGAAATAAATAACCAAATGGCGATGATCACATATTGGTAACTGATCCCTTGGATGTGTAAAGCTAAAAGCAACACATCACTGTGGGCTTAAATTTGTCTAAAAAATAACTGCAAATGCAAACTGCAAAAATTTCATTTTCCATTTGTAAAACAAAAAGCCATTTTTTGCTTTTTCACAAACAGAAACTCCTGTTTCGTGACTCAGAATTTGTGGATCACCAAACACAAGTCGTATTTTTGAGACATTCTTTCTGCAAATACATACAGATCCACAAACAAATAGCTCGTGATTCACAAAGCACCATCCAGTAGATGGCGCTGTTGTTCACTGATGGCTCGGCTTAAGAGCGACGAAGAAACCCCAGATTCCGCTCTCTAATCTTTTATATGAGCCTTTTGGTATGGTTTTCCTTTTTCACGACAGGATGTCAATTATTTGCCTTTATATCATTAAACATACATATACAAATGTTATTTTTTGATAATTGTGCATATTACTAAGTTCTTGTCTTGCTGTTTACAGACCAATTCCCCTGTGGTGGAAACTGGAGGTGTAACAGACACCGGTGCCTCTTCACATGCAGCAGAGCTGCCTGCTGACCAGGCAGACATGGTGGTTGCAGAACGCCTCTCAAGAAGACTGCATTGGAAGATCTCCTAGAAGGGACTTTCACAGAAAGTGTAGGGGCAGCACAGACCAATCACATGTGTGGGATTGAGGCAGAAATTGCCAGGTACAGAAGTGAAATGTCTATTTCCCTCACAAGCTGCCCACTCAAATGGTGGAAGGAGAACAGTAAGTTTTACCCACTGGCTTACCTCACCACACCAGCCACCTCTGTCCCTCGTGAAAGTGTCTTTTTGACCGCAGGGGATGTTGTACCCTCACAGAGATCTCAGCTTCGGCCTGAGAATGTTCACATGTTGATTTTCCTCGAGAGAAACCTGAAAGTTTCAAGCTACACAAGCCAGTCTTAGTTTATTTGAAGAGATTTTATGTTATTATTTTGATGTGGGATTTGTTTTTAAAAATCCAGTTATTCTTTGTTATTTAAGTGAATAACTGCTTCATTTGCACTTTTTTAAAAGACACAAAAGCAGTGTTTAATAGTGTTTCTGTAAAGAAAGGACCTCTTTTTTTGGTCAATATTTTATATTCTTCTGTGATTTAAGATCTTTAATTACACCAAAAGAAAGGATTTTGTTCTTTGTTTTTACAGTTTCTGTAAAGAAAGCGCCTCTCAGATTTTTTTCCTACGAGTAAAAGAAAAAAAGAATTGTGAGAAAATCGTATCGTAAACAAAAACAATTGTATTGAATTGTGCGTTGAGTGTATCGTTTCATCCCTAATTGGAAGACTTACTAGAGGGAAGAAGGGGTGCTTTTACACACCTGTTTGAATCACTGAAGGCATGATGTTGTCATTTAGAGCAGTGGTTCCAAACTGGTCTGGCTTCAGGATCCCCCATCATTAGTTATAGACAAGCTGTGACCCAGGAAAAGTTTTAACATCTCAAATTTCTTTAATGAAAACATGTTGCAGTTGGAACCTGACATAAAATAAAATATCACAGTGTGTCAATAGACACAAAATTCAAGTTTAACGATAAACAAAAGCAAACAAAAGAGTGTGACGGTTGAGAGGAAAAATACCCTTTAACACTCAAGTGGCTGCATTTTAATTCCAAATCAAAACGTGCACTGAGGCCACCTACTGTTCAGGAGTGTGAATGGCATGCATTCTGAGCCCTTGAAAATTAAAGTATGGTAATTTTTCTGAACTTTTGTTTTTCCCAGTCAGAGTCTGGCAACCCATTGAAAACGGGTCCGCGACCCAAAAGTGGGCTGTGACCCACCAGTTGGGAACCACTGATTTAGAGGACTGGAACCAGGCATAAATACTTTGAGTCTGTGAATGTAAACTCAAGCGGTCCAGCTGAACTTTGCTGAATTTACTAGGATTTAACTAAAGAGAGAAAAGCTCAGGTTGTGTCAGTCTTTCGATAACAAGAAAATAGCAATGCAAAAGTTAGCAGCTATCAATGAGCAGTTATCATAGTTTCAAAATGCAAATGGTCACTTATTTCTATTCCGCGTAAAGGAGGCAAAAAACAAAACAAAAATTCTCTGAGATGTCACTATCCCTTTATGGCAAGACAAGCAGTCGGTGCTGTTGATTAACGAATAATCCATAATCCACTCTTTTATTATCCAGAGACGTCAGTATTGATTCCTGAAACGGCTCATTGATCCGTTTAAGCATGGGCTGTTTAACATAACGCTGCTGTCTTTTGTTACAACTGTCTGATCAAGTTTAATTTTGATCAAAGTTGATGTAACCATCAGTTGCACATAGTTAAACGTCAGGTGATAGTCTCATTCTACTCAAATACAGTTCTTTCTTATGCACTACTTCCCTGTGTTTCTGGTCAGCTCAGACTCTGACACTTTAAGGTTATCTCTCTCAGACCATAGCTGTATAGTCACGAATATTTTAGAAGATAGCGTGATAATGTGAAATGCACAAATAGCTCATTACCTCCTGCAATCACGAAAAAGGAGAGACAGGAGAGTTACTCTGTCATTAAGTTTGTGCATTTTTAAGAACCGTTAAAGGAAAACATACAAATGATTCATATTTCAGGGTGATTTTAAATAACTGTCTCATTTACTCGAAGTTACTCCCTCTCAGTGGGGAGCGGTCCCTGCTCTGATACTTGCAGTGATTAATGGTTTTCACTTTTTCCTCCCACATGGATGTAAAGCCAAAGTGGGGTTTGGAAAATGAGTCAGATTGCTCCTGGTGTAAGCTGTATGTACTAAAACTCCTGGTTCACACACAAAATAAAAAAAACCCCAATATTTCTGAGCACTGCACTGCTTTTCCTCGTGTCAGTGAATCCCACATGCACATCCAAAACAAAACAAAAGTGTCCCACACTTGTACTTTGTGTGCGTCAGAGCCTTCTGTGCTGCAGCGCTCCATTGTTGTTGTATCAAAAATACATCACCTGTTGAAAATCTGTGCAGAAAGATGAAAAACACGACTGACCTTGCAACTAAAGCAGTTTGTTGCGTCTATTAAAACAAAAGAAACTTGTTTTGGTTCAGAACAAGATGACAATTAAAAAGTCCTTCTCACCAGTAGGATTTTCTAAAAAGAAGGCTCAGAAGAATATTCCTGAAACAACAACAGAACCTTAAAAAAGTTCTCAGTCATTTCCTATGACCCAGTAGAAGTGTGTGGTGGCACGTTTCTCTGCAGAGACTAATTATTTTATCTATTTTGCAGTTCAGGTTGTTTTTTTTGGCTGCAGCCAAAGGCCTAGACTGCTGGCGGAGCTCCCATGATGCACCTCTCCTCCCTCTGCTCTCTTTACTCTCCATGTACATATGACATCATTGTTGTCATTAACTCGTGATTCTCTCTCTCAGCAGGTATCTCTGCCCTGGTGTTACGGTGTTTGTTGTCCCCTCTTTTCTGTCCTCTCAGCCCCCAGCTGGTCGAGGCAGATGGCCGCCCTTCCTGGGTCTGGTTCTTATGGAGGTTTCTTCCTGTTAAAAGGGAGTTTTTTCTTCCCACAGTCGCCTCGTGCACGCTCAGGACGTGGGATTGGATCAAAGAGAAGTTTCAGTGCAATCTGTGATTTAGTTAGCTAGGCAATTTTCTAATTGGCTCTGTATGAATTGGTCTAAATTTATATTGCAATTATTTGATTGGATTAGACTGAATTGGACTCTATCTTTGAAGTGCCTTGAGACGACAGTGTTGTGGTTTGGTGCTATATAAATAAAACGGAATTGAACTTAATTGAAAAATGTGATAACAGAGGGTGAGCAGTTCATTGTCCAGTTTGAATTACCAAATGAGACAGTGAAGATATTTTTTAATTAACCTTATTATGCTAATACTACATGTACTATATGGACAGTATGAAACAACGTGATAAGAATGATTTGACCACGTAACAGCAGGGTGTTGGTGCAGTTGGGTTCTCACTGCAGTGACTTTTCCAATGAGGTAAGAAAAACGTATTAGAAAGGACTATAGGAGCTCAGTTTTGTCTGTTTAGTTGACCGTTGCCATGGTTATAAGAAGCTGTTTGTTTCCAATGAGGGACCGTAAGTGGAAAATCGTGGAATTATCTGATTTAGCCTAAACTAATACACTAAACTTCTGAAAAACTTTTTAAACTAGCTTCATATAGGAGACACGTCCATAAAAAAGATAAAAACAGAAGCACAACTCAGCAACTTGAACCGATTCAGAAGCTTCTTGTGGGAAAGCAAACTGATTATAGCCTGATCGCAGTGGTATGTTGTTCGTCCAGTCAGGTGGGAGGAGTCTGCACATATGTCTGAGTGAAGTAGAGAGCTGTCGATAACTTTATGTTTAACCTAAAGGGGTTGGTCTATGAAAAAATTTACTTTTCAGATAGTATCACAGTGACAGAATGTTTCTGTCATGATAATTCTGAAGGCGAGACACTGTTTTTCTCTATCACACCATCAGCATGAAGGAGCATCTCGCCTCTGACAGAATACTGAGACATAAACACATTAGTATACTGCTGCATATTGTAATGTGGCCTTGACATTTCCTTCCTATTATTCACTAATGCTGCATCCACAGCACAATGTCTCTGCATTTATCACTGGAAATTGATGCAATTTATATTCATCTTGCACAATGACACAATACCACAGTATGGGAATGGATTCCCTACTTCAATGGAAACCGCAGAGTGTGAATGGAATTGGTGAGATAAGATATTTAAGCGGCTGCAGCAGCTGAAACAGGAGCAGAGAACAGAACCTGAGGATTTAAAGGCTTTTGCGACAAATTCAGTGTATTTCTCTGTTCATTTCTTACACTTATTGGCTTTTTATGTGTGATCTGTTTAACCAGAATGCCATTTCTAACTAATCAGGATATCTTTGTGGTTTAGATGTCGGGAGATCATTTGTATACCTTGAAATGTGCATTTCGCAACCTTATAGAGAAAGAGGAAAAAAACTGAAAAAAATTAAGATTAAAACAGAAGATTACTTTTATTGTCATGTAGTCACTGTCACACAAAATTACTCCTCCGCATTTGATCCATCCAGGTTGGCACCTGTTAAGGTTCAAGATTCAAGAGGCTTTATTTATCCCGAGGGAAATTGCTGTGCAACATTTATGGAACAATGGGGAAAGTACTAAATAAAATAAAATAAAATAAAATAAAAATAGAATAGACAAATAAGATCAAATAAAGCTATCATAAAATAACATAAGTAACTGAGTACAATATGTGCAAATAACAGCCTCAATAAAGAAAACAGTATGTACAAGAAAGTGATTAGGAGAACACACACACACACATGCACATGCACATGCACGTGCACAGGGTCACACAGGCATGGAGACAGGTGCCATACACTGGAGCGGTGGGCAGCCGTTCACAGCGCCCGGGGAGCATGGGGGTAGAGGGCTGCATTGGGATTGGGTCCCGCCGGGTCCCGCGGGTCACTCAAATCTCGCGGGAGCGGGCGGTATGAACTTTGCTGCAGGTGGGAGCGGGCGGCTAAAAAAAAACACTGCGGGATCGTGATGTAGCCTAATGACAGGATGTCAATAAATGATGTGGAAATGAAGCTCAAGGAAGGTCTTTACAGCACAAAGATAAAGCAAGGCAAGTCTTACGTTTGGAGAAAGTTTCTCTATTGTCCGTGAATCTCTTTATTAATAGCCTTCAAAACTATATGTTTTCTCCTGCGGGCGAAGACACAAAATCTATGCATTTCTTTTTTTGTGTGGACATAAATTCTCAAAGTTTTGCAGGTGCGAGCTGGAGTGTAACACACACGTTGCAGATGCGGCTGGTAATGGTCAGAAATTCAGCGGGAGCGGGATGGGGAGGGGGGGCACCTCAGCCATGGCAAGGAGGTGGACTGACCCCCGTTTTGAGCAGTGAGAGTGGGAATCGAACCACCAACCTTCAAGTTACTGGAAGAACACCCCTGAGTCACGGCCAAATGAGTTGGGGCCACTTAGATTTTTTAAAGACGTTCACTACTCTTCAGAATATGATAGAGCTCTGAACAGCTGCTAAAAACAACAAACTGTATGAACTGAAGGGATATCTTATGGGATTTATAATTTCAACATGAAAATATACACCAACAGACAAATAAACCATAAGCAATATAAATGCAGGTAAAAGGTAAAATGTCAAGATTTGTACTGTATTTATTTTAGTTCGTCCCACTTGGATGAGCTTTGATATGAAGAAATAAACAAAGCTCTGACACACAAAGACATGCTCACAGAAAAACCTTCAGGAAAACCCACAGGAAACATTTTGGAAAGTACTACAAAAGTGGGCTGAAATCTGAGCTGCATGTCTGTCTTTAATTTTTTAACACAACAGCCAAGAATCCAAATCTCCACCAAGACCAGACTCCTTCTCACAAGAGAAAACCAGAGAGGTTAACGTCACAGCTCCTTCTCAAACCCTGCATCTCTTTTTCTTTGTCAACATATGGCCTGATTTTTTAAAAAAGAAACAGAAAAAATAAATCTACCAAGAGTAGCACAAATGAATATGGAGTCTCAAACACACAGAAATCTATCAAACAGAAGCTACATCTCAGCCAAAGTGAGCAACTGAGCCGGCCAATAATAAGCCAGCGATGTTAACTGAGCTGCTGGTGTTAGAAAATGAAAACTACTCATTTGTCCTGGGTGGTAACTCATGCTTCCACCTTTTTCCAGAGACAGACCCAGTGTTGGTCATCTTGTGACTATGAGGCATATGACACATACTACAGCTGTTAGTACTGTGGCTTGTGTTGGTTTTACTCTGCATGTGGGGTTTGCTGACAGCTGATGACAATGAACATCACAAGCATCTAAACCTTCTGACCCAAAGACTTTTATTTTGACTGGTGCGTAAAGACAAAAAGAGTCAAGATGAGTTGTTGGTGTGACCTCTGGGAAACGTTTGAGTTCAGTTTTCACTCCCTGAGCAGTGTTCTCTGTTATGTTGTATCCAAAATCACTGAATATGAAGTGTTGCAGCAAGAACTTTAACTTCAGCTCTTGAGTCCCACTTACGGCATGATTTGAATGAGTTTTTCTTTTATCGAAGGGCTTTTATGAAGCTGGTGATACTGAGCTGTGATTGGTACAATGCTGAACAGAAAACCAGGGTCGTAAATCCATTAAAGGAAAGGCAAGAAGTGAGAGCTAAATTGTATTTGTGCTGTGTGCATGGAAGTGTAGCCCAAATTCTCTTTAATGTGGACTGAATCATATCTTCAGCCACTGTGGTGGGGGATTTTCTGAGCGCTGCTATAATCAAAGCAGGAGGATTTGTTCTGTTTCAGCATATCAGGCCACAGGAGAGAAAAAAGGAAGAGACGAGGAAAGAAGCTCTAAACACAGTGTTTGACTGTGACACTGCTGCCACTCTGACACCACAGCCTCCAGATAAATTTGCAAAGTGTGTTTCCATCAAACATGACCCCGCTGCTCACCAATTATCCTTCCAGGACTGCATGATTTTGGTGTCCGGGGTTGACCCTGTCTGTCAGCTGCTGGTCGGGGGCAGGCGGAATGTAAAAGCATGTCTCCACTGGAAAAAAATCGCTCCCAGAAAGCATGCAATCTGCGGGGTCAGAGGTTGAAGCTTCTATAAACAGACGTCGCCTGGCTATTGGGGGTGGCCTCGCTCACCTGAAAGCCTCTTTGCTTTCTTTTTTCTGCCCAGCAACCAGAGCAGGCAAAGAACCGAGTGTTTAAGAACCGCCGCAGGATCAGCCTCGTAGCACTTTTCTCCAGGAGCAAATCAGACTGTGTCACCATGTCTGAGGTGACCCACTGACTGATCAGTGTTCATCCACAAATACATCGACTGTCTGGCTTGGATGATGAATGATCCTTGAAATTGCATGTTGAGGAGCTTGTGCCACAACTGCTTAAAGCCCTTTAGGCAGCTTTCAAGAGAATAAGGTTTTCATCTCGGGCTGCATAAAGAGATGAGGAACAAAGACGACAGGCAGATGATTTAGAGATGCTGTAACAGTTTTATATAAAATCAACGTATGAAAAGAAATCTCTTGGGATTTGATCTTTGATTTCTTCATAATTCAAGACACTGTATTTTAAACAGTTTGTCCTCTGGGGATGATGATTATCATCAGAAACCTGCAGGAAACATCCACTTTAGTCAATTAGATTTGTATGTATGTCTTCAAATACAGGCCGACTGTCGGGGTAACAGAGCCTTTAAATCAGTGTCCTCAGGACCCACTGCCCTGCATGTTTTCGATGTTTCCCTCCTCCACCACACCTGACTGACATGATCAGGGAAATGTCGAAAACATGCAGGGCAGTGGGTCATGAGGACCGTGGTTGAAAAACACTGCTTTAAATGGACTGCATGTGAGAGCTTTTCTGGTCCTATTGACCATTCTATTCGCCCATTCACAAACACACTCACACAGCACATCTTGGTTTATACAGAAATACAGGCAACACGTGCCACGTAATTTGGAAAAGGTTAACTGGAAAAAAGGTGGTGCCCCCTCTGCGTCGGGGAAGTGAGGGAGCTTAAAGATCTTGTGATCGGGAGTTGGAGCGAGAGATAGACAGACAGATTGAGGTTTCTTGAACTGTAATGAGGGCGCTGCTCTGATCCATTGTGGTGAAGAGGGAGCTGAGCTGAAAGACTTACTGCTCCATCTTTGTTCCAGCCTTCACCTATGGTCACAGGTGTGGGTAGTGACCCAAAGAAGGAGATTGCGGATACAAGCGGTTAAAATGAGTTTCCTCCTGAGGGTGGCTGGGCTCAGCCTTAGAGACAGGGGAGCTCAGAGACAGGGAGTAAAGAGTCAGCTGGGGGGGGTTGGGCATCTGGTTATGATGCCTCCTAGTTGCCACCCGTTGGAGGTTTTCCAGGCACATCCATCTGAGAGAAGACATCAGGGCAGACCCAGAACTCACTTGGGGGATCATATATCCATTCTGGTCCGGGAACACCTTGGGATCCCTCAGGAGAAGCTGGACAGAGGGATGTCTGGGTTTTCCTCCTGGACCTTGGCCCAGCAAGAGGAACCCGGATAAGTGAAAGATATGCATATGTTGCTGAATGCACTCTTGATTTTGGACTTTTAGCTCTACATTCTGTCTGATTCGTACATCTGAGTCAGCTCCTGGATTAAAGATCTTACATGTAACAAACAATTACACTTTGGTGCCACTTTCTAAAGAGGTACTTCTCAGAAAAGTTTTTCCTGTCTTATGATAACATATTGGTCAGAGGAGTCCATGTGTGAATACGTAGTATGAACGTAATGACTGGAGCTGTCGGAACATGACTTCCATCAGGCTTCCAGCTTCTACCAGTGTTGTACAGCCCAGTTTGCAATCACTGCAGGTGTTTTTGGAGAATCGAAACCTGTCCTCCAGACTCGAAAAGGATGCCACTTTCTCTGCTCTGTATTCAGCATGAAGCACACCAAACTCTCTCTGCTTCATGTTAGTGTCAAGCAGCAACAGCTGTGCACACAGCTCCTGACCACATGCCAACATTTGCAGCTGCCCTGTTTCCTCTGCATGCCATCTATGCCGTTTTACTCATAGGTCAGCACCACAGGTAGAAAAGCCTGTTTCAATCATATGTTAAATTCAAACCAGTGTGTTAAATACAGTTATGCTGAAATGGTAAATGCACTTATCATGGATATAAATGTCAAAACACTGAGGCTTTCAAAAGCAATTTTCACTGTGCCGAATGAAGGCATTCTTTTCTCCCCGTTTCCCTTCCTTAAGAACGGCTTCTTGACAGCCACCCTTCCATGGAGACCATTTCTGATGAGGCTTGGGCCAACAGTAGATGGATCAGCTGAAGGTCCAGATGCATCTCTCAGGTCCTGTGTCAGGTCTTTGCTGGATTTTTTTCCTCTTTCTTAAGGAAAATGTTTTCCTTTTTGCTGACCAGTATGCCTACGTATTTCGTAATCAGTCATTATATCGATCTACACTGGTCCAAGACTGACCGAAAGCCAAAAGGAATGTGAGACCCTGATGTATCCGTAGTACACTCACTGTGGTTTTGATATTTTTGTGACATTGTTTACTCTGAAATGTGCATTTGTTGGTTGTAGTTGTCATGATACAATAACAGATACAGCCAGGTGACTGAGTAAAGAGCTAAATCTTCCAGTGGGTTTGTTGATGTTAAGCTGTATTCAACATTCAAAGTTCAAATAAAATCCAATTAGATTTTTTTAAATTAGGAAAATTTAAAGGAAGTTTGGTATGAAAAGCTGTAAACGATGAACTCTGAGTTTACAGCAAGCTTCTCATACATCATCAGAAATAAGTTAGCATCCAGCAAACACTTTGAGGAAGCTAATTACGGGCCGCCAGACAAATAAAAGTGGAATCACACAACAGAGGATCAAAGAGCTTATTCACAGAGCAGTCAGCACACTTCTAGAGTCTGGCTAGAGGTAAGAAGATCAACCAGAGTGCCGAAAGTCAGCTAAAATGATGTGGCGCCTACTCAAGTGCATAAGTACCAGTTCAGGGTCACGCCGTCTTCCCACTGAGGTGCTGCTGGGTGATTATAGCCTGTTGCCCCAGCCACAGGCTGTCGAGCCTTGTTAATACCGCTCTGAAGGTGGGCTAATTGGTGCTTAATAACTATAGTCGGCCCAACAACAGCAAGCACAAACAGCTGTGCCCAAAGAGGAAACAAAAAAGAGAATAAAAAAAGCAGAGGGATGAACCAGCAACAAGAGTCAGCGAATTATTCAAAGAGCGTTTGTTCTATTATTGGGAGCGGAAGCAGGAGGAGGGAGAACTCGCTACGGCAGCTCATCAGGACAAATTGTGACAATGTGAATTATAGATTTCCACAAGCTCTCCCTCCCTTTCCTTCTCTGCTCTCAGGTTTCAGAAACAACATTGCTCATGAAATGTTAAGAGAACATATGGCAACAAAAGCAGCACGTAGACTTCGGCAGTTGAACTGAACATATGTACAATAAAGAAGACGACAGATTAGAGTGGCCCTGAGTGTTGGGAGGGTTAAAAACAGGATGCCTTCACTTTTCTTTTTTCCTCCCCTTCTCTGATTACTGCACTCAGACATATTTGATTATGCGGGGCAATTTGTGGTGAAAGTGTTTATTTGGCAGGAAAGTGAAATAACTGATGAAAGCTGCGAGTCAGAGGAAAGAGGTTGTGTTGCTGCGCTTGTTGACAAGTGTTTTGATTCAGCTATTTATGGCGTTTAATAGTACCGCTCTGCAGATGAAAGAAAAACACAGTAGCCCTTAAATCTCTTCTCACGTCAAGTTGGGAAGGAAAAAGAAACTGCAAACGCTGCGGTGTTTAGTCGTCACGTGTACAGATATTTGTATTAACATCTGTAATGTAAATAGCGGCCTAATTGAGAGCATGCTCTGACAACTCTCAAACGTGTGAGCAACCAAGGGTCGTACAGCATTACATGTTATAGCAGCTCCTATGGCAACCATTTACTGCAGAGAACATGCTGCTGCATTCACTATAATGAGAAATCCATTTGTGGACAAGGCAACAACAAAGCCCTCAATTACTGCCGGTACACTTCCAATCAAGCCAATGTACATTTCTCCAGCAGCAGCCCCCTCCCTCAACAGTCCCTGGCCTCATATTAACTCCACAATATTATTTTTGACAAGCCTGTCTTTGAATCACATTAAAGACTTCCAAGATTATTATTACAAATGTAAAATTACATCAGCTCGTCCCCTGGCTGCTGGCGCTGTGATGTGCACTGATCACTGCTCTCTCAAGAGCATCTTCCTTCGGATTAGAGGTGCCACTGTTCATAAACTCATCAAAGCATACTGAGCACTGAGCCTCTCAAAGATAATGAAAATGTGCCAACAATAACGCTGCGGATTAGAAAAGGGACTGGGGGGGTGGAGAGAAAAAAATTAATGGTAAATGCTGATGACAATTACATCCTGTGTTATCTGGAAGATTCCTGGCAGAAGAATGACAAGTAGATATTATACGGACCAGATTCCTCCTCAGGTGTTGACAAAGATGAAGCGGGGTCAACATTTTCACCTAATGATCCGAAAACAGGCAGATTTCTGCACGGGGCTAATGGGCCTAATAATAACTGCAGGGAGATAGTCAGAGCAGTGACTTGGAAACATCGACGACATGATCACATGAAGCACAAGAAGAAGAGCAGCTCTGCTTGAGTTTTTCTTCGTGTTTTTCAGGGAAATTGCTGCATCTGTGAAGGTGTGTCTAAAACGTGGCTGGTGAGAGTTGTAGGGCCTGTTGCTGTGGGAGCTTACCATGCTCACACGACCCAGAGGGATCCCTCGAGATCCTCTCCATGAAAATCACAAACGGGATCGGTGACAAGGGCCAAAGTCCTGGTGGAGTCCAACACGCACTATAAATGAGTTCGACCTAATGCCAATAATGCAGACACAGCTCTTGCTTTGGTGACACAGGGACCCAATAGTTTGCAAAAGTTATTCATGTAACCCATAGTCCCTCAGAGCCCCCTCATAGAATCCACACAGTCGTAAGCCTTTTCCAAGTCTGCAAAACTCATCTTAGGGCGATCTCGTCCACCCCCAGCACGTTACCACCAGGAAGCTTTTTAATTACCCTGGACTTCTGCCCTGGACAAGTCTCCCCCAAAGTCCACAGACTGCCTCCTCAGTGGCAGACATGTGAGCTGGTTTGAGGAGATCCTCAAAGTGCTACTTCCACTGCCCAACAATATCCTTAATTCGGGTCAGCAGTTCTCCATCCAGATCAAGCATAACCTGGGGTGAACCCTCCACATCACTCACCAGCTGCCACAAGGTTGCCCCCCCTTGTGGCACAATCGTTGACAAACGCGTGCTAAAGTGTCCTCTTGGGAGCCAAAACGTGTGCTAAAGTGTCCTCTTGGGAGCCAAAACGCGTGCTAAAGTGTCCTCTTGGGAGCCAAAACGCGTGCTAAAGTGTCCTCTTGGGAGCCAAAACGCGTGCTAAAGTGTCCTCTTGGGAGCCAAAACGCGTGCTAAAGTGTCCTCTTGGGAGCCAAAACGCATGCTAAAGTGCCCTCTTGGGAGCCAAAACGTGTGCTAAACTGCCTTCAAGTGTCCTCTTGGGAGCCAAAATGTGTGCTAAAGTGTCCTCTTGGGAGCCAAAACGCATGCTAAAGTGTCCTCTTGGGTGCCAAAACGCATGCTAAAGTGTCCTCTTGGGAGCCAAAACGCGTGCTAAAGTGTCCTCTTGGGAGCCAAAACGCATGCTAAAGTGTCCTCTTGGGAGCCAAAACGCGTGCTAAAGTGTCCTCTTGGGAGCCAAAACGTGTGCTAAAGTGTCCTCTTGGGAGCCAAAACGCATGCTAAAGTGTCCTCTTGGGAGCCAAAACGCGTGCTAAAGTGTCCTCTTGGGAGCCAAAACGCGTGCTAAAGTGTCCTCTTGGGAGCCAAAACGCGTGCTAAAGTGCCCTCTTGGGAGCCAAAACGTGTGCTAAACTGCCTTCAAGTGTCCTCTTGGGAGCCAAAATGTGTGCTAAAGTGTCCTCTTGGGAGCCAAAACGCATGCTAAAGTGTCCTCATGGGAGCCAAAACGCGTGCTAAAGTGTCCTCTTGGGAGCCAAAACGCATGCTAAAGTGTCCTCTTGGGAGCCAAAACGCGTGCTAAAGTGTCCTCTTGGGAACCAAAACGTGTGCTAAACTGCCCTTTACAGTGGTGAGGACTCGCTATATGTGCCCTTTTTTTTCTTTCCACCCCTGCTCTTCAAAAAGTCTGTGCACGCCACTGCCAGCTGGTTTAGACGAGGATGATGAACTTATTCTGTGAGAAAACATAATCAGCAGAAGAAAACCGAGCTTCTCCTAAAGCTTACTGTGCTGTTTTAAACCTTATCTATTTTAGATAAATTCGGACAAACTTTAGATTCAAAACATTGAATTTTATCTGGGACCATTCTAAATGTCTCCTGAAACCTGCAAAGCTATCCCTCACAAACACTCCGTCATATATAGTTCCTCCTGTCTGCAGCAGAGTGAGTGATTCATACTCTGAGCAGATATCGAGTGGCGCAGCTCTTCAGGAAGACAAACATACTCATTACCGTGAGCTCAATAAAACAACTCCAACTAAAGCGTCCACTCGTCAGACTCATTTCTGTGCGATGATAGAGAGGACAAGGGCCAAGGTGGCAAAAGAGGCTTCTGCCTTTGTCTCCTCTCATTTCTGCTGAAAGAATAAAAAATAAAAGAGAGAATGGAAGAAAGAAAGAAAACAGACACTCAGAGCGGGATAGTCCCAGCCATTAACTGCTGGCTGATTGCTTTGTGCAAAAGGTGCCCGGAGAGCGAGTGGAAGGAAATTAGGGAATAATGGGAGGGAGTAATGAAAGATGATGAAAACTGGCAGTCTGGTTCAACAGCCACAGCTGAGAGGGAAGAGAGCAGACCAAAAATCTGTGGATTAGACGTTAAACTACAGCAGAGGGGACCAGATGTAAACCAGACTTTCAAACGTTTCCTCCAGCTTCTTCAGTCTAAAATCAGACTGAATGAAAGCTGAGTTAAAGCAAACTAGTTTATATGGACAGCTTCTCTTTTACAGAAACACCTGGATGATTTAGCTGAACTTGGAAGGGAAACTAAACATGCTGAAAAAATGATAAAAATGTTTGATACACAGTTTTACAGATTACTTCTAAACTAAAACCCAAGTTGAAACTGGGTATTTGTCTATACATAATATACTTGTTGTACAACTTCCATTAGAGGTATTCCTTCAGTATTGAATGTCATTTTCTCACTATTGACACCTTCTGCTTAGGAGGAAGACTGCAGCAAGTCCAACATGCCTGGAGCACTTGTACGGACGATTAATGTGCCAAGTCGACGACACAATTTGCTTCTGAAATGAATAATGCAGCGAGCTTAATCACAGCATTAAGGTTTACAAGAGTACAAACTTTTAATTGCATTGCAAAACTTCACACATTCACTGTTGGAGATAGGTTAAGAACTTAAATGTGTCTGCAGTAATTCAGACTTTGGTTTGTAAAAGGTGTAACATTTACCAGTCAGTTGTAATGATGACATTTATTTTTCCTAAAAAAACAAGAATTTGTTAGAGAGGTTTGAACTTAGAAGTTTTTTTTAAAATAAAAATCCAAATTTAACATGTGGGTGACTAAAAATTCACTAATATGGTTCTAAAGTGCCTACACTTGCCACGGCCTCTTTAAACTTGTGATAAAATGTGAAAATAAGTTAAAAAAAGAAGAAAATTTCAGCTGATTTTAAAGTTCAACTGGTATTCTTTTACCGATTAGTCTTCTTTCAGTTCATGTCCCAAAAGCTGAATTATTGCATATGAAATTATACTGAATTGCCATTCATGTGGGTTGGCTTTTTGTAATAGCTGCCCTCCCCCTCCTCCTCCCCAGGTTTAAATTAGCATCCCATCTCCTGCACTCCAGCGTGTGATAACACATCTGATCTGAGCCGGTGTGGAGTCAGAATACTAAATGTGGGAGTGTGTGTGTGTCGCTTGGAGGAACAGCAGAGAGCTGCCAAGCCATGCTAGGTAATCTCTTACCTCCCTCCTCCCCCCTCCCTCCCTCTGCCTCACACTCTCATCTCCGCAGCTGCTTCAAACACACCGCAAAATGGTCATTCTAACCATTCAGGCTTTTATTGAGCTCTAAAAAGCCCATTTCCACAGGGAGCGCAAGGAAATTATTCAGGGGTCAAATAAGGAGGAATGTTTCCTTCTGTCTTATTGCATTTTAATGTGAATGATAGCATCAACAACATTTTCTGTGCACTGTAAATCATAAAAATGCACTTTCCAATATAGATAAAACAGTTTTGTTTCTGCATCAGTTCGTTACATTGCGAGGAAATAGCGCAGAGAAACAGATGTTCGAGATTTGGGCTCAGAAAACAACGCCGGTGGGACACAAAGTCCAAGACTGTGAGGCAGGATGTAACAGGTACCCTCACAATTTATGACCGTGAATAATAATGCATAACCAGGAAGGTGTTTCCGCAAACACATTGAAGGGAAATGACGGTGAGGTTTGAAACCTTGACTGAGAGAAGAATTACAGGATTATGATGCAGCAGCAATGACAGAAAGAGCCGGTAATGGAAGACAAAGTGCAAGATGGTTATCAGGCACTGGAGAGGACAGGAGCGGTGGCAGCGCCTCGTGTGATCGTTCTGTTTCCATCCAGATGTTTTTGTGTTCAGTTTTCATGTTGGGGTAAAGACAGCTGGATGGGAGCACAGGAACCCTGCACCCCCACCCCCACCCCAACCCCAAAAAACTGCACCACTGATTTGATCAAATCTACTTGTGTCCATAAACACAAATACAATTTAGCCTTTTCCACTTTTTACTACGAGATCGGTTTTTTTTAAAATGCTAAATTTAAAGTGTTTCAAGGAACAGAAAGTATTGTTGCCATGGATACTGTGAGTTGCTCTGTGGGCTGCAAACTGAGCCTTGTTTTCTGTTTAGTTTGGAAAAAAAAGGACCAAAAATTCTCCTCCTTCAGCTACATACTGTTGGGTCTCTGAACAAGTTCAATCCGAGAGAAACTTCAAAATCAAACCCATTTCATACAGATGTGTGGAAGCTGAAATGGTTCAGGCCTGAGATTCATCAGGTTTTTAAAGTTTTTGCAAATACCAAATGCTGATGCAAACCTCTTATTTTCAACTGAGGTAACAAATGATTCATCAAGGTCTTAATAATGCAAGTGTGTTATGTGGGAGATTCCTGGCAGTTCAGAGCAGACAAAGAGGTGTAGGAACTGTCAGTAAAAGAAAATCAACAGTTTGATTTACAAAATGCACCTCTGAGACAAGATGAAGCCATTATGTGAGTCTGAACGCCTGGAGTGGGAGGAGGAGGAGGAGGAGGAGGAGGAGGGTGGGGTTAAGGTCGAAGCAGGAAGAGTGTCGATATCACAGCAGCAATTACTGCTTTATAAATGGGCCTGGTGTCGCTGTGAATGAGCAGCTCCATCAATCTGTCCTGACAGCGTGCTCCTTAGGCCGTCACTCCCGCTTCTGCCCGCAATCTGTAGATTTCAACTTAGCCCAGAAATTGATAATCCGATTCAGACATAACCTGGTTAGCTGCTGAATGTGGCGGAGGAGGAGGAGGCTGCAGCAGACTGCCTGCTCAGCTCAAACACAGCAATCACAGTGAAAAAAAGCACATGCATTCAGATTATTATTTTGCTTTATCCTGTTATTTTAACAGAAAAAAAGGTTTCTTTGATTATTTTCATTTCCTTTGTCACAATAATAATCCAAATCAGTGTTTTTTGTTCTTATTCCACAAATGTTTGGGGGACTCTTAAAGGTAAAAGAAACTTCTTTAAACATCACATACTTGAACTCAGGTATTTCAGAGCAGGATGTGAAAGGGCTGGATGAAAAGTTCACCCTGAAAATCCAAAGTGCCCGTGCTCTGACCTGTAACGCTGTTTCCTCTGAGTTACCACGTTTAGAGGATATCAGTCCTATATTCGTTTTCTGGGTGGATTATTTTTGCTGTGAATTAATGTTATATGAATCATTTTAAATAGAATTGACGTCTGATATTTCTCCAAAGTAATGTAACTGGGCAGCACTCGGTTTCCAGAACACCAAACTTTCGTTTGTTTGTTATCAGGATAATTCAAACGCTGGAAGCTATATTTCTTTAAACTTTATGCAAGAGAGCTGGAACAAGGATGAAGGAAAAAACCCTTGTTCTGATTCTTATTAAGGTCGCTGGTTTGTTTCTCGGATCTGCAGAAACATATGTGGCCCCTCAGCTCTGACCTGCTCCACCAGCTAAACTGGCCTTGAACATTGAACGAACTTACAACCCACTGCTGTGTGTGTGTGTGTGTGATCATTGCTCCTATCGTGTGTTTAACTTATACATGTGTTAAATGCAGGGATCAGATTCCAGCATGCATTGTGCTGGCAGTGAGCAGATAGTGAACTCTGGGTGCTCTTGTTTATCATCTTTTGTTTTTCTCCTGAATTCTTTCCTTGTTTTTCTTGTCTCGTTTCCTTCCTGCTTCTGTGGAGATGTTTTCCCCACCTAAGGTGAAAGCTGATATGCACGTATCTTTCCGTTGGCTTTTTTTTTAGTAACATTACTCAAACCTGCTGTGCCAGCACGATGAAACATGTTGGAAGAACCCTTTAAATTCTGACGCAGATCGAATCACTTCTATTAACAGTGAAAAATGCAGCATTGACCCTGGTAGAGAGTGTGCTCTGTGTGACAGTTTTGCTGCTTGATTTTGTGACAGTTTGCGTCTAAATGCAACCACTGTGGAGGCAGAACAGCAAACGGGTCATTTAATTCAGGTTTATTGAGGAATTTGTGCAAACTGTAATGTTTGAACCAAACACTTAATATTCAGCTCTCTCTGGGTTTGACGACTGCAGTGTAATGGCCATTATTCAAGAATGAGCGCACTCACTCAGTGAGATGAGTGTTCATTCTGCAGCTGAATAGCAGCAGACCAGGCCTTTATACTCCAGTATTGATCCTCAGCAGCCTCATCCTAAACTGAATGAATGGTGCTTCTAGAATTTATGGCCAATGGAATCGCTGGGTAATTGAATCTTTAAAAAACATGCATGAAGAACCCAAAAGTGAGATCGCTTTCAGACTGTTGCTCTGCTGCCACATTCCACCTTTTCAATCTGTGAGTGTGTGAATGCAGCTCTGCTTTTTCGCTGGAGGTAATTGTGACCAAGAGCCATGTGTTGGTGTTCAGAAATCAAAGCTGGCTCCAGTTTTAGCCTCTTTAAGCTCTTTGTTTTGGTTTTCAGCACATTTTCACCATCAAACAAGCTCTAATAAATCTGCTGGACATTTGAGACAGAGTTAGACGAATTTGTCATAAAGCAGGTGGAGAGATGAGCATCTCAGATTGAAGTTATGGCAGGAAATCAGGACATTTGCAGGAAGATGAGCTTTTGTTGGATATATCTGAACCAGAATTAAAAGTAGTCATATTCCTTATAAATTCAGAGCTGTATTTTTCTCAGCTAAAATTATTCCTGAATGAAGCAGACTGAATGTACGAACACACCAGAATTAATTTAACCTGCAGGTTAGGTGTTAACACAATCTAAAACTTAATAAAAAGTGTCCCAGCATGCTCCTCTGATCCCCTGAATGGTGTTAGTAGAAAGGAGATTGTCTAGCATCGAAGAAGTGAATTAATAACAACAGTCAGACAGCAGCTGCTTCTCTCAGGAACTGAAACCTTATGAATATCCATCCATACATTTGTATGCCAGCAGATTACAGTCTCTGCAACCATCCAGATGCTCCTGCTGCCATAATGACAAGCAACAAGATCGGCTGGGTATATTTGTCTTAGCCCCTATCAGCCATCCGTACACCAGCTTGTTCTGCCGCCCGTTACATGGCAGCCGTGTACAACATACATCACCTTGCTGACAGAATGTGAAGAGGCAGCTTCTGCAGCCAGGACACAATTAGCATCCAGCTGAGCCACGGGATGCTAACAACAGGCTCCAAGCAGCTCCAATGTACTTTCACACAAAAGGATCAGTGGGAGGTTGAGGGCGTACTCCCAGAAATACAATCAGAAATCCATGATTTTTTTCCAATTCAAACACAAAATGGGGATTTCTTCAGCAACCTGACATTTTTTACATGTCCTTCCAAGCAGCCAGACCTTCTTGTAATCGTTTAAAGTGGTCTTGATCAATAGTTCTCCAGACTTTCTGAAGGTCTTTCAAAAATGTTCTTTGAAAACCCACAAAATCTATTCAATTTCACTCAGATTTCAATCAGCTGACAGATTGTCAGCTATCTGCTCACAGGTTTATTGTAGAATCTGATTCCCAACACAATACCAGCCCTGGCTTAACACACATACACGCACACGCATGCACACTTAATGACAGCATGGACACATTATGGAAACAGGGAAAGCCAGCTGGTCGTCCTGTAGTCTGCAGCGAGAGGACGACAAGTGTAAAACAGACGGCCGACGAGCAGCGGGGGAAATGGAGAGAGAAGCCCTGCGGCAGAGCATTCGTCCCCGGCGCCCGTATCCCACCTTCACCTCAGCCGAGCATCCCTGCTGCCTGTCGCCGTGGTGATGGTGGAGGCTCAAGGCTTGGCGGCTGACGGCCGGTTGGAGGATTAATCGCCGGCGGATGGCAAGGCATCTGCTGTTCGCTCGCCACCAACTGCTGCTGAAACATGATTAAATGGCCTCTTCCAGCTAACATGTGGAGCTGCTGTCTGTCTCACTGAATGTCTGTCTTACCTCTCCTCTGTCTTTTTTCCTACCTGCCTCAACTCACAATCTGTTTACGGTCTGATTTGTCTTCCAAACTTAACCCTGCCTACTTCTACTTCCTTTCTTTCTTAGATTTACCCTGCTGCTGCGCTTCACTTACTACCTGGCTAACATAAAAGCCTGGTCAGAATAGCTTACCATATAAAAGGCCCCCTATCACTCCAACAGAGAGACCGGGCCATCAAACCTTAAAAAGACCACAAACCAAAAACCAGGGGCCTCTTTGAAGTCATTTTCCATCTCATTGTTGCTGCTTTGTGTCTCTCAGAAAAAGCAATTCTGGCTTTAGGATATAAGATTGTTGCTTTGAACTTTTTTGCATCTTCCCAACCTGTTCTTTTCGTTGTGGTCATTCTGTTTCTTCTCATGGGCACGTCAGGCCTTTTTGCAGTCAGTTGTTACATCTGAGTCTTTTTTTCGTGTGTCATGGTTGTACATCTTCTCGTTTTGTGTCATTGCAGTTATGGCTCACCTCTGAGGTCTTGCTTGTTCTTTCATCTCTTTTTGATTGTGTTTTGCTTTTCTGTTATTTTATGCTTCTTTGTCATCATGATAAGTTTTTTTTTCCTGTCTGTTGTATATGATGTAATCCCAATATGCAATGTGTTTTCCTGTTTTGCATTTCTTTGAAGTGATTTGTGTCTGTGGTTGGGTTCCGTTCAATTATTCAGCTTAATTTGTATAACTGTTTAAATTTTCTATGGGTATTTTGTATCCGTTTCCAGATCTTTACATTTCTGTAGTACTATTGCAATTTTTTTGTGGTTGTTTTGCATCTCTAACATTGTTTTTTACAGGACCAGGTCCATCCTGGAACAGTTTAACAAGGGGTTCAGTTCAGTTGTTCTAAAGTTAAATCAAAACACAGCAAAATGTCATCTTGTAGTGATTTGAATAAAGAAACCTAACAATTCCCTCGAAGACGCAGTTGGTAGCAGAAGTAACTTTTAATGGAAATAATCAGACTGAGAGGACGGCCATCTGTGTTTACTGGACAGGGTTAGGAGACAGAATGAAACACAAAGAGGCAGCAACAGTAACCACAGAGCAGAAAGATGCAGATCCAAAATCATACATATCTGCAATGAGAGCAAAAAACACAATTATAGTAGAGAGAGGCACAGTGTTTGTGCCATGGTGTACAAACACATGCAGAGTGAGGAGAGGTGCACTCTGGGCCTATAGCAGCAGAACTATGGGATGCTTCAGGGTCACCTGAGCCATCCCTAATTATAAGCTTTATCAGAAGGGAAAGTTTTCAGCCTCATCTTAAAGGTAGAGAGGGTGTCTGCTTCCTGAAGCCAAACTGGTTCCACAGAGAGGGGCCTGATAACTGAAGGCTCTGCCTCCCATTCTGCTTTTAGAAACTCTGGGAACAACAAGTAAACATGCAGTCTGAGAGCAAAGTGCTCTGTTGGGAAAATATCCAACTATGAGATCTTTAAGGTATGATGGAGCTCGGTCATTAAGAGCTTTATATGTGAGGAGAAGAAGTTTAAATTCTATTCTATATATATATATATCTATTCTATAAATTTAACAGGGAGTCAATGAAACTGTTAGATCTCATCAGAACGAGAATTACAGTAGTCCAATGTTAAAGTAACAAATGCATGGAGCAGTTTTTCTGCATCACTCTGAGACTGGAAGTTCCTAATTTTAACAATATTACGAAGGTGAAAGTAGGCAGTGAGTCAAAGGACAGATCCTGGTCATAAAATAACTCCAAGGTACCGATATAATCGAAGCTAAGGTAATGCCATCAAGAGTAACTAGCTTCACGGTGTCTTTCTGAGGTCCAAAGACAACAACTGAATTGAGTTGAGTTAAAAGAAGTTGACCAGGACTTTATCATACTTGTAGTCCAGCCAACTTAATGGTTTCAAATGTGTGTTTTATGCTTGAGATCTTTACTGCAGAGCTACATCAGGTGATTATGAATATAGCTCAATGTACACAATGAGTTGTGTGCATGCCAGATGGTGTGGTAAATAGTTTTCTTGTCAGATCTTTTCCATTGTCTTTTCTGTGGCTGCTTTGTGTGTCTTGTATGAAGCCCAGAAATCGTCCGACCTGTTAAAGCTGCTTGTATTTTCTTATTGTCTGCCTTACTGCAGGTCTGCCTGCTTCGTTTCCCTATAAAATGTCTGCATGTAGCGCTCTCTGAGCCCAGCAGGTCTAAGTTATTCTGAATACATTTTGTTTTTCAGATTTGTGAGTCTGCCTCCTGGAGAAATTCTCTGTTTCTGACTGTTTTACTGACATAACGGCTGCCGCCGTTTTTTTCTTGCTCTACACGACCCTTTGCACATCACATTCATCTGTCTGCTGTACATCTAGAGCACTTCTGAGGCAGCTGTGCAGACCCCCTTTACTCTATGTAATGGTTCACTTCTTTTCTTTATATTGATAACGTTGCAGCACACAGATGTGATTGAACACATCCAGCTCACAGACGCTGACTTTCCTCCTGCTTTCACAGTGATACTGACTGTCTCACCTTCCATATTTTGGCCACTTTTTGTAGCACACACCTGGCCCCTTGCATCGACGCAAACAACAGAAATATGTCACGCATCCCTGTGAAGTGTCTGTTTCCACAGCTGTGTAGATGTTTTATTTCAACATACAGAAATGTGCTGAGTTTCTTTTGCTGTAAAATTAAGAAATATATATGTTTGGTTGAGTTTTTACTGTGAAAAACGACCATCCTCCTCCCACCGGACAATGAGCATGTTATGTTAGCATGCAATGAATACTTAATACACTTGCAGGGGACCTCATTAATTGTTTTTCATAATTCTTTCTATCTAACTAACTCTTATTCCCATGTCTCATAGAGCACAGTGCATTAAGGGCCGGCACCACCAGATTACGAGGCTGCATACCGACACAAAGGCAAGGAAAGCTGCGGCTCTTCGTGCTGCATGGGTTGCTCTTTCTCTGAGAATCAGTTTGAAAGAAAAGTTATTCAGATACAAACTCCTGACAGTGAATCATTATCTTCATGAAATACTGAAAAATGAACAGCTATGTGATCCAGATGCATCACTTCCAGATGTTTTTACCTGTCTTGTGAGTGTTTTTCTATACCGCTGCAGTTTTACAACAAGTTTGGCACCACTGACTAACCAAAGAACATTTAAGCTCTAACACAGAGCTCTGATGATTTAAACGTGATTTAAATTACCCGATTTTCCATTCAGGTCAGGAAACAACCAACCAACAACAGCAGTTCCTCCTGTCGTGGCTTAAAGGTGCTGCAAAAGTAAATGAACACTTTAAGTGTCCCATGGATGGTTTTTGGGTTGTTTATTTTGTTTCTGTGGAGTTTGAGATGTTCAACCTCCTGTTTTATCTTTAAACCCGTTCTTGTTTCACAGCAGCTCTCAGTTTGCTGATTGCTCCACACTTGCGTTTAGTTCCCCCAGTATTTTTTCATCTTTGGTTTTCTCTGTTGCGACTTCCTCATCACTCACTCTGCACCTGCTGATGTTCTGCTGCCAACTCCTGGCTTGTGTTTTGGGCTGTTTCTTCCTGAATGAATTGTTTTGTCAGTACAACTGCCACTTGTGAGTCCTAATTTGGGTCCTCTGAGAAAATTCCACATTGAATCACTTAGATTTATTAACCAAAAAAACGCTGATGCTAACACAGTGAAGGACAGTGTTAAGTGTTGAGCTAAAACTCTGCACCCTGACACGCCAGAGGGTTTGTTTATGGAGGATCAACAGGAGCTTTAAAAACAAGTACAGAAGATTTCAGGTGGATTTAGTCACAGATCTTCGGGTGACCTGAGTTGAAATCATTTTAGAACCATTTTTCCTATTTAATTTCCACGCATTTTAAGACCAAAAAGTTCCTAATAAAAATAAAAAAGAGAAGAAGAAACGAAAAGGCTTAAAACACCTCTTCAGCTCTGTGTTGATATGTGATGCCAAGAGGCCCAGACACCTGGGGCCTGAGATCACACCATCCCGTCTGCTTGTCTCATAGCCCCGATGAACTGACACAGATCCAGTCTGCAGTAGTAAATACTCCACTCCATTATATCTTTGTTTCCAGCCTGTGTGTCTTTCTCTCAGCCTGCAGCAGCTCCTGCTGTTTGAGTCTAAAGGTCTCGGTCATCCTTCGAACACAACATGTTTCCATTTGTTCTGTCTGGCCTGGTTCTGCTCTCTGCAGCTCGACATGCTCGCCTCTCAGCTGTCTGCTGTTTCACCTGTGGAGAGTCTTTCTGTTCTTGGCAGCTGACTTCACTCCAGCCTGCAAGGAGTTTACAAAGACACTGACACTGTTTCCCAACATACGAGGAGAGCTCAGGTCTGTTCTGAGGTCTGCCTTCCCTTACAGCCTGCACACACCCACAGATGTTAGTCACTTCATGGAGGAAGGTTCTGATTACATGGCATGAGTGATCCCCATGTTTGTTCGTATTTCCTTTCCTTCACCTTGCAGTCATTGAGTCCACCATGAACTCCTCTGTATACCACAGAATGTCAGATCAGAAAAGGGAGTTCAATCCCATCTAACCCAGTATTGTACAAACATTTTACTCTTTTTAACTTTGCTGTCAGCTGATAACTTGTAAGTCTAGTGATAAGATTGCCCCCTTTCATATGGGTGACCCGGGTGATCCCTTTGGATAAAAGCGTCATAAACATGAACGTAACGTTACCCATAAAAAATCCCACATAGTTTAGCTTAAATGTAAACTTATTCATGGGTACAGGTAGGAATCACATCACATGGAAAATGATGCCATTTTACAATCTTTGAGACATGGAAAAACTACTCTTAATACATTTTGGGTAAAATTAGGCTTGTGTATAGGGATGCTAACAGAGTTTTGTATCTGCATCAACAGATTTATTTGCCAGTTCAGTGTTTTCAATCATCACAATCAGCACTTTTAATGAACCCAGAATATGAATTCTGATGTTTTGGGTCAAGAATTCCAAAGCTTTAAGGTTCACAGCAAATTGTTTTCTTCACATTTGCTTTCTGCTGAAATGCAGCTGACCTGCAGCAGCAGCTCTGCTCATGTCCACAGCAGAGTGTGTTGAAGGGGTAGACTGAGGCAGCAAAGGTTCTTAAGAGTTAGTATTTACTGTTATCTGAAATATTAAGTTAAACGCAGCTACTCCCCTCTGTTCAAACATGTCATGTGCAAAATACCTTCATGTAAAGGTAGCTGAGCTAAAGAGAGTGAATGCAACAGAACCTCCCAAAATAAGCTATCAGAGCAACAAACACAAAAAGCACCTCAAAGCGAAAAAATTAAACATAACACAAAAGAACAGGAACAGCTGTTCACAGATCATGAATCCACAAAGCAAGAATAAAACAGACCAACTGAGCATGCATGAATTACCCATACAGCCTTCGACTTGACAGAGGAAGAAAGATACAAAGTAGAAAAGGTTGTAAAGTCAACAAGGTTGTCTGATGCTTTCACATCAGGTGAAAATCTGTCTGCTGCTGGACTCGATGCTTTGATTTGGATCCTTTTAGCTAAACTGAGCTGAATAGTTTGAATAAATGACCAAAAAAAGAAAATAACAAAAGGCCAAATCCCTTTTCTCTTGAAAAATCAGAGCAAATTCATGTCAAACATTTGTGCTCAGACAGTTCTGTGATTTCTGTACAAGCTTTTTCTTGCACAGAAAGCAGCCAAGGACGAGCTGGTTAGACGTTCTAATGTGAGAGTGAAATAAACACTTTTATCAGGGAACCTTGAGAAGTTCTCAGAAAGCATGAAGTTTTGTTTTTTTTATCACTTTGCCCTTGTCTGAGCTGAGAGTCTGCTCCATACCGCAGGAGAAGCCTGTCACAATGAGGTCAACGCCCCCAGCAGCTTCCACACCATCAAAACCCTCAAGCAGAAACACAAAGACGCTCCAGAGGGCACACCCAGTCGGGGTTTAAAGGGCATGCTCTGTTCAGCTTTGGTCCCGAACCATGCTCAGTGCAGCCTCAGAGAACATAAATGATCACTGAATAAAAATTACAGCTGGATTCAGCCAATTCTCTAACCGCCTTCATTTTATTTCAGCCGAATTTCTGCATAAAAGCTGGAAGAGAAGCAAAATGTATGCATTTTACAGCTAAATGTCTGCATTTCATGCAGTAAATACAGTCACAAGATGAAACTGTTATTCAAAATGGATGACTGCAGTGTTAACGGATCATTTGGACAGTCTGCAGAGAGGTGAAGCTATTTTTTTCTTAAAAGAACACGACTGTCCAATAACAGCCCGACAGCTGTACTGATGCACCGTGGTGTCATAGGTCTTTGAATAGAGTTCAGGAGATGAAGTCTTTGAACAGAAACAACACAAAGAAGGAACCAAAAAGCATTCTCTGCCTCTGAGTTGCTCGTTTCAGTTTATATGAAAAGAAAAATGAAAGAACATCCTTCAGTTTTAATCATTTCATAATTATCTTTGACAATACAGCTGATCATAAATATCTGAACATACTGTCCTATAGATATTCACCTGAGGAGCAGATTTCCATCTCATATTCTCAATAGACGACCACATGGATTATTTGTGTCTCTCCTTTTTTTACCCTGATTTTTGGGCTTTTTTTATAAGACCTACGAGCTGCTCAGTTTTTCTTTACATTGATGCACATAAGGGAAAACAGGCATAGTTCAGTGACCCAGAAGATAAAAAGTTTGTTATTTTGTCCGGTCTCTCCCACAAACACATCAGGCTGCAAACTTGTGATGAAAGAAGTTCTGCATCATTCTCTACTGTGGACGGGTCAGGACTGCAGACAGGCCAGTCCAGCACCCTCGTCTTCCTCAGCCATGCCTTTGTAATGTGTGCAGAATGTGGTTTTACATCGTCTGGTTGAAAAATGCACGGACGTCCCTGGAAAAGATGTGGTCTTGAAGGCAGCATATGTTGCTGTAAAAGGGATCAGAGATCACGGTTGTCCAGCTCAGGCTTTCTCCCTTGTCCTTTACACACTGAAACTCCTCCAGATTCTTTGAATGCTTTAATGATATTCTGCACTGCAGAGGGAGAAATATGCAAATCCCTTCCAATCTTTCTTTGAGGAACATTGTTTTTAAACACTTCAGTGATTTTCTCACACATTTGTGGACAAACTGGAGATCCTCTGAACATCTTTGACCGTCAAAGACTCACCCTGTCATGGAGGCTACTTTTGGACCAAATCATGCATCCGGTTGAATAGTCAAAGATATTATCTCTTATCATCTTTTCCTCGGCTCTCCCCTTTGACTTTGATGGGAAATGTGATGGAGCATTAAGTAAAGATTGTAAAAAAAATTCTTTAAATGAGAATCCGACCAAACAGATACTCAGCGATGATGTGGGTCTGCAGCACTGAAACTACAAATAATCAATAAATATTCTAAAAAAAAAAGATACTTTAGATACTCTGTCTATAAGAATCTCATCACATTGTTACATAAAGGTCATCTCGTATATTGGAGATACAACAGAACATTGCCTCATTATCAAAGTCTGTACTAAAAAATGTAAGGAACATTTAAAAAAGTGGAATATCGTGTTGTCACAGGCTGCTCGCACTCATCCTCCTGTCCTCATACTTATCCACATGAATCACAGTTAGTATGACTGGATGAAAATTATTAATTGTCACTATAAAGTTTGGGATTGTGTGACAAGATGGTCCAGAATATTCTCTGCCAAAGAGGAGCTTGAAGGGAGCATTAGAGCTCCTTTCCTCAGCATTTGGAGAATTCAAACAGCTTGTCCGGGTCATTTTGCTCAGTTCTGAAGGTTCCAAAACAAAATAGACTTTTTAACTGGACCCCATGATTATGATCACCTGTTTAAAATAACATAATTATTTTGTTTTGACCTCATTATGAGCCCAAAATAGTCCCATCCCAACTTATCGGGATGTGTTGCAGGTCTGAAATGTGAAAATGGATGTATGATAACAAATTAAATGCGTTTAACACGCGGACCTGACTTTTTCTGTCGAGTTAAAAAGCCTCTTTACTTAGGCTGTTTTCCTACAGTTGTCTTTTGTTGGTTGAGATTATGTCACTCAGTTTTGTTGCTCAGAGAGCTGTGTGACATGTACAACCTCTTCTGACATTAGCGGCTCCTTCTGACTGCTGGCTGCAGTTGTTCTTGGACCACCTGTGAAAACTTAAATGTGTTGGAGTAACTTTTACCTTTGGGGAAGTTCCCGAACACTGATTGTGTTCAGTTGGTGTTGCAGGTGATGAGCCTAACAGTCCGTCTTTGTGACAGGTGCATATGTAAATAAGCGTGGTGGCACATGTGTGGACTTTTTGCACTCTTTGATCCATCTGGCTCAGTGCTGTCAGTCAACTCTGACGTGCTGAGAATCCGAAGCGACTTCGCTGTGTCACACAGAACAAAACCCGCTTCAGCCTTTGCTGTTGTGATTGTGTTATAATGAGCAGCGACTGGAGGCCACGGTGTGTCACCAGTGTTGAACCGTGACTGTGTGTGTGTGTTGATGGAGGAGCTGAGCCTGTTTCTGCTGTTCTCTAACATAAATCACTGAGAGTCAGAGCATCAGCAGAGATCCTGTCTGTGCGTCTGTCTGTCCATCATACCTGCCCCCTTCCCCTCCCTCCATCCTTTCATGCTCTCTGCTCCGTCTGTTTGCAGCGGTGGTGTCGCTCTCATCCTCACGCCACTCCATGGGAGCATGGCGCCCCCCGGAGGTCAATCATTCCACCTCATCTCCAACACCTCTTCCTCTTGCAGCAGCATGGGGCACATCATGAATATTTCACCAGGCTTAACTCCACTTAAAATATGCATTCTAATTGGGCCTAAGTGCCGAAGCTCCACTCTAAGTAGTATTCCTGATTTTTTCCTCCACTTTCGTCTCTGACACGTTCCATATGCTTCACAGACTTTGTTAATGTTGCTTACTGATCCGTTTATTCCTCCTGCTGAATTTTGGGGAAACTTGTCACATTGAAGCAGACCATTCTGATTCACAGTGACATTGTATCCTGCAACACGGAGGCAGAGGGGAGACGGACATCCACCTCGCTCATGACACTTCCACACACAAGGAAAATCTCTATCAGAATGCAAGTTTACAGTAGAGCCCACTGAGTACAATTTAAAGTAATATGGGATTCATTGTCTGGCTGCAGATTACTATTTGTTAACGTACATTTTGCCTTTCAAATTATCAACCACAATGATTATTAGACTAATTAGACTCACTGACAGACCCTAAATCAGCTTCTGTTGATTTCCCCAATATCTTGGACTCTATTCACCTCCTTTCTGCATTTGAGCTTTTTTCACCCTTACTTTTTCGTCTTTTTAACCTGTTAATTGCCTATTTATAGCAAGATTAATGTACTTTGCAAAAGTGTTCTAGTACCTCAGCTTAAAAAAACTTTGGACACTGTATAAAATGTGATAATTTGCACATCTCATATCCCGATATTTTGTTCACAACAGAACATAGAAAATGTAAAATAGAAAATGTAGAACATGTAAAATCTTGAAAGTGAGAGATTTTACTGTTGCATGAAAAATATTAGCTTACCTTGAATTTGATGGCAGCAACACGTCTCATAAATGTTGTGACAGGTCCACAGCTCCATCTTTTAACAACAGTCTGTAAACAACTGGGAACCGAGGAGACCAGCTGCTGGACCTCTGGGAGAGGAATGTTGTCCCATTCTTGTCTGATGGAGGATTCGAGCTGCTCTGCAGCTCTGGGTCTGATGCAGTGATTTCCAGGACAGAATCATGTCAAATTCAATGCTGCCTGAGGGCCTGAAGATCACGGACACACAGTTCTGATTTATCAGATGAGTCCCTTGTTTCACAGAGACGTTTCCAGATTCTCTTAAACATTTTATATTATGTTCTGTAGATGATAGAATGGTGAAAATCTTCACAATCCCACACTGAGGAACATAATTCGTGCATGCAGGGTCATTTTTGCAGACTTCTTAACCTCTGTTCGTCGTTACTGAGACTCTATAAAGTGTTCTTTTTATACCCAATAATGTTGCTGATCTGGTGCCAACAAATGTGAATCCTCAAACTTGTACCTAAACAGCACCTGTAATCATTTATTCTTCTACATACCCTTTATGACGTGAATATGGTTATTCAGCTGTGCTAAAGGACCTACTGCACAAATAGATATAAGCAGCTCATTCTAAGGTAATAAAAATATTAGAATTTATTTAGGAAATGAATAATATTCTAACTGAAACAGTTCTCTTATATTCTTGCTATTGTTAGACACTGTAACTTTAAACCCAAGGTTTGAGTAATCACAGCTTTCAGCCTTGTGAGGCACTGACGGTAATATGAATGTGGTAATCCAGTTTTAGCACATTAGCAGCTGTGCATTGAGAGCACACTTAACCTGAAACCAATACCGACTAGAAGATCATCTGATGAGCATTTATTCAAGTTACAGCTCCTTCATTTTCTGGCTTTTAGATTCCACAGTCATTTCTGCAGAGAGAAACGTCCTTTATTAATTTTGTGGAACAGAAAATTAAATGTCACAGAGATTTGCAGGATGTTACACAGCCTGGGGAGGAGAAGGTGGTTTTTGGCTGATGCATTAAAACACGTGCTGCAGTTCTCATGATGTTTGGAACCCACACATGTCATCATAAAACAATAAAAACCAGAGTGAGAATAACCAACTGCAGAACAGGACCAACAGCAGCATCACCTGCAGTTTTGGTGACACTGTTCAAAGTAGATTATTGAATCATTTAAAGGCAAATATTTGCCGAAACACAATAAAAACTTCTGAATTCCTTAATCATAAGTTAAACCGCTATGAATGATGTGAAGTCAGCGGCCAACAATTCAAAAGAATGAAAGTAAACTGACATTAGTGTTTTGTGATAGGGCAGCAGGAAGATAGAAAGGAAATCCTTTTAGCCTCAGTGCCTCTTCATGCTTGGTCTGCATGCAGTCAGTGGACTCAGTTTGCTTCTTTAAACAACGAGACGCGGACACGTTTCGGACATGCACATTATAACATGAGGATGACCTCCGGACAGCAACGAGACGAGAGCTGCTTTGTTTGTTGTGTTTGGCTGAACAACATGAGGAAATTAACGCTGTGTGAGCAACTGTTTGATGAGAACAGGAACCAGGATGGGCAGAGGCAAACATAAAATCTTTTAAAGATCCATGAAACCGTGCAGTCAGTGACTTTCATATGAAAGCTGAGCTCCATGTTTGAATCTGCTGTACTTTGGACTAAATAACCAACTCATGCCCATATCATGACCGATACACACTCATGTGGCACTTTATTAGCTAAAACCTTCATGAAATTTCATCTCCTGTGAGATTTAAAACCATCTTAGAGGGGTGTTGATTTAGCTGAAAGGTTATTTCGGATTTAGCAGCTTTTGTTCCCGTATAGGAATAGAAAAAGTTTTATTTTACTGTGTCATTTATATCACGAAGGCAGGCTGAATAACACAAACACTGTTTGCAATGCAGTATGGTTCAGCAGAACCACTCTCCCAGGGCATCAAATTCTGCAGATTTGTCACAAGAAATGTGTGTCCTGAACCGCTAAACGTGGGAATAACTGACCCACAGCAGAAGCTTTGAAAGATAAACTAACAAGAAGAGAGACGGTGGGGAAACATCACAGAATGCACAACCATAATTCTTGACTTTGAATCTCATATATGCATTTTTTTCCACCCATTGTTTTAAGTTTGATGCGCCTTCTGTGTTGATTCTCTGCTGAGTACTGTACTGTTCTGAGCTGCCCCAGGTGGAGCCCCAGGTGGAGCCACAGATGATGTTCGACATGACAAACAACCCGATCTCACACCAGAAGATGCAACTGCTACGTTAGTCCACATTGCAAAGCGTTGTGGTGTCGAAATGAGGGTTCAAAGTGAGTAAAATGCCTTTAAGTATAATGCATTTCAATTGAAATGAACATTTATTGAAATTTATGTTGATGCACATTATAGCCATGCAGGCAGGTCCAAAGTAATCCAACACACAGGTCCTGACATCTTTGTGGTTGTTCTCTGGAGTTCATAAGAAGACTTAAAACTCTTTGTTCTACATGTACTCGGAACCAGAGTACCTGGTGACATTGCCATTATTTGTTGCCTCACCACATCTCTCCACTGATGAGGTTCCTGGTCGCATCCATCATACCATCCATCTTTGACGTCTTGCTAACTAACAGTTCAGACATTCAACACTGTTGATTTCACCACAAATGCTTACATGGCCTTAGGAGGAGGGGGCGTAAGTAGACTCCGATGCTGGAAACCTGAGATTGTAAAATGTGCACAACTAACTGTTTGGGATCCAAACAAAGAAGAAAATGTTCAGCGGAAGCTTTGTTTATATGTGTGGACCAGCTAAGATCAGCTGTGAATCTCAGACATGAGCTGTTGTGAATTGTTGCATCAAACTGCACCCTGAACTGGGTTAAGTGAATTAACCCAATTAAGATCGAAGGAGGCGGAGAGGTGATGCAGGTGATAATTGGATGATGCATCCATCCATTTTCTGTACCCACTTAACCCAATTCAGGGTCGTAGAGGGCTGGAGACCATCCCAGGTGTGGCTGAGAGAGGGAGGATACACCCTGGACAGGTTTGCCAGTCCAAACGACCATGCATGCACACTCACTCACTCCAAGGTTCAATTTAACCTAACATGCATGTTTTTGGACAGTGGTTGGAAGCCGGAGAACCCGGAGAGAACCCACGCATACATGGGGAGAACATGCAAACTCCACACAGAAAGAACCAGCCGAGATTATGGATGCATCAGTCTGTTCTACTTTGATATAGTGAAGTGTACATATTAAAATCGATTGTTATATGGTTTAGAGTTTAATCATTACACGACGCACTTTGCACTGTTGGGTGCAGTTTGGTGAAACTTTGTTAATTTTGCGTGAAAAAGGTATCTATTTGCAAATAAATTAAAGTCAAATTATTCTCACTTATAATATTAAAGAGCAACTGTGGAAGAGATAAATTCAGACTAAATTAACTCTATTAATTTGATGTAGCCTGTCATTAGAGGCTTTAGGGATTTTTCAAAGAGGAATGTCATCAAAGGAATATCTTCTTCAGGAATTGAACTTTTTAATGAAAAAGACAAATCAACAAAAAAATGGAATTTAGGGCAGTTTTTCTTTAGGTCTTCCCACGCCTCTGGAGTGGAGCTTGAAAAGAAATCTGCCTCAAAACAAACCTTGTTATTGCAAAGCAACCTGGGAAAACCGTTTCTCTGTGGAGTTACTGTTGTGTGCCGTGGCACCGACGGCGTGGACAGGGGGGTCCCCGGGTCTGTACATCTGTCTGGATGTGAATAATGATCAAAACTGCGGCACAATTTGGACACAAACACATCACAGCAGCATTTTAGCAGCATTCCTGTCACACTTACAACGACATCGTCACACACTCCCAATTTCAAGCTTGCTTTGTTTGAGCGCACCCACACACACACATATATATACACACGGGGGGGGTCCACTATGGTTTGGAGTAGAAAGAGACTTGCTGTTGGTTTTCATCCTCGCTGTCGCCGTAGTGACCGAGCTGCTTTGATCCTGTTCTCCACTACATCTATTTTGCTTTCTCCTCTTCTCTCCCTGCTCTGAAACATAATGGATGGCGGTGAGTCAGGCGCAGCGCTTTGTTGCCATGGCAATGGCAAAAGAACTAATAACCTGGTGGCGAGCAGATAAGGCCGTGAACAGAGGGAGAGGATGGAGACACAATGGAACACAAAGTGGGTGAGCATCATTACTGTGAGTATTCATAAATATCAGCAGCAGACTTGAACTGAAATGACACATCCCTGAAAACAAAGTCCAACACTGCGTAACCTGAGAAATGGATTACCAACCTGCGGCTCCAAGGGCCAACTCAGGGGTCACGGACACCCCCGAGTTCACTCACTGGTTGTTTAGGTGTGAATAATTCCATTCATCCCAGGCATATATTGGAAGTAAAAGGTAATTAACTGTTATCATGACCTCATCTTGAGCTCGATGTCAAAATGTACTTGGTAATAAAGTGTAATATTGTATTTCTAAAAATAATGAGGCAGGAGCTCATGTGCTGCATAAAAAAGTGTAAAAAGTGTTTGCGTGCGTGTATTGACATCTTGTGTTAGCTGGATGTACAAAGAAATAGATCATATATTTACCATTAATTCCACTCATACAGTACATAGTATATTTGTAGATGTATAAATGATATATTGCTCCATCCTTTGTTTTATAATTTAGACTAAACTATTGAAAATATTTGTAGTCATTTATATTTAGACATTAAAGTCAGTCATATTGTACAGGATAGGTTCAAAGGAGAGAACTTAAATGATAATAATTATGCTAAGTTTAAACCTATTCATCAGTGTCGACTGAGCTAAGATTCAGGACAAAACAGCTTTCCAAAACACCTGAAATTCCCACTTTTGCTTCAGATGTCTGAATATAAATATACAGAAACTGTAGGCAAGAGACACAAATTTAATACTGAAAGTTTCTGGTTTCTGTTTATAGTCGAAGTCAGAGTGACTGAGCATGTGTGGCTTTAATTGCACACAGGTAAAATGTGGCCAATGTGCAGATGAGAACCATTCTATCGTGATATTTCACGACAATCTTTTTTTATTGTGTCCTACAGGGAATCCAGCACTACTTGAAGTTTATACTATTTCAGACTATGATGCTGATGAAAGGCTAGAGTTCTGCTGTGAGGCTTTACCTTTCAGTGACTCTCTGCCAGAGACAAAGCAGTGTTGGAAGAGGAAACAGCCTTATTCCTCAGGAAGGGAGCAATAATGACAGAGCTGCAGAAGTCTTTCTTCTCTGTTTGTGTGTAGCTGTTGATATTAACTGTATACAGCAGCATGGAGGTTTAAAGTGAACATATTATCGAAAAAAAACACATTTTCTGTGCTTGAGGGCATATATTTGGGTGGTCGGAGGGATTATCAACTGAAAACTCCAACATAACGCAACCTTGTCACTTTGTTTGGCTCCACTTTGGTGTGAAAATTTGTCATTCAGTTACATCACAGTAGCAGCTCAGAGGATAATCAGCTTCCTCATCTTTAGATTAGATTAGAGTAGATTAGATTCTACTTTGCACATGTCACTGATATAAGCAACAAAATGCACCTCCATCCACAACAAAAAAATCAAAGGCAGAAAACATTTGACAGAAGATAGTCCTTCGGACTTCGTAACATGTTACCAATATAATGATGCATTCAAGTATCGTATCATATACAGAGATGTAAATTCAAGTCATCTAAATTCAATTCTTATTATCAAATGTAAATCCTGTTTTTTTAACAATAGCTGACTTTCTGACAGATGACATGGAGACGTTACACAGATCATGTTTCTGCAGTGAATATCTAGCTCAACTGAAAGGCTAAACTGTCCCACCTGAACCGAGATCAAATGGGTGTGAGCCTATAACAACACACACACTTCGAGGGTCAACAGAGAGTGTATGCTGGCTGTGGGGGAGGTCTTGAGTGATGGATGCACTTTTAGATGTCTTCCTGCTCCTCACTTGATGTCGGTGTTTTCAGAATACTTCCAGGTTGATGCCGCTGAAACACCTCCTCGCTTTGATCTCAGCTCTTCATCTTCGTGTTGAAGTTTGTGCGCGGCAGGGGGAGCATGAGCTCCCAGACAGTGGAAAAATCCCACTTAACCTCTGCTTTGCACACACAAAGCTTGTGCTTGAATGATCCAGTGGCAGAGTTTTACTTTATTGGGGTTTTGTCTGCATGCCCGGATATATTTCAACTGTTCTACAAACATATTGTGCACACTCCGTTCACTAAAATCATGCTTTATGTGTTGGTACAGTGCAACACTTTACATTTATTTAAATCACGATGGCTGACTGGGACAATGCACAACATAAGCATACAGTGTCGTTACCTGTTGAAGGTCTGTGCCTTTCCTCCAATAAATAAGTATTAGGTACATAATTGACTCAGGGAAACATGACCTGAATGGGTGCCTCAGACCGGCCCACTCAGACAGTCTCCTCATGCCTTACATCTGACTCTTCCTCACTTGTTAAATTTGAGCATTCACATTTCTGCAGCATGGCCCCTGCCGGTTGATTATCTCCAGGTAAACTCCAGGAAGATGCTGTTGGTATCAGGTTACAGAGGGTGAAAAAAAGGCTGTTTTGGTAATACATTTTGAAAACATGCTTCAACATTATCATTATTACTGTCTGAACTAGATGTTCAGAAGAGTTCAAATTGTCATTGAACATGTGGAAGTAATCTAAATCAAACAAACAGGTCATGTATCTCAGGGGTCTGAATTCATTTGGCATGAAAAGAGAAGAGATGATCCCTCACAGTAAACATAAAGAAATGTTCAGATTGATCCTTGGAACTGTTTTCTATCTGCTTTCACTCTTACTGTCACCCTGCACTCTGCTCTGTGTAATATAAAGTAATCTTCAAAAAGAAAGAGTGTTAGTGTGAAGGAAATGTCAAATATTCTCTATAGAGGAAGAATTATTGAGACGTGGAGTCTATTTCTGACCTCAGAGGAGATGTGAGATGAACGTTAGCGCCGAACCGCTGGTGTCACGACCCGTAATCGTCCAATCTGCCGAGCGTCAGGCAGAGCGAGCGTGAGCAGTGAGCTGTTTGTTGTTGTTCTGAGCTGGAGGTCGAATGTGTGAATAATCCAGCCCTGCAAGAGCACTGGCCTGATGGCTGATATCCAGAAGCTTCCAGCTCATTTTCTAACGCACAGAAAGAGAAATCATAGCAGCAGCCTGAAATATGAATAAATATTCCAAAACACAGACAAATGTTCCCTCGAATGTTCCCAAATAATTATATTCTGCATTATACCTGTTGTTACTCACAAAACTGCTCCAAATGAATCCATTTTACATCTATTTCACAGCCTCGACCACAGGCATCGCTTTACTCTGTATACCCAAAGCATACCTACCCCCATGCACTGAACCTGACCCCAGGCTCACTTTGGGAGTCACAGGACCACATGCCCTTTCTCTATATCATTTAAGACTGGTCCTAACCAGGTTCTGTAGGCTTCTCTAGGGTTAGGGTTAGGGTTAGGGTTAGGGTTAGGGTTAGGGTTAGGGCCTGGCTCCATGGGTAATTCCTAGTTTCCTGTTCAGAGTAAAATAACTTCTTCACTTCAGGCTGTTATTTCAGTTGCCCCTACCAGTTGCACTTTGCCCCCAAACATATAACCCTTACAATCACAATTACCTTTGTTCATTGCCATTTATTCTTCATTGTTTGTGCCAAGTTCAGGAATGTTTTTTCTTTCTTAGTTTTGTATTTATTTGAATGTCCACCCTCTTTCAATAGGAAAGTTTTGTGTATGACAAACCATCAGCCCTCCACCACCGTGCTTGACAATTGGTATGAGGTTTTTGTGCTGATATGCTGCTTGGATTTTACCAAATGTGCCACTGTGCATTATGACCAAACATCTCGATCATAGGTGGGTCACAGAACCCCTAATCGCTTTGTGTAAAGCTCCACTTTCTAAGTATGATTAGGATAATACAACGAGCATTTCTCTACCAGAACAGATGTCATTCTCAAGGGTTCTTTAACAGCGCTTTCAATCATTCATGTTTCCATTTTTTTGACTTCCTGGTTGGATTTAACTGAAAACTTTGCTTGGTTAGAGTCAGGAAGCGATCATGGTTTGGACTAAAATACATTCTTTTTACCATCTCCACAATTTTAACTCTTCACATGCAATTTCTTTCATGGCCACAAGAGGGCCACAAGAGGTGACTGATTCTGCAAACAAAATCTAAGGGATTTTCAGCCTGCAAAAGCAGCTCATGGGGATTTGAGAACAGTCTCAAATAATGACATAGTGTAATGTGTCATGTGTTGTTCATCTGAGGTTGTCCTCACCTCATTTTAAGACCTTTTAAGAGTCATATCCTGACACATAAAACCTTGGAATCAAAGGAATGTGTACTTAGTGTTTTTTGACATGAGTGTACCTGCCTGTACAGCACTTTCAGGTTTAGTTAAGTAAACGTTTGTGATTTTTTTCACCCACTTTTGTCTGTGTTTCAGTCCGTTTTTGGGTCATTTCCACTCCAACCACCAACCCTGACTTATGTATGCACATAACTCATCCATAAGCCTTTATCCATGTGAGCTGATATTTACAATGGAAGACTGTGCAGCAAGATGTGTGTAAATTCTACACACTTCAGGCTGTGTGTAGAACAAATCAAATATGTTGAGGTGAAGAATTAATCATGACTAGAATTCACGTCTAATATATATACCTCTATCAATATTCTGGACTCTTATTTCTACTGGTGAGGATGACTGCTCCGACTTTGTTGGAGACCTTGCAGATACATTTCTGGTTTCACATTTTGCAGGGTCCTTTGAACATGATCTGCAGTCTTTGTTACTTCTATTTATTTAGTCGTCTTTTTCTATTCTAGATTCAGAAATGAGGTCACCAATGACAGCACTTTTTCATTTGTAACTCCTCGATGCCCCTGATGCGTTCACCAGTCTGAATGTGTGTACAACAGAGAAAAACTGCTGCATGTGTAGAATGAGTAGTGCTGTATGAGCATGTTTGTAAATGTGAAACACCTCGTGGAACACTCTGTAGAATCAAACCAAAGCTAAAACATGCTTTTTTCTTATTTGCTACCGTTTCATTGACTTGTCTGCTGAGTTGTGGCTTTCGCTCAACTGCAGGGACACAGGGCAGGCGGATTGGTTCAGGGAACAGTGCCAGGTGAGGCTGATTGGCACAGCTGTGCTGCATTTCTCAATCAGTCTGGACCCTTTATGTGCGTGCTTTGACACTGGCGACAGTCCTGGACAACAGCCTCACTGGCAGACACAGGTCTCCTGCCTGAGAGCCTCCATCATTAGTGGTAGAAAGTGTGTGTTTGTGGGCCTCTGCTGGCCACCTGTTTAAGAGGAGTCTAAAATAATGAAAAAAATGGGTTCGTTAAGAAGCACCTTGCATGTCATTAACAGCCCATTTATATTCTGTTTGTGGCAAAAGATAGGAGTGGATGTAGGCTTGTGTATGTCAATTTCCAATGATTGAAATGTATTGACAACACGTATTGAATGACGAATCTGATGAAAATGTGATAGATATTTGTTCCAATGTGTATACACACAGCAATACTGAGTTTACACTTAAGTTTGGAGCCCATTGTGGGAACCTGAAATGCTTTTAATAATTTTCACAAAAGAAAACTTTGATCCAAAGCACATGTTCTGAACACATTCCAGGATGACCACATCAGACCAGAACTCAGGGGATATAAGAACTTGTGAGACTGAGCAGTTCAGGACCCAGTTACTTTGTTAATGTTAACACATGTTCATTGTTAATTTGTATTTTTTGGAATTTTTTCCTTTGACTGCTCGATTGCCATAGCGTCATTGACTTCCAAGAATCCTCAAAAACCCTGAAGACTGATGTTGCTTCCCTTTCAACTGCAGTGAACCGCTGGATTAAAGCAGACACTGGAACTGATAGTGTGTATATCGGAGGTGACCAAGAGTAGAAAGTGCAGCAGCACACTTACCTTCAGTGTAATCTGTCTTCAGGAGGTTCTTCATCAGCACTGAACATGCAGCTCGGTGGACTCACTGACAGCCAAGCACACTGGCACATTGTCTACTTTCTGATAACACGATGGGAGAAATATTCAGCCGAGCAGATCCGCCTCACACTTCAACTCTCTCTGCTGTTCTGACCTCCATCTTACTTTCACAGTGAAAGGACCTGGAAATCTCTGAAATATTTAACACACATTACAATGAAAGGTGCATTTATTTGAGTGTGTCTGAGCCAGAAACTAATGAAAAGATTCCCAGGCTTTGGCATTTGAGACTGCACATAAAAAGCCAGAGAAAAATGGAAGCTTTCACTGCGGCTATTTGTTCAGCATATCAAAGAGCTGCAGACGCCCCTTTTCTTTTTCTCTCTGCTCTCATTTAGCCTCATCTGAAATGAGTTTAGTACTTACGCATGTAACTATCCAAATTCAATTTTCTGTGGATATTTCTAATGTAGTGCATACATTAAAATAAATGTATTTGCACATACGCGAGCAGAGCTGAATAGCCTGAAAAGAGAAACTCCTCCTGTTGGGCTTGTTACCCTTACGCCTGGACTCGGGCTGAGAGCAATTAATCATATTTTTGCTTTGGGTTAGAATACTGATTTCCTTCTCTCACAAAGGAAATGTAATATTATCAGAGCTGGAAATTCATCCAGCAGTAGGTACAGTGGCTCTGAGGCATTCTGCTCCCCATCGAGCCAAGTGCCATAAAATAATGTGGGCAGAGCTGGAAGACAGACTGGCTGTTGCTCAGCTGGATGCTGGAAATACTGGAAGTGTCTGTCCATGTCTGCTTGTTTTTTTGTTTTTTTTCTTTCATTTGATATGCTCAGGTAAAAAGGGGCATTTTATAAAGTGTTCCCTGGCACCTCCTTATGCCGGCTTTAGACTAAGAGGAGCCTGAGCAGATAAACACTGGGACCACATGTTTGTTCACCTGTAAACTGTCCTTACGTAAACCCGAAAAAGTTCATGATAAACAAGATAAGCTGAGAGATCTGAATGCGCTTATATTGCAGCATCATTAAAGACCTTAGATTCATTAAGACTCTCATTCTAAAATGGCGCCGCCCTAGTGGCAGCAGCCTGTTGCAGCAGCTCTGGACATGCTGTCTTTCTTTGCGTCTTTTTGAGATTTTCAACTGAGCTTTTATTCTGACAAAAGACAGATTTTCACACGATTTCTAGAGCATTTTTCTGTGCTGCTTTTTGATACCGAGCAGCAATCTTTTTACATCTGTTATGATGCGTAACCAAGGCAACGGGAGATTTGTTAACCTGTTGGAAGAGCTAACTGAGCCAACTGGCCAACTAATTGTGTACAATAAGACCCCAAATCAAGATAAGATGAAGAAAAGATGTGCAGGAAGGACATCGAGTAGGAACAAAATGGAAGAAAAGGAGGAGAAGTTTAAACTATTTCTTTCCTTGACCATCATGGAAAATGTGAGATCACTGGCAGATAAAATAGACAAGCTTGGAGCCCTGATAAGGACACAGCAGAAATATTAGGAAAAGATCTGGCTGCAGGAACAGTTCTAACAGCTCTCTGCTCCACTTTAGGACTATACGAGCAGACAGAGACTGCAGACAGAGCGATACCTGTAAAGGATTACAGAGCTGGTTAACAACAGATGGTGTAATCCTGGACATGTCACTGAGAAGGAGTGTCTCTGCACCCCAGATGCTCAACTGCTGGCTGTGAGTTTCTGTCCATGTTGTCTGCTGAGAGAGTTCACCTGTGTTACCTGCTGCTGCTGTGTGTGACATCATCAGCAAGTTGTTGCTAAGCTACAAAAACAACACTCCAACCCACTGATGGAGACCTCTGAAGATTTCGACTGCACCTTCCTCTCTGCTGCACTTCAACTTTCTACATGTTTGTCAGCTGATTCATATTTTATTTAGTTCTATCAATAACAATACCTTATCTTTTATAAATTATACTGCAGCAATATGAGCTGAGCTGAGATGATTTCCCTGAATTAAAGTGAACCTGGTATGATAATTTCTCATCATTCAATACTTAATCTTGGCTCCCTTTTAGACTGGCTCTTCACTCATTGTAATTCCTAACAGTTTGTAAATATTTCAGAACGAGGTAGAACTTCTCCTGAGAATGAGAGGCTTGCAGAGGGATTGGGGTGGGGGGTGCGACTTGAGAATGCAAGGAACTCATGTTCGTGCTCTGGCAAACAAACAAAACTTTGAGAAACATGTTACTTTTTTAAGCATAGTCGACCATCCCAAGCATGGCCGAGGTTTCTGAGCAGATGTAGAAGCAACAAATGGATACTTCAGTTAAGTTAAGAGAACAAATATATCCAAATATATCCTATTGAAAATGTACGGCGCATCATGAAGAGGAGAATCAGACAACATGACCATGTACAACCCTGTAGCATCTGTGTTAAGTAAATGTTTAATTAGTAATATTTTAAGATTGACCAAATCTGTTTAATCATCAAAAAACAAAATTTATTATTGCCTTTGTTTTAATTGTGAAGAAAAAAAACTTTTATGGGTGTGATTGGCCACACGAGGCAAGATGAATAATGGACTGTTTTTAATGTCAGAAACATCAAACCAGAGTTTTTGAAACATTTAAAGAGCTGACAACTGCAATTTAGGGATGCGACAGATGTGTGTTAAAATGTTCTGTGTGTGTGCGTTTCCTAACTACAGCTCATCACTACAGCCAAATTTTTATCGGCTTCTGTTTTTAATTTGCAGTTTGATCGAAACAAGAAAACCTTGAAAAGTTCTCACCTTATGAATTATGTTTTTATTTTAAACTCCATTTATTATCAGCCCATAAAAGTCCTACTTGTGAATGATGGATGTTTTCTAGCCATTAGTGAGTTGTCACAGCTACCCTGTGAGGGTGGATTATTGTGTGATGTGCCCTTGTTTTTCAACTGTGTGAGTGCTCACAGAAAAGAGGCTGTACAGCTTCTAAACACGATATGAAAAGATACAAAAGCAGGTTTTTATTTCCATGTTTATCACCTTGAGTCTGGATCAGTGGCAGATGAAAACAAATAAAGCATCGGAAAAGAGAAAAACTAAAACTGAGTGAAAACACACACAGTTGCATCTCTCAGCTTCTGTCTCTTTTTTTTCACACTGAAAGGCTCGTTTGTTGTTTTTCGACTGCTGAATCAGTTTCTTGACACCCAATCATTTTTCCCAGCATCAGTTCCAAAAGTGCATGAAAGAAAATATCTTCTGTGTCCGTACTTTCAACAAAACAACAACAACAACAACAACAAAAAGATATGAAGTTGAACTTCAACTTTATTTGCAAAATTTAAAATTGAGTGAATTTTGAAAGTTCGTCAGACAACAGTAACGGCATACGGAGAAAAAGGCTGAATGAGTCCTCACCCAGATGACTGACTCCAGCAGCAAGACACAGAATGTGGTTTCTGCTGAAAGAACAAGGGATTTTGACACTAAAGTTGTGAAGCTTGGCGGTCCAGGCTGCAGCTGTAATTACGTATCAGTGGACAAATATCAGAAGAGCATCCGGAGGTGAAGGTTGTTTTGAAAACAGCATCAAATCATTTGCCTGTTTCATAGTTTCAGTAACTACTTCTGAGGTGTCACCCCCCCTCCCTCTGATCTCCTTCCACTGTGGTAATTGTTGTCAAGCCATCAGAATGACGCTTTCTTTTTGACATTTAGTCCCGGGTTTTTCTGGTGCAGCAGTTCCCCGTGCGTCACAAATGACCTCTTTAAACCCATGTGAACTGACGCAAGGCTCCTTACAAGCGGAGTGAGAATGGGTTTTTCTGCTCATGAAATATCTACGTTTTATGAGCAATATCACCGTACACAAGATACCCGACGGTGAAATAGAACAGAACTCCTCGCTTATTTCTGAAGGAGTTTGTTTTATTTTTTCCTGAATATTCCTTGTGTTTCAATGTGATTCGGAGCATAGATCGACTCATTGTGTGAGCAGTGTGTAAAGTACAAACGGCAGCAGATTTCAGTTGTTTTTGTACGTGGCCTCACAGTATGGTGTTGTTGCCATATGGTGACGTTACCAAAGCATGAAAAATATGGTTTTTGTAAGAGAGTTTGTAATGCCAGTTGGATTTCTTCTGATCTGTCTCAGTTTAAATATTCTGACCGAGTGGAATCAATGCGACTATCAGGAGAGAAACGTAGTAAGGACAGCATGGAGAATAACACTCTCAATCTGCTGAGAGTCTTCTGTACGGGCAAAACTGGGAGCATATCGTTGAAAAAAGTGTGAAAAAACACTTCTGATTTGGCTGCAGTCTGAACAAAGTCTTTGAGTGGATGATCACTCTGCTCTGAAGTTATTTTACAACCCACATGTCCAAAAACTTCTAAACTAAGAAGTCAAAACAGGGAAGAGAAATTCATACGAAATGCTTTGCAAAATAAGTGTAAACCACTGCGAGGAGCAGATACACAGTATGTGAACTACTTCCTATAACTCAAAGAGAAGCTAAAGGTGAGCGAACATCCAGCCAAATGTTTCATAAATGCAGTTTTCACCCAGCAGTATGTAAAAAGAGACGAGTCAATGCTGACCAAATAGACTCGTTTTCAGATGTTTGCTGCACAGCCAGACCATTAAGAGTTTTATATAACAGAAGTCAAAACCATAAACTCAGTGAGGGCTTCTGAGAACAGGATTGATGCAGCTGAGTTTTCCTTTTTCTCTTTTTGTTGTTGGCCTGACAGCAGCAGTTTGTCTCTGCGCTGAGCGCAGAAAGCTGCAGCAGTAATGGACCGAGCTCCCAGTCTGACTGCTGCCGGCTCCACATCAACTGATCATCATGTCAGACAGTTTCTACTCCATCAGGCTTGACTGCCAATCCAGAACAAAAACAGTCGGATGTGCCAATTAAAGCTGCCATTTCTACTCCTCCTGTCTAGTCAAAGATGTGTTCTACCTCAAATAGAGAGCCACATTTATTCATTCATTCAAATTTCAGGGTAACACCTGCAGCTAGGATGAAAAAATCCCAAACTTCTCACACAGAAACATTTTGATTCCTCTTTCATCTCGTACGCAGAAATGCTGTCTTTATGTATTACCCTCCTTTATTCTATTTGCCGGATCAAAATGTTCTGTTATTCACTTCCCAGCTCATCTGACAACTTCTGATCAAACTTTTAACCATCAGATCAAAAGTGCTTTTGAGGTTTTTTACATCGTTTTGATGAGCGCATGTTGAGAATTCCTTTCATGACTTTTTTTGGTTCATATAAAAACTCATTGGCTTCATTTCCAGAGGGAATCTAACAACGGTAGAAGCAGAACGTACGTCTCAGCAGCTCAACTACAGGCAGTCCACAGTCCGGGCATCAGCAGCGAGGAGATTTACAAACACTGTCAGTGTGGAGCGCCATGTAAAACCTCGGCTTAGCAAGTGATCTGTGCTGCCATTCAAACACAGAGAGCAGTAACCTTCAGAAACAGAGGAGCTGAAGTTCAAAGGCTGTACCAGAATTCATATATGAACTAAAACAACTCCGCTTAATTGCCCCATCCTTGTTCAGTCTTTTTCTAATTGTGCTGTCATGAACTTTAACCTTTAACATGCTAACTGAGGCCTGTAGAGTCTGAGATGTAGCTCTTGGCTTTTTCACCTTGGGGTGAACTTGCTGGGACGTCCACTCCTGGGAAGATCGACAGCTGTCCTGAATGTTTTCCACTTGTGAATAATCTTTCTCTCTGTAGAATGATGGACTCCAGATAGTTTGGAAATGGCCTTATAAACCTTCCCAGATTGATGGGCAGCAACAGTTGCTTCTATGAGATCATTGCTGATGCCAATTTTCAGTCCAGTGCAGCCAGCAGTTAACAGTAAACATGGCACCCAAGTGGTACAAACGCCCGAAAGTTTGGTTACACTTCACAAAAAAAATTAGACAATAGGGCAATTTGCAATACTTGCAAAGTGGATATTTCATCAAAGGGAGGAAATACTACCAACATGCAGAAACATTTGCGCTCACAGCATGCAAAGACTATTAATGAATGTTGCGTTTTCGATCTGCTCCGGAGTAACATTCGTGAATCTCAACCCAGCAGAAACGTCCTCGGCTAATACTGCAGGTATCTAACTAACAAACAAACACTGCCTATCATGTTAGCACCATTTGCCTTGTTGTAAATCCTGCTATTAGAAACGGTTAACGTTAAATGAATGCCTTCTCATCCATTACATTTAATGACCATCACGAGAGACAGAGTCTGACAGGTCAGAGCCAGAGGCTGGCAGTACTACCTCCAGTCCACACTGGAACTTAAGCAAAATGCAAACGAGGTTTTTGATGTTTCATTCATGGTCAATCCAGTTCCAAGCTGAAAATGTCCTACTCTTTGAATTTAGTTTTGTTTTGCACATCTGGCGACTTAACAAGGCAGATTTTTAAGGTAACAGTCGTGTGAAGCTACTTGTCATCAACACCAGAATTGCTCCACAGCCCCCTGAAACACTTTGTCATTGACTATCGTCCTCCGCTGTGGAGACACTCATATGCTCAAACAAATCTTCTTTCAGCCTAAGGTCCAAGTGAGTTTCTGAAAAGTAAACACATTTATAACACTTGACCTGTACACTAATGCCGTGATCGCTCATTATTCTGAAAACTCAGCTTTTCTACTCCCGCTGTCGCATCGGCAGCACGAGGACACTTTCACTCTATAATAAAGCTTTCCATGGCTCATAATTGCCTCTCATTACCTCGGCATTTATCTGCCTCCCGTCTCCTTAACGGGATAAAAATCAATCAATGGCCGCTCGTCTTTGTGAGGCTGCTACTGCAGCCGTTGGAGAGAAAATGGCGAGTGGTGGTGGGTTGAGGAGTGGATTAGGGGCGCCGCCCGGAGCTGCTGTGATGACACCATACAATCCTAATGGGCTTCTTCACGCCCTGCTCACCTAATCACCCATATCAAACCCTCTCACAGAAGAGCCAGGGCCTCTTATTTATTTGATTTCTCTCACATTAAATTATATAGGATTTAGAAAAGGGATTAAATTTTTACACTTGTAAGAAGCCTTAGCCACTTAATTAAGGCTGAAAATAAAACTGCAATTATTTTTTGCAGAGGTTGAGAATGAAAATTTCATGGCCTTGGAGTATTTAGTTAATTATAACATGGCTCTCTGACGTCTAATTTGTGCTCAGAAACTTTTCAGCGTTTTGTGATGTGACTGAGGAGAGTTTTTTTCTCTTTTCTTTCAATCTACTGTGACCGTGAGGCCATTGTTATGCAGACTGTTGTTTATCAGTGCTGCTACTATCAGTAACACAGCTCATCATTCACTGCCACATTGTTCCAACAAACAATGGATCTGTGTTTGTGTCGTGCAGTACAGAAATCTGATTTACTGATCAATGGGCTCGATGGTTTTGTCTTCAACACAATAAGTCCTGATGAAATTGTGACAAGCCGAAAGTGGAACAATGGCAGCCAGGAGTTTTCGTCTCTTCCTGTGTGTGTTCTTTCATTATTTATTACTTTTGGCTTCTTCTGCAAAACCATTTGTTGTCAAATTGTAGCTTCAAACACAACACAGCCATCAAAACTGTCTCTGCTGCAGATTTCTGTGCTGAAGAAGTTTGAAAGCTCAAATCTGAGATCCAATCAAATTTACACGTGCATTAATCTCTTTCATACACCGTCCACAAAACATGACCCTTTGTGGTAAATAAAATCTGGAAACTCAAGTACAGACAGAGAGAAAAGCAGGAGAAATACTTTCAGTGCTGAGAATTTGCAGGGTGTTCTTGCTGATCAAGCTTTTGGACTCTGGGAAGGAAGGAACAAAAAAAAAATCACTAAAAGAAATTGAGACTGTAGGAGAATGTAAATGCATCGAGAAAGGAGCTGCTGGATGGTGCAGGGGCGGCTTCAGAGAAAAGGGAGATTGGTTAAATGAATTGAGTGCAACTCTACAGAAAGTAGAAAATGCACTTGGGAGCAGCAGGAGAACTCATGACATGCACATATTACCCTTTATACCGTCTCTGCTGCTGTTCTGTGGTGAAAGCAGCACATCAGTGGCACTATCAGACCTACATTTGTCTCTGCAGTGTACTCAGATAATGGAAGTACGACTGGTTAATGGGCAGGACTTTTGATAAATAAGCAAGATAAGTGAAGTTATTTTATTGTTCAACAATAGTTTACATCACCCTGGATTATTTGAGTGAAGTGAGTCTGATAAATGTTAATTTCTAACATCTCTGGAACAGAAATGTGAATTTTAACTTGCTTAAAAGGACTGTTAGAGGCTTAAATCTGTCTCATACACAGGTGGAATGGTAAACCTGAGTGATTGTCTCGTGACCTTCATGCTGAGTTTGAAAAGTATTTACTACATCAGAATCAACTTCTCAAAAATCTGAGAGGTTACAGCTAAAATTGGTCAGAGAGTCCAATAACCTGAAAGTTGGCAGTTCGATTCCCACTCTCACCACTGAAAAGATTGGTGGCAGTCCACCTCTTTGCCATGGCCGAGGTGCCCTTGAGCAAGGCACCGTACCCACATGCTACCCACTCCAGTGCATGGCATCTGTCTCCAACAGGTGCCAACCTGCATGTACATGACACTAAATCTGATCTTAATCTCTGATCTGATCTTAAAAAGCTATACGTTAGCAAAAATGCTACATGTTAGCATAGTAGCCTCAGAAAAGAGGGACACCTCAGATAACAGTGAGTTGTTTTCTCTTCAACAAGCTTAAATGCACCCAGGACCATAAATTCTTATGAAGAAAAACAAGCCGACTTTTATCATATTTGTTTCCATCCGTAAAGACAAAAGGATTTTTACAATATGTGAACTGAATAAAAACAATTGTTGCAGCCACGCTTCAGCGATCTGCTCCATAACACTTACAAGTTACTGAGCTGATCACAGACTTCTTCTTATTATGCATTTAGGAATTCTCTTGTGTGAAAGTAGCATTAGACAAAGCAGTGAGTCTATATAAAAGACAAAAGCATAGCAGTGACCCAGAGAAACTGTTGATATACACAATGCTGCAAAAACACAGGTCTGCAGGTAAGAAAAGTGAATGTGGATTCAGGCTGAGTTTCTTCGTGGGGCAGGGGGGTGTCAACAGCAGAAGCAGCTCTGTTTCCCATGAGAAAAGCTGAGCTGAATGTAGAGGTGTTGTTGTTTTTGTTGGATACATATCAAAGAGGAAGACCTCCAGCTCTGCTCTGACTGACAGCTTAAAGAAAGAAATAACCAAAGCGTTCAGGTAGAGTTGTCCCTGCGGTGCTCCACACTCCAACAACTTTTCTCTTCTCACCAACTTTTCTAATGTGGTCTAACAAATTATATTCATTCATTGTTGCAGGGAAAACAAAGCTAAATCTGAGAATCTGGATCTACAGAGCATCTACCCATCCGTCCCCGGTCATGCCTGTCACGCAGCAGCTGAAGCATCCCTCTCCATCTTGTTTATACCGATGACATACAGCTCTGGTTGGATGACTCTCAGCATTCAGGTGAAAAGTTTCCTTCGTTAGTTACAGTTGGTTTTACTCTCCCACAACTGGGTGGAGGGAAAGGGGGCTGGTGGAGGAGCCAGCGAGGGATAGGAGGAGGAAGACAGACAACATTGAAAGAGGCTTGATCTGCTCACCATGTGAGCTTGCACCACAGTTTGTAAAGGAGGCATATGCCCCATGAAGGCTTTAGGTGCTCTGACAGGAAGAACGAAGCATAATCAGAAAGAAAGAGGCATATTGATGAAAGAGAACCTCTCTGGTCCAGGCAAAATGTAGATGATGGGCAAACTAACACTGAACCTTCAGCTCAAGCTCAAAAAGAAAGATCTTTTCCCCCTTTGTCCACCCCTGCTCCTGGCATTTGAGCTTTCCATCCTGCTACACTTCATCACTTCCATTTTCCCACGCGGCCAAACTCATCTGATCTCGTCTCTCCCTGTCTCCACCTCTTAGGTGCCACCTCCTAACTCTGCTCATCGAATACCAGTGTCTAGACTCCAAGTAGTTATATCCTGTGTCCCCCTTTCTTTCAGTCCAGCGTTGAACTGGACCAAGTTTTTAAAACAGTGGGATGAAAAGTGGCTGCTGCACATTCAGTCTTTAGCTAACTCTGCTGGAACATTAGCCTCAGATATAGTTTATCCACTGGGCTCTTATATCCTCTGAGGCTGCTGCTGGATGGAAGATGCATGCTCCTCAGTACAGCTGACAGCAGAACATTTCCACCAGAAGCTGGCTTCATCCGTCCAGCAGGGTGGATGCGAGTGGGGGGGGCTTAGTAGAGGAGGTGGAGTCAACTTGAGGAGTGACGTACTTTAGAAACGAAAATCAGAACCGCTTGTCAAGTAAGGACCTTTGAAAGACAGAGGAACGCCATAAAAGGTCACCTTTAAAGTAATTTCTTGTTCATCAGTACACGTCCATCCTTGATTCTGAAGAGACAAATTTACATTCAGCTGATCATAAAAAACATTCTTCAGGGATGGAAGAGAGGACTCAAAATGCAAAAACAAACTAACAAACATGAGGCTGAATGAGTGAAAGGATGGGATGAATTATCAGGCAAAAGTTACTGCTATTTGTACGAAGCATGCTGTGATTAACTATCAGACTCTTACTTTGTGGCGTATTTTAATGTAACATTTAAACTTGATTCACTTCCCTTTGAGTAGCTCAGATGATCTTTGAATGTGTATCTCAGAATTAAACCCGTAACTTGCAGCTCTCCTGCACTTTGCAGAGCACGACTCCAGGTGAGGAGTGTTTTCTCTTCTCACTTTGTGCCAGAAGAATCACAGAAAAGGTCATGAGTTGGACGATTGGCAGCTGATATTTGCGCTGCAGTCAGCCCCCACACTGGCCCATTGTGTTACCGTGAGCCGCCACCGTGACACGAACAAGCACAGACTGCTGTATAAAAGTGTTCTCCTGCCTGACAGACAGTGCTGAGGGGTTTAAGTGTGTTTTTTTTATTTTTTTTTTTACATAAAACACCCCTTCATCTGAGATATTCAGACAGCACAAAAGGATTTTGAGGAAGTTACTGTGAGTCCAGCAAGTAGAGGCCATCAAAGTGCATCATGGGAGATTATTTAGAACAGACTGTATCTGTATCTACACCTTCATATAATAACTCAGTTCATCGATATTCAAGTTTCCCAGAGGATCAATGTTATCTTACTCTTTACTTCCCATCAAAACTAACAACAATCATATCTTTTTGTGTGTTTAGTGTGAAATATCAGTCATCAGTATGATAAATAACTTAATATCAATATGCAAAACCAATTTTAAGAAAGATAACATTGATTCTCACAATTAATTGGGCTTTTATTCTATTGCAGACAGCATGGACCCAAGAGGTTTTATATTGTATTCTCACCAACTTAATTTCATTTGTTAATATGCAGCATTTTTGGGTGCCAGAGCTGCAACATATTCCTAAGTAGTAGAACCAGTAATGAGGTTAAAAGGAAAACCAACGAGAGGTGTCAACATGTGGTTGTGATCCAAAAGCAGCCTCTATGACAGGTTGAGTCTTTGAGGGTCAAAGATGTTCAGAAGATCTCCAGTTTGTCCACAAATGTGTGAGAAAACGATGTTCCTCAAAGAAAAATTGAAAGGATTTGCATATTTCTTCCTCTACAGTGCAGAATATCATTAAAGCATTCAAGGAATCTGGAGGAGTTTCAGTGTGTAAAGGACAAGGGAGAAAGCCTAAGCTGGACACCTGTGACCTCTGACCCCTCAGACGGCGCTGCATCAAGAACCGTCATTCATCATTAGCTGAAATAAGCACATGGATAAGGGATTACTGTGGGAAACCTATGTCAAGCACTACAATACAGAGTTCCATTCACAAGCTTTACTGTGCAGAAAAGAAGCCTGATGTTAACCTCGTCCAGAGGCGGCGTCCACTTCTCTGGGCTCGGAGGCATCTGGGATGGACCGTCACACGGTGGAAACGTGTACTGTGGTCAGACCCATCAGTATTCCAGATCTTTGTTGGAAGAAATGGAGCAAAGAGCAAAAGGAGCTACGTATGTATGTATATGAAATATATATAAATATATATGCATTAACAAATTAAATTAAGCTGATGAAACAATTCATGAAATGTCTTCAGTTTATAATGTTTATAAAGTCAAATTTAATGAAGAAATTTAATTTAAAGAATAATAAGAATAACTTTTTTTACTGAACAGGTTCACAATCAAACATCACATGGTCATGAGTTAAGAGCTACACAAACTAAATGAGAAAAAAGACACTTTCCCTTTTTCTCGTAGTTACGTGCCTTGCAGACAAAATTCAGGGCTCTGTATGAATTTACAAACCATAAGTTTGATTATTTGTTTTTAAATTCATTAATTTTGTGACTGATTTTCCATACAAGTTCTTCTCTTTTGGGTGAAATGTTTCCCTTTGCTTCCAGTCCTCATGCTAACTAGGCTATTCTTGGACCCAGCCTTCCTCTGGATACAAACAGGTTCAGCTGATTTTGGACACAACATGCAAAAGAGGATTTTACAAAATGTCACATAAAGGAAATTTCCCTGCAATCTCTGCCAGCTCTTTCCTCTCCATCCCTCAGGACGTCCTGCGGCTCGGCAGTCCCACCGCTCTGCCTGACATTTCCCTTCCTTTCTCTCCTTTTTCTTTCCCTTGGAGCTCCCTCTTTCTCTCCCTGACCCTCAACGTTGCTCTCTGCCCTCAGAAATGTCATCCTGCCAGCGGCGACTGAGACTATGATGGTCTGGGCTCTTTAAGAGATACGAGGAGTGACGCTGTATCAGCAGCGAGCTTGGCGAGGATGTTCACTGCTGTCACATTGAGTGGAGAATCAGGGCCACATGCTTTCAGTATTCCCTGTAAAATCCAATCAAACCTCCCACTGAAGAGGTGGCGGTGGGAGGGCGGGGCAGCAGTGGTGGCAGGTGTCAGAGTATAAAGAGAAAGTCAAATGAAAAGCAGCATGGCAGCTGGCGACTGGCCTTTAACAACAGTACATCCTCCCTATAAACAAAAAACAGTTGTTTGGTCACACTGTGAAACACGCAGTGACATTAACACACACACAGAGCAGTGTGCGTGTGTTAAACTGTTATTTACTGCAGCTGCCTGAGCCAGTAGAATTCAACCAGCTGTGGAGGTGTGGACACACAGCAAGGCTTCACCCACGATTAGACCCAGAGCTGGAAGCTGAGGCCAGAGATGCCTGACTGTGTGTGTGTGTGTGTGTGTGTGTAAACACTGATATTTGTTCCTCCTTTTGGACCTTTTCTGGTACAAACACTGACCTTATCAAGACCAGCAGTCCTCACGGGGACTGAAGCCTGGAGCAATAAGAAATCCATGCAACTGATTCATATTTGTATCTTCAGCTCGGTACTACAGTGCCCAAATGTAGCCTTCCTATTCTGGTGAGTTTGCTGCAGCATTTCTGTGAGGCCTTACAGGTGTCCTTGCCCACGCACTACATCAGAGCTCTGATGAAATCATTATATCACATTTATTGTCAGAGCTATTAAAAGTTTGAGAGGCTTTTTATCTTTAGTAGTTGCACATTGTGTTAGCAAACAGCCTCCACTCTCACACAGACATTTAAAATAACGAACATTATTATCACTAATGTATCAGTGTTCGAGCTGCTGCTTTTAAAAGTTTGAAAAGCTTCTCTTTTGAAGGTATAGTGCGCTTTGAGAGCTGTAGCAGCCTCAGGCTTCACTTCGTAAAACAAGCTGCTCCCTCTGCAACCTTAACCTGCAATATTTACCCAGAATGCATTGAGTTTGCTACAATGATAAAGTAATTTCTATCCAAATGTCAGAGGCGGCAGGGTAGATGGAGGGAAAAGGTTTTTAAATGGGTGAGAGGGTTGTTGAAGCCTTAGGCGAATGTTTATGGCACTAAAAATCAGTGCAGGGGAGCAGGAAGTAAGATAAGTGTCACCCTTAATCAAATGATGCGTTCTCATCATCTTGCCTTCTGAAAGGTAACAGGAGTGTTGTTCGCCAGGTATCGCCACTTCAAAGTAACTGTGGCTGTGTTCAATCTGAGTAAAATCAACATTCTTAAAGTTGTGGACACAGAACATCTCAGTTCAGGCTGAAAAGGCCGATCTGTGACATACAGCAGTATGATAATCAAATGTTCTATTTCTGGAAAAGGCCTCTTCAGACTGAAAACTCACATTAAACTTAACATACGTTTACTGTTGTTTTTACAATGTGAATTTCTTACACTTCCTTATTGAAACACAACTATCCGATGATCCACGGGATCATTTCAGACTTTTGCCTCATAAATGTTTTAATTTGTCCTGATTTATTTATTTATTTTTTTTTTTTGGCAACTTAACAAATGTTAGAATTACTGTTTATCTCAAACTTTTTAACTTTCATATTCTCCTCAGATTGTCTTCGGCTTCCGAGTATTATTCTTTTTCATTACTGTTATTGCAATTATACTTTTTGTATAATAACAGCCTGAAAGTAATTGCAAGAGATGAAAGAAAAATGCAGCTTCTGACTAGCTTTAGCTGCTTTCAGCAGATAACTGTTTAGTTACTGTAATTATTATACATTCAGTGGGTAGAAATGGGCTTCCATATAGGCCAAGATGCTTTATGAAACCTGCACGTCTCTTGGATGTTTCACACTGAAAAGTGTTGCAGCCTTGAGTGATTGGGCTGGATTACAACATCATTTCCTCAAAAAGTTTTCTTTTTTAAAGTTTTACACTGACCGGACGGGTAAAACCGAGACAAAATTGTTCTGTTTAACCAGGCCAGCTGTGCTGTTTATGGCGCAGAATGATCAGGATTCTGTGTGTTCACGTGTCAAGAATATCAAAATTTAAAAAAAGCTTAATTTAAAACCAGACATAAGACACAGAGCAGAGCCGACTGAAGTTCTGTTTGCAGAACAAAGAAAAAACAGTGTTTTCCCCTTGATTTTCTGAAATATTTTCAAAAGGTAAATATTAAACCCTGGGTGGTTTGTTAATAAGTTTGTTTCAAAGGTGTGAACTGTTTCATCCTCAAAAATAAAAACCTCTCCCCCTCACACCGTTGCACACAGCTTTCATTAAGCTCTCATGAGAACAGCTTGTGTGAAACTCTGGCTGCTTCTGTCATTTCAGTCGTCCTGTGGAGATTTCTCATCTGCATGTCTCATAATAACATTCATTACTTTAACTGAGAGGTGAATGCAGAATGTTACCAAGCAAACTGCGGTTTTTGTTTGACTGAAGTCAAAGTTAGCAGCTAACAGTGGATGAGAATAAGGTCTGCAGCATTCAGAAATCCACCTGAGTCATATTTACAGTTTCAGGCTACATTTAGGAACATAAAACACTTTGGGTGTTCTTTTCTGCCTCTAAAAGAAAAATAAACAATGAATAAATGAATGAAAGCATTCATTGCATCTGGACTTATGGACTTATGAGACAAACTGTGTTTTAAACAGCTAAAAAAGTCTGTTATATATCTAAAAGTTATATATATTATATTATATTATACCTCAAGAACAGCTCTTATCTGACTATTGTTTTATGTTTTAATGTGACAGAAAATGCATGTTAACTGTAATTAAATACTAATTAATGCAGAACGTTGCATATTATGTGCCTGTAACATCACGCACACCGAACTGAAAGAAAATATCCAAATACTTACATTTCCCTCGTCTGCAGTTCAATCACAGCTGGTTCTGATCCATATTTTAGGAATGATCTTGCTACAAGTTGTGTGTTAAACTGATCCACAGATGCTGAAGTAACACAACAGTCAGTTGGCACTGGTAATCATAATTAATTTGTTTCTTAATGTATCGGATCCATAAACTCTGGGCTTAACTGTCACTCCATTCACCTGTTTTCTGTTTACATTTCTAGAAGCTAACGAGATGACCTTTTGCTTGTATGGTGGACCTTTTAATGACTTTATGTTTGTTTGTCTCATGTTGGGTTCTGGTGTTGCACTCGTACGTATTTTATAAAAAAATGGGAACTTGGAATTTCCACCTGCTGACAGGAAAAGAAATGAAAGAAGATTTCCCAGTTTGGAAACTTTGGTAAGTATGTATGAACTGAAATCTGCATTTTTAATCTTTTATTTGCACTTCTGGATCAAATAAAATCTGCACCAACGTAGTATGTAAAACAGTTCAGGGAATGCAGCATAATGTGCAGCTGTGGGTGGAGATAAAGGTGTAAAGGCTGGATGATTCTACTCTGAGCTGGTTCTGTGATGTAAAAGAACCCTGAAGATGTGAACGGATCATTGAATCACAAACATTCAGATCAAGGAGGCCACAAAAAAAAGACCCAGATATCATTGTTAACGTGTTCTATTTTGTTTCCATCTATGATCTTATATTTAAACGTGTCATTATAGCAGTAACATGTTACAATAAGCAAGCTAAGAAGGAGTTTTTGACTGAGCAGTTCACTCTTAGCATCACTTTATCATCAACTTACAGGTTACTGTGTTCATTGTGCCTGTGTGCATTCAGCTTTTAACTTTCATTAAATAAGCCTGGAGCCAACATCTTGTTAGAAAAGATGAAGGGCTATTACAGATCAGTTAAGGACTGCATTGCCTCAGACAACATGGGCAAATGCCAAACTATTAGACTGCAACTCGTCATGATTTACCTGCTCTCTTTTCTGACCAACTTGTTTCTGGTAGCACATGCTGTGTCATCTAGCCTCAAATTACTATCATTGTAGATTTTAATTCAATTCAGTTCAGTTTTATTTATTAAGCGCCAAATGACAGCAAATGTCATCTCAAGGCACTTAAATAATATAGTCCAGTTCAAGACAACTGGAGTTCAATTCATTGTAATCATAATCCAATGAAATCCAATTAATTATTTTCAAAATAATTCAATTAATTTATGCAGAGCCACTTCAAAAACAATGTCCCAGCTAAGGAAACCAACAGATTGCACCGAAAAACTTCTCTTTAGTCCAATCTCCCATCCTGAGAGTGCATGAGGCGACTGTGGAGAGAAAAACTCCCTTTTAACAGGAAGAAACCTCCATCAGAACCAGACTCGAGAAGGGCGGTCATCTGCCTCGACCAGCTGGGGGCTGAGAGGACAGAAAAGAGGACATGGAGTTAAGATTTTAGGTTTCTCAGACAGTTTGAGGATCAAATAAAGTGACAAAATTAAATGACAAGTTAATACTGATACTTTTCATTGGACTGTTATCTGTGGACCCACGGCTGTAGATAAATGGCGGCCGTTGGAATAGATGTAATATGGAGGCACAAGGTTCCTATCTTACACCAACAATATATGCTTTCAACACAGACAGTAGCCTCCTTTAGCTTATAACAAGGAACTTTTCATGTACTTCAAAAGCTGAGAGGGATGCTAATGTATTCAACCAAGAGAGGGAGTTTATTCATAAAGCTATTTTAGTTTTGTCTTGTATTACTATTTTACGTAGGAGGAGCACTTTCACATACCCCAGTTCCCCACAAGCATTACACAGACATGTGCATCAATGCAAAAGTAAGCTAAGAATTCAGTTTCTACTCATAACATGATTTATTTTTGTTTCTTTTGTTCAAGCTGTGTTTTCCATGTATATTGCTGCTATTTCAGTAAACACTACCATCCCCCAACTTTCATTTTCACAACCTGCCTTTTTTACATAACCGCACACTCCAACAGTCTGTCTCTCTGTCACCTAGAAAACAGTAAATCAAACCTTAATGTTAACATAATTTCCTTGAAGATAATGTTTTATTGAAGGCCATGTAAAAATGATTTATGTGGCATGGTGGGGTGAATATGATCCTGCATCATTTATCTTTGAGTGTGACTCATTTTCATCCATTAATTCTGGAGGAGTGAGGAAACAATCTGAGAGCGAGGTTTTAGATGAGAGAGTCGGGAAGCAGCTGCAGCGGTGGGGGGGGGTTATAGCAGCCAAAATGGTTCAATTAGCCTGTCAGTTTGCGTCTTAAATCAGAATAAATTTTTCATCATGTTCAGAGATTATTGGGGTTAAATGCCTCTGAAGATGCAGGGTAGGATGCAGTAGAAGTCTGAAGGAGAGGCTGCATACAGGGAGAGGAATACTGAATAATGTATTTACAGCTGCAGTTGTGTAAATCTGCACATTCATCAATGCAGTCAGTTTACTACCTCCCCAATTAAACACTTACATGTTCTTAGCTTTTTCAGGTTAACTAACCACTGATATGATCCCTGTTTTCAACAAGAAATTTTCTTGAGCACACACAATATTTGTCCTTGTCCGCTGGGAACCAACTTAGCTGTTGCACATTCTGTCTTGAGATCAGCTTGGTTAATGGCTTACTTTATGGATGTTTTTAGCCCCTGGAACCCCTCCCCTCCACTGGCCTTGTCCACTTTTCATTCCCCATAGTCTGGTTCAACCACCAGCCAACACTGACTCGTGTTGACAAAAACCCTTCATGGCAGTGTGTCAAATGCAGACTTCTTAGTTTCTCTCCAAGGCTTCTACCTGATGAACCAAAACTTATCATGGATGAACTCGTACCAGTGTTGAACATCAAGGTCTGGACATGTCAAACATGAAGTGACACTCTGTGTGTCACACTGTGTGTTGGATGTTTGATGAATCGGCTGGTGAAATTCACAGGCGCCAAATGGCAAGATGTGTGTTGCCTCCTGTTATCACAGGCTCAATATTGAAGGGTGGTGAATGGGACAAAGCGGTAACTGCCAGTGGCATACATCCAGTTCTGAATGTCCATCTTCTTAATACTGATAATTATCTGAACTTCCCCTATCACTCCGTCCCCTGCTAGCTCCACTGCTGTGTTCCCAGAGGGAGGCATTCCAGTATTTAGTTTTTCCTCCTACACAGGGAGCTCAGAGGTCATGAGCTTTGAGCTGCTGGGAGTCTCTAAGTTGCTCAAGGACCATCAGTGTGTGGCGGGATGGTGTGCAGGGGAGGTTGGGTGGTCTCCCCATCACAGTAATAAGACCAAAGAGCGCCTTGCTGCTGTTTTCTTGCAAACTGCTGCAACTCTGAGCCTCACTCTTTGATGAGTCAGTGGGTACAAAAAGCCAAAATTGGCCTCCTTTCATCTCTCTGCCTACCTTTTCTTCCCCCTCCAACTTTCCACGAGTGTTTTCCCAAGAAGAAATAATTGGCATGGCTCCCCATCCCGTGGGAACAAGCTCATTTATATTCTCCCATATAAACATACACTCTGGGCCTCTCCACTGAGTCTCCAAAAAAGGCTTCATCTTCTTCAACTTGTTTTTTCCCAGAGAAATTTGCTTTTGACCTCACCATCAGCAGCTGGCTACTGTCCCTCACTGTGCTGGAAAAATATTGCAACATTTGTTTCCATAATTCTCCACTCCCGAGTGGATTGTGGGATCGGTCCCAGTGGGCTGCAGCTTCTGGAGGTCTCTGATCACTGGTCATGCATCTCTTTTGTTTTTCACGCACGCTGCTGCAGAGAGCTGCCTCCCATATGGGTTGAATGGAGCAGCAGATTTAGCAGCACAGGGGCCACATTTCTACTATTTTTAGACTTTATTTTTATGCAGTTAAAAACAATTTAAATATCTCAGAGCAGGATTAATGAGATCTTTTGTTGGATTGTACATGTTTGTAATAACCACTTCACCCCACATCTGCAGATATACACATAGATCTGCCTGATTATTCACCTATAAAAAGAGATTATACACTGTAATTATGTAAATATCATCCACTCTTCTGTTATAAACCCATTAACGATGTCTAATGTAAATACTGTTACCGTTTTACTAACCATATTATTACTATTTTTCATTTCAACATATCATAGTAGCTTTGCACTATCTCACAAATGTCCTCTCCATTGCCCTAATGTTGCTCATAAGTACTAGTATTTAGTATATTTTGGGGCTGGGCAAATTAAATTCTTTAATCGCGTTAATCGCATGATTTCCCGTGATTAATCACGATTAATCGTATTGTTATATGCAAAATCCAATAATGAATTCAAAAGTAGCATAAAACGCACTTTTATTGGAACTGTACAGTCATACAATCGAAGTAAGACAATTCAGTGTTGCACTGCTTACAAATAAGTTTGGCTCTGTCAACTGGAAGAACTTTGTAATTAAAATGGCCATGTAAAAGTTCTGTAACCTTCTCCATGTTTGTTTAGCCCGCTTCTTCCGACATTCTTTTCTTTTCTGACTGATTCCTGTGAGCACCGCAGCAATAAGCAACATACTAGGCTCGCTCACGATGGACCTTTTCAGAATAAAAGCTGGTATGCAACAGACGTTTACAATAAAAATAATAAATAATAAAAACTGCGTTAATGGGAGACAAATAATTGTCAGCGATAATGAATTCATTAGTTAACGCAAAAACAATGTGTTAATGTGCCCAGCCCTAATATATTTTTATTTACTGTTTGTTTGATTTTTCTTTATTTGTACATTGAGCTAAGCTAACCAGAGTCATGTGTGCACATACTGGGCCAACAAAGCTGACTCTGAATCTGATACATTTTAAAAGGTGGAAGAGTCGAAGCAAGTACTGCAATAAGTTTACTTTAAGTGAATCTGAAGCTTCACTTATGCTCTAAACATATGATTGCTGATGTGGTCGAACAGAATTTGTTTTTTACTGTGTCCAATGAGGTTGTGCGAGTAAAAAAAATAAATCTGTGTGTAGCAATAGAAGAATGAGTGTTTGTTCCTTATTATCTTTCTGTGTTAGATGAGTGGAAATATGCTGCTGTTGGTTTCCTGCGTACAGCTACAACCATTATCTCCTCCCCGGCTGGTCTTTTACACACAAAAACACATACACACACACTTCCTACAATGTCGTAATGAAGGCTGGCTTTGTAACTTTATTCCTTCCTGTTTTTCTGCCATCAATCGTCATTTGTGTCCATGATGATGGGGAAATAAATACATTAATATATAAATGGGTCAGTGCAGCATCAGTATGTGATTCAGTGTTTTTCCTCCACACTGCCTTCAAATAGACTTGTGATGTTGAATGTCAAGGCAGAGATGCATGAAGTATGATTATTATAACATGTTTGACATGCTGCTTGTCAGTTAATGAGGATATTTACACACTCCCTGTATCCCAGTTAGCATTCTTTTTTGTTCCTGGGGGGGAGGCAATCCAGCATTATTCATGCACACAAACAAAATGATCTAAGTGAGCATTACAGTACAAATTCCAGGTTTTTATGATAATGTATCAAAGCAAGAAGTGAAAAAGGTCCCCGAACGTTTCTGTCCAAAGCCTGCTCAGCAGCAAACAAAAGACAGACTCATTTAGACAAGTAGGGAAACATGGAAGAGCCAGAGAGATGTGTCTGTGCCTGGTGGAGACTTTCATCATCAGGCAGATGGATGCTCAGAATCTCATGAGATCACAAGAGAATCCATCTTGCCAGGCTTCAAGCTATGTGTTTTAGGCCAAGGCACAGTAATTTAGACAAATCAGCATCTTATTCTGGCAGCTATGGGCAGGTTTGAGGTACAACCGCAATCAACTGGAAAGGGATTAGAGCAGTTTCTGCTGCAGCATCTCTCAAATCAGAAATGGAAAGTGTGTCTTCGCTGAGGGACGATCATGTGACATGCTCATCTTATCAAATTTATATATATATATATATATATATATATATATATAGATCTATACTTTGAAAAAAACTCTCCAAAACAACCCTTCAAAGAAGCTCTGGAAGCTTTGTTATTTCTCCAAATGGTGCTTCCTCATTTCCTCACCCCGCCATGCTCCTGCATGTGACCCAGAAATCAATCCTGACAAACATGTTGATGTATGTCTCAGTCCCTAAAATGCACCTGAAGGAGAGGGGAGAGCGTAAGCTAAGAAGCTCAGATAGATCCTCTGTGGTGGTGTGACACATTATCCCATATTGACTGAATTCTAAATCAATATTTATGTTGTCACCAATACTTTTAATGCTCATCTGAGAGATCATAGAATACAAAACAAAGGATAGATTATGCAGCCAATGTGTCACACATCATAATTAAAATGATGCCGTGAAACAATATTATCTAATTTTCTTAAACACCCGTCACCATGACTCCTCTGTCCCTGTTTCTCTTCCTCACCTCCCACGCTTGCACCTCAGGGTGGAGGAACTCAGATGTGAGGAGAGGAAGCTGTCTCAAGAAGAGTTAAGATGAATGAAAAATAACAGCTGAAGGTGAAAAAGGTCAATTTTCAGTAAACTTAATGATCGAATGAAAGATACAGTGAGAAACTGGCAGCAAAAGTCGAGAGAAACTTCCAATCTGGGAAGAACAAATAGAGATGGGTCATAAGGTGACCCATGCAGCACGCCACGCTGTGATGCTGTGGACTGTGAGAGAAAACCTTCCAGCTATCTGCTGCTTCTAACTTCCTCTGTGGAAGAGCATGGTAAACGCAAGTAGAGCTGAATTCACCGCACAGACGTTGTCTTTAAGTTGCTCGAAGGTGATTTTTTTTTATATCACTTTTTATACTTTACTGTTTTTACTAAAATATGCAGAAAGAAGGAACTTTGGAGCATCAGCAGAGCACCTAGGATTAGCTGAGTCTAGCTGAGGGTTTACATGCAGCTGAGATTCAGTCAACAACTGTAACATCTGGGTGTGTTGGTCCGTTTTAAGAAGCTTGATTTCATGCAATTTCAGTCCAAATAACACAAACATTATGAAAGCATGTTTACTGATGCATTGAAAAACTTATTCTGTCTTAACCATGAACACACTACCAGCACCAAATCTAGATTCATCCACTCTGGCTAATTTAGAAACTCTCTGATATAAGGAGAGCACAAAAGATATGAAAGTAGGACCGAGATCCCAATAATCGAACACAATTGCTTCAGAAGCATCAGTGCTGTGACTCCATGGAAGCACAGCGTTGACCAATATTTTGCTTTTAACATCTTGGTCCAAGTCAAATATGGCATCAAACAAAAAACATAAAAATAACCTGATTAATTGTGCAGCCATACAGAAACCTGCAGCAGAAAAAAAGGCTGATTCTGCGTAGCTTCAGTTAAATCATAGATTTAGAGGAGCTGCTGAAGTAAACGAAGCACAGAAAATGTGAGAAAATGACACATTTTTAATAAAGAAAAGGGGAAAGGAGATGGAAAAGGGGACAGCTTAAAAATAATGTCAAGTGGTGATATTATAAGAATCTTGTCTTAAATGATTTGACTGTATTCGCCAGCCTCTGAGGACTGAAATCCGTCACTTTGGACATCAGCAGCAGATCCTGTTTAAAGCCTGAAACTCAGCTTTGAACAGAAGCTGTTGACATGAAGTCAGTTTGTGTTTGCTGTGACAAAAGCAAGCACAAAAGGATCCACTTCATCCGGCACGGCTCGTCATTCCTATGAATCTGAGTGCACCGATTCAACTGGCTGAGTATCCGAACCTTTCACTTTGACAGCTGCCTGTTCTCAGTGCTTTTGTACAGCTTTTTAAAGCAGGATGACCACAGCTAAAGGAAGTAACAGGCAGGTAGACGGCCTCAACCGGCCGGTACTTGATGGATACGGTCAAAGGAGAAAAACATGCCTGTAAAGGTAGAATGTTGCGTGGATGTGAAGCAGACAGATGTCTTACTCTCTCTGAAATCTTTAGATTCAGAGCTGTAAGAGAGCCAAAAAGACAAAGATGTGGAGAAGACAGGAGGATTTTAAAATCTGACAATCTTCATCTAAAACTTCTGAATCATATCCAACTTTGAGAGAACTTCTGGTTTTATTTCCTGTGCTGCTGGCAGGTTCACTGACTGCTCTGACATTGTTGCTGTCCACAGACAGCGGGATCAAGGTTTGCTTCTGCACCAGAAAAACCTTTCATTACAGAAGGCAAGTAGGGTCAAAGTATTTCTACCTGCTTTCATTTGAAAAAGATGGTCCACCCTCTTTCAATTCTTAGGATAGAAAAAATCATCTGCTCCTCAGCATGTGTTGAAATGAGGTAAACCTAACCTCAGAGCAACAACAACACATGACAAATCACAGTGAACCCCATGACCCAGCAGCTTGTAGAAGCACCTTCAGCAGCAGTGAGCTGCAGTAATGGTTTCCTGTGTGACGTTATCAGTCTCTCTCATGGTTGTGGAGGAATCTCGGCCACTCTTCTCTCCAGCGTTGCTTCAGCTCATTGAGGTTTGCAGCATTGGTTTCTGCACAGCTCTCTTAAGGTCCCACCACAGCATTTCAGTCAGGCTGAGGTCTGGACTCTGACTGGACCATTGCAACACCTTGATTCTTTTCTTTTTCACACATTCTGCTGTAGATCTGCTGCTGTGTTTGGGATCATTGTCCTGCTGATGAGCCAGTTTCAGCCCAGCTTTAGCTGTGGGACAGATGGCCTCACATTTGACTCTAGAATACTTTGGTATCCAGAGGAGTTCATGGTGGACTCAATGACTGCAAGGTGCCCAGGTCCTGTGGCTGCAGAACAAGCCCAGATCATCAGCCCTCCACCACCGTGCTTGACAGCTGGTATGAGGTGTTTGTGCTGATATGCTGTGGTTGGTTTCCTCCAAACGAGCGGTGATTGGCTAAACTAATCTGTCTTGACTCTCCAAACTGAGAGGACTCTGACCGCCATCTACTACAGGTGAGACACCTCATAAGTGTTTCACACAAACACTCTCGGTCCCTTTACGACATTTAGCTTTATGTTTAGACTTTGTCATGATCTGCTGCCCCCAAGTGGTAAGATTGTGTAAGGTTTCCACATAAATACTTCAATACAATGTGAAAATATGAGAAATACCGACTTCCGTTGAAATTATACTAACATTTATCGTATTGTTAGTTCTACAATGGCTGCTGTGAGCATTTCAAATTTTTATAATGCAAACACCTGCATGGAGATATGACTGATAAGTGTTTTTCATTTCTCTTTTGCTCATTTGAACGTGACTTTATTTGCCTGTCAGGGGTGAAGACCTTGTAATGATCGAGTGGCACATTTTCATTGTAACACATTGCAGAAGTTGGCTCTGAGACGCTAAGCAGCAATTCAGAGACGTAGGAATCCAGCTGCTGATAAATACCGTCATTAAAGCACAGAGGCAGCTGACAGGGATGCTGCAGGGATGTAATAAGAGAGATCAGAGAGGTGGAGGAGAAGGAGGAGGATCTTTTCCTCCTTCCGTCTTTCTTTAAATTCTGTCCATCATTCAGCCAGCTCATGTAACCACAAAGCACTTGTACTGGTTTGGAGAATAAATCCTTAACTTCAACAGAAAATGTAATCTGTATAGTATCACATTCTATTTGATTTTAAATTAACATAATTGCTTTGTGTTAAACCCTAATAAAAGAGCCCAGATCCAGGATATTTACTGGGGATATTCCTCTGCCATTAAAACTAAATTAGCAGTAACTGACCTCCACACCGGTGAGTTACTTCATACAATATCGTGTTTTTAAACCCCTTTTTATCATGTTATTTTAACGATGGAACGATTCTTTCATAATATATGGAATCATAGAGCAAACAGAAGCAGCACAGTGCAAACAAGAAGCCATAATTGATAAGTTGTGTTGGTTTATTAAATTACATCCAAGTTACAGCAATCACTAAACAAGGTGCAAAAGAATGTACAAGACAAACCTAACATCATACCTACGATCATGAATGAACATGAATGGTTCCTTTTTAAGAAGAAGAAGAAGACGGAAGCCGGCAACACATAACTGAACAGGTGGAAACAACACCTTAACTTTTGTTCTGCCCTGAGCCTTTTTGACAGACTCATCTGCCTTTGCATTTGTGCTGTGAAGTTCTCTTCTCTTAACTTCATCTGCCGATTCCAACACTGCGAGCAAAGCTAGCAAAAGAATAGCGACAGAATTAGAGCCATTTCACTGCAGGGCACACCTTTTTTTTGTTTTTTCTCCTGACCAAGCGCTCTCACCAAGAGATGTGTTGGATTCCACAGGACACGTGGGATCCTTTTCTAGATCTTTTTCTAGTCACTAGCTTAGGAATGCTTTTTGCCAGCCTGGCCATGTTAAAGTCTAGCAAGGATGATCTATTAGGTAGGTGTGTTAGACACATTTCTGAATGATTTTCTTACTCATTTGCCACTGATGGCTGTCATCAACACCAGCTTATCATTGGTCAGATTAGTACCTGGCTTCTGCAGGAACACAGCCTCCAACTCCATGTATTTATCCTCTGTTGACTGCTCAATGATCTGGATTTTGTCCCTTTTATTGCCCCATAAAGCTGATTAGCTACATTCATAAAATGTTTTAAAAAATTAATTGACAAGAGGAATTAATAACCTGTTTCACTGTAGTTTTTTTGAGAGTTGAGCCTGATAAATTCCCACACTGGAAGGCTGATATGGAGAAAAATCTTCGGTTAAACCAACATTTAGACATCATGCAGGGATTCATTCAGACCAAAAGGCCTAGCGTTGCTGCAGTCGATGCCCCCTGATTTCATTCTGCAGAGCACAGATCATCAGAGATCAGCGTCAGGACATACTTTATGCAGACCGAAGGATCTTCTCATTGGTTTTCTATGTGTATTTCTGTGTGTTGTGTCCAGAAATATGTTGAAATATGATGTAGAAGACGCCCTTTCACCAGAACTCCTGATTTTCAGACCCTTCCTTCAGGAGTGACATCTACTCTCACTCTTGTGTTAAAGACATTAATAATCTTCCCTGAAGCATTTACGAGTTCATTGGTCAGCAGCTCCTCCTCCCATCTGGCCAGGTAATTCCCCACATGGCTGCCCACAACTCAGCTTCAGCCTGCCCTACCTGGGAAACCATGCTGAACTCAGCAAACTGTCAGAGTTCAGAAAGGACAGATGATGACTTTGGAAGAGTTGAGGTGAACTATTCCAGATCAGAAGAGCACGAGTGGTGTAGTTCACCTGCTTATTTTTTCATTGTATTTCATTTCATGTTCAACTCATTTCTGTTTAAGGGGAACTCCGGTTTTTTTAAACCTGGACCTTATTTCTGGCATGATATACATTCATCTACTCAAAGTCGGCGTCCTTCGAAAGCTATTTAGATTCCTCGAGATCTATATAACAGAGTGAACGGGGCTTAGATAATGCAGCCTCTAAATAAGGCATTATCTGTCTTTATTTCACCAATACTTTAAGACGAATGAAAGAATGAACACGTACTATAGCTCTGTTAGCTTATAGCTGCTGTGTTGTTGTTGGCGGCTATCGGGGGTTATAGAGGGCTTTCTACACACTCATCTACTGGGATGACGTCATCGACGCCCACGCTGCAGCACAGCTCATTCAGCCTTGCTCACAGAGGTCGTTTTATTGGGCTCTTTGCCTTTTGAAGAGTAACTAGGTTCAGGAAAATATGAAATATATTAACAAATGAAAAGAAAAAGGTTGCACAGTGATGTGGTGATTAGCGCCTTCACCTCATAGCAAGAAGGTTCCAGGTTTGAATCCCGCCTGGGGCCTTTCCGTGGGGAGTATGCGTGGGTTCTCTCTGGGTACTCAGGCTCCCACAGTCCAAAAACACGCATGTTAGATTAATTAGTTTATTCTAAATTGTCCGTTGGAGTGAGCTTGCATGGTAGTTTGTCTTATTTGTCTTCGTGCGTCCCCGTGATGGACTGACGACCCGCTCAAGGTGTACCCCACCTCTCGCCCAATCGCAGCTGGGATAGGCTCCAGCCCCCCCAACAACCCTGAATTGGATTAAGCGGGTATAGAACATAGATGGATGGATGTTTAAGCTGCTATTGATAAGAGAATTTCCAAAATTACACCAAGAAGGCAGATTTCATGAGCAAACATACAAACCTACACTGGTCCGCAGCTCAAAACATCGGTATATCTCATCTATGTTTAAAAAGTTGTACAATGACTTCTCTGTTTTCCTTACACAGATGCAGCTGATGTTTTGGTTTGTCGGCATGTTGCCGCCTACTTTCCACTTCTCTGAACAAACGCTTATACGGAGAAAGGAGGGGACAGTGGGACGTAACACAGAATGACCAGCGAAGTCATTTGGTTTTGAGGACTTATTGATTAAAGACATTTGTGTCTCTCATTTAACCTGACCTCCAGATTGTAAAACAGCTTAAATGTTTTCAGATGAGGAGGCCTGAGTCGACATTTCTACTAAAAAACTGCATCATTCAGTCTGCTTTTTGGTTGTTGATGCCATTACAACTCATATTATAGTACATTTGAGTTTGTTGTATTAGAAAATAACAGATGTTCCTCATTCACTGTGAGGTTTCCCCAACTAAGGAGGTTCGTATTTGTAAGATCGGAACATTATTATGAAAAATAGCACAGACATTTCAACAGTCCTTCTGTCAGCGATAAGTCATCCGAGCAGCTGTGCTGTGACGGAATCGAAGACCATCGTCATTTGGTTGGTGAAATATTAATCAAGCTCTTTCTTTCATGAGTAAAATCAGTCGTGTTTCATAATGAAACTCTAAATTCATTCAGGGTTTTTCACACTGTGAATATTTTGTGTTTGGTCACTTTTCCAATAACGCTTCACTCAGACATGCCTCTGAAAGTGAAGAAGAGAAGCACAGTGTGCATGATATTTGCTTATAATATGAGACAGAACCGTACATAAAGTGAGGTATATCATTAAAGTCTATCCATCCCACCAGAACAGTTTAAATCAGCATATATATCAGCTCGCCAGGTGAGCAGAAATTCTGTAAAACAATGTTGAAGCCTTTTGAATCATCAGTGTTATACTCCAAGGATTTAATGGCAGAGGAGTAACAATGTGGCTGCCATAAGCTTTAGAGAATTCATATCAAGCTAAAAAACAAGCAGCATTGTGTTAAACAAAATGGGGGTGGATGGAAGCAAGTAAAGCAGCTCAGTGTTGAGCAGGTTCACAGTTAAAAGTTCAGTTCACACCATTTAAAACTGAACAGGTTCATGTTCAGAGTTCACTTTTAAAATTCTAAACTAAACTCACAGTCCCAAAATAAATGAGTTTGTGTTTATTTCTCAGGGTTTTTATGGAAAGAACACGGTTACCATGGTAACCATGGCCATCTGAGCAGATGTACGCAGTCTTATTTTCAGTACACGGTCTACTTAGGCTCAGGCCTAGTGACAAACGCTTCAGTTTCACAGCTAACATCACAACAACACAAGTGATCCTCTGCAGCAATTGGATCGTAATTGGCTTGAATTGAAGTGTATCTTTGAAGTGCCTTGAGATGACATTTGGTCATGATTTGGTGCTATGTTAATAAAACTGAACTGAACTCAACGAGTGTGCCCATTTTAACGCGTTGATCCACAACACTGCTGCAGCTGTAGCTCGGACACTTTTAAACATTCATTCTATTGGCTCAGACGCTGAGGAAAAAAGAAACAAATGCGTGCAGCTGGTTATCGATGGCTAAACCACAGAGGAGACTGTTGTTATTGAAGAATTCATTAACACAATCTGTCAGATTCCTCCGAACAGAAGATCAGAAGCCAAATGACTCCACGGCTGCTTGTTAATGTGACTGCTGCCGTAAAAGTGAAACTATAACTTAAACAGGTTCTACCTGGTGAGATTGCCTTCACACAATGTTGAGAAAAAGCACCAGGGGGTCAGTTGCCAGCAGGTAAATGGAAAACAGAGCAGCTATAAAAGGGTTTGATTGACTTTTGCACATGAAACTTTTACCTTGAAAAAGGATGCAGTGTGTGAGTGTGTGTGTCTGCTTTACCATCCCCCTGTACGGATGTAATTGGCGGCAGTTCTAGCGAGTGTTTTTTCTGGACTATTGTAGTTCTACCTCAGTGCACGTGGCAGAGAAGATATGCAGTTGTGAAGTTTTATATTTGACCAAATCCATGAACGTTATTTGGCTTATAATATATTACAGTGTTGTCAAAGTCCTGCATTACCAGCTGCCCTCATGCAGTTTAATGGTGGAAGTTGCCTCATATCTCTACAGATGGGTTAAGGTTTTGTACAACCAGTGAGGAAAACAACGTGTGGCATGAAGTGTAATTAAAAATCTGCTTTGTTTTACTCATTATTGTTCAGTTTATACATGTTGTGTATGAGGTTTTCAGTGGTTTATCATTTCTCTTTGGGATTATTATAGTATTTTTCATTTAATTTCTTTTTAGTGGCCTATTGTCACACCAAAAAATGTATTTCTATGTACCTTCATCTCAAAACTCTTTGATAATTTACACATAATTTACATGCCGGATGAAGAGTTTTGGTCCCAACAATGACCCCTGAGGGACCCCACAAGTAATGTCCACAAACTGTTGTTTATTTTCTCAAATAGCTCTGAAACCAGATCAACTCAGTCCTCTAAAATCATAATTTACTCTAATTATTCATTGTATTTGTTATTGAACATAATCAGATCAGTAACTCTGCAATAAATATTAACTGAAATTAGCAGTAGAATATATATTATACGTATATCGTATATTAAAACAAGATTTATGTAAATTAAATTAAACATTTTTAGTTTAATTTAGACATGTTTCAGTGCAATTTGTTGGTATCCTTAGCTAGTTTTTGAATTGGCTCTACGTGAATTAATTGGATTATTTTGAAATTAATTAATTGGATTTCATTGGATTATTACAATGAATTGAATTCCAATTGACTTGAATTGGACTATATTATTTCAATGCCTTAAGATGACAATGGTTGTAATTTGGCGCTATAAATAAAACTGAATTGAATTGAAAAAATAAATAAATAAAACTGTGCTTGCATGATAAAAGCCAAGATTTCCTTCTCAACTTAGACTGAAAGCTAATTAAAATGCCAATGAAGATTAATGAAATAGTGGTTTAAAATTATGCTGTATCCTATCCTATAGACCTCCTATAGTGTGAGGCTATAGATGTTTGGGAAAGGAAGTTGGTACCATACCACTGAGACCCATTGAAATGAGTAATTAAGAGTTAAAACTGAACCCTGAAATGGACCAGAAGCCAGCACAGGTGTGATGTGATCATGCTGTTTCTTTTCTGACAAAAGTTGAGCTGTTGCATTTTGTGCAGCCAGCAAGCTAAAATAAAATCACTTGTTTTTGTTCAGGGTGAGGAAGTTGATCTCCATCCATGACTGTTCACCTCCAAGACAACTCAGCAGAGCTTGAATGGAAGCACGCCTGCTGGTTGGTATTCTGCAAACCAGTGAAAGGAGGTGTTATACCTGTACTTTACACCGGAAAATGGAAACCAGGCTACAGTTTTTGTTCTCTTCATACGTGCATTTGTGGGTGTAAATTGTGAGCAGGGGGAGGCTGGGTATAAAATAGAGAGGAGGGGAGCATCAGCATGGAGAAACTGTGACTTTAATGAAGACATTGCAGGTCTTATTCTTAAATAATTCGACACAAACGGAAACATAGTTTTGACAAAAAAACAGAAATACAAGTCTGGGTTAGTGAGCTAAAGGAAAAACCCTGAATGCTTCTGAAGCTAACAGCAGTTTCTATTATTTATTTTTTGTTTATGTTCCTGAAGTTTTTCCTGCCTGTTGCAGCAGAGTCGACTGGCTTTACAACATCTCTGTTTGCTTGTATTGTATTTTCTTTCTTTCCTCTGAATGACTTTCTCCCAACCTTTGACCTGTGTCGCCTGCAGCCATCACCATCTCCAGCAGACCCGCACTCTGCTCAGCGCTCTGCTGCGGCTCTAGTTCCCTGAAATAAGAGGAAAAACAACAACAAACAGCATCGAGGCTGACTTATGGAGGGTTTTACGGCTATTCCTCATCGAGAAGAACACGATGTCTGATGGTATATCCAGGAGTGAACTTTGATTTTACCGTGTGGAAGGGTTGCAAGGGTGTTGGGTCAATATGAAGTGGCAGATTTTATCCGCAGGGTGTTTCCATCTCCGCTTCCTCTGCTGGGTTAGATATTATACGCTGTAATTCAGCCGCAGGAATAATTGACTTGTCAACGGGTTCACGCCACCAGTCCCATCATTCGGCAGCAGCGGCCCTGTTTCTGCAGATTGATACATCCTGTTTCCCCTCTCAGAGGTCTTATCGTGTAGCAGCCACTTCACAGACACACAAAGACATGGTGCTGCTGAACTCCCTCCAGCGCCCGTCATAGAAGCCAAAACCACTCCGCTCTTAAACTCTGTCCATCTTCCCTTTTGATCATTTTGGTCACAGCTTTCAGGCCAAAGTGTGTGTGAGCATGACCTCCACCTCCAGCTTTGTCCAAACTGATTGAGAATGACACCCAGTCTCACTGCTGGACTCTGATAATGATCAAACTCCACCAGTGAGATCAAGTAATGAAAGCAGAATTAGAAAAGAGAAGGGTCTGTGGAAAGGATAAAACGGGCTTCGAACCAGCAATCTCAAGAAAAGTCAAGAATGGCAACTGTCAGCATCTTTCTGTTGTGAGCATCAACACCGTCATGACATGACAGTAGTGGAGACTTCCTCAGTCGCTCCGAGGAGGTAAAATGTAGCTATTGTTCTGTTTTTCAGCATTTATTCTATGCGTTATGTGTGGCCAGGTAATGGCACACCTGGAGTGATTTGTGTGCTGCTATTTCCCCGCCCTCTTTGATTCCTCCTCCACAGGCCAGTAGACAATTAATAATCAGGTTGAGGATAAAGAGGGAGAGGAGGAAGGCTGCCGTCTCTCACTCTGGGGGCAGCAGCCACATGGATGGTTTGCTTTCTTTTGATTAAATAGTTAACCCTTGTTTTTCCTTATTATTCATCTGTCTTTGAGTTTTTATCTTATTTTATTTATCTATGTTAGTTTGGGTTGGAGTTTTTATTTTAGGTTATATTTGTTGTTTTTTTTCAATAAGTGGGGAAAACGCAGGGTGCGACGGCCCACTGCGTGGCTGCCCTGTGTTTCCCCTTTTTCTTCCTTTTGGCCGGGGTCTCCATCTCTTTTTGGTTCATAACTTTATGGGTTAACCATTAACTTTTTTTCACTTTTTCCTTGTCAGTGGTAACTTTCTAATAAATAATCTCTTCTTATTGCAGACATTGTGTGGCGTGAGATCTGTGAGATCTTTGTCTAAAATGTGTATTCAGAGGGTATGTGGGGTGACAGTTAGCTCCTCAGTCGTCTGCCAACTGGAAGGTCGGTGGTTCAGCTCCTGGGTTCCCCTGACCACATGCTGAAGTGTCCTTGGGCAGGACACTGAACCCCATGTTTCCTGCCGGTGGGTCCCCTGCTGTCTGAGTGTGTGTGACAGAACAAAGCACCGTGCAGCCTGTACAATTGTACTGACTCAGACATGCTGTGCGACTGAATGAGGCTTGTGGTGTAAAAGCACTTTGAGTGGCCGTCCAGACAAGCGCGATATAAGAACAGTCCATTTACCATTTAACAGATTGTCACCTGTCACAGAGGTTTAAGTTATGAAAGAAATCCAACTTTTCTTTTACCTTGAGTATTGCTGTTTAATTCAGCCGATTTAATTTAGTCCTGCTGCAGTTTTTCCTCCTTTTGGTTACACAAGTGCACCAAAGCCACTTGGATAATTGGATTAATGTCATATCTGAAGGTATTTATACTTGCAAGTTTATTCAACTAGAATTTTTTTTTATATTATTAGTTTCTATTTATGTTCAAATTTATATATGAATATATAATGCAATGTTGAGCTAATACTGGTGAATATGTATATGTTGTTTGGGATTGTTCTTTTTTGTAAATACTGTTTACCAGTCACTTTTGTGGTAATTGTCTGAAATAAAGCCACTTGGATAGGTTTACTTTGCTTGGTTAGGGAGAGGGAAAACAACATGATGTAGTGCTTTTGTTTTTGTTTCAAAGTTACCGGAGTCTCTGACAGGTGTGACAAAAGTCTGCAGAGCATAGATTAAGTCCCGCAGCAGCAGGAGATTACAGCTAGCTCAACAATATCAAGTAAGCAAGCAAAGTTTATTCTAGCCAGTAGGACAGAGTTCATTCAGATGAGTAAAGTCACTGTCTCTTTGCCACATTTCCAGTCCATTGGTCCATTGGGATTACAGGGGACACGGGCCATGTACCGGAGCAGGTACTCGGGTGAGGAGGGAGGACACACAAACAGAGGTGGGATCATTTGTTTGCAGCTCTCCCAGCTGTCGAATAGACTCTCCAAAGACACTCTGATTTCAAACAGAGTGCATCGATAACTCAGCAGAGACTTAATCATAAAACAAAAGGGTTGATATGACAACATAAAAAACAAAAGCAAACAGCCAGAGTCGACCCAAACTCGAAGCAGCAGCGGACCGGCTGAACACAGGCGCCATCCTGCTCTGCTGATGAAAAATGGTTTTAACCACAACTCAGGGAGGTCAAAGGTCACTACAGCATCTACGGCCTGATTCACTGATAAAGATTTACCATCTGACAGTGTGGCTGAGAGCGACGGCTTTGGTCACATGATCCATAAATCAGGGCTGTGGTCGAAGTTACCAACCGGCTGCATTTCACTTTCAAATGTGAGTCAGACTGATGATCGAAGGAAGGAATTAAATAAAAACTATCACGTGTTTTTTCTGGTGTTATGAAGTACCAAAAATGATGTGATTCCCTGGTCGTAGTTATATACTGACACATACAAAGAAGAAATTTGTTTTCATTTAAAAATGGAAAAAAAGTATCTGTTTAAAATGTTAAGATCTGTAACAGTCTGCTGTGAATCTGATCACTCCGTTCATAAATCATACTGTACTCCACTCATTCATTTTGAATGACTAAACACTGACACATGAATCCAGTGATTATTCCACATGGCACATATTAACTGACAGGCTGCAGTTAAACCACATGACATTGATTAATGACATTCATACACCCATTAACACAGACACTGATACGCTTTTTGCTTTAAATATACACTCAGTATACAGCTCTTAATTTATACAATTGTAAACTGATGAACATTTTGGGGAGAATGTGGGGTTCAGTGTATTGTCCAAGAAAACCTGGACAAGTTGAAACATTGAAGATTGAACCACTGAGTTGGAGGACGAGCGCTCTACCAACTGAGCCATAGCGAACACTTTACAATCCCTTCAACTGTGTGTTTATTGATGGATTGTTGTCCTGCATCCAACACAGCAGGAACAAATATTTGACAAACAATGACAATGACCCAATAATCCCACAGACTGGCATATTATAATACAGTATGAGCCATAAAGGATCGTCCACGCATGGCTGCAGCTCGCCATGACGCTGTCACTGCAGATCAGTTCATCTGCGAGCGTCGATAACACACAGAAGGATTAACTCCCAACGACTCCTCGTCCTTGTTCGGTGTTTGTCTTTGTGCAGGAGACTGAACCTGTCAGCTGGTGGAGAGACATGACGGTCTGGCAGGACAGGGAGGTGGTCCACACACACACACACAGATACAGGTATTAACATAAACAGCAGGTGGACAGTATGTACAGTAACTGAGAAACTCAGTTCACAGCAGTTGATGTTGGAATAAAAGCTAATTAACACCAAACTACAGATGGATCGTGCGTCTCTGCGTCCTTTTACACAGAATTAACAGAGGTCCCTACATTTAGATCAATGCACCAAGCTGGAAAACACACAAAACAACTGCAAACAGTGATGAGTTTTCAGTGTCTGCAGTTTTATGTCTCTGTTTCCAGTGGTTTTACATCTCTTTGTGTTTCATGTCCCTTTGTGGTAATTTGGCAGCTCATTTTTTATTGGTTTATGTGACTCTATGTTTGTAACTGTTAACCTGAATCTGACACAATAAGTCATTTCAAAAAGGTGCTATAGGACTAGATTTAGAGGGAAGTATTTGATGTTTCACATGTGTTGTGCGCTCCTGAGAGGGGAGGGGCAGTCCAGCTGTGAAGGCTTTAGACTCCATGTTGGTCAGGCAGGCAGGGGGTGAAGTGATAAGGGTTGAAGAGGATTACAGGCAGATTTGTAGATATGATGGTTCGGATAGATGAAGTAAGGCTTAGTCATGGGGGGCCTTAAAGGTGAGAAGAGGAATGCTGAAATCAATACGGTGTTAAAAGAAAGCCAGTGAAGTTCTTAGAAAACAAGAGCAGTGTGCTCTTGGAGGGGGTTCTGGTAGTGATAAATGCCACCATGATCTCATGGCAGAGCATATAAATAGAAGGCCACTTGGGGCAATCTTTGCATGTCATTTATATGCATTTTAAGCTTTAAGGGTAGAATGGAATGGAAGCAGCTGATTGAGCTTTCCAAAAGTCAACTAATATCTAAAAAAAAGACCTGAGGAGAAGATGTAGAAAAAGGTGGAGGAAGTTAAAGCCATCTTTTCCCTCAGTCCTCATAGGAGCTAGCAAAAAGAAAAGCCTAGCTTGAAGCACTCATGAGGACACAGCAGGGATGTTGAGAATGCAGTAATGTGCGTGTCACAGAGAATCTGCTGCAGGAGCATATACCTGACTCCAAAACCTCTCTACCTGCCTTCAAGACGATACGAGCCAACCAAGACATCAGAAACAGCAGCAAAAGCAAAGGTGGAGGTGTCGCAGTGCTTTATAACAGGTGAAGGAAAGGATCTGTAGCCGGGACACTGAACTGTTAGCTGTGAGTTTATGTCCAAATTATGCACCTGTGCTATCTTGGTAGTGATGTATATCATGGCCACCTGCATTATTGACTGTTTGTGAGACTAAAGGGTTATGTGAGATGTGGTTTCTGGACAGAAGATCCACCAACTTCCTCAGTCCACTATAGGTCTGTTTTTCAACTCAGTTCAAAGAAATCAGGCTTTTTTTCACCTTTGCATCAATTTAGTACAGATGTGTTGATGCTCTGTGACATACACCTTTTTAATATCAACCTTAAAGAAGCAATGTGCTTAAATAAAACCTATATTCTCATCTATCACACAACAATGAGCACATCTCATGGGGTCCTGTTACATCAAATAAACAAAGAATCACTTAAAAGAAAATTCTGTTGAATGCATCTGGGTTGTGTCTCTATATCACTTGTAAAAAATACCAAACAGCTGACATCTCCTCATCAACAAATCATGTTTTTGGAAAAAATGGAAACAGGTAACATTTTTAGTTTCGCCTCCTTCTGAGTTGGAGGAGGGCCAGCTCCGGCTCACCACAAACAGATTGTGCAGTACAGCTCTGCTGGTTTCTTTGTCATGCCTTTTTAAAGGCAGACTTTCACAGTAGCTTTATGAGAGCTGAAAGTCACTGAAGTGCTTTGTGTTTCCTCTGAACTGATTATGTAACCCCACCCTGCACGGTGACTAGCAGTCAGAATAATGGCAGGCCAAGCTAATCAATGCTCAGACTGTATGATTTATAGCGTTTGCTGAAATCAGCAGTACAAGCTACTTCTGAGCAGCGAGGGGATTCTCACTCCGGCTTCCCCTTCTCATAGCATGCCGCTCACTGGTTGTAATTGGATCTCTGTGTGAGGCTTCCAGGAAGTTTTCATCTGGGCTTTACCCACAATGCACAGCTCTCTCCTCATAACCTACATTACTAATGGAGACAAATGTTGCATCGTGTCCTGGGAGAGTTCTGTAATTGGAGGAGTAGGAGAGGAAACAGCAGAGCAAAAGAAAGTGTTTTACAAAGGATGTCGACTGTGTGAATGCAGGAAATCCACAAGTTAGGACTGGAAAAAACTGCAGAAGTTACTGAGCACGTTTGTTTTAGATCTGCACCTCGCTTTAAAAGTTCTCTGACACTATCTAAAACACAACTACAGCTGGGCTCCTGCTGAACACACCCCAAATCTGTGATGGATCAGATGTTTTCATTTGCTGTGCATGGTAAAACGTTGAGTGCACGTCACTAATAGAGACAGACTAACCAACCAAGGTCTGTAAATTAGCCATAAAGCCATTTAACATTGTAACAGTCGCATTTTTTTCAATGAAACATTGTTTTTCTGTACTGTCCCTGTTAAATAAACTTAACAAACATAAATTAATTCAATATGTCCTCTGCATAATAATAAAGAAAGTGTCATACCCCTTTGGTCCCCCTAGCAGTCAAATTAAAGGGAACCATGACCACTTTTGCTCATAACCTGCTTGTGCTAAGATTTGTGCTCAATTAAATTGCTACACAACATTTCAGGCCATACAGTTGAAAAGAAACTCTGTTTGTCCTAACAGTTTAAATAAGATAATTTAAACCATGTGGCTAAGTCATTAGCATGGGCAGAAGCTGACCAAGTGGGTTACCTGCCCTGCCATGTTCGTTGCTTGCCAAAGCATGTTACTGACCAGCTGAGCCAGTAACTATCCCAAATGGTTGCCTGCCACTATGCTATTTTCTACCCGGGGCATGCTAATGACCAGCCCAGACATGCTAAATAACAGCCAAGCCATTAGCATAGGTTGCTATGCTCATCATTATAGCTGCTAGCTACATTGTGCTAACTGCCAGCTAACCAGCTGAGCCAGATCAGGAGTGATCCCAGTTGTTAGGTCAGAGAAGTCAATGTCAGTGTTATTCATAAAGCACATTAAAACTAAAATCTCACCATACAAAGAGTAATCAAATAAAACATTTAATTAAGAACACAATTAACGAGACAATTAACTGTCTGGATGCTTAGACACTACGCTGGACATTTAAAGCTTTAAAAACCTTATTAAAATCTAAAAATCAGTGATGCCAACAGTGATTTTATATGATGGTGCTTTTTTGTTTCTGTTGAAAGTCAAGCATCTTTTGTACAAGTTTCAAACAGTGAAGTGAAGAATGATCTATAAAACTGAACTGTTTTCCCCACTATCAGCAGCGATTTATTATCAGCCAGGTTGGTAATTACCTGTGGATACAGAGTGTGAGCGGATATAGCCTCCACCAGCCTCTTATTAGTCCTAATTTAATTTCATATCTCGTGCCGTGTGAGTGTTTACAACAACAGGGAGTGATCTTGCTTTCATTTGGGCTCTTAACCCTGCTCCAAAAATCGATCAAATCTAATCGTCTGAAACCTAATTGATAGCCCTTTTCACAAGAAAGTGAAAGTGTCAAAAACAAAAAAGTAGCTTAATCACAAAGAGCAGACTGGAAAGGAGTTAAAGAATTGTTTCTTTTAAACTCCAAATGTTCTCAGCTAAAGTTCCTCTGAAACTGTTCAAGTCAGCAAAATAACACATCAAACTGCTGTCACCTCTGTAAAATCTTTCAAATCTGCATTCGGTTAGAAAGATGCCCTGCAGCAAAATGTCAGACAGCAGCTTCATCAAACTGTAACAGAACAGAGTCTTATAATGAACTTCACTTACACACACACACAACTCTAACTCTGTAGCACAATTCTGAGACAATGAGCTCAAATCCGAAGAAGCTGACTGAATCCATTTAAGTAACTGAAGCATTAAATAACAACACATATTAAACCGAGATGGAAGGAAGCTGCTGAACCTTTCAACAATTATTATCACACATTTTACTGCCTTATATCGTAAAGCATGCCTTTCAAAAACCAGCTGGATGACAGATCATCAGTCTGCAGAAAGTTAATGCAGACGTCACTCACAGTGTGTCGAACTCGTGCGCCGGCTTTGACGTGCTGTCCTCGCTGTAGTTGTGTCCTAACGCAGTCAGGGATTATTACATCATTGACATGATACACTTAATGTTTTACTAATCTGCTAAAACACGTCAGATTTTATCTAATATCTCTCAGTAGGAGATTTTTCACAACCCTGAAATACATCCAAATATAGAATCCAAATATTAAACTAAAACTTTGTATATTTCATTCAACTTTGAATCCAAAACGTTTACTTTTATCTGTTTGATATCAGATCAGATTTTAAATGCTACTTCTTATTCTTTTCAGTCTCTAAGCCTTCAGTGTCTGGCATTTTATTATTTCTTGCAGGATGTGCATTTGACTGCAGCAGGGGACACCAGGACCATGAAGGGACATATAGCCCTGGGGTCATATACGGAAGCCACATATTTATGAGTCAAACCAAGACTGCAGGCTGCTTCAAGTCAAGCTCATGACAGATTTTAAAACAGCTGCATTGCTCCACACAGTAACAATTACTTGGAATCTTACAATGTTTTCCTCGCCATGTTCCCCACAAATACAACTGAAGTTTTGATTCATCAGTCTGTTGATGTCATGAGAGCCTAAAAGAGTTCCTACATAACGGTGTCCACTTTCCCCGAGTTATTAGAGGGGAAGGGGCTGATCCACTGACTTTTGGGAACCAGAAGTCCTTCAAGCATGCGATACAAGTCCTGTACATAGTTAAGGTTTGAATTAAGCAACGTAGTCAAGTCTACATGTGTCATGTGACGTGAACGCTGCCCAACAGAAGACAAAAACCTTGAGATCTGTTTCACGTTTTTGGTCTGTGACATAAATGCACGTTACATGGTTTCTGATGAGTCGGGCCATCCACAGTAACCAAAGCAACACCAACTTCAATTTAACTGCATATAAACGGAGTGCAGAGTTCATACTCGCCATATATTTTTCCAAACCATTTTTCTTGACAATTTGAAGGCATTCGCTGTCATTCGTAATCTCCCCTCACTTGATAAATACTTAGCTATGCATGCAACATCCCTGACAGCACTGATCTCATTAAGTCGTCTTAATGTGTAGAAAAATAGGGGAACGTTTCTGGAGCTCTGCAGAGTCCATCAGGATCAGACGTTTTAGATATCCTATCACAGATATTCAAAAGATGGTACGTGATTGCGCTTGTTGTTGTTGTGGAGTTTGACGCATAGAAACTTGGTGTGAGTCATGAATGATGCAGTGCAAAAATCTTTGAGGTTTGAGTTGTTTAGGAGAAAATGTACTCTGCTGGGGCCTCATGTGCAAAGACTTGCATGGATTTCCTACTAAAACATGGCGTACGCTCAAACCAAAATGCCCTCCAACGTACAAAAATATCCGGATGTATCAATGTGTGCACAAGCATGAATCCAAGCACATTTCGTTTGTACATCCTAATCAACGTGGAATTGAGCGCACATGTCGGAGTCCCGACTCCTCCCTGTCCACGCCCCTGTTTAAATATGCAAATCATATTTAAATGAGCCCTGCACCTGCGATTCCTCTCTCTGCACGATCAGAAAAGATAGAAAAAAAAAAAGAAAAACTTCACTGAAAGCGAGATGGAGGTGCTACTTTCTGAAGTGGACATGAAAAGTGCGTACACCACTTTTATGTGCGTACGCACCCTTTATACACAAGGCCCCTGGTGTCCCCATTCTGAGTAGCATTTACCTTGACTCGTCTGTCAGTAATCCTGCTTTTCCTGCTCAAGTTGTCACATTTATTCTCCAAAGTTTCTTCAAGACGCCGATGTACATCTCTGATAAATGCCACTTTATCTCAAGAACCTTGGTAATTTCCCCGACGTTCCTTCATAGAGAAGTGAGTAATTCTTCTTTGACAGGCTACCTGATCAGGAGCGGAGCTGTCACTCTGCCTATCTAAAGTTTGAAATGTGTTGCGTAGATTTACCAGCCATGTTTCTCGCATTCAGGTTGCGTAGTTATAGAGAAAAGACATCACAAAACCTCACTTCATATTCTCAAAAATCATTTTTAATTGCTGTTAACACAAATCTCCATATATTGAAGCCTCAATTTTCCCTTTACAGCTATTTTTTTTCTCTCTTATGGATTTTTGCTGCCTGTTTTCCATCTACCCTCCGAATTTAAAGACAACTTTCACAAAAGGGGAATCCTGCTGCTCATTAATCCTCAGCTGTCTGCTGCTGTATTATGTAGCTTCTTTACTGCCAGCTATCTTTTGTGTTACTGCCAGTTTGGATCTGCCATGTGTGCATGTTTTCATTGTGTACATTATCTTTCTTGTTCCAGCACGAACAGTTAATTTCCCTCTGGAATAATATGAAAGTTAATTTAACAGTTTTTTTTTACCTCTGGTGGAGAATGTCTCAGTGTAAAGATGTCAAAAGGCCTCCACCTTTAAAGTACGGCCTATTGGAGGCTTCCAAAAAGCACTGGTTTGTGTCCTTGAGCAGATTATTCGACCAAACTCTCCTCCCTGATCACAATTAAAAGATGAAGAATTTCTAAAGCCCTCTTCCTTCTCTCATATTCATCTTCCTCTCTCAGAAACACGTCCTCACTCATCCTGTCTTCTCACCTCTGATATCCTCCTATCTGTGTTCGCAGTCACACTGGGATAATTGTGCACCTATAATGGAGAAATTAGTCGGGCCTGAAATGAGCTTGTCTCTCTCTCTCTGGCTCTCTGCTCTCTGAGAGGTTGAACCCCGCCACTCGTCTCGCTCTGCCACATCAAACCCTGACGAGCTGCGAGGGAAGAGGAAGAGGAGGAGGAATCTCTGCTGCCAGGCATCCTCCACAACTCAGCGTTCACTCTGCAGCTTCCTCTCTTCCTCTTCCCTCCACTGCTTCTGTCTCTTGTTATAATATCACTTTATTGTCGCACCGCAGGTGTTTTATGAAACGATAAAATGAATAAAGACAGACATAGCCTCCGTCAGTTTGTTGATTTGTTCCTGTGAAAGTCCATATCAAACATGCTCAGGTGAGTTTCTGGTGCTGAGACGTGACTGAAGCTCTTGGAGGAGATTTGATCTTTTTTGCACCTTGAATGTTTCCCCTCAGTCCTCACAAACCTACAATCATCATTAGAACGTTTAGAACTTTTTGAAGAGCACGGACGGAAAGGAAAAAAGGGCACATATAGCACTACTGTAGAGGGCACTTTAGCACACGTTTTGGTTCCCGAGAGAACACTTTAGCATGCCTTTTGGCTCCTGAGATAACACTTTAGTATGCGTTTTGGCTCCTGAGAGAACACTTTAGCACGCGTTTTGGTTCCCGAGAGTGCACTTTAGCACGCGTTTTGGCTCCTGAGAGAACACTTTAGCACGCGTTTTGGCTCCTGAGAGAACACTTTAGCACGCGTTTTGGCTCCTGAGAGAACACTTTAGCACGCGTTTTGGTTCCCGAGACTGCACTTTAGCACGCGTTTTGGTTCCCGAGAGGGCACTTTAGCACGCGTTTTGGTTCCCGAGAGTGCACTTTAGCACACGTTTTGGTTCCCGAGAGTGCACTTTAGCACGCGTTTTGGTTCCCGAGAGGGCACTTTAGCACACGTTTTGGTTCCCGAGAGGGCACTTTAGCATGCATTTTGGTTCCCGAGAGTGCACTTTAGCATGCATTTTGGTTCCCGAGAGGGCACTTTAGCACACGTTTTGGTTCCTGAGAGGGCACTTTAGCACGCGTTTTGGTTCCCGAGAGGGCACTTTAGCACACGTTTTGGTTCCTGAGAGGGCACTTTAGCACGCGTTTTGGTTCTCGAGAGTGCACTTTAGCACACGTTTTGGTTCCCGAGAGGGCACTTTAGCATGCATTTTTCAACAATTGGGCCACAAGCCGCCCAACTCCCGCTCATTGTTTTTCAAAATGAGTCAGAAGCAACGTAATTTTAGTTCTTCAAAAACTTCTCTAGTGTTGCTTTAATACTCCATTTGTAGGATGTTATGTGTCAGATGTTGAATTACAGTCACAAAGACAAATTTATTGCATGTTAATGCTGCTGAAAAAGGAGCAAAAATAAAGGAAACTGTTCTCAAATAAAAAAAAAATCCTTTTTTTTTCCCCCATTTACATGGAATTGAAAATATTTGCATTTATGTTGGAATACAGCCTCAACATATTTTGTGAATCAGTATGTAAAATATTTATAAAATTCAGAGTTTATTTTTATTTATTGGGTGATTTATTTGATGAATTATTGATGTAAAACAATATTCAGAGTTGGTACAGATTTAGTTACGGGTTTCACAGATGTTTTAGTATGTTTTAAGTGTTTTATGTATTTGTTTTTATATGAATAGATACATTACTTAATCTTTGGAGTAGAATCACTGCTCCTGCGCATTGAAAGGAGTCTGCTGAGGTGGCTCAGTCTGGTCTGGAGACCTGGTAAGAGACCCCCAGGGAAGACGCTAAACTTATTGGGGGGATTATAGATCCCTTCTGGTCTGGGAAGGCCGCAGGATCCCCCTGGAGGGGCTGGAGAGTGCTGTTAGGCTGAGGGATGTCTGGGTTTCCCTTTTGGACCTGTTGTCTCTGTCACCAAACCGTGGATAAGTGGAAGGGGGTGGATGGATGGTTTTCCACCATGTGAAATCTGTGTTAAACTCATAAAAAGTGCTACACAAATAAAGTATTTTACATTGTCTACATGTACTTGATCCATGTTTGCTATTAAACTCTATCTCCAAATCTTTTTTAGAACGTACCATACCTGTACTGCGTAAATTAAAAGATTATCATGCATCAGCTGCAGCACAAACCCTGAAGTTCATACAGAGAAACACCGAGTGAAAAACCATTTGATGTTCAGATTTGCACATCTGTGGACACAAAAGCATTAGCAGGAAAACACAGACACTGAAGGTTCAGGACGAGGCCACTGTCGGGATATTTGCTGATTGAGAGCTTTATACATGCAAAGAATGTGTAATTGAAAAGACGAGTTTAGCCTGCCAGCCTTTTGTGATATCTTTTTAATTAAGTTTCTCTTTCTAATGTGCGATTGGCAGGATCGATAGCAGTGGTGACTCGCTCAAGGTTTTGTTCATTAAAACGTGGGTCTTCAAGTATGTTGTGCTAATTAAAATTCAGCCAAAGGAAAAAAGCAGCTGTTGATACACAGTGAAACACAGGCTCCACATCACAGGTAATGAATACAGGAGGAATGATCACTGGGTGTCTGTATTAGGCTGTTCCAAAAGACAATGATGAGAAACATGCAGACATGTCATCATGATGGGTTCTGCACATATTACAAACAAACATCTGCATGTCTGTGTCGATGTGAAGACATTAGAAACATCTAACACTTTTTTCCTTGAGGTGTATAATGTGTAACTTTTTAGGATTTCTTCGAAAAAACTGCTTTTTACATATATATATACATATGCCAAGCAAAGTCAGTAAATAAGATAGAAAGATAGATCCAGGTTTCAAGCCAAAGCACTGAAAAATAGCCTGTTAAATATGTATTGTACTTTGAGGCATGTAGCCAGGAGGCAGTAAAAGTGAAAGTTAAGTACGAGGAAGTAAGAAAACCTCATTTAAACCTCCACTGAGTCGGTGTCTCAGCTTCTATAAAAGCTGAGACACCGTGTACCGTGTAAATAAAAGCAAAATGCAATGATTAGCTAATTATTCAAAGCCCTAACTAGGAACAAATAAAACATCTTGAAACTTGAATATTTGTGGGCTGAAGAAGAGAAGGACCATCAAAGTCCTGCATCCATGACAGTAGAGGGCTGTATTAAAATGGTGAACCGTACAATTATCCACCATAACATTATGACCAGCTTTCTGATATTAAGAGGGTTCTGCTTTTGCTGCCCAAACAGCCCAGACTGTCGAAGCATAGACACCACGAGACTTCTGAAAATCTGTTGTGGTATCTGGCACCAAGTCGTCATTAGCAGGTTGTTGAGACCTGTAAATTGTGTTCGTCCTACACGTCCTGGAGGCCCGTCAACACAGGGAACTTGTTGTGTTCCTCAAACAGTGTTGGAAGCACGGCCAGATGCATTATCCTGCTGATCAGGGAGTATGGTTTCCCTAAAGGAGTGTAGTTGGTCAGCCAGGACCCAAGGTTTCACAGCAAAACATTGCCCAAAGCGTTCTACTAGTCTAAGGTCCGGTTCTGATACTCAAGTGTCCATTGTAGGTGCTTTTGACAGTGGAGAAGGGTCAGCTTGGATACTCTGACCAGTGGCCATGTGGCCCCATGAACAAGAAATGGCAATGCAGTCTGCTCTAACATCTTTCTATCAGAGAGTTTTTCAGCAGTTTGAGACCCAGAAGTTGTTCTGTTGAGCCGGTGCCACCCTTGACCCTGTCCCTGCTTCAACAGTTTTCCTTCTTTGGACCACTTTTAATAGGTGTTTGGTCGACACTGCAGACAAAGAACATGCCGTGCTACAGTTGGACGATGCCATTAAGCAGCCGTCTCACCAGAAGCGACTTTGACAAAGACAAAGGTGTTAGTTGGGTCTCTGAATAAGGAAGATGTAGTTATTGTAAATTTTCTTTGGCTTTCTTGTTGAGCTGCAGTGTTTAGTGCTGTGGACAGCACTGCAGAACAGAGAGGACTGAAGAACAGAAGCGTCTGATTAACTTAAAACGAACAAAATAAATGATGTCGGCTGTATTTTCTAAGAATGTAGAAAGTAAAGCCCCAGAACACAGTTCAAGCTAATTCATGTGAGCTCATTCTTTCAGCACCTAAAGACTGAAACTATTATTAACGTCTACGCATGCTGCCTTGGAGCTGTTGTTTTTTATAAAAACAGTGAATTGTATGCAGGTGGAGTTCTTGAATCTTAATAGCAAGACATGTTTGACTTGACAACAAGACACTGACAGTTAAAAATACCAAAACTTATAGAGTCTTTGAGGACAGATGCAGCTGTCTGAATGCAGACATTTTTGTCTTCAATCAAACAAAGAGGCGAGAAGAAGACGACACTCCAAGTGAAAAGCAACCCTGAAGAGGGTTTTGAGCAGAAGCAGAGAGACCTATCAAGTTTCTCTTTTTCATCATCACTGAAGTTAGACAGTGAAAGCCCAATCAGAGCTACAGGGTTACAGAATGGGTTCAATGGAAAAGAGTCATCACAAACAACAGTGTCTCCTGACAACACTGAATGAGAGGCAGGAAGACACAAACATGCAGCTGTTTGGGCTGCGATTTCACTCACTTCCTGTTTGTCTGCAGTTTAAAGGGTCTTTTTCTCCAGTTATAGTCTATTCAGCCTCTGTGGAAACAGGCGCTCTGCCTTTTGTGCCTTGTTGATGACTTTGGAGGCGAGTTAATGAAGGGCGATGCTGAAGGCAGAAAGCAGCAGAAGAAGAGAAACGCAATTATGGGATGTGGATTACTGCTGAGGAAGGAGAGTGTGCGTAGATGTGTATGAGTGTGTGCACTGAAAGTGCAGTCGGCTGTTTTGTTGCAGCTTTGATGCTCTTAAGGGTCTATCCTGCACAGAGAGTCCAAAATAAAAGGTTTTCTTTTCAAACTTTCTTTTTAAAAGTCCTCAAAAGTCTCCTGGTTGACCGAACCACTCTGCAGGTTTGTGTCATCACCATCCACTTGAATCATTTCAACTTTGTTTCAGAGCTCTGAAAAGTTCAATGTTAGGTTTGATGGCCTGCGCCATACACAGAACCAGCTCCACTAAAAAAACGTTGGCAGCAGTATCGTTCAGTCAGTCCAGTGTGAAAGTGGTAGAATTCGTTTGTGTGTAGTTTAACTGTTTGGGTTCGGTAATAATTCCTGCCTGAGTCGAGGCAGAATTGGACTGAGCACTTTCTACATCTACCTGTTCAGGTGTGTAGGCCTCATGTACAGAGTGAGGATATTTCCTGCTCTGACTTTATGCGAAATTTAAAGAATGTTGTTATAAAAAGTAACTCTGTTTGTCACTTAAATACGGAAGCGTATTGTATTATTATTTTTTGGTTTGTTTTTCAGTGTAATTTTCTTCGATTCATTCCTTTATCGAGACTGGCTTGTTTAGTTTAACCAAGTTTTACTTTGATCTGGGTTTAAGACACTGAGAGATAGTCTTTAAGTCATATAGATGCTATTCACTATTAGTTTGTCGACTTTGCGGTTCTTAAGAAGGAAAGCCCATTCCGACCTCCTAGACAAAGCAATGTTTCTCTAGGATCACCTGGGCCTATACGGCATATAAGGGAAAAAGAGCTCACTCCATGTAGGCTATATTCAAAACCTCACGAAAGTAAAAGGACAGCATTATCAGCAGGATATATTCAAAGTACTAAAAGTATGGAAAGTATAAAATGCAATAAAATGTTCCCTGTGATGAAAAATCTGCCAAAAAAACAAACAAACAAAAAATAACCTGCTAGTTCACACAAAATAAGTTAATACACACGTCTCTAGATTGTTGTTGTTGACGCTGCTGCATTTATACGTCATACGACGTCTTCTCTGACAATGTGTTAAATGGCTACCGTAATAACTGGTGTTACTTTTAGTTTGCGCGCATCCCCCCCCCCCCCCCCCCATTCAGTGTCAAAATCGGGGACATTTTCAGGAACAGCTTAGTTCGGGGACGTCTGGTCAATAATTGAGGAAAAAAATTACCCCGAAAAACAAACCAAAAAAGGAATTACTCAGAAAAAACGGATTTTTTTTTTCAAGTGAATGCAATACACTTCTGTACTTCCAGGAATCCACTAAATTAAAAGAAAAGCACCTTCCCATCACAAAGTACACGGTTATCATTTCATGAGGAAACATTCAAATATCACTTAACTGTGAAGCCAGACTTATTTCCAAACATTTTGAGGATCAAACAGCTATAAGCCTGTACGGTACATTTTACCTGTGTGTGCATCAGATGTGGCTGCACTAATGAATTAAACAGTAGGCTCATTGCGCCCCCCAAACACACACATTTTCTAAACAGCCTCCAACAATGGCCACTCACTGAATCCCATTCAGTCCTGATTTAATCAAACTCCACTCGGCCTTTAGTCTTTTGTTCTCTGATTATATTTTTCCTGTGTGGTGTGAGCGGCTGCAGGCGTTAGACGCACAGAGAAAAAAAGCTGTCAGATAAACAGACGGGATGAAATAATCTTTTGTTATAGATTAAATGTGCGCTGCGCAAGCCAGCAGGGTTTTATTGTGGCTGTTTTTTATTCATTCAGGTTTAATTGCTGATGACAGCAGAGAGAGGACAGAGGTAAATAGAAAATTACATGCATTCTTCATTAAAAAGCTTTTCAGAGAGAAAAGTTTGCTTCAACAGAGCAAACGCAGCAAAGATGTTCAGTTACTGAGTTTTTATTCTGTTCAACCCCGAGCTGTGATTGAGCCGCTGCACATAAAACTGACCATCAGTTCAAATGAAATCAGATTCATGCTTCGTAGGTTTTAAACTGCAGCCCCCATAATGCTTTTCTCTGCATATACATGTGGCAAGAATGTGCATCTCCATCACTCAGGCTGATGTGATACACATCTTAATTAATCAAAGATACAATGCAGCAACTACAAACCAATGGGATGGGATTCACACCAGCTGTGATGCAGAAAGATTCCTTAAAGTTTTATGCAAAAGAACATCATGCTTCACAATTCACAGTTTGATTTCATGTCTTCTGTTCTTGGATAGACGGCGTGAAGGCAGCTATTCTTCGCCTTCAGTTACTGTTTTATAGCACCCCACACATTCAACATTTAAAAGATTTAAAGACACTCAGAATTCGAAAATTCTCTGATATATAATCCTGGAAGAAGGTCTAATTTTCTCATTTGTCTTAGATCTGACATCAGCAGGAGGCTATAGAACAGATTTGTTGGCAAATTGGGCCAAGATATAAAAACATATAAGTCATTCTGATTCAGTAACTGAATGAGAGGCTTCCGTTAACACACTGCACCACCTGTACGTAAGTGCAGAGTTTCTTTGTTGGGTCAAGAGGTTTAGCTATTCAACACAGGCTTTTAATTCAGCTGAATCCACATCACAAGCTGCTAATTCAGCACTGAGTTCTAGTTGATTTTTATTTAGGCTCTGTTACTGTGGAATGGACCAAATGCTGGGTTAAGGATGTCAACACTCATCAGATCCAAGAAAACAGTGTTGGTTGATATAGATAGCAGGAGGGTGGTCATGGAAGTATTTATTTACTGTACAATATTTATTTAGCAATTCAATTGTTGTTGTCGGTGTGGTCATCCAGGTCATAGTAGGTCATCTTTAGGCACTTTGTTACCAGCAGCCTGTCACAAAGACACATCATTTGTTCCCATTTCTTTAGTTACATCTATGAAAAACAGCAAAGATAACACAGTTTGACAGACAGAAAATAGGATTTCTGCAGCAACAAGGTGATTCCCAAAGAGCTATTAGCTGAAAACTTGGCATATCTCAGCATGGTGTGCAGTTTGTCCTTAAAACATTTGAGGAAACTGGACAAGTGGAGGACAAAAGAAGAAGTGTCAGGCCTAAAAAACTATCTACAGCAGATGAACAGGATCTGAAAGTGATGTCCTTAAGAAAGAGGAAAAAATCCAGCAAAGACCTGACAGGACCTGAGAGATGCATCTGGACCTTCAGCTGATCCATCTACTGTTGGCCCAAGCCTTATCAGAAATGGTCTCCATGGAAGGGTGGCTGTCAAGAAGCCATTCTTAAGGAAGGGAAACAGGGAGAAAAGGCTGAGCTATGCCAAATGACACAAGAAGTGGACTGAATATCAGTGGCAACAGGTCTTATGGAGGGATGAATCCTCCCCAGAGCCCGGACCTCAACATTATTGAAGCAGTGTGGGATCATCTGACAGAGAACGGAACAAAAGGCAGCCGACATCCAAAGAAGAGCTTTGGGATGTCCTTCAAGAAGCCTGGATAACTATTCCTGAAGACTACTTAAAGAAATGACAGAAAGCTTGTCTGGATTAAGTGAGTATAGAAAATGGATGGAGGGATACAGGCAGCATTAGCATTACATGTTTGTTAGTTTGCAGCGTGTGCCCATAAAAGCTCACAACAGTTAAGCTACTACAGGGAAATGTGTTGTTCAAAGACTGCCTGCTCACATATAAGTGAAGAAGGACTCAGAAGCCACATACCACCACCCAGTGATCACTGCACACAATCTGCCTGTTAATGAGCTCTCTGTGACAGGATGCTTCACTTTGACTTCACTTTCACACAGAAAGAGGAGGTGCACTGTTACAGTAAACTCCCATTTTATAAAGCAGAACATCTTTTTATTCGGGATCTCAGCACATTAGGAGGTTTTAAAAGTTGGGGACATAAAAGAAGAAGAGATTAAAAAGATTCACTTCAGCAAATGAAAGCGCACAACAGATGAGAAGCGCGCAGAGCAGTGAAATCACAGCAGAGCCTGAAATATGGTGAGAGCTGCAGTAGTGTGTGCGTGTGTAGAGAAACCATATACATTCACAGCTTCAGTCTGAATGCACTCTCCTGCTGTCAGCTGATATTGCACTAATGGTGGAATAATCCAGGAGTTCATTTGTGAAGTGGCTGGCGAATAGAACAGTATGAATCTCTTGGCTCTGCGGGAACACATTAGGCAACGTGCAGTAATTCTCTGCTCAACTTGAGTACCGACAGTTCCTCCATTAAAGGCCTGTGTGCTGTTTGCTCTGTAATTACCACAGCAGCTAGAAGCGGTTGCCGCTAATGTCCGCTGTGTTAAAGTGGCTTTAGAAACAAAAACATACAATGAGTTCAGTGCTGCTGGATTTCTGAAATGACCTTTGCATCAATAATGCAGCAGCATCAGGAGTGACTTGCTCTTTTTCACAACTGGACTAATAAACCTCCAGCGAAGGGTTCACCTCCTCTTTATTAAAGAGGTTTGGGATGCCATTGAGCTGATAAAAGAAACGGAGGATGGACATGGAAGGATGTAAGGGAGTTAGTGATCTCCTGTGTCATTTTAATTCATTTTTCTCTAATGAGGTTCTGCCTATTAGAGGCACAGTTACCCACCCTCCCAGATTCTATCCTGACTTCAGTTTCAGCTCACTCTGCACCTTTCGTGGCATTCAAATCAGCTGCCACTAAACATCGAACCACTATTATTACTGTAATAAAACGGTCCTTCTGCTGAGTGGACAACTTTTAACACATCTTCAAAGACATATTTCATCCAGTATCTCCAGCTATCCCAGCCATCACTGATTCCTCCCACACGTTCGCTCAATTGTCTGAATATTTTACATCAGCGATAGCTCAGCCATTGCTCAGAAAGCCACCTCTTGGCCCATCCATTTTAAATCAGCAATATTTAAACCCTCCTCCCAGGCCAAGGTCTTGGAAATGAACAGATTATTGATTAGATGAATAGAAATGGGCTCTCTGATAAATTTCATGTGGATTTTAGTCCTGAAAGGGTACAGCAGCATTCTCTCTGTGGCCAAAGCTTGCATTTAATTTTTAATACAGCATTTGCTTGTTATGGAAAGACAGGTTAGAATGAAACAGACAGAGAGTGTTCGTTAAAGCTGGAAGAAGAAAAATAATAGGAAACCAAAATCTCAGGAGGGGGAGGGAAGTGGGGAGAAAAGGTCGCAGTTCTCAACAGGTTCAGGTCAGTTATACATTCCTGTTAACTGCAGGCTGGCATGACCAAACTGAGGCCCTGTCTCTGATAACCTGCATAGACAATCTATTATTCTAATGATCCTCCGTCTCTTATTAACAGCACACCTCATCATTGCAGCCCCCTCAGCCTAAAGCCAAAAAAGCTGCTGTCAAAACCACGCTTTCTCTTTTAATCCCACATTCTAAACCTTAAACAAATAGCTTGATACACTTACATATGTTGATTAATCTCTTTATGGAGCTACTTTATTAGTGTCCTTTACTTCGAGAAAAAACATCCTTTTAGGGTTTACCTCCAATCCAACCGAAGCAGACACTGAAAAGAGCCATTTCTACTTTTATTTATGTGGATGTTGATCACATTCAGTGAATAGCATTCAGGAAACTTAAGCTAAGGTTGTGTTAGTCTATAATATCAAGACTGTAAGTATTGTACCGAAGTAGTACCACAATAGACAAAAACCTTATTGACACAACAGTTATGTTCATCAGGCCACAGAGGTGGCTCAGTGCAGCATCAGTGTGTGCTGACACAGGATCACTAGTAAGAGCTATGTGCTGCACCACAGCACCTCTCCTTCACACATACAGTAAACGCCACTTCGGCTCTGCAGCCCTTTTCATACTGCCAGTTAAGGGCAGGACTAATGTGCCCATTTTTTGCACTGGATCCTGTTTTTAAGTACAGAAGCAGTGAAGTTGAAACACCTCTAAGCCAGCAATAGTGATAGTCACAGAGCTGAGATGGGATTGCAAAGCTGCACTAAAAATACGATAAAAGAGTGTTATGAATAGTCTGAGTATCCATAATACTCAGAAAGTGGTCATCCTAACTGTTGGTGTTCAAAGAATTATTCAAATAACTACACCACTCACCATGACTCTGCAAAGGTTTAAAAGCAGGGGTACTTTTTTTCCTGTGTACAAATCCCTAGCAGTGCTGTTTGCTTATTATTAAGTATTACAAAGAAATGGTCTGACTTTTAATGACTTTAACAGCTCCCAGCTTCAGAGCGAGGACTCAGTCCTTTATAATGAGGCCAGTTGCAGTTAATCTTCAGAGAAAAAGGTTTACCGGTAAGGAGGGCACAAATTCCAATTCTCAGCCGGCAGTGGAATAAAACAGCGAACAAATCAGGGCCAAGCTGACATTAGCCTCACGCTAACAGGACGCCCACATCCCATGAAGGCCAATTACTGTACCTTCACACAGGCGACAGAGGGTTTCCAGGACTTCCAGCTGGTGTTTTCATGTGAGGTTAAAAGAGGTGAAAGGAAGCGACTGGCTTTTTACCTTTACAAAGGGACAGAGCAGACGTGTCTGCCAGACCTGACATGTTTTTTTCTTTCGCTCCTCTTTTCTCTCCTCACACAGTTGCTGCATAATGAGCCTATCTGGCCTTAAGAGAGCATTAGCAGTCCGCTGGCTCTCTCTGCTATCTGTGACACTTCGCTGCTCAGGAGGAGGAGAGCCATTTTCTCTTTGAAGAAGATATCAGAATCATTTCATATTTCCTGCTCATCATCTTTCTGAGTGGAGCTGCGGGGCTGCAGAGCTCTGCTCCATCACGACTCAACACGCCGTTCTCTCTTTGAGTCTGAATGTGGATTTGGAAGGTTTTTGGATTTGTTTCTGTTCAGACATTACATGTATGTGCTCCGTGATCAAGTGATTCTTGTTTACCGCGGTACCTTCCTTTAAATAAGCTACATTAGAACAGGAGGATGCTTCTTAAATTATCAAGATGAAGTCAAAACCTGACTGCTTGGTTCTTCCTTTGCCCACACTCTGCCCTGAGTGTCCTCTCAGTCACTAATGTGAGCATAGCGTAGCACAAAGAAGATATTTCAGTCCTAACCGTGATGTTCTTTTAGCCCTAACCAAGTGAGTTCACAGCCAAAAGATGACAAAAATGTCATCATAACACCACCATCACTATGACTGGACATGACATCAAGGCAATCTGGAACATCCATCCATCCATTTGTCATCCACTTATCCGAGGTCGGGTCCCGAAGGCAGCAGGTTCAGGAGAAAAACCCAGACATCCTTCTCACTAGCAACCCTCTCCAGCTCCTCCTGAGGGATCCCGAAGCATTCCCAGACCAGATGGGATATATATATCCCTCCAGTGAGTTCCAGGTCTGATTCGGTTGGACATGCCCGAAAAAACCCCAAAGGGAGGCGACCAGTAGGCATCCTAAACAGATACCTGAACTTTGGTGATTGAAGCATTGTTAAAAGAATGTGTTTTAGCCCTGACCATGATCATTTTATAGCCTTAACCAAGTGACATTATGATCAACACCCAAAGTGTTTTAGTAAAGTACTTTTGAGTTATTCACTGAATAAAAAACTAAGCCAGAAATGAAAAAACAGTTGTCGTGTCCAGTAGTTGAACATCCCGCTGCCTGTAAGGGTGCTACTTCAGAGGACATCTCTAAATATCTATCAAATTTATGATGAACATACGACCTGTTTGGTTGCTTTGATTGGAGGACTTGTTGGGGTACTATGGCATCTCATTGTCATTTATATTCTCATTGTAAGGGTGCTTCATGCTTTAATGGCAGGTGTACTTGCAGTAGCCTGCTGGAAGAGTTCTAGTAAATGTCTTACACCCCCTTTAGAAAAAACTAATAAATATATAAGCTGTTGAGTGTACTGTGAATGTTGGCACGGGCAGCCATGGTGATGTGTTTGAAAATGTTCTGGTGCTTAAACTGAATGTTGACCTCTTTGTGTGTTGAAGCATCCGTAAAAGTGTTCGCATACTTTGTTTTATCAGAGATTCTGCAACACACAAAACAGCTGAGGCATCATTTATTATGTAAATTAAAACGCATCGCACCTTCAACCAAAGTCATTCAAACCAAATATTGAATCAAAAATAGAGCAAAAGAAATGTGTTGGAAAATGTTCCCATCAAATATAATATGAGCACTTCCAAAAATGCAGTCTCCTTCAGTGAAATATTGAAGTATTTATTGACAATTCACACTGCATTCCAGCTCTTTTGGAAACAGGGTTACTTAGTGCAGTGGTTCCCAACAGGTGGGTCGCAACCCAAAAGTGGGTCGCGGACCCGTTTTCAATGGGTCGCCAGCCTCTGACTGGAAAAAAAAAAGTTCAGAAACATAACCATGCTCTCTTTTTGAAGGGCTCAGAATGCATGCCATTCACACTCCTGAACAGTAGGTGGCGACGATGCCCTGTAATGCTAATCGACTCTCGTCATTTCACAGATAGAAGAAAAGCTACGGTTTGTTTTCGCATGAGTGACCGTGGCTACACGCAGACATTGACTACATAAAATATGGATTTTCTTATATTGAGGACAAAAGGGGGGAATGATCTCAGTGCAGGTTTTCATTTGGAATTAAAATGCAGCCACTTGAGTGTTAAAGGGAATTTTTCCTCTCTACACTCTTTTGTTTGCTTTTGTTTATCGTTAAACTTGAATTTTGTGTCTATTGACACACTGTGATATTTCATTTTATGTCAGGTTCAAACTGCAACATGTTTTCATTCAAGAAATTTGAGATTTTAAAACTTTTCCTGGGTCGCAGCTTGTCTATAACTAATGATGATGGGTCCTGAAGCCAGACCAGCTGGGAACCACTGATTTAGTGTATCTGCACCATTTGTCTTCTGCAGTATTCTTAGTTATCAGGAGTCAGCATTGCTCTTCATCGCGAATGCACATCAACACCTGAGAAAAGCCGCAGTTTGATCACGTTTGCTCCCTGAACTTCCTCCAGAGTGTGGGCGGGCTGAGTTTCAGACTCGGGTTGAATGTGTATTCACTCAGTGTCCAGAGTGTCCTCAGCAGTTCGGGTCAGCTTCCTCTCTGCGAGCGGAGCCTCATCCTCCTCTGACAGGCTGAGGTCCTCGCGGCAGCCGCCCGGCTATTTTTTGTCATTTGAAATCTCTGATTAAAAAAAAATAAAATAGTGAAAGAGGGAAGGGGTTTGTGAGGAGGGGCTGCGGGTGCTCTAATCTATAATGGAACAGACGTTATCATTATTGTTAAATAATGCACAGCAGCCACCAGCATCAAGTATTAATAACTTATTGAAAAGAGCAGTTTCCGGTGACCTGCCTCTGGGCCCAAACCATGACTTTGAACGGTACCTTTGTGTATGTGTGGGTGTGTATGCGTGGGTGTGTTTCATTGACAAAAGGCCACCATGATATTTGAGGCCTGAAAAAGCCCAAGAGCGGCAGCAGAGAAGAATTTTAAACCTGAAAGCTGTTACTTTTTACGCTGCCGCAGTTTAATGAATTCTTCTCAAAATCCAAATACGTCATAATTTGTTTTTACATTTTATTTCTGAAAGTAAATAAGATATTCCAGGCCTTTCTTTTTTTACTCCTGGCTATGATCTAATGAATATTTTACAGAGTCTATTCTACTGACTCTCTGCTCAGGGTATTAACATTTATTGGAGCTGCAGCGATTACATTGTCTGCTGAGGATTAGCACGGCTGAGACATAGTTTAGCATCAGCTTAACTACAGATAATCAACGTGCTGACATGATTATAGCAAACAAAAAGAAAAAAGTGCCTGAGAGTTTGTGTAAAGATATTTAGGAAGCTGAACTTCACTTGAGTACTGACCAGTTTCCAGAGAATTCTGTATCCATTTTAGGTTTCCAGAAACCACAATTAGGTCTCATATACATTCCTCGGTCAAAGCAACGTGTCGTCTCTACCCACAGGGGACTGTTGCAGGAAGAAAGGTAAAAGAATCCAGGATAGCATCTGGTTATCTGGCTTAACTTACCCTAACAACAGTGGTACTACCACACTGGAAAGTTACACAGGCAAAGCAGACAAAAAGAAAAAGTAACTATGTCAGTCTGTGGAAAAATCTGATCAGCATCACTGCTACATCATTAAAGGATGAGCTGAACTGATGATGAATGATTGTGTATTTTATTAAATGAATGTGCTGCAGGTGCCTTCTGATCTAAGACTGTTATAGTCACCAAATAAAGAACAAACAGAAACTGATTAAAAGCAGTCAGTGAGATTACTGTAAATGTCAAAGTTTTCATTTTATCATCCAGCTCTGAAATGATGTAATTAAAAAGGGTTTTAATTGCCTGTCTTTTAATGAGCTAGTTAGAAAGCATTTCATGAGATGAACTTGAACATACAGACAACTTTTGATGGAGTCTGATGTGCTGCAGTCACTTTGGGAGGAAACAGCAGGTAAATCATTTATAGTTAAGATAAAGTAATCTTTAAATGTCGACAAGAAAAAGCTTTAGCAGAATCAGTCTCTCTTTTTAGGCTAAGTAAGCTGTCCTGCTGGCTCTCACATGAAGAATCTTCTGAGTGAAAGCCAAACAGAGCAGTCGGTCTTCAGCAGATGCTAACTGTCCACACACTGATGAGGTCTGTGTTTTTACACGATGTGAACCAGCTTTGTGATTCTGAAAATCAAGCTGAACCTGAAGCTACTTCACTGAGGCTCCAGCTTCGTAGCACAGCCCCCCCAGAGTCACATATGACAGTTTCTGAGGATATAATTGTTGCATTTAACACCAAACAATTTCTTTTTTCTTGCCTTAACCAAAGGTATCAATTTTTGAACCTAAGCAAGTGGCTTTGGCACATATGTCACAGTCCACACTTACCAAAAAACAAGTCATTTGTTGCTACTGTCATCAGTCTTATAAATGACCACATTTAACGGCGGTCTGTGTTTGGTGTGTGCTGTGTTTAATCTTCTTCTTCTTTGGGCCTCTCCCTTTATCAGGGGTCACCACAGCGAGTCGATCTCGCATCGGTGATTTGGCACGTTTCACGCCGGATGCCCTTCCTGATGCAACCCTCACCATTTATCCGGGCTTGGGACCAGCACCAGAAATACACTAGCTCGTGCTCCCTAGTGGCTGGGCACTCACACCTAGGGACAAGTTAGAGTCACCATTCAACCTAACATGCATGTTTTTGTGAGGTTTGAGGAAGCCGGAGAACCCGGAGAGAAACTACACACGCACGGGGAGAACATGCCAACTCCACACAGAAAGAACCAGCTGGGAATCGAACCTGGAACCCTCTTGCTAACCACACCGCTGTGCAGGTTATAGTCATTATTACTGCTGGCTGTAAATCAAACTGCTCCCTTGAATCTTAAGAGTGAAGCTGAACTAAATATTTTTCAGGACTTGTACTTGCAGATCTCCCACCACACGACTATACCTTTAATAATTATAAAATAATCCCTTTTAAGTAGTAGTTTGCAGCGTAAGATAACTTACTTTGACATGCGAGTAAAAAGTTGGTGATGCATGTGTCCAGAAGGGAAGAACCCCCCCCCCGCTTCTCACATACTGAAGCTCGGTGGGGAGCCTGCTGTGTTGGTTTTAAATGCAGAGGGTACCCCCAACTTTTCACTTTTGGACGTACAGGGTTTCCCTGGCTGCTAACATAACAGTGGTTGACTGTGTCACAACAAAATGCATCTTGATGCGATGCTTTCCTGTCCTTAACCGAGCGGTTGTACTGCGTAATGAAGCAGCACCATCGCAGCGACAAAAGAAATGGAAATAAAGACCAGCAGGGTTAATGTTGTGTCATGCCTTGGAGACAGACTTCTGTTCCCGTCCTCACCTCCTGCCTACTTATACAGTCCATGTTTCACGATGATTAGTCAGTGCTATGTTTTCCTGTCACAGTTTACTGTTGGTGCGGTCGGTGCATCAGTTATCGCTGCAGAAGGATTACTGACGACATGCAGACCCATGCAGATTACGAAAACTTGAAATGGCAATTTATTTGTGGATGAGTTCCTTTGATCTTCTCCATGAATTGATTTCATTTAACAGCCACAGTTGCTGTGGTTACTCTACAGTCCCCTCAGTAACCTCTACAGTAAGATTCAGACTGAAAAACATGTGAACAGCTGGTTTTAAGGAAAACGACACTCCTTCTTTCTAAGATGAAGAAATCAATATTGTCAAAGTCATGAAAACAATACAAATAAATGATGTATTGTTTGTCCTTTCACAGCCATACATGCACCCCAATCTCACAGTAAAACATGAAAGACTCTCAAAGACTAGTGATGAAATCGACTGCTTCATATTTAATGGTTCTCAGCAGCTTATTCCTGTGTTGACTGATTGGCTTCACATATCCACACCTGTGAGGCTGTGGCTATAGGCCGTACCTGCTAAGGTGTGGATGGGAGATCACTGCCCATGTGGCCGCTCACGCTGCTCTTTTTTTATTTCATCCAAACTTTCAACCTTGTTTTGCCTTGTGAACTCATGTGTTCACTGAACCGTTGTTGACCCATTTCAATAAGAACAGATCAAAGTTGGCACAAATCTATTGGGGTACAAATTATTGTAATGAAGGTTTATTGGACAAAGAATTGGAATAATGTTTGGCAGATAGACTCCATTGCTGCATCAAGGCAGAACGCAACAGCTGACAGGACACTGGTGGTGGACTTCTGTTGAGGCCCCATCTTGAGGAAAGTGGAGGAGGTGGGATGCATAATGCCTTGTCTGGAAAGAGAATGATGACAGAAGTGAGATTTAAAAGGATAGTAAAGAGCCTGATTGGCTAGGAGAGACTGTGAGCAGGAAGACAATTGGACTAAAGCGGTGACATCATAATTAAAGTGTAAAGTTTTGATTGAGAGAATAGCAAAAGCTTCATTTAGTTGATTCATAATTAACCCCGTAAGAAACTCATGTGTTCACTGCATTCTACGTTTCTGTCCTATGAACTGGGTCCAAACACCATGTACATGCTCTTTGTTGAGTTTTAGACATTTTTCTCAGGAGCTACAGGAGAACAAACACTGAAATGTTTGTGAGCTCTTATGTGGGCCACTTTTTTCAGTGTGACATTCTGCTCCACCACCTTTTCCTGAGGGTTCACCTCAGCGTAGAACTCGTTTAAAGTTCACACTTTGTGTTATGGAATACATCACAGCACTATATACCGTATAAACGTTCAGGGTTACGACACATGAATGGGTCTGTGTGTGTCGTGCAACCACAGCAGCAGCAGCAGCTGGGACCTTTGACCTTTCTTCAAAATGAATCTGACAGGAGTCTGTGTGTTTTGTTTGTTGGAATATTTTCAGCTCAGCAGAGCCCCCGTCCGTCCGTCTCACCGAGACACACAAACTCTCGCCTGCTGCCAGACCCGATCTGCTTTAGCATCTGCGGCAAGAAAAACCAAACTGAAACAGGAGTTAACCAACATTTTGGCTGCCTTTCACCCTGTGAGCACTAACCACCCCGTATAAAAATCTATTTGCTGGACGGCTTGTAAATTGAAAAGCTTTAGAGCAGGTTGCCTAGCAACTGGGGCCCGGTTACGAACCCCTGCATTACTGCCAATTATGGTGGGCAGGAGAAACCGGTGTCATCCCTATTATTTTTCTCCCCACCCTCTGACTGAGTGAACATCCACATGAGGAACAGACCTCAGTGTTGATTTCTCTGCCTTTCACTGAACCTGAATGGAAAACGATTAAAACAGCAGGAAAACTCAACGACAGAGATCGTGCTTAAGAAAAAACATCTTTTCAGACGCAGCTCTGTGAGGTTTGTTGTTTCCTGCTCCGTCATCATGTCTGTAGGAACAGAAATCAAAAGGCTGTTTAAACAAGCGTTTGATTGATGTTATTACAGATTCGACTCTGTCGCATCATCAGCTTGTCTTTCACATTATCATCTTTCATGCTGGGACTTGCTCCCGTGCTCGTTTCCTCACAACACGATCCAGAAGTTTTGTAGAAAAAAAACTGCAAACAATCTGAGAGTTAATGCATTTTTTTCTCAATTAGATTTCAGCCGACATGTTTTGCAGCCCCACCTAGCTGCTGGGGGGACACTGATGAAAACTAATGCTGTAATTCTGCTCAGATATTGCCACCTGACTATTAGATTTTGCCCTCTCGCTTGTATGGGGGCCAATGTGCTTGTTGGTTAACCGAATTAGCTTTTGTGTGTTTATTGCTTTACGTTCTCACCCAGAGGACAGTTTCAATAATCAGGAGGAGGAAGAGGAGGGGTGGGTTCACCAGCGAAGCAGCCCACGGGGTCGAGATTCAGCTCTGCAGCGCTCCGTGAGCTGCAAACACTTTCAGTTCTGTCAGATTTCTGCCTCCCTGACACGAATGTGGAAGGAAAAAGGTTCTATCCGATCGCCGAAATAGCTCATTTGAAAGTTCCCTCTAGAGACGAGACATAATCTAAAATTGTCTCAGCTTCACACTTCGTCATAAATCTGATAAATTCTGACATATTGTCAGTCTAAGATAATAGAATTAGATTCTTGAAACATGTTATTGTAGATATTAAAGAACTGGCTGTATTTTTACTCTGTTTATAGATTAAGAATAATGATAAAACGAAGAAGAATCCAAAGATAAAAAAATGGAGCCTTTTTTTCTTCCAGCATGTTTAATTTCCAACCAATACGGCTCTCCCTGAAACCTCCCCATGGGTTGTCTGCAGAGGTCGGAAGTAGCAAATGCTTCATTCTGCTCTTTACTTTTACCCACCACATATTAATCAAAGTCAAATTTATTTGTAAATCACATTTCATGTACAAAACAATTCAAAATGCTTTACATAAAATAAAAGCATTGCAGCAGGGAGCGGAAAAAGCATTAGAAATATGTAAAAGAATATAAAAAAAGAAATAAAATAGATAAATGAATAGAAACAAGCAACAGTCTGGATAAGTTAAAAGATACCGTGCAGATTTCATGCAGAGACACATGAGAAAAGAAATGTTTTTAACCTGGATTTAAAAATGTCTACATTTGGTGACAGTTTAATCTCCTCTGGCAGTTTGTTCCACTTGTTTGCAGCATAACAGCTAAATGCTGCTTCTCCAGGTTTAGTCTGGACTCTGGACTGGACCAGCTGACCTGAGTCCAGATCTCTTAGTCCTGGTTAAAACTCCAGCAACAGCGTTCTGGATGAGCTGCAGATGTTTAATGCTCTTTTTGGGAAGTCCAGTTAAAAGACCATTACAATAATCGAGTCCACTGGAGATGAATGCATGGATGAGTTTCTCCTGGTCTTTTTGGGAGAGAAAGCCTTTAATTCTGTTGATGTTTCTGAGTTGGTAAAAAGCTGCCTTGGTGACAGCTTTGATGTGGCTGCTGAAAGTCAGATCTGAGTCTATCAACACTCCAAGGTTACAAACTTTGTCAGTGATTGTAAGGGCCCGAGTCTCAAGATATTTACCAAAGCTGACCCTCTTCTCTTTGCTACCAAACAGAATGATCTCAGTGTTGTCTTCATTTAATTGTAGAAAATTCTCTCTCATCCAGGAGTTTATTTCCTCCAAACACTGACACAATACGTCTGCTGGGCTGCAGTCGTCTGGTGACAGAGACGCATAAAGTTGTGCATAGTCTGCATAACTGTGATAATTGATGTTAAAGTTCTGTAATATCTGACCCAAAAGGTAGCATATACAAGTTAAACAGAAGAGGTCCAAGAATTGACCCCTGGGGGACTCCACAAGTCACTCGCTCAGAGTGGCCATGACTATATTATATTATATATATTACACAAATATCTGTGCTTCATACTTTCTACATTTTCCACCCAAAGCGACTGGTGCTGTTTTCATGACTTTGATAGAAATTAAACTGTTATATTAAAAGAACCAAATGCTCATATTGTGTTGCTAAGACAACAAAAATTATTTGAACCAAGCTAATTGAATCCAAACATTACTGAATGCTGGCTGGATTTTGTACAAAGAAAAGGTTTGTTACCTCCCGTTTTAAGTGTAATTTATTTGCCAAAAAAAAAGATGCCAATGATGGGTTGGTCCTAAATATTTGTTCATCAAGTTTTCTATTGATTTTGGCATCATATTTAGCTTGTTAATCACTGGAGCTTGAATAAGGGCAACTGGACGTTTTCTTGGCTCTTGAAGACATTTCACCTCTCTGCCCTTTCAGGCAGGTAGACAATTCATGATAATGACTCAATCGACATGTACGTAGGTCAGAAGATTCAGTAACACATGTGACTGTAACGATGCTCTCTGCTTACAAGCTAATACTCCCCACCATCTAGTCTAGAAATGAAAAAGCCTTTCGGATGAGAGGTCAAACATCCTCAAGATGGCAAAGAAGTCCAGTTGCCCTTATTCAAGCTCTAATTATGACCATGACCTGAATGACTGAGCATCTTCATCAACATACACGTCTTGTTAGTAATTACTCCCCCTCATTACCACTTCGTTTCCTTTCATCATCTTTGTCCACTTTGAGTACACTCCACATGCTAAACTTGGTTTATTACTAATTACTAATTCCTCTCAACCTGCCCGCCTTTGGTGTTGAGTCTGCATTTTTCCACTCAGCTTTTGTAACTTTTTGTTTATATTTATATAATATTTTCTCTACGTATTTATACTGACTAGATATGACACCGTGTCTTTATTGATGGACAGCAAACAGTTAATAAGTTGTGAGAATAATATTTCTCAGAGTTTATAGGTTTGTTTATGTTCTCTGAGTTATGAGTCACGATAACCGTATTTCTCTTCTCAGACTTTGGCATCCTGTTTCTGTATTTTAAATGTGCAACACTTCAGCATGCTGCCATGTATACACGCATTTAGTCCTTTTTTGCAGTCATAGCACAGTCTCTGAACCGTGAGTTCAGCTCTCCACAAACAGGCACACTGACTGTTTAAAGGAGGAACTTTGAGCCATGTTCAGGTGTTCACACCTTGTCATGCAGAAACACACAGACAGAAGAAAAAACCCGGTTCAGTTCTGTGCTCCGAGGCTCTGCTGCTGCTGCCAACTGTGCAAGTAGACGTGAGGCATTTTGGCTTTCACTTTAAGAGAAACCCTCCAGCACAGAGCTGTCCTCTCTGCTGCGAGCGAGGCGTCGCTTCGACAGGCTCTTCACCGAGCCGGCGGAGAATAAACAGTGCGCTGAAAACCTCGCAGACAGCCTCTCACCTTAAAAACACACCTGAGGTGGCAGCCCGGGCTCCTGCGAGTTGAACTGCTTTTTAATCTTGCTCTGAGACATGTCGTGCTCGCTGTAGTTGGCCGCCACACTGTAGGGTGTTGTAATCATGCTGAGGATGCATGAAGAGTTGGGGGCCCAGGGCTAGTGGACGTGGGGGCCTCTGGGGCTCACAACGCGCAGAGATTTCCTTCAAAAAGTCGAGCAGACAGAACAGAGAGATAATGACTGGATAATGAGACTTCTCATTTCAGGGCCAGGTGGGGAAGCTCGGCGGTTTGTCGTTGCTGTCACAGACGTGCAGCCGGGTCAAGACTTGTGTCCGCCCAAAAACAAGTGCTTGCATCCAACTTTATGAGCTGTGCAGCCTTAAGGCCATACCAGAGCAGCAACCTACAGTTCAAGGAAGGAAAGCCATCATCAACAGTCCATTTTAAACTATCAGTGTCCCGTCAAAGCAGCCTTTAATGAGTGGAAGGAAACAAAAAGCTGAAACCCTGAACTGAACATGGAACATAGACACTTTGTGAGTGATCACATTTAATAGAGATGTATAGAGTTTTACAGAGATGCTGAATTCTGCCTTAGAATCAGAGCTGTCCTTGAATGAAGAATGAAGGGAAATAACTCTGCCATTTTTCTGAACCCAGAGTTGCAGTGGAGATAAAGAGACTCTGACCTTTAGTGAGGAAACACTCCCTCTGTGATTGTCTCCATATTTGTGAGACGCAGGTGTTGTTTTCTTTCCAAGGCCTCTGCTCTCTCTGCTCCGCTTACAGAGAGGAAAATAATTACCAGGGTCGAGGCTCGGGTCACACTGCAGCTAAACGCCACGTTTCGTCAACCATTTTAAAGCTAATGTTTGCCGAGGCAGAAGGTTGCGGCTGCCGGCTCATTATTACATACAAAACGGTCTGACAGAAAGCTGGAATTCACTCTGGGAAATTAAAGCTGCCTGGTATGTTATACACCCGCCATAAAGTTTCACAGATGCGTTCGCTGACAACACTTCATCTTATTGATTAGTTGTTTGTGGATGGTCAAGCTAAATCTTTGTTATGAATTATTCAATATTAAAATCTATAATTCCGAGCGTGGTGTTGTGATTAATTAATGAGCATCTGAATGTGAGGTGAATATTTATAATCTCAGAGCTTGCCGCAGGTAGCAATGATGTTAATAATTCAGACGTAATACTGAACGGGCAAAAGTAGGAATAATAAAACTTCACGTCTTTATTTCAGCATTTCCTGATGCAGCCGAGACGCCCGGTCCAGCACATCATATCACTGCAGATGAAATATTAAAGAGCAGGCGGAGATGAACACACAGCATGAATCCGCCAGAGGAAAGAGGAAGATGGACGAGTGTCTGGAGCACTGAAGCTCAAATAGGATGATCACAGGAAGAAAAACTCTCCTGATGATTAGGAGAAAGAGGTGTACAACAGAGTGCTGAAAGAGCACCACGGTTAGCAACAAATAATTACAAAAGTAAACAGAAAGTGGTTGGGATTCACACTCAAAGCAACACCTCTGCTTGTAGTGTATCTAACAAAGCAACAGCAGGTAAAACTAAGCCTGACCCAGTTTCCAGACAGCTGATCAACTTCTTCAGAACACCAGGTCAAACCTTAAAACTATCAATAACAGAAAAAAATGATAATAGGCACAGAGAGGCCAATAGAGAAAAGCACGAAACTTCAGGCATGTGAAGAAGTCCAATTTAAGAAAATCATCTGGTCTTAAAACTCAGTAACTCTCCAACCTCAGGTACTGCTGATCAATGCACTGATTAATTGATCATCAGTGAGTGAGAGCTCCTCTATAGAAGCAGAAGTTCTGTCAGTTTGCTGCTCTGCAGCATTCAGGTGTGTGTTAACACGATGCCAAGGAGGAAAGACATCAGCAATGATCTCAGAGAAGCAACTGTTGCTGCCCATCAATCTGGGAAGAGTTATAAGGCCATTTCCAAACTATCTGGAGTCCATCATTCTACAGAGAGAAAGATTATTCACAAGTGGAAAACATTCAGGACAGCTGTCAATCTTCCCAGGAGTGGACGTCCCAGCAAGTTCACCCTAAGGTGAAAAAGCCAAGAGCTACATCTCAGACTCTACAGGCCTCAGTTAGCATGTTAAAGGTTAAAGTTCATGACAGCACAGTTAGAAAAAGACTGAACAAGGATGGCTTGTTTGGAAGGGCTGCAGGAGAAAGCCTCTTCTCTCTAAAAAGAACATGGCAGCACAGCACAGGTTTGCAAAGCTGCATCTGAACAAAGCTCAAGACTTCTGGAACAATGTCCTTTGGACAGACCAGAGCAAAGTGGAGATGTTTGCTCATAATGCACAGCAGCACGTTTGGAGGAAACCAAACCAGCATATCAGCACAAACACCTCATACCAACTGTCAAGCACGGTGGTGGAGGGCTGATGATCTGGGCTTGTTCTGCAGCCACAGGACCTGGGCAGCTTGCAGTCATTGAAACATGAGCTGCAGACCAGGCAAAAACTGACCCTGGTTTTATTCCTTTTCCCCCTGGTTTGAAAGAACTACGAGACTAAATTAAGCTCTTTATTATGTTACTGGTGGTGATGAAATATAATGTGGTCAAAAAAAGATGACTTCTACAAGACATATCACGACTGAAACAAGCAGTCAACATCACAACCGGGCATTTCCACTTTGGAACCGAAATGCACCAACGACAGTTTCCAAATCCCAGACTTCCACTGTCTGAGTTTCATTCGTGATAAACCAAACAAAGCAGCCCCGCCAACTTTGCAGAGTGGAGCTGACTTTTCAGCAATGGCAGGAATCAGGGATAAATATGACAGATAACATATGTGCTTATATTTCAGCCATTATAGGACATTAAGGGAACATTTTCATGGGAAATGTAAAATGGACAAGAACATAAAATTACTGTTCAGTGTTTTTCAGGCTGTTGCTTTGTTATTTTAGCTGGTTCAGCTTTGTTTTTTGGTTTCAAATCAAAACAACGTCAATAAACTGAAGAAAAGATCACGGTTTGGGAAGCATAACTTCCCCAGAAATATGACCATTATCATTCTTACCATCCCCTGAGGAATACCTGTAACCCTGGTAAGAGTGACAAAGGAGGAGGAGCTTATTAACATGTGATTTCAACTCATTACATGAAACAAGAATGGTCTCAAGTATTTCTGAGAGCAGGCTTGAGTTTCTGTCTCTAAGTGGACCTTCCCTATGAAAGTTCTGCAGAGAAACATCATTTCTCCTAAAAACTGAAAGTTCTGATGAAGAAAAGTCATGATCTGGACGCAGGCTTAAAAACACATCCCCAGGTACTGAGGGCGGGCCAGTGAAATGTCATCTGGGTCGGTCCCTGCTTCTAATTGGACCCGGTGAAAAACAGCAGCCTTGTTGTTGCTCTGACAGAAAACACAGCAGACTGTAAATGAGCATTAAAGCGACTACGACCACTTTCACTGGACAGACACATCGTTTAGTCTGAGGGAGAGTGGAGAGATGGCAAATAGATAATGAGACGGCTTAAAGCTTGATCTTGAGAATAATTTGCTTCTTTTGCAGCATGGCCTCGAGTTGGAAAGCATTAATCAAAGGTTAGTATGAAATAAAGTTTGTTCAAAGATCCTTTTCCTCAAACATTCAAGACTTGGAGGGCGAGAATGACAGAGGGAAAAAAATCCAATTATTTTCTTCTTTTATCATTTCACTCTTTACAAATAAGACACACTGTCTGAGAGGCAGCGCAGTTTAGTTTTATAATTGCTGTTTTACCACCTGCCAGTTCAGCTAACAGTCACTCCGTCTCTAACCCCCTCTTCTCACGACACTCCAGCCACAGATAATCAGCCCTGCTGCAATTAGAGCTGCCGCTGCTTCCGACCACAGGAAAGGCTAGCTATTGTTCGTTAAACAAACTTCAAATGAAGAGCAGAGACAAAGATATTTAATATCTTTTTATTGTCATAACCGTTCAGCCCTCAAGGCTTATTAGTCAGTAAAGCCGCTCAGTTTCCTCCTCAGAGGGGTCTTTTGGTCAGGAGGACGTGACTGGGTCGTCGGCCATTTTGTCAGCTGTGGAGAGGATGGGTCATCTCAGAATCAGAGCTGCTCAGAGAGAAGCTCCTTCAGATGAAGCCCAGATGCAATATTTACTGCCTCTGTTTCTTAAGCCTGATTTGATGTTATTGTCTTTATTGATTTCAGATTTTTTCAAGCATGCCTCAAAAGATTTTTATTTTCATATTGATGAACGTGTCCCAATCAAGGCGTCTGCCTGTGACCGCCACCCAGTGTACGAAGCACTGGACCCTTACAGCGCAGCCTGCAGGTGGTGGATCCACAGGAGGGCGGTCTCATCGAGCTCTCAGCGCTGACAGGTCTGGCTCCAGGGTGAGGCCCCGGTCTCCCTAATCTATGAACCAATGTAACATCATTGTGAGGCAGAGTCTGAGCATGCTCAGTCCTGAGTGGAGGCTGAATCAGGCGCCTGAAGTAAGAGGAAACGAGCAGTGCTGCTGGTGAAATCGGCTTCCTGTTGTGCTTCGTCTGAGTGAGAAGAAGTGCATGTGGTGACACTGACGTGCTTCTCACTCAGTCTTGTTCTTTGTAGATTAAATCTTACCTTACATTTTGGGTTTCTGATCCATCCTGTGATACAATCTGGGTGGATATAATACCAGCAAGTGCTCATCTTGTCCTCATGCTGGAGGGCGAGCTGCTGCTCAAATCGAATAAAGTGGCGTCTCTTGCAGCTGCTGTTTCATAAAGTTTTTTTCTGTTTGCTCTTCAAACACAAGTTAATAGCTGTGCAAATACACTGATATGTTACATGTTTGCTCCTGAATGTGGGACCGATCACGAGAGAAAAAACAAGTAAACAATGAAACTTCTCGGCTTCAGTGTGAAAACAGCGAGAGGCGACTGGATGTTCCCTGAAAACAAATTATCAGAAACAAACAGAAACCAATAACCTGCTCCCTCCTCCTCCTCAATGTTAAAAAATTCTCTCGGTGGCGTCGACACCCTGCAGCCATAAACACCAGAAAATATGAAAAGAGAAAAGAACATCAACAAAACGGGGATGAAATTTCACTGTGAGGGCGAAAATGAGAAACGACATAATAAAGCGATTCTATTAAAAAGCCATCTGACCGTTAATAAAAGTAATGATTTGATGAGAACGTCCTGTCGCAGAGCCAGAGGCAGCGTAGGAGGAGGAGGTTCAACCAGCTTTTATTTTCATGCTCTGACATTGCAGAGAAGGGAAAAATGAGAAGTGTGTTTGTGTGCGTGTTAAAGGGGGGGGGGGACAACATAAAAACAATTGCTGCCTCTCCCATCTCTGACTTAATGAGATTTGGTGGCTGCTGCTGCTGATGTGGCCGACGCTCAGGTATTATTTGCTGTTGGAGGTGACGGCAGGATTGGATAAAGCACACATCGACTTTCTCATCTGATGCAGAGTATCAGACTCACACTCCGTCAGTCTGCAGCTCCATATGCTGCATACTGAGAGACACGAGAACAGATTTGCATTTTAGGCGCAAAAGCAGAGACAAATACAAATTGTAACATCTGTGGACGATACGAGGCCAAGATTCTTGTGGAAATACTCCATCTTCACTGTTTTGTTAATGCAGCACAGTTCTAATTATAAACAGCATTATGGATCTCTCTACTTTAATTATCATTTCTACAGTTGTATTAAAATGTGTGAACTCAACATAAGGCACACGCATCTTGGGTTGTTCCAGATTCACGATTCTCAACATTTATAACCCCAAAAGACTTTGAGACAGGTCAAACACTGTCTTTAGGAAACATTTTACAATGTTCTCTTGAAAAATGCCCTCATGGATCACTCCCAAAAAGTCCTAAACTGGCCCCTCTAAGCCAGGGTACCTGTGACAACAATATTTCCTTTTTAAATCACCAAATTTAATGATTAAGTAATAATTTACATAATACTTTATTACAATAATAAGACATGATATATACACTCGCCGACCACTTAATTAGATACACCTGCTAATAAAAGGTTGGACTCCCTTCTGCCTTCAGAACTGCCTTAATTCTTTGTGGCATACTTTCACCGAGGCATTGGAAACATTCCTCAGAGATTTTGGTCCATATTAACATGATAGCACCACGCAGTGGCTGCAGATCTGTCGGCTGCACATCTATGATGCCAATCTGCTGTTCCTACGCATCCCAAAGATGCTCAGTTTGATTGAGATCTGGTGACTGTGGAGGCCATCGGAGCACAGTGAACTCATTGTCATGTTCAAGAAACCAGTTTTAGATCATATGAGCTTTGTGACATGGTGCATTATACTGCTGGAAGTATCCATCAGCAGATGGGACACTGTGTGTGTGTATATATATATATATAAATATATATATAGAACATATTTATAGAACGCTCTATAATCTTGCTGAAAAAAGCTAATTTTGCGTTAAAACGTTAAATTTCAGTTAATTAACCCGGTAGCGGAACTAGCGGAAATTTAATTTCCGCTCCGTTTACGCATTAGCGTAAATAACGGCATTAATTCGACTGCGACCGAAATCGAGACTCGTCAGACCAGGCAACGTTTTTTTCAGACTTCTGTTGTCCAGTTCTGGCGAGCCTGAGCGAACTGCAGTCTCAGTTTCCTGCTGGTAGCTGACAGGAGCGGCCCCCGGTGAGGTCTTCCGCTGCTGGAGCGCATCTTCTTCAAGGTTTGAGGCGTTGTGCGTTCAGAGATGGTGCTCTGCATAAAGTATTTTCGTCCACACAGCTGGATAGTTTCTCTTTTTCAGACCATTCTCTGTAAACCCGAGAGATGGTTGTGGGTGAAAATCCCGGCAGATCAGCTGATTCTGACATACTCGGACCAACCCGTCTGGCACCAACAACCATGCCACGTTCAAAGTCACTTCCATCCCCGTTCTTCCTCATTCTGATGCTCGGTTTGAACTACAGCACGTTGTCCTACTGATTTTGTTGCTTGTAGATGCCCGTTATCCTTCGTTTTTGTTCCTTTTGGCACTTTGATTTAGTTGTTTTGTGCTTTGTATTTATACAGTGATATAATGACAAATAAAGATCTCCTCTGTTCTGTCTTCACCTCCATTTTATCCTCCATCCTGAGCGTGGACAGGGAAGGTCACACACCTGCCTTGACTGGCTCTCAATGAGAGCCTCTCCATTAGGGTTATCAGAGATTTGGTTTGGTTTTACATTTATTTATAACGCAGGATACTCGGCAGAGATCAGATTAAGGGTTGGGCTGCTGGATTATCTATCAGTTGGTGCAGATGGTGAGGTAACGGCAGAAAGAAAAATAGCTCTATGCTGTACGTACTTTTGCATGTGAGTCGCCCCTGAAAATGTCCTGAGGAGTCAGTGTTCAACGCAGCCTCAGACTCACAGTATTCATAAAAGAGATGTTGAAGAGCTCGGTGTGAGCATAAAAACAGACACAAGAGATTACAGCGATTACAAGACAGTCATGGCCGAGAGCTGAAGGATTTCATCAGTGTGGCCGACTGCAGGGAAACTAATGGGAAATTAGCTCTGCTTTGTGTTAATGTAAAATCTAACAGCATGTCTGATCCTACAGGTTGACAAATAGCTTTAGTGACCACTGCTGTATTGTGATTTTTAAGAAAAATAATTTAATGAAATAAAAAATTCAGCTTTGTAGTTTTGCTCATAAACAAGCAACTATAACAATCAAATTCCTCTTCTTCACCTGTCACTGTGGCTGAGGGGAAAAAAGCAAAGCACGACTCAGTATGAAGTATGTTTTCATAAAGTAAAGCAGTTCTGAGGCTTTGAGCCAATTTTCTCTCCTGTGATTGTGCAGGAGCTGTTGATTAAGAGATGAGAAATCTAAAGAACAATCTGATTGGGGGAAATCAGGCTGCCAAATATTTAAAAGTGAGTATTAAAAACTGACCGGAAATTAAGTTTGTGACAAAGATACATGAGACACAAATGTGAAGTTTGATTTCCAGGCTGGATCAATGAGGCTGGATTTAATGATGTCTCCTAAACTTTTATTTATTTCATCTCGTCTCAGGACTTGCGTTTGTCCCACTAACCCAGTAAGTGAGTAACTGAGCTCCAGTCTGTAAATGTAAACTCTTTTGAATGAAGTTCATCTTTAAGCTCTACCTGCGGCAGGTTGGACACGCTTACAATGTGTAAGAGTGTGACATTCAGGTCAATCTGCCCTTCTGTTGTTGCTTGTTGGACTTTCAGCATTTTAAAGAGAAAGCTGAATGTTCTGCACAGTATTTGTCAGGACAATTTGTTTTAGATTGTTTTAAGAAAAGATATTACATCAATTAGCATAAAGCAAGCATATTTGTCTGCTCCCATGTTGATGAGATTATCATAAAATATCACTTTGAGGGTCATTTAGAACATATATTATTCATGAGTTAACTATGATCAATCATTCGATTAATCGCAGTTCATTTGAAATATTCAACACTGAAAGGTGGGTCACAGACACCAGCCAGCAGTAATAAGCTTTAAAGTAGGAAGATGCATTTTTAGGTGATTCTGCCAATATTCTGTTGTTTTGTTTCTTTTACAGACTGAAGTTGACTGAACAATTAAGAAATATCCAGGCAGAATGATCAAAACATGAAATAAAACTTTAAAAAGGTGGTGGACAAAAGGTCAGATCTGCACCTCTGACTCATGTCTATTCAGTAACAAACACCGCTGAGGATTATGGGTATTGTAGTACTTTCAGCCATCCAACAAGCTGTAAATATAGTTTCTTGGAAACAAAGATGGACAAAGATTCATGTTTAAGGGTTGAGGAGCTAATGGAAAGCATGTATGTCCATCAGATTGTGCTTACTGCAGTCTTTTCCTTGCATAGTTCCATGTACTTCTTGTATGGGATTCGCAGCCTTGTTGTTGGTAAATGTCTTTGCTCAGCCTTTTGTGGGAAACGTGCATCTTTGTCAGCAGCATGTGATGTCATTCTAAATGGTAACAGTGAACAAGCACAGCTGGAAAAAAGTGTTTTTTGAAAAACAGGGCTCCTTTAATAGACCATTCCCTGGAGTGTAAGCTGCTCCCAGGGAGGTTACAACAACTACAACGACAGACGTGTAGGCATCAGCACAAATGCTACACCAAAGGAAACTGCACCTGTAAAGAGCTGCCAGTGACGGTGGGAGCTGTTTTACTCCGGTAGATTTGGTCCAGTGAGGGAAGGATTTAGAGAAGAGAGGAGGAGACCAGTCTTCCTCTTAGAGAACATAAGGAGAGATTAATGAGAGCTGAAGTCAGTCCATCCCCAGTCAACTCATTTCAGTGTGTGTCTGCTTTGCTTTCTGGGAGAATAAACATCTCTTTGAATGAGTTCTGCTGCTTCGAAGGGATTTCGATGACCAACATAGAAATCTTCTATCAATTTTTACATCAGCGTTAGAGACCAGAAAAGGTTGATGATCGTAGGTTGTGGCCCCTCCCGGGTCGCATGGGACATCTGCCACAAAAGGCAGATCTAGTCACTCTATAAACCACAACGTTGTTCAAATCTACATGCAAATTATCTAATTATTTGTAGATGAGAACATTGTGTTTGTTGTGCCAGGATGGAATTTATTCAGGCCTAAGGGCAGCACTGGCTGAATGATAGTCTCTCAAACTGATGGTTCCCGGCAGTTATTTAGCAAAACTGGGGGTCCATTCATTTTTGCTGTCAAAGTACTGTCCATAAACCTTTTAGGTGAACGCACTGTAAGAACTACAGCAAGGAAACAAAGAAAAACATCAGCATCGAGATTGTAATTATATTCATTTCTCCTCCTGTATAGCACACTTTTTCTCTGTTTCAGTCCATCGTTACAACTGTACCCTTTTCCCTTCCTCAGCTGACATCACATCACTTACTTCAATTTTTAAGTTAAAAGGTTAAAATGCTGCAAAATATATGTGTGCAGTGAACACAGATGGAGAAAAGCATGCTGGACCATGATAAAGGTTACAGATCAGACGGAAGTCCTCCAATCAAACAACCACATAGGTAATTTGTTCATGTGCTTGAATACAACTGTTAACGATGTCATCTAAACCATCGACTCTACAAGCAGAAGGAGGGAATTCTGACTCGTACTAAGGCTGTTTCCTTTGAGAAGCCCCGCGGTCATATTGAGGGGGAAGGAGGGGAGTGGATGGGACAGTTACAGTTCTAGGTTACATTCAATATGAACACAGTCGCACTTTACTGAAACACTGGTTGAATATAGGCAATAACATCGCTTGGTTAGGGTTTTAAAAAGATCATGATTTGAACCTTAGTTTTGACACTTCGCATGCAGTTCCTCTTATAAACACTAGAGGTCAGATATTTTTTTAACGCACTTTGTTGCACACAGCCAAGAAAAGCCACCTCAGTCAGCACAATAACTGATCTCAGTCACTGGCTCGTTGTTACTGCAGCCTGGTCGCAGCATAGATGCACGCCTGACGCTGAAGCAGTTTGGATTCGGGACTCATTAAAAACCTATATCAGCTTTTTTCACCTTCAGCTTAAGGTTTTACCAGAGAGTCGGTGATATCTTCTGATATGAATTCAAAAGGTCAACTGCCAAAACAGCAGCCACTACTCACGTCTTCGAACACCCTTGTTCCCCAGAGTTTTGCTTTAACAAAAAAAGTTGCCTTTAAATCTGTTCAGAATCACTCAGGCCCTGTCGCTGAATGAGTTAAAGTGTGTCCAAACAGTGGAGCCGCGGCAGGATTGTTGATGACTTTGCAGTCTTGCAGAAAGCTGACGAAACAAGAGCGGCGACAGTCTGTCATCCAGTGTGTCAGTTTGACTTTTAAAAGGAAAATATAATAAACCTATAACGGGAGAGCAAATTGATTTCTGAGGGATGCCAGGCAGTTAACCGTGCAGGGAGCGCTGGGACATGTTTCGCTTTCAGAGGACAGACAGAGAGCAGGGGAGTCCTCAGACACAGCGATCAGTGGTGACGGCGAAAGAAATCCAGATTAATGTGAACGCAGCACAAACGCAAACCCCCTCCCTCACTGTCAGCGGTTGATGTTCCTACATTTCTGAGCAGTGGCCTGAATGGCAGCATCATTACCACCAGGAAATAAAGAAGTCTGAGGCTCAGGTATGTTTCAAAGTGAAAACATGTCAGAGAGAAGCTCTCAGAGGCAGTTTGATGATGAAAGACACTGACACGAAAATACCTTTGATGAGGCTGATGTTTCTCCTGTAATTTTGTAGAAAACTATTTCATAAGAAAATGAAACAACAGGTAAACTGAGAGGCTGAAGAATCAGAGACATCTCATCCCTCTGTCCATAAAGTGACACGGTCCCACGAACACCATCCTGCAGCCATAAATATTCACTACTCTCCGGGTACTTCTGTTGAGCCATCCGGGGCGTCCCCTGCCTCACTCCCAATGACAGCCAGGATACGCTCCAGCCCCCCCATGAGCCCAGCCACCATCCAAAGGAAGCTCATTCTGGTCATTTGTATTTGTAATCTCATTCTTTTGGTCACTTCCCAAACATTGTGACCATAGATGAGGGTTTAAATGAAGATGCACCAGAAACTTGAAAGTTACTGCTGATAACACTCCAATCCGACTGTGAGTCTCTCACTCCATCCCACTATCATTCATGAACAAGGATACTTAATTTGGCTAATTTACCCACCCCTGACCCAGACGGGGCACTTTGCCCTGTTTCAGTTAAGAACCACAGCCTTAGATTTGGAGAGAATGACTCTCATGACGAATTCTGCTATTCTAACTGCATGTTCCTACACAAATAATCCTCCAAATTAAATGAAATCTAAGTTTATAAGCAGATGAAACACTGGTGTATGTTCCTGAAATGTCACCTTTCATTCCCTCAGCTGCTTCAACTTCCTGCAACAACCACACAAGTAGTTTTCTGGGACAAATGTGCATCTTGTAGAATTTTTAATTGAGAATGAAGGATTTCCAAAAGTGGCTATGAAAGTCTTTAGTTTGTCCAGAATCAAAAGAGGTTCAGTTTAAAAACTCATTTTCAAAAAACATGCAATGTTTTCTGACCCATCTGATCTGACTTCTATTCATCCAAATGCAGTTTATGAAGCAAAATCAATCTGATTTGTAGGGTTCAACTTTCCTCTTACACTGTAAGTAAAACAGGACTAACCACACATTACAACAAAACAGTAAATCCTAAAGATTCAACCACCAGACTGGTCTGACTCCGAGTGTCACCTGACTTAAATATATGACTTGTTTGTGTTTCTGTGCTGGGAGAAGCTGCAGGGTCCAACAGCTGCTGTCGGTCTGAGCAGGTTTTAATGAACACTGAGATGTCAAAAAACCCAGAGGAGCCGAAAGAGAGTCAATTTCATCGCATCCAGTCAGAGGAAGAAGAGGAGGAGATGGAAGGAGGGGGAAAAGAACTGAGAGGGAGTCAAGAGGAGGTTAAAGAGGAGGAGAATCAGGTAAAATGATGAGGAATGATGATGAAAATAGGGAGAGGATGAGTTAAAGGACAGCTCCCTGCTGCTTTACAACAAATAGTTCGAGGAAACATCGTGAAGTGTTTGATTTCCAGAGATCACCACCAAACCTGCCTCAGTGAGAGCCAAACTCTTGTTTATTAAATGTGTGAACAAGTATGATGTCGATAAGAAGTAAGGTCTTTACAGCAGGTTCGAGCAAAGAGAAGAATAAGAAAAGTGAAGGGAGGGGGGGGCGGTTTGCTGAAATCATCAACTAAAGGCAGGATTGTTCCTTTAGGTAAAATCTATATTTGTTCATGTTTCTTTGAGTTAACCGATAAATGCGAGGGTAAGGCATCGAATGCAGAGTCTAAACAGACAACATGTCTATATTATGTTTAAATGCAAATAAAACTTCAGTTTATTGCCTCGTTCTTCCAAAAGCAGGCTGACAGTGTGGAGTCATTCTAAGTGTGGCCTGACGTGTTATACAACTCGTTGTGTTCATACAATCCAACAGACACGACCTGACCAACCAGATGTCTTTTCTCTCTGGTGACAAGTCGAATTTCTCAATAATTTCGTGGAGGCTGAACACTTTTTTTTACGTTTCAGGTGCTGTGACTTGACGTTTGGATTCTCTCAGAATACAGAACCTTCATTTGAGGATAAAGAAAATAGTTTTAAACAGAAACGTTCATTTCTTTTACTGAAAATAATTGTTTAGTTGATCATCTTTTAACACTGTATTTTTTACTAAAGATTTATCTTTGATTTTTGCTGAAAACGTCCTCGTAATTTTACTTTAAGCAACAATTGAAACAAAAATCATCTGAAAAGTTGGGCTTCTGTTTAGAAATGGAGACTTTTAGGGCTGAATAAATTCACACTCTGGACTCTGCACTTTCTGACAGCTGTCGCTGTGTCTTTGTGCGTCTGTTAGGCTGCATTAAATACATGTGAAAACGTTATGAAAAAGACAGACGCTCAGCTCTGCGGCTCATCTGCGACTGTCAGTTTCTTCTTAAACTGATGAGGGGAATGAAAAGTGTGAAAATCTAAAAACGGCGTCTGGTTTTAAATCCATATGTCCATTCATTCCTCAGTGGAGGAAGAAAAAAAACAGAGTGTAATTACATTGAGCTTTCTGAGCCTAATGTGGGATTGATTCGTAACTGCAGGACATCCTTGGACCAGATCCTTAAAAATTAAGAGAGAGGAAAAAAGGGGAGCTGTGCCTTAAGTGAATTTAAAAATGCAGGAATAATTACACATATACCGCAAACTAATTAAGAAGCTGTGAACTCTGCGGCCTCATTCCTCCCTCGCAGTGATTACAGGACTCATATTTCAGACTCACGCAGGCAATTCTTCTGCAGTAAATGGACAGACGGAAGCAAAAACCCGACAAAAATGGACTCGTGACATCAGACATGGACTCAGAATATTTATATATATTAAAAAGGAAGAAAGTCAGACTCTGGTTACTATTTCAAAGTCGTCATTTTAATTGTGTTGGAGGGAAGAAAAAAGAGAAAGTCTGTCTGAAAGAAACATGGATATTTTTATAATTCAATGGAAGTAATTTATATCAGCAGGAGGCTGGAGACGGCCGGCCGCCGCAGCGGGAAGAGGAGCACACAGAGCACCAGAGTCCAGCCAGAATATCGCCAAAAATAGGATTAACAACACTCACAATAATTAGAGTTAGTGGAACAAGAATCCAGAAGTCTGTGGAAGATAAAGCCCACTGAAAGAACTCGCAAACAGATGCAGTAAACTGCTCTGAACTGAACTCTTTTCCGCTGTTTTACTAACTTAAAACCTGACTGTTGGCTTTGCTTGCTTGTTGGCTGGTGTGTGCTAAGAGAAGGAAGCAATGATGAGCCGCATGTGTTCTGGTCGACAGTAAAACATCTCACGTGTGTCTTTTATTCATTTTCTGTGATTACAACAGAACACAACATGAAGACTTTCAACTAAACCAAATCTATTTAGATTTTTTTTATATCTACAGTCATTTTTTGCTTGTTGTTGCAGTTATTTTGAGTCTCTATGAACATTTTGCATCTCTTTGTGGCTATTTTGTGCTTTGTCACCACTTCGATCACCTCGACTGGATCTGACTGAGGCTCAGTTCTGTTTTCTAACTCTGTCACGAACAAATTGTTGCCTCACTTTTCTTTCATTTCGAAACAATTGTCAGGAATCAGAGATCAGTAAATGACTGGATGGCCTGTTAGTGCTGTCATTTCTTCTTTTAGAAGTGTAAGAATCCTCTGTTGGAGCAAAAGGCGACACATTGTTGACAGAGAGACGAAAGAAAACAGAAAAAGCAAAAAAGCCGAGAACAGAGCAGGAAGAAAGGGAGAAAGGTTTAAAGTGGGCCCAGCTTGGTCCCTCTCTTCTGTCTTTATGCCACCAAATCTTCCGGATGGATTAACAGAATCTGCAGCTGCTCTTCAAAGTCAGCTCCGCATCCTTCCTCTTGAGTCCGTCTTCTTTTGCTTCTTCTACTTCTTAAAGCTGCAGATACTCAGAGAGGCTTTATCAGCTGCTGTATAATTTAACAAAATCCTCCACAAAGACCTCAGCAGCGGCTTACAGGCAGGGAACATGCAGAGAGAAACACACCGAGGCAACCCTGCCATACAAATATCCAAACCACGACTCCTGCCAGATAAAGTGAGAATTAGGAGCAGCCATGTCTCCTTTTTCTGGAGGACATTTTGCTCCTTTAAATGGAAGGAGTCGCTCTTATCAGTCTTCTCGAGCAGCGGCGTGATGGTGCTCACAGGAGGATGATGATATCTCTGAGGAAAAAATTCACTCTGACCTCCTCATCCTCTCTTAATTTTCACTGTCAGTGACGTGTGATTGAATGCTCTTTTTAAAAGTGACACAGATGGACATTATTTGATGTGTCTGTCATGTGAATCTGAGCTGATCATGAAACCCACAAGTGTGTTCATCCGCAGATTATAAATGTTTTTATTCCACACTTTTAAGGCTCAAAACCTTAATGATCTGTTCTGTTATCGTAACACAAAAGGTTTGGGATGGCTCTCCAAAAGTAGTTCTTCTTCAGAGGAACTGGAATAAAATTAGTAACAAAAAACTGGAAACTTTTTGGGTATCACTCATAGCATAAAGGACCCGATTTATGCAACCTAAATCTGTATGAAAACTGTCGGGGTGCACAGCACATTCATCATAAATCCTAAACACCCCACATTGCTCACAGTGTCATTTACATCTGGCAACTGGACGATCAACCATTTATAAGTGACACTTCTAACTGGGAATGAGTGAAAAAGAAATGTTTGCTACTCTGGGGTGTTAAAATTAAACAGGTTACAGTTTAATCCCAAGAGCAAAAAGAGGAGGGCTGGAACAAGAAGAAACACATCTGTTGCGGTGGGTCAGTCCACGTCAGATTTATCACCTGTGGATGGAAAAGTCGAGACAGGGATCATGGGCCGCTGTGACTCAGGGGAGACACAGCGACCAAGGAGCATGAAAATGGAAAAATAATTAATATAAATGAACATTTTCTCTGCAGTGAGCTCCTGAGACCCATAAGAGGACAAAAGGAGGAAATTTTAAAAAATGCATGTACAATTAAAGCTCTTTAGGGAATTAAAATTGTGAAAAACGGGATAACAGCATATGTGTCTGTGTTTAATTACAGGATGGTTCATTATCATTCTTTATACAATTGTGATGAATTCTTTGGATGAATTCTCTGATCCGAACCTTCATCATGCAGCAGCTGCAGGAACCACAGGGCCTCTGTTTGATCAGAACCTGGACAGGTTCAGACCGTCTCCCTGAGCATTAACACAGCCGACAGATCGGCTCCTGACGGGGCCCCCGGTGAAACCGCGCTGACAGAGCCCCGCCGCTAATCCCGCGTTAGCAAGGCAGCGTTTCTGGTGGCGTCTCTCCCAGCTGGAGTAAATACCTGTTCACACCTCCTAGATAAGCAGCCGAGAGCCGCAGCTTTAGCGACTTTCCTGCACGACCTTCACTGTAATTTACTCCATCTCTCAGACGAGGATGCTGAACGGCAGCAGGACTGAGGCAGGATTTCACCGCAGGCTGAACAAGAAAACAGCTGTTCATTAAAACACGGAGAACATTTAAGTGTTTATTCAACTGTTTTTAGCGGTTGTCTGAATTAATATATATTGTTACTGGTTTTGATTATTACAACATGTTTTTGTTGTTTTCACATCTGGTCCGCACATCAGCACTGAGAAGACCCGTCCACATGAAAGTATGGGAGCCTAGATGGACAGTAAACCTGAGTGGAAACAGGGAGCTCTCAGTCATATCACGAAGGCTGTGAATTTAGATTTCAGGCAGACATTCATTTATGAACAAAAGGTGGCTTTAAAGTGATGATAATGGAGTTTGCATAGTTAGAATATTAATGGCTGCATTATGGTAGCTCTGGGGGGGAAATGGACAGCTTATGTTCTGGTTCTGGACAAATTAAAGACGCTGTGAGCCTCCATCAGTCATCCAGGAGAGTTAGATCTTTGGTAATTTATCTTGGAAAATATGTTATGTGTTTGCTGCAGCAGGGATGAGGCAGCTGAGGGGAAGAAATTAGATTTAGTCATTTACCCTTTTCAGTCATTTACCCTTTTTCAGCCAGGTGCTGGAACCAGAGCCGGATCAGAGCTGCTTCACCTATGGAATGTTGTCATTACGTCACTTTGGATTTTTCTCGTCATGGTTTGGGCCTCTTTCTGGTGGAGGACCTCTGTGAACTGAGACATTTTGGCCTCACAGATCAGAGTTTGTCTCATCTTCCTGCAGACTAATATCCGAAAATCAACAGTCGGTGAATTTTTATTGCATTTTAGAAACATCCCCTTCCTTTAGAAATGAGGTTTGTCGTAAGCAAACATACAAACTGGTGTTGCACTGATCAAAGGTTCCAGAAGTGTCATCAGGGAAGGAGTTTAGTGCCTCACACAAAGAAGAAAGACCTCAACAGAAGAAGAAGAAACGTGTGCAGCTTAGTTGGCAAGCAGCAGAAATATCCACAGCATCTTCCTTTTCTTTCAGCTGGTCGTGCATCACCAGCTCATGGACAACTCACATGTTAAGGCATCTAACAGGACATATGTTGCATTGTTTTGTTTTTTGAAGTAGGCAAATCGTTCAACTGTTACACATGTAAATCTGTAACCTGCTTTAATTTACTGGCACTCTGTTACAACAGCTGCTGTAAATGCTCCGTGTTCTTGTTTTGGACTCGTGAACACGCACACCTGCAACACGATGCTGCTCTGTGGAGCTATTTCTCCATGTGCTCACACAGAGCCAACAGAGGTATTCATCCTTGTGTGGAAGCACGTGTTCTGCCGCATTACAGGCAGATTTTACCCCTGCATCTAATTTTATGTTGTTTTTTCTGTAAGAAGTTTTAAATTTAGAAAGCCCGTGTGAGAGTAACGAGCAGCTCAGGGATTTGATTCCTGAAGAGGGAAAAAGAAGAAGAAGAATTCTTCTTTGAGCAAGAACAACAGCTGATGTAGGACACTACTCCCAGAGGTTAACAACCCCCTCCACAACACCCCGCTGAGGCTGCTGTCCCGCCCCACAGCAGCAAACACCAAACCCAGCAGAGGCTGCGAGGCTTTGCTTACACAACTACTCTACCAACTCCCCTTCCCATGATGCTTTGCTGGAAGGAGAAGAAGTGGTTTGGGGGGCCTGGGAGACCAGTTAGAGCAGCTAACCGACCCAGTTCCCCCTCCTCCTCTCCATTAAAACTTTTCCTCTCGCAGGCTTCCCCTCTGGACTTGTTTTTTTCTCTGATTCTCAGCTTCAACAACTCACTGCGGCTGGCCAACTGCCTAATGGACGCCATGAAAGCAGACAGAAGAGGACGGAGAGAAAACAAAGCGGGAACCCTCTAGATGCTCCTGCGGGTCCCTGAGGGGCCTCAGAAGGCCGAGAGCAGGGCCCTGAGAACAAGGAGACTGTTAGTGAGCACGTGATGAGCTGATACACAACCCTGAGCTGCAAAGTGAAAATTCCATCCACACGAAGCAGCTCTGCACTGTTTTCCTCATTTCATCACAGGATCGACTGCTTGAAGCGGATTTAAAACAGGATTCAGGAAGAAAACAAAGAATAACACTGAGGGAAATATAAGCTGCTATAAATATTTGTTTGACTGGGTTAATTTAGTGATTTCTCACCTTTTATTACAGCGCGATGCAGCCCTGATGGTATTTGTTTGTCTGTGTAAATAAATATTATCTCTACTGAGCAGAGAGGTGCCGCGGGAACCAAACCACCATCTCCTTATGCTGATGTCATCTCAGGGAGAAAAACTTCTGGTGTTCTGTCAGAACTCCCGACATCTCTGAGACACACCAGGAACCCGTCATGGTTTTGTTGTTTGGGTTTGAATTAAGTTTGTTGTCCCATGTTTGCATTTCCTTGGTTCTTTTTAACCTGATCCCAGATCACTGTCTTACCTCCCGTTTTGTTGCCCTCTGGTCCTCCCTGTCTCTGGTTATCTTAAATTCTTGTCCTTTCTTTTGTCCATCTCTGGATCACCTGCTTTGCAGAACTCTTGGTTTGTGTATTTCATGAGTGATTAAAGTTTTTCTTGTTTGTTTTTCACCTTCCCACCTCCTCTTTGGGATCTTTTTTGTACTGCTTGTGATTAAATCATGCATGTTCACAGACACCATGCATATCTTCTCATGCACATAAACTGATATTTCTAAAGGAATATATTTCATCCAGACCCATTCATAAAACAGACCTTTTCTCAGAGAAGAATAGATTAATGCAGCTGTTGCGTCACAGTTGTGCATCAGGATGGCTGCTCTGGCATTGATTTTATTGATAAGGCTTTAAAAGCAGAACAAATATCTCAGAATCATATGGATATCCTGGCACAGAATTGTCTCATACACTTCTTCGGGTCTCATACATGCCATGATCCATCTGTACATCTGTCAGCCTCCTGTTCAGCTGCACACAAGGCTGTGCAGCTGAGAGTTCCTAGAGAAAGCAGCAGTGGTCGGTGTCCTCCGCCCGCAGCCCTGATGCATGTTCTGGCCTCTCATTTATAATCCCAGGGTAAAAACTTTTCTGTTTCTGAGACCACTAAATAAGACTGATGGTCGTATAGATTTCTGTGCTTCTGTTTTATTGTTCCTTTCATTGCTATGTCTGTTTAGCTGAGGCGCAAACGATGTTTTTATGCACATGATCGCTTGGGGGTGTGTTGACACCCCTTATTAAGTGTTAAATATGGCAGTACAGGTTACCTTCTAAGGATGGGCTGGTGATTCTTTGGGTGTAAGAGGTTTTATACACCCTGCAATCACTTGGATGCCTCTGCTTTTATACTGTTGATATAATCCAGCTCGCAATAATTATAACAAATTGACAAACCTATTTGCAATTTGCCAAATATGTTAACGAACAACATTTCTTAATTTTCTTTCATCTCTCAGTTCATTTTCCATACCTGCTTCATCCTGTTCAATGGGAGAAGTCCATCCCTCCTGACATAGGATGAGAGATGGAGTTTAAACCCATCCAGCATGTTTTTGGACAGAGAGGAAACCTGGAGAAAACCTTGTCTGACTTAAAGATCTCCTTAAAAATCATTTAGAAAAAGCACTTTAAAAATATTCTTAGCAGCAGATTAGATGTGGTATCTGTATCCCACAGTCTCAAGCAAACTTAATCAAATCAGAACCAAGCAGAACTACATGCAACCAGTGAGAAAACTTTGTACTCCAGCAACAAACAGACAGCTTGGATTGGATGGATTCTGTCTTCACCTTCATCTTACAAATCTCTTGAGAAATCATCAGCTTCACAAGATAAGACCCAGAACCCACAGAAAAAGTCCCAACAGAGGTTAGAATCTTCTTCCTGCAAGGAGACAAATTAATGTAGTGATGAAATCTGCAGATATCTTTATCTGATTCAATTATTTAACTTGTTTCTAACAGCATCGTAACAATTCTTGTAACATTACAAAGTGTCATCCTGAACTATTCAAGTTCTTCCTGCTTTTTTCAGTCTTTCTCTTCTTTTTGTTTCATCTGCCTCTGTGTGCTGTACACTCCTTTGGATCAACTGTCGTGCGTAAAACATGAGGAGGGATGAGCGATTGTACTGCGAGTCATTGAGGAAGATCTGATCCACGCTCTGTCTTCTTTCCTCTGTGGGTGAATGTCTTCTGCCTCTGCTTTACTTCTGGTGTCTCACACTGTCATCATATTCATCATCAATCTTTCTTCCTCGAGTGCTGCTCAGACCTCATGTGTCAGACTCCCATCTCATAGCTTCACTATTTTTAACTATGTCTTATTTAGCATTATGGCTCAAATATGTTCAGAGGATCTTTCCTCATACTGAACTGCAGCAGGAAGGTGACAAAACATCCATCCATCCATCATCTTCCTCTTCCTCAGGTTGGGTTGCAGAGGCAACAGGTTCAGGAGGGAAACCCAGACATCCTCCTCCAGCTCTGCCCGGGGGATCTCAAACTGTTCCCAGGCGAGAAGGGATATATTATCCCTCCAGCATCCTTTCCTGGACTGTGCCTCCTTTATTGATTAGTGTCCCTAACAATAGCACAGGGGTAGTTCTTCTTGGTTGTTCAGCTTTTTACATCTTTGGAAACACTTTAAAAATAGAGCTTATTCTAACTGTGTTTCCATTGAAAAGCTTGAATGAATTTCGACTTTAAACGGAGCTGATGTGGAAGGTGCTTGATCAGGTCACGAAAGCTGACCGATCAGAGTAGAGAGGTTTTTCTGATAGGTGGGGCAGCTTCTGTCAATTCTGCCTTAACAGGAAACCTCATCTAACTGGGGCTTGAAACTCAGCGGTGTTTTACTGTCGTTCTCCATTTCATACGCATCAATAAACACAACCGTGCGTGGGTGGGTGCATGTGTGTGTGTTATTTACTTGATCAAAGGGGCCTCCACTCTGCTCTGTGTTTTATTTACAACATGTGTTAACCTGTGCAGTCAAAGGCTGCATGCATGTGTTAAATGTTCCTGCCTCCTGCACCAGAATCAGACACTGACTGTAATTAACAGACTGCATTCCGTGTCTGATGATTAAAGGTCTGTTCTGTGTTCAGTTTAACTTCCCCTCCATCCATCTGACTTTAACCTAAATGCTGTGTCTCTTCTCGTTCAGCTCCCACAGTGCGCTGATGGCTGCATGCACCCTCTCTCCTGATTGGCTCCTGATCAGACGCCCGGCACGGCAGCGTTCAGGTCCAGGTGACGGCGGGATGCTCCAATCAGACACATGCAGGAAGAGGAGGAGGAGAAGTTTTACAGCTTCATTTGTTGACGGGGATAAATCGGCTGAGATCTCCCCGCAGAGATTAATGGCACAGCAAATCATGGCTCATGTTGCCACGGCGACAGGTGTTCCCCGGGTGCTGTTCCCCACGGCTGCGGCTCATTTAAAAGCCGTATAATATCAGAGATGGCGGCGGAGCAGAGGCAAAGCGTAGCGCTGGTCCAGGATGCCTGACAGCTGCATTAAGACCTGCCAGGGCTGCTTCACGCCCACAGGACACCTCCATCTCCCCCACCGGCCTCCCCCAGCATGCCTCTGCGAAACAGATGAGGCTCAAATGGAGGCTGTTGATCTCTGTGGAGATGGAAGCCACAAGCTGTACTAAACATTCACCAACGTTAATAAAACTAATGTTGAATTAAACTTATTTTTCATCCAAAGTAGTAACAATTGCTTCACGTAACGTGACGCGCCCCGTTATCAGAAGATTTGATGAAGACAACGTTTCAAAAAGGCTCAACACACACTGGCATTCAGACAAATTGAGAACAGACCAGAATTTTACCGTGGATGTCTTATAATTAATACAAAAAAATACAGATATGTGCAGACATGTATACTTTTGAGGGAAAAAGTGTTTTAAAGCAGATGTTTTTTTTTTACTTGTAAATAATATACAGTTCTGTTCACTACCTCTGGTTTGAACTGAGCCATTCCTACTGGTTTATCTGCTTTGTTGGATGACACCAGGTCCAATCTGCCCTGGAGTCCAATAGGGATGTACTGTCAAACAAGTCCATCACAGCCGAGACTTCTGTGGCTACATTCTGGGTCGTCCGATAACCTGAAGGTTGGCGGTTCGATCCCCTCTCTCACTGCTCAAAATGTCACGGCTGAGGTGCCTTTGAGCAAGGCACCGTACCCCCATGCTCCCCGGGCGCGGTGAATGGCTGCCCACCGCGCCAGTGAATGGCATCTGTCTCCATGAGTGTGTGACCCTGTGCATGTGTGTCAGCAGGTGCCAACCCGGATGGGTTAAAAGCGGAGGACAAATTTCATGTGTATGCATGACAATAAATCTGATCTTAATCTTACCAGCCACGTTGTTCAGTCCTGATTCAGGACAAATCAGATGACTTTTATGTGAATGTGAACTTAATGGACCACTCGTTTAACGTGTTTATTTGGTTCAGTTAAAATCATGCATGCTTGTGTTTTCATGTCTGCAGCTGACACTGTTGACTAGGACAGAAATGCCTTAGAAGGGTGCAGAAGGGGCGTTAAAACACTGACTGTCAAGTAAGAGGTTGGAAGTTTGAATCCCATCAATTTACTGTCTGGAATTGATTTCTATATTTAAACGCTCATCGGCTGGGGCTCCCGTCACATAAAGCAACTGCCTACCAAAATGCTGTCTTGTTAAACTACGACATGTGGCCAAACATATGTAGGATGCGTTTTCTGTTGAGACTGTGATTCCCATTTCCGGATTTGCACATCCTCGACTCATCCTCTCCTTGAATCTTAGTTCCACCTTGAGGAAGGAAGAGTTGTTCTTATCTTTGAACCATTTTTTTAAAACTGACCTTGTAATTGTGGCAAAGCAGAATCATCTGTGCATTGTTTGTTATATCTAACTGCTTTATTGTATTATATCTGCTGGATGAAGGTTTATGTACAGCTTAAGTAGGAGTGACTTAATGTGACAAACCCCTTTCACACTTCATATGTTCTGAAAAAGTCTGTACAGACCCAGTAAACACACCTGCACAGGTGAGCCTCATTAAAGACACTTACAGGCTGACAGAGAGCTGGATGTGAGAGGTTTACATACAGCTGAGGGAGTGTTTTCATTCTGTTAAGACTGAAAATGCTGCTTTCACATTACAGTGATTACTGGAGGTTTTCTCTCTGCTCAGAGTGGAAAAAAGCAGATTTTAACTCAGCTGGATTCTGAGTGTTCCTCTCAGCCTCCCTGCAGCAATGAGCGTGTCGAGGTCAGTGGTTGATATCACATTCTGAACATCTTCTGCTTGAGTTCAGCTGCAGAAACTGTGTGATCCACGGCTCTGAAACACCCACAAGTTTGACTCAAAGTTCTTAGGGTTTTTCTTTCAGGTTTCACAAGATGCCGTTTATGACACTTATCAGAGCAAATGTGCTAACAGAGATCAAGTTAGGGAGAAATTATTGTTTTTCAGGAAGAATTTAAACTAAACTCTGGTGCTAATGCAGAGCAATATTAAAAACAATGGTGGAATAAGCACTTTTGATTTGCTGCAAAATCAAATAAGTCCTAAATGAGAGCATTATTCTGCAGGCGGTTCCCTCAGAGGAAGAGGAGCAGTGCTGAAGAAAACAAACAACTGGCTGTCTGAACGTCTGACAGCAGCAAGGCTCAAAGCTGCGCTGCTGCCTCCAGAACACACGCTGAAATCCCTCCTCGCCTTTTCAGGTGAAACTTAGCAGCCAGCTCTTTCTGCAAGGTCGGCGAGATAAAGCTGAGGGCCCAATCAGGGGGTCCCTGCGCTGTGCCACAGGAAGCACTCCACCCGTCAAGTCCTCCACTGTGACTGGCGAGGAGGAGGTGGGTAAAGACACCTCAGCCAGCTAATTAAAAAGGTCCAATTAGAGTGACATCAGATGGGTCAGCGGGCCGCAGGGGGACGCCCATCAGAACAGCTCAACCTGCCCTGCAGTTTTTTTAACACCTCAAACCTCAGTTCTTCATCTTTGTTCTAAACTGATTCAGCCAGCTAAAGTTTAGTCTCAGTTCTCAGTTAGATTCTGTTGGATTCTTGTTTCCTGTCATTACCCCTTAGATGTCTTGACTCCTGGTCTCATTTACACCTGTCTCCTGGTAATCACGCACCTGTTGTCTTTCTACTCATCAGCCCACCCAGTATTTATAGCTCTCCGACCACCTCTGTCATTTATCAGACCATTGTAGGTCATTTCCTGTTGGACTTTTTTACGTCTGCCTGTCCTCTTAGTTACATTTGTTAGTTCTTGTACTTTCCTTTCATTCTTGCTCATCCTTCTCCAGCAGCGTTTTCAGTTTTTTGTGTATTAAAGCCACTGAGACCATCTGCCTGTCATTGCTTTCTTCTATAGTCCTACATTTGGGTCCGCTTTTTACCAAATCGTATCATTTTCAGGCTCTGCCGTCTAACAAGCTTTATGCCCTGTTTTATTTTGAGACCACCTCTCCTCTGTGTATTCTACTGAGTTTTGCTCCCCACCCATTTTGCTCTTCTTCTTTTAATAATTGCTTCACACCTGTTGTTAATTTGCATATATTATCACAGCATATCAACTGTTTTGTTGCTCATTAGCAGACTTTCATCATTAGCTCCAGTTTTGGACAGTTGTTGTTTCTTTCTATGACAGTAATTTAGATTTTTGCCTTGAATTCCCTGCAAAGTAGTCAATCAGTGGGTCTACATGACGAGATTAACTCGATTATAGCTATAGTTGGGTTATGCTCCTTATTTGAGCAAGGGTAATTATCCTTGGATATATGGCGGTGAATGAATCGAATCACTGGCACAAAGCATATCATACCCTGGTACGATAGGTGGCGCTGTACCCATTTCAACTATCGCTAATAGAGCCACTTCCTGTTGACGTCAATCGAGAAAGATGGTGAACGAAGAGCAAGATGAAGCTACGTCCCTCTACATTTCGTTTGTGATGAGCATGATTATGGCCCAAATGCCATGCACAACGGTGCATTCTCCATCGTGTTGTTTCTTTCTTTCTGACGGCGACAACAACAATAGTAATATCGTCTAATTCAACTTCCGGGTGACGATCCTGGGAAATCGAATTAGACCAATGGCACTCATGTAACCCCACTGAGTGCTTCATACAGAAGCTTCCTCATTCATACCATTCTCAGGAATCACTACATCTACATACCTGCAGGGGGCAATTGTAGCTCAGGAGGCAGAGCACTCCCGGCTTCCCCGGGCCACTTATCGAAGTGCCACTATGAATGTGTGTGAATGCACAGAAGAAAGCACTGTGTAGCATACATGGATTAAAATGTGCTGTATGAGTGTGTGTGAATGGGTATATGTGGCATGTCGTGTGAGTGGTCAGCTAGGCTAGAAAAGCGCTCCACATTTATGCCATTTGCTTCTCACTCTGTCACATAAACTCTTGGCTGTTGCCCTGTAGCAACTCAGAGTTTCTAAAAGCTATTTCCACATCCATCGCTACATAGGTCATGCTCTGTCTGCCGACAGACAGGGGTTCAACCGGGGAGACAATAATGATGCCTTAAATGAAACCGCAAATTGCACCGAAACTTCTCTTTAGTCCAATGCCCCATCCTGAGCGTCCTGAAACGACTCCCTTTAACAGGAAGAAACCTCTGGCAGAACCAGACTCAGGAAGGGTGGCCATCCGCCTCGACCAGCTGGGGTTGATGGTCCTAATTTTGGCAAGATTACAAAAGTGAAAGAAAAAATTGAGTCCTAGAAACCTGTTTTATTTGTGCGTCAAATTATAAATTCAGGTCAAAAATAACTCCAGGGTTCCTCACTGTAGTACTAAAAGCCAAGGAAACAATTTCTCCCTGAAGCCTTCAGGTCCAAAGTAGTCTGAATTTAAAAGCAGAAAGTTCTGAGTCATCCAGGTCCTTATTTCTTTAAGACATGCTTGTAGTCTGACCAACCTATTGGTTTCATCTGGTTTCATAGATAAGGACAGCAGAGTATCATCAGCATAGCAATGGAAATTTATGCCATGCTGTCTAATAATGTTGCCTAATGGAAGCATGTATAAAGTGAAAAGAATCGGTCCAAGCACATAACCCTGAAGAACTCCATGACTTACTCTGGTGTGTGAGGAAGAGTCTTCATTTACAAGAAAAAACTGGAATCCATCAAATAAATATGACTTAAGCCTGCCTAATGCAGTTCCTTTAGTCCCAATAACATGTTCAAGTCTCTGTAACAGAATGCTGTGATCGATCGTATCAGATGCAGCACTGAGATCCAACAGGACAAGCACAGAAACAAGTCCGCTATCAGAGGCTAAGAGGAGATCATTGGTAACTTTCACCAGTGCTATTTCTGTGCTATGATGCACTCTGAATCCTGACTGAAACTCTTCAAACAGATTATTTCTGTGGAAATGATCACAAAGTTGAACGGCAACTATTTTTTCAAGAACTTTGAGTAAAAAAAGAGAGATTGGATTTAGGTTGATAATTAGCTAACACTTCTGAATCAAGAGTAGGTTTTTTAAGAAAAGGTTTAATTACAGCAGCCTTAAAAGTCCTGTCAATAAAGACAGATTGATCAAATCCAATATGGGAGAGTTGATTAAGGGGAAAACCTCCTTGAACAGTGGTTGGGATTGGGTCTAAAATACAAGTTGATGTTGTTAGCTCAGAGAGATCAACAGGGCAGAAACAGACTAAATACAAAACAGGTTCTAAAGATACTTCTAAAGCTGCTGTACATGATGAAACATTAGTGCTAATAGTGGGAAGGATTCACAATCACAATAAAGTTTAAAAGAATTGAGCTTATAAATCAAACATAACTGCTGTGCTACATGGATGAATTGCACACAGAACCTCTTTAAATCTGGAGACAGTATTGATCCTGCTGCTGTTTGCTGTAATTTTGTAACAAAGGCAAAGCACAAAGAAAGAAAAATGTTTTTCAGTGAGATTTATTTTCTCATTGGAGATTATTACTCAGCAGCTTTGAGCAATTTGCTGGAGCTGTTCTCCATTTGTACACTTGTGGCTGGGGGCCTTTGCCTTATAAACTTGTATGTTTACCATTCTGTGATGTAGGCGTCTGTCATTAGTACTGGAATATCAACACATACCCCCACTGCTGAACAGCGTTTTTTGTTGAATTCAACTCAGATTAGAGGCACATTAGACTTCCAGCAGCATCAACAGTTGGAGGGGACAGTGTGAGATGGTCATCGTGTAGCTGCTGTAAATAAACCACCTGCCAGGAAGACCAACATTAAAAAGATAAACATAAGGAATAGACATCAGAGCAATGGAAATCTGGATGTTTCTGTCTGTTGCTGCTGAGTTTTAGCCAAAAACTCTCCATCTGCATTCAGTCCTGCATCAACTGCCTCTCTCATCGTCACAGATATTCATTAGCTCCAGCCCTGATCGACATTAAGGGGAACACAACACCCAGCGGGCACTTATGCTCATTTTGAGGCCGCTGCGATCTGGGCTGCAAGAGTGGGAACGATTGACTTTTCTTTACAAACACACATAGACCAACCTGAACGCCTCAGGATCTGAGACTAACACAACAACTCAAACAAAAAGGGAAAAGTTCATCTGTTTTTACTGTCTGTAAGGCAGCATTTCGCTCACTCTCAGTCCTGCTGTGTTGGGCTGATGTCTGCGATAATGTAAAAAATAATGAACCAGTGAAAGCCAGTGTGATATCATTTTACTGGATGTTACTCCAGATGTTCATTTTAGCAATGACAGCAATGAGAGTAAACACACTACCACTAGTAACAGGAAAGGATTTAATCAGCTTGTTTTAGGAGGTGTTTAAACGAAGAAAAATCTGCATTTACACTAAAATTTTTGGGGGAAAATTATTTGTGAGACACAGAGAGCGACAATCGATTAGCATATAGACATAACATCCGGCAGAGACATACCTGTGGGACCATTGTTATTTTTTCAGCGGGACAATGAGTCCAAAAATATCTGCAGGCTCTGCGATGCAGTTTGACTAAGAGGCACAATGAACCCAGCTGACGTGGTTTGGGTGAAAAAAATAGGAGGCAACAAGTAAAGGCGGACATCTCAAGATTGTTGGAAAAGCTTCACCCTTTTCTTGTGTAAAGTTTGAAAATTTGCAGCTTGTCTATAGATTTTCTGACACTGGTAAAAGCTGAATTTCAGTATACTTCTACAAACCCAGCAGGATATGGTGGCTAAATTCTCCACCAGCATCAGATGTTGCAGATTTCTTTTCCTTCCTATGAGAGACTTATCTCTTCAGTTTGACTGCCGAGGCCTTTTAAGATGCATTTTTGCTGCCGTGTAAATGCTGGAAGGAAACCCTGCCGCCGCCTGGAGCCTTGGTGCTGTAATATGGCGACAGATTTGTGATTAAACAGCCACTTTGTCACGCAAGAGGGACAGCATGCATCAACACAGGTGAGTGTGGAGGCCTGTTGGGGAGTTCATCATCATGACTGCTTCAGAAATTGAAATGGGTTATTTATTGGGCGTCAGTCACGTCAGGAACACACACACACAGCACACACACAGCGGTGAATTTCACCGTCTGACTCTGGCAGTGTTATTATTTTTATTTTTTGACAGATTGCCCGAGCTGCAAATCTTTAGCTGCAGCCCATTAGTAATCCTCCACCGCCGTCGCTGTGATAGTTATTATTTCCCAGCAGCAGGACGGATAATTTATGAGGAAAAACCTGGTCGACTACCTGCAGGTTTCAAACAGGATGCAGGTCAGAGCCGATATTAAAGTAATCAAAACCAAATTCAGCAAAGTGATTCAGGCAGCGGCTGCACAAACTGAAGGTAGTGTGTCATATCAGAGATTCATAGCAGCAACTCAAAGGGGAAAAGGGAGGCAAGGAAGAGCTACAGGGAAGAGAGAAAGCCAAGGAAATAACGGGAAGGAAAGGACAGAGGAAAGAAAAAAGAAAGGAAAAATTAAGTCAATTAAAATTTGAGAGATAAAGTCTAAAGCCACAAATCAAATCAGCTTTACTTTTCTAAAATCTTTATATCTTTAACTTTATAGTCATTCATTTTTACTTTATATCAAAACTATCATCTTTTTTTTTTCCTTTTTGCCAAAATGCGCATTTTGTCATATTCTAACCCATTTGGATAATTTATTAAGACAAAAGAAAAAAATCACATTTATGTGAAAATGGAGTCTTAAGTTCACATGAAATACACATGATGGCATATTAAAGTCATATGTATTCACTCAGATTAGGATTTAGCTCTTTAAACCACCTTTTTAAAACATACATTGACCCACAAGTCTTTGTCTGCATATCACTTTATATGATATTCAGGTGTTTTCTGGGTCAGAGTCACAAGAGCACACCCAACTTTTCACACACACACCACACACAACCACGCACGTTGACACAGTGTATGGTTATAGGGCAACAACTGGCACGGAGAGTTGTAATTTAGCTGCACATATGGATGGCGACACATAGTCAAATATATGAATTGGCTAGCAGCTAAGTTAACTTTTGCTAGTCTTGGATTGACCAAAGTATACATATATGTGGGGAAAAGTGCTTTAACTGTATGATCCCAACATTCTTTAATCACGTCTTCGGTGGCGTGGCATAAAAAATACAGTCCTGATATGGTTTCTTATCTCTCAGATGGGAATTTCTCTCTCAGATTGGGTCAGCTGTGTCCCCACTTCCTTATGGGGTACCTCAAGACTCCATTTTGGGCTCTGTTCTTTTCTCATTGCATATGCTTCCTCTGGAACCCATTATTAAAAAAGCTTAACATAAAAACAGAAATAATTGTATTTGTGTAATCAAGCCTATCAGTCGGCTCTGACAGTCATTAGCCTTACCTCCCTTTACATGACTTTGAGAGAGTAATTCATGCTTTTATTATCTCTCACTTATATTATTGGAATTCTTTGTGTGTTGGTGTTGATCAATTAGCACTTCCCCAATTACAGGCTGTACATCTAACTGGAAAGAAATGACTCCATCACATTACACCTGTTACACCCCTCTTCCAGTCCACCACAGGCTTCAGTTTGAAATTCTATTGTTTAAATTGTACAGCTTCACACTCCATCCAGAGCACCGAGGTCTATGAATAAATTGTTTTTAGATGTGAGGTGATTGAGCCTTTTTTGTTATGGCTCCCAGCCTTTTGAATAGCTTTCCTTTTCACATCAGGCCCAGACCCTCGATCATTTTAAAACTTTTCTTAAGACCAGGGTTGAGTGGCATATCTTCACTTCATTTCAAACTGTACAGGACCTGGTAAAGATAATGGTGTAGCTGCATGGTGAGAACTTTTTGGATCAGTCCAACACACGCAAACTGCACCAAACTGCAGATGAAGGAATTGTAAGTATTTAAGAATAAAACTGCCAGTCCAGTATTTGGTGTGTAGTAGTCTGAGGTCTCAGGCTACGTATTACAGTATATAGCCGCATTCGGACAGAAACATTCTGAGAACTGTATACCTCGAATTTCGTTCTATGAACTGCCCTTCCCCAGGGGAACTGTTTCATTTTGCAGTCAGGGACCTTGACAGGGACTGATGTGACGCAGCCGTCTGCGACAGACGTGTTACTTTAGCGCCGCTCAACAACAAAACAAAACCCGCGAAAAGTAAGGAGAGAAGAAAACAACAGCACCAAGAAGCTAACATGGAGAGCGAGGAGGCCACCGTGTTCATGGTCTGCATGACGGTGATATTAATCATGGACGATCACATCAGGCGTCTAAGATGGAGGCTGGAAGAGCTCACAGCGAGAGTCAGGAGACGAAGAATCCAGCAGCAGGCGATACTTCTTCCTTTCATGGAGGAAAGAAGGAGAGCAGAGCGCCGCAGACAAAGGAGACGGCGTCTGAGTTTAACTTATTAAACAGGCGCCGGTTGGGTCCGTGTCGTATGAGGAAACATTTCAGACAAGGGGCGGAGCTACCAGCCACCAAACACCTATGTCATGTTCCTGTGGAACCCAGAAAAGACCATGGAGAAAGAGCTAAAAAAGTTCTAGGAACTGAGGGCCGTGGTCCCTAGTTCCTGTATGTCTGAATGCACAAAAAAACGGCCCTATTCCTGAAAAGGTTATAGGAACTGCAAAAGGTTCCTACAGTGGGAATGTGCCTTATGCTTTATCATACAGTAATAATGAGATTCAAGGGCTAGTGAGTGTAATTTGTGTCCAGATTTATGTTTGCATGGTTGTACAAAGCTTTGCAACTGATCTCAGATAAGGAGCACTTGTGAAAGGAGGAGGTGGAGTGGATCGTTCCCCTGCATCTCCAAAAACCAGCTGCTGTGAACAGAGCTGTAAAGATGTGACTGATTTGTGGTATTTTGACCAACCAAACCTCATACAATAGAACTATCTTGTGGAAAAAGAGCAGAATAAGTTTCCTTTAAAACGACAGTTTGAAAGCTGGATTTGCACAGGAAACTTTCTCCATGAGTCGACTGCTGCTTCCACTCCGCTCTGATACTTTTCTCACCTCTGCTGGAGTTTTCTGAGTATCTCTTTCCCAATCTCAGCTCCCTCAGCTGTACCTCCTTCATCTTTTGGTTGTCTAACATGCTTTTGCCCGAGGCGCAAGCTTCCCACTCCATTGGTTTCTGCTGGAAGACGAGTCGAGGAGCAGTTTTTGACGTACCGTTGGAGTTGAGCCCGAAGCAGGCAAAGAGTGTACTTCACCTGCAGCGGGGTCTCATGTTTGTTTTATGACTGGCCGTTGTATGCAGCCGGAGAGCAAGTGTCCAGCTGTCAGATGAACATCATAAATGTTTCAGGCACATGTTAATCGATTGATCACAACTCAAGTCCTGACATCAGCAGAATGCAGCTGCAGCACGTCAGTCATTCGGAGTGTGCAGCCCTGAAGCCGTGAGGGGAGCAGAGACGAATCTGTCTTACTTTTTATTCTGAACACGAATTCATGGTGAAATGACTAGATGAAGGTTGTTTCTGTTCTTCTAAGACGAGCTCTGCTCAGTCGTCATCCAATCTTCAATTACACTTTATACTTTGTCCAAAATTTACATTTTCTTTCATTCAAATGCCCCAACCTCCTCACAACAAAAAGTCATCTTTTTCTTTATTTCACTGCCTTCTCTCAGTCTTTATTTGACTTCTTCGATCAACTGCTGCACTGATTAATTACGATTCTAAAGGACTTGGTTAAAGAAAACATTGTGGTTAGGTGTTTGAATACACAATAAAATCTAAAGTAATATTTTCTGTGCTGCCGTGGGGCTGCATCATGCTACCGTTACCAGCTTGGAGGACCGTGGACATCCAAAAATGACTCTCCAGGGGAGCCCTGTGGTTGAAATCTGAAGCACTGGCTCCAAGCGTCAGTGTGTGATGGGCTAGTTAGAAGAAATGAGAAGAGGTGGACGGAGGAGTTGTGCCTCCTCAAGAAGTTTTTCTTTTTATAAAGGATACTGTTCAGCATGTTTGTATTGTAGACAAATTTCATGTTTTCTGCTTTTGATTGAATAAAAGCAGTTCATGTTTCATTATTTAACATCTTTCATTGAAATAATAATATCAGATTAATCTGCGTTGATCGTGATTGGTTGAACTGTTTTTTTATTAGGAAGTGGAAGCAGATAATCCTTCAAACTTAAGCAACCCTTTAAGTGGAAAAATTAGAAACTGAGATGAAAAGGTGAAAGGAGGTGTGTGATAAAGGCATTAAAGGAGTGTTTTTCTGCTCCACCCTCCACTCGCAGAGACACTTCTGCTTCAGTTAAGTTTGATGACAGGAGTTAAATTTTTCAGCCTGTGTCCTCCTGTTATCCTCCCACTCATCCGGCACTCTCTGTGACATTTTCATCGCCTCGCAAATGTCAAATAGATCTCTGCAGGCCGAGTCTTTAAGTGTGTTTCTTTTCTTTTCAGAGCAGTTTCTCATACACGACGATCATCATGCTGTCTGCTGGCAGCTCGGCTGCACTTTGCTTCTCCATCAGCACCTCTCCGCCTTCATTTAAGACCTCTGTGTCCATCTGGAGGTGCCTGAAACCGGTTGAACTCTAATAACAGCGCAGCTCTGTCCACCTGAGAGAAACTACCAGATGCAGACCAGTGATTGGAGTCAGGTGTGAAGTTTCAACATGTAAAGATGATTCTTTGTCAACACCCTTCTCTTGGTCTAACACATTAATTCAAACTTCTGCTAAAGCATGGTGAAAACAGATAAACAGTGGAGGTTTCGGAAATTAAGCTGCCTTTTAACGTGAGAGAAGGGCTGACTAAAAAAATAAGAAAAACCTGAAGTAATTTATCCGTCACAGCTAACTCTGAATATGAATCTAGACAAAAACTACCCTAAATGGGGCAAATATATATACAAGCACATTTCTACCAATGTGGCGGAAGGAATCCCCGTATAAATAATTAGTTTAATTTAATTTTAAGATGCTGAGACTGATTTTTACCTCATTATTTTGAGAATTGAAATTGACATAAGTTTATATTATGAAATTAAGTTAATTTTGGACAGAATTAACCCAAGATACATCTTGTTTTGTCTCGCAAACTTAATTTGATTTGTTAATATGCATCTATTTGTAAAATAAAAAGATTTGAAGAAAAAAACTCTTCTCCATGAAGCATTGGGTGCTATAACAGTCATACCTTTAATAAGTAATGTGCATATACACATTTTTTTTGGACAAAACCAGAACTTTAAGAAAGTTATTCAATTTATCAGGTAGGTAGGTGTTATCTTTGTCCTCTTTGGAGAACCTTTAGTTTAGAAACTTTAGACTTCCTTTACATATCTGTGTGGGGCTCAAAGGATTATGGGAAACAATGTGTTTCCTGTGCCCCGAACATACATATTTCTGATAGGATCTGATGTCAGTCTGCAGGAAAAAGTGTGATAATCTGCAGCTATTTCACCGGTTCTTCTCATTTCACCGCTGGCTGTGTTTGATCCCATCACTGCAGGCCTGCATGCCAAACCGTAGCATTTCCATGCAGTCTGCGTTGTTTTAGCAATATATTCAAGGCAGTGAGCGGCGTCGCTTAGCCTGACCACATCAGGTTAGCGACCCTCCAGAAGGGCAAGAGGAAAGCCAATGAGCTGAAACCTAAAAGTACGACAGCAGTGAGACACACTCAGCCTCCGGACCAGCCGCACACAGATTATGGTGTTCCCTGAACACATGTAGAAACTCAAGATGTCAAAGTAATCTTTTCCATTATTTAAATTAAAATGCATCAACAATAAAACATCCAAACATTTTAGGCCCCTTCGCCTTTTGTAAACCTTGTGTTGCCAAGTTTGAAGCGGCAACCATTATTTATCCATCACTTGGCTGTCACTGCGGCTCATCTGTCCAGGGGCTGGATTCATGAGATAAAAACCTTTCTTTAGAAGGTCCTAAGACTCGGATTTGGGACTTAAGCAGCTGTGATTTATAAATCTCAAATGGACTTGGACTGAAAGAGTATTTTTTGTGATTCTTTTTCCTCATATAATGCTGCCATTTCATGAGGGTTTAGTCAGAAAGAATCATGGACTGAAGCAGAAATCTGAACTTTTTGGTGACAAGATCACAGGTAGAAGAGACTGAAACCAGGCAAACCCCCCCCCCCCCCGGGCCTTAAATAACAAGCTCTAAGAGGGGTCTGTCTCCAAAGAAAGGCCGCAAAAGGTCTTCTGTATAACTAACTAAATGCTGTTTGACCAGTTCATCACAAAAATACGGAAGGGTCATACATACATACATTTTATTCCACCCGTTTTCCCCTGATAACGAGATAATTAATTTGAGATCTCGAGAAAACAAAACGATAGTTTCCTGCTCCTCTGACATCTAGACTATCGTTTTGTTTTCTCGAGATCTCAAATTGATTATCTCGTTATTATGAGAAAATCAAGGAAAAATATCTCGTTATCACAGGAAAACGAGGAAAATTATCTCGTTATTATGGGAAAATGGAGGAAAATTATCTCATTATCACTGGAAAACAAGTGGAATAAAGTGTATGTATGTATGACCCTTTAGGGCTTCCGTACAAAAGACCTTAGTCAGATAGATAATTTGTTCACTTGTTCGTTGAAAGGCAAACAATACTGACAATACTGATCAGAGTGAAAGTATCTCTGACAGGCCTTTTTGCATCTGGATCAGTTGCTTTTAATGTTCATATTCCCATTCATTGCAATCGAGAAGCTTCTGGGACACAGTAATGCAAACAGCTGTATACATAAATTCATCATTAATCATTTTTAATGTAGCATTAACAGTGGATTGTGTTCTCCATATCACGTGTCTGCTGTCTGAGGACAATATTGACATGTTAGGGCATCAGTTAGAGAAGCGAAGCAGACTCCTCCTCCGCAGAACACATGATGTAACCGTGTGAAAGTGTTGAACTGAGCTGCGAGCGACTCTGTGATTTGCATGCGAGATAATCTGCAAGTTGCTTTTCCTCTCTGTTTCAGTGAGATCAAAGGACACGTCACTGTCGTCTCTGTATCAGCTGATCGGAGTCGACCTCGAGGCTTCTCAGAGCGTGACTGTTTCATGTTCACAAGTTCATCAAAGCAGCAGGGAAATCACAGCAGAGCTAATTACAGCCCCTCAAAACACGCATCACTGCAATTGACCTTATTGAATTGTTCCTAAGGTCTCATGTTTGACAAAAGCACGAAGGCTGCCGAGCTTCCTGGATCTCATTCAAGCTTGTTGATTGTCATTGTTTGTGTGGCCTCAGGCTCGACACAGAGGCTGCATAAAAACAGGCGTCATCAGTGCTCATCCTCAGACTGGTTTCAGAGTAACAACAAAACAGCCAATGTTCACTCACTCCAGTTGCTGCTGGTGCAGCTTCTCTTTTCTTTGTATTTTTGGGACGCACATCAGTTCTTTTAAATAATAACAAAACTGGAGATGGTGAAAAAAAAGAACCCCTTAAATCATTTTCTGAGAGTTGAGCTGAACGTGATAGTAGATCAGTTCTTACACAAAGGTAGGATCAACTTTTCACTCCACACAGAGGTTGAAAAATTACCTCCTACCGTTTTTTCCTAAATTCTTCTCCTTGACCTCGATGGAAAAATTCTTAAGGACTCAGGAAGAGAAGACATGATGTTTTCTGGCTGCTCGCTCTCATACTCATCCACATGAATCACAGCTGACAGAATTATCTTGTTTGTTTCATAAAGGATGGTCCATCTTACAGGAAGCATTGGAGCTCCTTTCCTTAGTATTTGGTGAAGTCACGCAGCTCTGACCATGGCTGCTATGCAGATACTTCAGCTTCTTCTAATCGTCCAAAAACATGCATGTTAGGTTAATTGGTGTTTCTCAATCAAGCGTAGGAGTGAGTGTGAGCGTGCACGGCTGTTTGTCTCTGTGAGGGACCGATGACCTGCCCAGGTGTACACCTGGATCGGCTCCAGCCCCCTGCGACCCTGAACAGGATGAAGCGGAGAATGAAAAATCAAAAAATAACTGGATTACTTTCTCTGTAAAGTTTCACATCAAAATCAAGACTCGTGTTTTATCATTCTTTAACATGATTTTAACATGATTTTCAATACTTAGAACATTTTCAAGACTTAGTTTTCTGTCTTTGTCAAATACTTTTGGCTGTTTTCTACTTTTTTAAAGCATATAATGTTTAATTCAGACTCTTAGTTGGACTTCCTAATTAGAATCATAATTTCTCACCTTATCATTTTGATATATGTTAATATTTTATTCTTGTTCAAATGAAAAATTCTGACTTCATCCGATCATTTATTTGTCTTATATTTTTACTTTTATGGCCATCTTCTTTATGTATGTTTGGTCATATAAACGGTAAATATGATAGTTTCGTAGAACAGATTCAGGACCTGTAATATCCAGACGAATCAGACATTTTGCTCTCTCTGAACCTGACGTGTTGTTGATCAAACAAACAGTGAAAGTTCCACATTTAGCTTCTCCTTCTGATTAATCCGAGAGGGGAACATGAGCAGCTGTCCTCCAACTCGCTGGCCTCTGTAACCAGCAGCCGGTGTGATGTGAAGGACCAAGAAGCAGATTTAAAGCTTTCGCTGAGTGGCAGAGGCAGCAAACCTTGACTGTGTTGTGATCAGTGTACTTTATCCTGGTTTGTGCTCGCGATATGAATGAAGTGAGAAATGCAGGAAAACATCCTCGCCTGCAGAACAGCTCACTTCAGTTCAGTCCAGACCTTCAGTCATGCTTCCTGAAGAGAGCACAACATCTTTTCCTTTTACAATTCCTACCCATCTTTTTGGTCTTTTTCTTTTATCTTTTGAGAATTGGAGGCTCTAAACTTGATCTGAGCCTTTTCCTGCAGCAGTGATGGTGATTTTTTCCACCGCCTTACTCCTTTTGTACCTGCAGTCTCTAGGAAAGAGGGAAAGTGACACCCTGTGAATGTGAAAAATGAATTGGTCACAGTTTGCTCCGACACTTCATTAAGCTGCTTATTTTACTCAATCCTTTATTCCTCTTCCATCTTTCTCATTAAGAAATATCCAAGACGAAAACCCCTGAATGTCACTTATTCTGTAAAGTTTAACACCCCCCGACAGTCCTCCTAACTCAAGCCACACTTTAGTTTCACAGAAGCAGCACAGAACTGGATCAGCTGCATCCAAACCAGGAATCGGGCAGAACAAAAGTGAGCTTTTACATCAAGTTTATTTCCTGAGAGAATGAAAACTACAGATCAGTACAGTGATCCATTGTTTTTTGTGCTTCCTCTGTGCTTGTTTTCACTTTGTTCATGTTTTGATTTTTCCAGTTTTATTTCAGTAATATTCTTTCTTTTGGTTAGTTTTACTTCTGTTAATTTTCTAACATCTGGTTTCTGTTGCTGGTCGTCCCTCCCGTTGTTCACCCCCTCGTCACTCCTTCAGTATATTCAGTATATTTTTTACTTATTTCCTTTCCAGATCATGGTATGTGTCATGCCATGTTTTGGGTTTTGTTTTTGTCATGTCTTGTTTTCAGGTTTTTAGGTTTATTTCTTGTCATGTTTTTTCCCTTTTTCCCACATTAGGTTCACTCAAGTCACCTGTCTTTGTTTCACAGCTGCACCCCATCACCAATCACCTCTCCACAGTATTTAGTTTCCAGGTTTCCCTCAGTTCATTGCAAAATCCTCACCTCACTTCATGCAACAAGACTCACATCCTTCAGGTTTGGTTTGGTCAGGTTTTGCCTCTTAGTTTCCACAGCCACAGCCACAGCCACAGCCACAGCCACAGTTTTGTTTTGTTCCACAGTCTCTCCACAGAGAGCAATTGTTATCCGGCTCAGCCGCGCTTTTTCTTCTTGTCTTTGTTTAAATAAATAAAGTTTTTTGCTTTGAAGTTCTGCATATGGGTCCTCTCTCTACACCATACCTGACAGTATGTAGTTGTTTTTCCGTGGATCGTTGCCATCTGTTCCTTGAGGTTTCTCGTCCTGGTTAGTTTCCTGAGTCAATCCTTCTTCTTTAATTTGTTCCTGCACTCTCTGAAAATAGTTTTACTCATCCTGCCTTGGCAGCGCCTACGTTTAGTTTTACTAAAACTACCGTTCATTGACCATCTGTCTTGTCTGATTTCCTGCATTTGGGTCCTTTTCCTTCATCCTTACACTAATAACGACACACGGACAGGAAAAAATATGTGTTAATATGTTACATTCATAGGTTGTTTAACAACCTGGACGACTTTGACACATGTTCAACAAGATGGATAAGTAGCAACTGTCTGCAGTCAAACTTTAGAAGATTGTACTCTCCACAACAGACAACATCTTGGGGCAGACACAGAGGATCTTAAGCTTCCTCTTGTAAGCAGCCTCAGTGTTGTAATTCCAGTCCAGTCTGCCGTCCAGGTGAACTTCCAGGTATCTGTATTCCTCAACCACCTCCACCTTATCTCCCAGGATGAAGACAGTGTTTGTTTTATTCCTCCTCCTCCTAAAATACACAACCATCTCTTTTGTTTTGATGAGGTGATTGTTCCCACATCCTGCCACAATGTGGTCGACCAGTTCCCTGTACTCAGCCTCTTGTCCATCACTGATACGCCCAACAACTGCAGATGGCAGGACTCTGAGTTGTACTGGAAGTCTGAGGTGTGCAGAGTGAAGAGAAACGATGAGAGTACAGTACCCTGTGGTACTCATGTGCTTCTGACCACTGTCTCAGACACAAAATGAGAGTATCTGATAAAAAAAAAAGTCATCAGAGCTCTCAGGTTAGGTTCTGTATGCTCTCACACAGTAATTACATTTCTCTGGTATCACAAAAGCAACACAGAGGCAAATGGTTGAGAAAGAAGCTGTTATCCAAATGTAAAGTACCGTATATTCCGGACTATAGAGCCCAAATATAAGCCGCACCCACTTAATTTTAAAAAGAAAATCCATTTTGTACTTGTATAGGCCGCATCGGATTATAAGCCACAGATGTCCGCATTGTAATATGAGATATTTACACAGAAAGATGTCACACGTGAGGATTTTTAAACTTTTAATAAAATGCGTATGATAACATGAACCAATACTTAGTGCAAATGCTTTTTTTTCCGAACATTACCTGAAACACGGCTGGTTAAAAAAAACAAAAAGACAGTAGCCCACCAGGAAAAGTCATTGATCGCCTTCTTCATCCTCCTCCTGTGCACTAAAACCATCAAAGTCATCTTCTTCAGTGTCCGAACTGAACAGCGTCAGAACTTCGTCACTCACTTCAGTCTCTTTGTTGTCGCTCTCACAATCTCATCTCAGATTCATCGCCTTTAATTCTAAAGTTGCATCATATGCATTTCTTCGTTTGTTTTCCATGTTGAGGGTGAGCACAAATGACCGATTTACAATAATTCAGTAGTGTAAGTGTGTTTGATTTATCGTACAATTTCATTGGACCGCTGTGAACTATTCGTTAATTTTATTGGTCTAATGTTACAGACAAAATGTTTTTGCCAGCATGAAATAAAAAGAAAAAACATATATTAGCTGCACCGTATTATAAGCCGCGGTGCTCAAAGCCTGGGATAAAAAAGTAGCAGCTTATAGTCTGGAATTTATGGTAATATAGCGTGATTTCACAAACACCCAAATCCCCAAAAATGTGTCATTTAAAAACACAGACACGTAGAAGTTGGGAGGTTTAAAATCACATTTTTTAAACGTAAAATGTCTAAAAAGGGCAGTTATTTTCAAGAGGAGTGGTAGTTTTTTCAAGTTTGGATCCAACTCTTGGAACATGAAGTAAAAGTTGTTCGGTGGAGAGATTCAGATAAAAACCATTTATCTATCAGAGCAACTCTGAATCAATAATGAGGGCTTGAAAGAGGTACCAATGAATAATGCACCTGTTGGAGAGAGGGCCACCAACGTCACTGTGAGAAATACAACGATGTGTAATATAAGACTCATCAGTAATGAGCCTCATGGCAGAATGATTGATCCATCACTGTAGTCTGGGATCGCCATGAGCCAGGACCTCATTCTCTGACTCACCAGAACAGGGCCCTCATGTTTTCTCTGTCTCCTAATTAACAGATTAAACACTGAGTTACTATGGGAATGTGGATGATAAAGTCTGTGAATATGAGAAGGAAAGAAAAGGAGACAGGCTGCTTATAAAAAGAGCACAACACCCCACTCAGCAAAATATCTGTCAAATAAAACCTTCCTATTCTGTCTCAGAGGGTGAGGAGAATCTCAAAACCACCCGCCATGAGGGGAAACAAAGAGGAACACTTGAGGTGGATGAAGATATACCAGAATGTCACTGTAGGTTAGAAGAGTAATAAACACAGTAAGAAAATATCCATACGTCTGAGCAGTTGCAGAGGCTGAAAAACCTTGAGTTGAGACATGAATTTAATTAGCATTTTATTCTTCTTCTGCAGACACACTGCCACCGTAAAGTTTCCCTGAGCAAGAAGGTTGTTGTTGTCAGGCAGCCCGTTCAGCCACTGAGGCCACTGATTCACCGCACCGTGATCAAACACTCTCCTCATTAATTAAAGTTTCATATGAAGGGTCTGCTGGGAGCCGTTGTTTCGCAGCAAAACTCCCGTCCAGATGGCTGCTGATATGAAACCTCCGAGGACGGCTCTTTTGTTTCTCTCCGACACAGAGACGAATTTTAAATTTCTTGGGGGTTATACAAACTTCCTGTTAATTGTTGGAAATTAAACAGAGGAACTTCTTGTCACGTCTGGCAATAAGAAAAGCTCGTTGCTGAGTTCACAGATGCTGGAATTACGTCAGCAGATGAATATTAAGATCAAAGTAATCCTAAAAGTCTCCTCGTCTTCCATTCAATACACAGAATAATTCCAGTTGTCTAAGATTTCACCGGTTAGCATTTAAATTATACTTTCAAATTAGGGTGAGGGTGTCAGGATTGGATATAAAAGGAGCATCCACCAAAGGTTTAGTCCCTCCAACAAGGATGGGTCGTGGCTCACCACTTTGTACCAAACTCCATCAGAGAATCATCAATAAGTTCAGAAAATATTTCTCAGAGTAAGATTGTAAAGAACTTTGGTCTTTCAGCATCTACAGAGCAGAATATTGTGAACAGATTCAGGGAGTCTGGGGAAATCTCAATGTGGAAAGGCCAAGGACAGAAACCACTGTTGGATGAGCTCTGAGCCCTCAGGCAGCACTGCATGAGAAACCGTCAGGCCACCATGATCAATACAGCCACATGGGCTCAGGAGGAGCTGGGAAAAGCATTTTCACTCAACACAGTCCACGGCTGCATCCAGAAATGTGAGCTGAAGCTGTATCACACAAGCAGGAAGCCATATATCAGCTCTGTGCAGAACCACAGCCCAGTTCTCTGGAACCAGCTCATCTCAGATGGACAGAAAGACAGTGGACACGTGTTCTGTGGGCAGATGAGTCCACGTTTCAGCTGCTTCTGGGAAAAACTGACGTCTGCTTCTACAAAGATGAGAAAGAGCATCCAGGCTGTTCTCAGAGAAAGGTTTAAAGCCAGCGTCTGTGATGGTATGGGGCTGCAGAAAGAGTCCATGGCATGGATGGCTTCATCTGTGTGAAGGTACCACTGATGCAGCCATATATCAACTGCAGTTGAAAATGTTGGAGCATCATGACGGGGAGAATCAGACAACAACAACCAGGGACTGTTGAGCAGCTGAAATCTTAGATTCAGCAGGAATGGACACAGATTCCTCTGAAAAACTGCAACACTCAGTGTCCTCAGTTCCCAAAACCATTAAAAAGTGTCATTGAAGGAAGCTGATGAAACATGATGGGAAACAGGACTTACGTCCAGTGTTGATGCTTCAGATTCTACATTTGGTTCTGTTCTCTAAATACAAAGAAATCGGTCATTGAAGACGATGAAAATCCTTTATTTGAACTTGTGTCTTTTCCTTAAAGCTAATTTAGTCTATAAATATGAGAAAATCAGCATGTTTCTGTTTATTTAGATGTGACCTGTGCTAATCTTCACTCAGTTTGACCTCAGTTTTCAGCTGACAGTGCTGCTAACCTCTGGCAGTAAACAATGACGAGAGGCTTTTAGCAGAGGGAATATCACACTGAACCTCGTCGCCTTCTTACTGCTCCCATTTATCACCAGCACATTGTTAACTTTTTATTGCTGACTTCCAGGAAGAAAGACTTTACAAACCCGCAGCCTTCTCTCGGTCTGTGTCGTAAAGAAAGCCAGCTCACACCGGTGGAGGCTCAGTGTGTAAAAGGATTACAGATAATGGAGCATAAAGATCAGAGCAGCTTATTTTCCAACAGCCATAACTCACCGTAAAGTACATTTCATTACTCTGCTATCAAAAAGCAAATTAAGAGCCTATTTGTTCAGGAGCTGTATTTTGTTGGCTGGTTAATCGCTTCCCACCATCTGAAATTCATCAGACACAGAAATTCACCAAAATCAACACCAATTATCTGATACAATGGGAAGAGGAGCCTAAAATTGCCTGTTAAATTGCCTGTTTAGATGTTTAATTCATACTGGAAAGACAACTTAAATGTCATTTATTACCTTTCCTTTCTGTCAGCAGTTACAGTTTTTAATCCTTAAAAATATCCCCTCTGCCCGGATTCAAGTTGCAGCTGAGCCAAACATCTTGTTTTTGTCCTGTTTTGATAAACCATATCTGAGAAATTTTCCATATGTGGATGTAAGAGCTCATCAGACGTTGTCGACACAGCACCAGCCGCCATCTGACTCCCGGCGGCCGCATGGAAGCGAATATCTATCAGCCTCCACCAGCAGCTCGCAGTAAATCAGCATGTGGTGGAAACATATTTCCTTCTGCTCCCAGCCTCCTGCGAGTGGGGGGGGGGGACGCAAAGTCATAATGTACGAGTGTTTGTGTGGTGGAGATTTGAAAACAACTCCAAACTGTCAAATGACCCGCATCAGTAAAAAAAAACATAAATGAAAACAAACGACGAGGTGAATAAGCTGAAAATATGAAATCCAGGGCTCATAGATCTTCAGCAGAGAGAGACGCTGCTCAGGTGTGACATCCTGTGGATGACGCACATGAAAAATGACCTGATGTAGGGGAGGAAGGAGAGCACAACAACCGAGTCGTCTTTACAGAATATGTTTCGTTCACTTAAGAGCTCCGACTCTTTGTGTCCCTCATAATGTCTCCAACAATGTTGTGAAGTCAAACTTTGAAAGAACACAAAGCTGCACCTGCTGACGGGTTTGGTTCTCTTTGATTCGGTGAAGATGTGCCTGAGGCTGCTGATGATGAGGATGTGATTCAGGAATGAAGCTAACATCATTCCCTCAGCTGCCTCAACCTGTAGATAACCACACAACTGAAGCCTGTGAGGCCAGAATCTCTCACGTTCTCCTGGAAAATGTCGACCTTCAGCTATTGTATTTAATCACTCAGGTCACTGACCTCCTCCCAAAATAATTTCCTCCTTTATCCTTTCTTGTCTTGTCCTTTAATAAAAAACAATCTGCTGTAGGTTAAAACTTCTAAGCATCTCATTAATTGTGTTGGAAATGGTTGATTAGTGGCCCCGTGACACCAGCTGTGTTGATGTGGGGATGTACGCTCTCACTTTGAATCTGTGTCAGAACCCCTGGTGTCAACACAGAAAGCAACGTTTTATATCAGTTTCCAGCATAATCAAACCACGTCTTCCCTCCTCATGATCCAATGCACCAAAGGAGAATCGTTGTTTTTTTATCAAACAGAACCAAACAAAACTGCACTAAACAAAAAAATCCAGTTATCTGAGATTTTCTGTATCAGGACACTGATCCAGAATGTGTAGACCCAGTTAATGTGCACACAGATGACCTCTTACCTGACCTCAGAAATGTAATGTTTGTTGATTGATTAATTAATTAAGAGGTTCTCAGGTATGTAATCAGAAGAATATCACATTATTATGGGTTTGGAACTGAAAAAGTCTTCTTTATGCGCCATCATCAGGACAAATACTCATATAGCATCATGAATTTACCTGAGCCCATTCCCACTAAGTACTAATCAGAGGAGATTCTGGTTTATTTCAACCGTGGGAAAGTTGCACCAATCATCATTAATCAGGGCAAAAGATGGAAGCTCAGCGCAGCTTTCCAACAAGCAGATTTTTACATAAACCAGAGACACTGACCTGACGTGTCATCCACACGGCTGCTTTCGCTGTCATTTCCTTTACTAGTTATTCCAAAACTGTGAATCTGTTTCCTGCAGCGTGCGGAGGGTTCCTCTCCCGGCTGTTAAAAGGCGATTATTGAGAACGTTCATGCTCTGCCGGCCAGAAAGCCTGAAAAACGCTCGACAAACACTTTTACAAAAATTACATTTTAAAAAGGGGTGCATGAAGAGTCAGAGTGATTAATACTGTTTAGACGCTTCACACAGTGATGGAGAGAAAGCAGCTGAGTTACGGAGGAGAAACTCAAACAGAAAGAGTGAGGAGGACGTATCTCGATGCTTATTGGTGGTCCTGCCTCGGCCCTGAAGTGTGAACATGATATCTCATTAATGCTGTTGCAGGACTTTTTAACCTTACTTCACTTCACTCTATCTTTTGCAGCTCACTAAATTTGTCTCATTATCGACATTAATATTAACGTCACATTATATCAGTCATATTTAACCCATTATGAAATGGAGTTGCTGTCAAGATTTCATCAGCAGGTGAAATGACATGAACGAAGTGTCTAAAAAACAAGAATTCATCATGGACAACACCTCTAATTACAACACTGTGGGGGCACTGAGGAGCTCTGTCAGCAGCAGACTGATGTACACATAATGCTAGAAGGAACAATATCACAGAGCCTTCATCCCAACTGCTGCAAAACATACTGTTTTTCACCTTTTGTTCATTATTCCACAGTTCAACACTAATGTTCATCAAGATGGATGGAAAAACCAGTCTCTATCTTTATGGATATTTATTTACTTACAGAACGTGTGTATATTTACACTACTGTATATTTATAACTATGAATACCCTATTGCTCTTTGCAGATGATGTGGTTCTGTTGGCTTCTTCAAGCCATGACCTTCAGCTGCACTGGAGCGGTTCACAGCTGAGTGAAAGTCAGCTCCTGCAGATCTGAGGCCTTGGTTCTCAACCAGAGGTCCGTTGTGTTGAAGAGGGTTAGAGTCACAGATCTGGGTAGTGATCCAAAGAATGAGGTCGTGGATACAAGCGGCTGAAATGAGTTTCCTTCAGAGGGGGGTTGGGCTCAGCCTTAGAGATAGGGGGAGGAGCTGCACCATCCGGAGGGAGCTCGGAGTAGAGCCTCCTCAGCATAGAAAGAGTCAGCTGAGGTGGTTCATCTGGTTAGGATGCCTCCTGGTCGCCTCCTTTTGGAGGTTTTTAGGGGAAATCCAACTGGGAGGAGGCCCCAAGGCAGATCCAGAACTGACTGGATGGATGGATGGATGGATGGATGGATGGATGGATGGATGGATGGATGGATGGATGGATGGATGGATGGATGGATGGATGGATGGATGGATGGATGGATGGATGGATGGATACTGACCCAGATTGCAGAGCTTTCAGCCACTGCCTAGACTCCACCTTCACAGCTGCTGCATCTGCTGGTCATGATAACGTTAAGGATTAAGCTACAGAAACTGACTTCCTGTTGTGTTTTAGACACCAGATACTGCTCCGGCCTCCCGACACGCTGCTTTTTTCTCTTCCGCCTCAACCCCCCACAGAGTTGAACCCCTCACCACCACTCTGACTGAACCTCCTTGAAAAGCAGAGTGCAAAAGGCTGACTCTGGGATTTCCAGCTGCATTGTCTCAGCTTTTAGTCTCATTAAACACACAGGAGATGATGAGCTCTTTTCTTTTCTTCTCCACAGCACGTTGAAGTGGAATTACACCCGGGCGCTGCTTTTCTTCTGGGTCCTTTTATGGATCCGAGCTTCTACTGCAGGAGGATGGCAGATTATTAATCAGATTCATAAATAATAAAAAATGGCGGCGAGGCCTCTGGGCAGCAGGGCCACTGCTTTTTTCACAGCAAGGAGAACTGATGGAGGACAATGTAGCGAGAACAATATTAACACAAAGCCAGCTGGATTTATCCAAAGTCTGCTTACAGTCCACCTGAGGAGGACTGTTGTTATGAAACCTGAGCTGGTTAATATTCTGTCTGCAGCTCAGGACAGAAGGAGGAATTAGCACGAGGCTAATCTCTCTCATTCTCAGTGTGTTTAAGTTAACGGCGCTGATCACCTGCAGCCTGAGAGAGGAAAGACTGTTAGAGTTTGTTTCACATGTGACCTCTGCAGTACTGAGATATACTCCGGAGTTAAGACCTTCAAAGGCTGAATTTATGGATAAAAACTCATCCATGAATGTTTTTACTCAGCAGGAGTTAGGCTTCTGTCATTAAACTGCAGGAAGTAGGAGAGAAAACATGAACATTTATGGAGAAATGATCCTGGGTGAAATGTAGCTACTGACTGTCAGAAAAGCTTATTTTTTCAGGTTTTACCATTTCTTCTTGTTAGCCATTTAAGTAATTTCACACTCCTGAATTCTTCTCAACTTCTCACTAAATTTCCAGGCCCTGTGCTGAGATTTTACAGGACAGAGATTCAGACAGTAAAAGTCCAACTCGTGACCCGTTTAAATTTCAAATGATGGTTCTACTGTCGAGTTTTTCTCAGGTATGAAGCTTCAAATTGAGCTGCATTTTCTCACATTTCAGCGAAATCCTGTTGAGTTAAACAAGGAAACACTCAGTGGGTCTCCATGATGAGATTAACTGGATTATAGCTATAGTTGGGTTATGCTCCTTATCTGAGGGTAATTATCCTTGGATATATGGTGGTGAATGAATCGAATCCCTGGCACAAAGCATGTCATGCCCCGGTACAATAGGTGGCGCTGTACCCATTTCAGCTATCGCTAATAGAGCCACTTCCTGTTGACGTCGTCACCACCAACAACAACAAACTCAGGCATTTGAGAAAGACAGCGAAGGAAGAGGAAGATGAAGCTGCGTCCCTCTCCATCTGTGATGAGCTGGTTATAGCACAAACGCGATGCACAACGGCGCATTCTCCATCCCTCGTTTCTTTCTTTCTGACGGCGGCAACAACAACAGTAATATCGTCTCCTTTGACTTCCGGGTGACGATCGCGGGAAAAAATCTCGAGCATGCACAGAACATCTTGGGGTCTTAATTTGATGGCAAGTAACCCGATCCGATCCGTCTCCTGTCAGATTAAGGTGCTTACATGAACTGAATAACTCAGTCTTATTGTAATTTAGCCATTAATCCGATCCGATGGCGCTCATGTAACCGCACTGACTGATGATGAATTAGCACCCCTGTTAAAACACACATATCTTTAAAAAAAAACCTTGTCACCCAGAGATCCATCTCATCCATCTCAGCAGGGTTTCTGTTTGTGCACCTCATCTTACATCTGGACTGGTGGTTTTCTGCAGGTCTAAACTAATTTCTCGTGTTCCTCATCCTCTTCAGATTCTCTCCTCAAACAGTCGGTGTTGACTTTCATCCGCAGGTGCAGAAACTGTTCAGGGTTTAACGACATGAAAATTAACTTTATTGAAAAGCCTCACTGTCAGAACAGTTGAAAGCACATGATGTGGCTTCTACCTTCCTTGGAGTAATTTAAGTGGACGGAAAACTCTGAACGAACACCACCTCTAAGGTCAGCGCGACTTATCGGCCTGTGACCTCCGACCCGTGGCGGCTGAACATGGAGGAATAAATGAGGCCCAAACACGGCGGCCCTGGCAGTAAGTGGCAGTTTATGGTAATGAGAGGTGATCTTTCCACCCGGGCGTGATAACCCCAGAGTTAATCCTTGCTTCCCGACCTCTGCTGCCCTTCTGTTCAACACTTTCATTAGAGTTTAATCTCCATCCCAAAAAAGAAGAAGAAAGTAAACTGAAGTAAATCATAAGGCTGCGTTTAATATTTGAGTCTTTGTTAATTATTTAGACAGGTTGTTTTAATCAAACAGAAAGCTGCTTAAAGAGGCTGTTGTTTGTTATTAAGGAAGTTTTTATTCATAATGTGGCGGACGAAAGGGCTAAAAAGGGTGAAGCAGTTCAGCGTCTGTTGAAATATAAATATTTGGTGAAAACTGAAGCAATCATCGAGCTGTGAAAGGATTCAGAACACAGATGATCAGTCAGTTAAAGGCTTATTAGGGATCCTGCAGGGATCCTCCAGAGCCTGAAGCTGATCTTCAGCTGGGTTCTTCTTCAGCTGCGACAGTGGAGGGTTCAGACGGAGGGATGTGTGGGCGGTCTGTGAACATCCTTGATGTTCTAACATAGCAGTGATGGGTGTGTTGTGACCTTGACATCCTTTTATCCTAACCAGTGTTCACTAACTTTTCCATTAACTTCCTTTATTCCTGCTACTTTCCAACCTTTAATTCTTCTTCCTACCTACCTGTTTTCCTCTGACTTTTTCCCATCCTTTACTCCACTGTACATCCTTTAATTATCCTCTCTTCTGCTTTGATTTAGGAGTCAGAGAAAAGAAAGCACACCCTCTTTTGTTTCTAAGGTTTTACAAACGAGGAAATAAATCTGTTCTTAACAGATCATACAACCCAGTAACTCCAACCTCAGAGTAACAGAGTAACTGTGTCATGATTTACGGAACAAAAACTGAGACAAAACACAGCAGTGTGTGGAAAACTAAGTGAACCCTTAGCGCTTCCACATGAGCAGCTCTATAAAAGCAGAAGTTTTGTCAGTTTGCTGCTCTGCAGCATTCAGGTGTGTGTTAACACGATTTCCTGACATTCCTTCTTTTATTTTGGCCCCACTCCTTATTTGCCAACTTCTCAACTTTTTCACCCACAGCCAGCCTCATATTTTCATGGTTCATTTTTCCTTTTTTCCTTGTGTCTTCGGTCATTTTCTCCCCTCAGCTCTTCCTCTTCTTCCTCCCAGTCTGAAGCTGTTGGGATCTGTGGGTTTTCCTGCGTTTTTTCCTTATTCTCTGTTGCACCAGCTCCTACCTTCCTGTGGGCGTGGCGGCTGGTGCTGGTTTGGTTGCATATCTGACTCACCTGTGGCTGCACTCATTACCTCCACTTTATAAGTCTGGGGCTGCTCTTCAGTCTCACTTCTCCTGCTTTCCGTGCGCTTTGTTCAGCGAGGAGCTTATCTGTAGTTCTCTGTTCGTTCCCGTATGAATTAAGCACCTCTGTTCTGGATCTGTCTCTCTTGTTTTCTGATCTCCTTGTCTGGATGAGAGCTACCCAGCATCAATCTCTTCATTCAAGGAAGTCATCAGCACCTGTCAGCCACAAGTCTCCTCACCCGTTCACATGCCACTCTGCACCACCACTGCTACCAACTAAAGAAGGGATTTGTTCTTTGCTCTTTCAGGAAAACCCCTCCCAGTCAGTAGCTACCTATTCTCTCATCTTAAAAAGATTCAAGACAACCTCTTGCTGCTGAGCACTCACATGTGAATTCTCCCCCCAAAGAGAATCACACGTGCACCTCAGAATCCAGCGTTTGTCTTTTATTATCCTACTTCTTTGTCAGTAAATTTTTTTTCAAAGTTTATTCTGGTCACCAGTCCCTGCCTCTGATGTAACCGTCGCAGAAGCTGCTCCTGCCTCTTGTTTACATACTCTGACATCACTTCCCTCTGTGAAACAAGAACACTGGTTTCCTCCTGACAGTGTCCAGGTTACAGTGTCCAGGCAGATGTTAGCAACACTGTAACAATGAGGACGTTACACAAATGTTAAACTACAGACACGAAGGTCCGGCGAGCGGCGAGCAACCCGTCCAGGCAGACAGAACACATGCAGATGCAGAGGAGGAGGGGAGTGGGAATAATTACTGAAGGACACTGCAGTCTGGCTTCCAGATGCAGAGGGGAGAGTCGACTCTGAAGAAAGTCAACTTTCTCTGCCTTTGTGTTCTTGCTCTTCTTCACCTCTTCGTGGCTTTCTGTTGATCTGACGGCACTAAAACGAGTGTTAATGAACTCTGTGCTCCCCGTTCTACGTCGGGCCTGCTTGTGTTCTGTCTCTGGTCTCGGTGAGGACAGCCACACTGACGATCACACAGGACGTTTGCACATAAACTGCGTGAAATGATGACACAAAGGCAGACGCTGAGGCAACGCGCTTCATGAAAGGCATCGCCTTCCACCCCTCCTTCTGCATGTGGGACGCTTTATCTTTAGTGTGTGTTTGTTTCTGGCTGTTTTGAGTCTCTGGGTTTGCTTCTGTTTGAATCTTATCACTTGTTTGTTGTTGGCTTTCTGTTTTTCTGTGGGCTTTCTACATCTCATAGTTGTCCTTTTATGTGTCTTTGCTGTTGCTTCTTTTTACTTCTCTGTGCTCATGTTGTGTTGTTTTCATTTATTTTTCTTTCTTTTGGAAGTTTTTGACTCTTTGTAGCCTTTGTGCATCTTGAGGTGCTTTTTTGTTCATTGTACACAGTTATATTTGATTTATAAGCACCTTTTGTGTTTGATTTCAGTCATTTTGTCTCTTTTTGGTCAATTCTTACGCTTTTGGGAGGAATTTCCTGCTGGGAACCTGAAAACAATCGGTGGGTGTGTCTAATTTAAAGGAATAAAAATCTTCTTCTCTTTCCCAGCCTTTTTGTCTCTTTCCTTCGCTCTCATTTATCCAGCTTCGCATTTCCTTTTTCTCTTTTATTCTTTCCTTTCTTCAAAGTCCTCCTAAATCTTGCCTCATTTCTCTTTCCTGCATAGTTTCCAGGGAAACACTTCTCATGTCGTCTCACCGGACCTGAGAAGAAACCCTCGAACTTCCACTCAACTTGTCTGCACACCATTATCTGCAGAAATGTAACAGTTATAAACACAAGACAAAATGATGGAATACTGTGACCATGGGGTTTTAGAAAATTAAAAGAGGCAGCAGAGTTTGTCATCAGGCATAAAAAATATGCGTTTTTCAATTCTCAAGTTCACAAATGCTGGACGTCTTATATTCTCTCAGGGAGATCTGGTCTGCAGTAGCTTTTCTGGAGGAGTCTAATTAACTTGTGACTCTATTTGTCAAAAAGAAACTGAAACACACGTTTCACAGGTTAGATCCGGTTATTTCTGCCAAACCTTCATCCTCTCAGGCTCCCTTTAATTTCTCATTTTAATCTCCTTTTCCTGGACTTCATTCTTTTCTTTTCAGTATCCTTAATTTCCCTCCCCTACTTTCGCCTTGCTTCCTTTTTACTTCTTCCTTTGTTTCCCTCCTTTTTCCATCTCCAGTCTAAACACACAAACCAGGTTTAATTTCCCTCTTTAAAAAGACTCTGGCTTTTATTTAAGGCTCTTTTCTTCTCCTACTTTGCTGAAGGTGTAAATGAAATCATTAAAACAGATCGCAGAGTCTCTTTGTTCACCTCTACATGTCTCGCTGCTTTTTCCTCAAACTGCCATTTGCTGCCTCGCCCTTTTTCCCACCTTTGTTTAATTTCTTCTGTAAGCACATGAAGATTAATTGGGTCTCTCTTTTAACTTTTCTTGGCACCTTTCCTCTCTCCCTCTCTCAGGAATGCCTCTCATCATCTTTTCATTAGAGCTACCTCTGCCCTTATACATTATTCAACCCAAGTCTCTGTGCAGAGCTTGTCCTTTATTAGACTGTCGCCAGAGCGCATTCTACAAACTCATTAAAAAACTATTAAAGTCAGATGATTTCTTTTGACACAGCGGAGCAGCTTCAGGTTTGCTTTTCGGACCGATCTTTGACAGGATCCCACGATGAGCAACATCTGCACATCGACTCAGACTTGTACTTTCCTTTAACCTTTTGAGCGGCATTTTAATCCAGGTTGGATCTCTGAAAACAGACACCTGCATACATCAAGAGAACTCATTGCTCATATTTACTGTGTACCTGCAGCCTTTTCCACTGCAGCTAATCAAAATGTGTGTGCCCACCTGAAGCTTTTCCTCTTCATACACGAAGCTGCACAGAAATGTCTAATCCTCTCATCTAAACCTCTAAAAATCCGTGACTAAGACTTAAAGTTTTACAGCTCAGCCAGCAGGACACTGCAGGATGTTAGTGTCGTGATATTTTCACTGTTGCCTGCAGTTCACCTGCAGTTTGAAGCATCTTATTTTAATATTCACTTCAGTCCGGTTATATAAGCCAGATAGGGACATAGCAAGCTGTTAGGGTTGTAGGTTTTCTGTTTTACTTTGTGACTGTAGGTTCGACTTCTTGGTCTTGGTTTTCTGAGTTCTGGGTTTGAAGTAGGATCTGTTCTGTTTGTATCAGTCTATCCTTGATGTGCCTTTTTGTGTCTCTTTTTTGATTTGTTGTTCTTGCTGCGGTTTTATGTTCATCTGATGCAGTCTTTGTCTCGTCTTGCCTCAGTTCTGTTCTTGGGTTTATCTCTCAGTCCTGGTCTCAGTTAAACTTTTAGCTTTTTTAAATTAATCACGTTCTTGAGGGGCTTAACATCTTCTGAAACTTTGCACTTTTGTCAGAAAAGGTGACCGTACAGCCATTAGCCATTATCTAGTTAGTGAGTATTATTTCCCCTTCATTACATATCCTCCAAGTTTTCCTCTTTTTCTGTCAGATCCTTGTTTTTAGTTCTTGTCTTTGCTTTGTTTTGCCATCTCGTGTCACTTTTCTTTGATTTTTTTCTCTCCTTTCACATTCATATTGTGGCCTACATCTTTAAATTATGGACTTCCTGCTACAGCAGTGGTTTTAGATTCTTAATAAAAGTTATTAGTTTCCTCCCCTGCCTGCCTCCAGCCTGCCACTCTGCATTTGGGTCCTCCAAAACACACATCTGTGACAATAAGAGCCTCCTGAAAACGAATGTTTCACTGTCAAATAAAAACTCTAAGATAGATAGGTTCTGCAGCAGGTTAAATTAACTCAGCAGCATATTCACTGTAGCTCTGATTAAGCTGAAAGTTGGATTTTAAGATCCATAGATACTTAAAGGAGGTTAGAGGATGCTCAGAAGCATGAGTGACTCCAAAGTAAAACTCCAAAATATGAAAATGAGCTTCAGCACTCAGCAGGGCATCCTCATGGACAGTTTCAGTTTGGACACAAAGTCTGTGAGACTTTTCATGCACAGTCTGACACTCAGAGATAAATGACGCCTGTTCTGTAGTTCGGAGAAAGAGGATTTGAGCGGTTTCTTTCCATATTTCCACAGGGGATACTGCAGTATTTGGGAGAGGAGCACTTCCCGTGCCTCCACTCTGACATCTTAATTGATGCTTTTCGGTTTTCTGTTCTCGGCGCTCTCTGGGGAGCTGCTTCTTCTCTGTGATTTGTCGTGGGAGTTTAACAGCAGCTGTGATCAGACGCACAACAATCAGGCTTGCGGGGTGTCAGCTGATTTGTCGGGGGCCTCGTTTCTTTTTCTGCTTAAATTCTGGAGAAGGTGAAGGGGCTCAGCCGAGAGCTAATCTGCAGCAGAGGATGAAGAAGAAGAGACGTCCAGGTGGAGAGGTGATCATCTCCTCTTCATCACAAAAAATGGTAAACTTTCATCTCTTGAATGTTCTTAATGAATCCACTAAACAGCCACAATCTCCTGTTGCTTGAAACAGTGAGGGGTGGTGTCAAGATTTGAAGCTTCCTGCACTGAAACGATTAATTTGAGCTGCTCAGGAACTGTTTTAAACTGATCCAGCAGCAGAACCAGCAGTCGCTCTGTTGTTGAGGATTTGCATGTAAACTGAATATCTTTCATTTCTGCATCTGAAGAAACCCCTTCACATTGTTGGAAAAAAATCTCATCAACCACTTCTGTCCAGGTTTAATAATTCAACTTTTAAACTTCTTCCGTTTCCCCTCATCTGAAACCCTAAAAAAGAGAAACGCAAGAAGATGGAACCGGCTAAAAGGTGGAACACAATGAAGAAAAATAGAGGCAAAAGTTGTAGTTGTTTTCTGTCTCCTGCCTGACCTCACTGAGGAAGGTGAGAGGAACTCAACCACACTCACACTCAGCTGTGATGTGGGTCTGCAGCAGGGAAATTACAGGAAAATGTTCCACAGAGAAAAAACACTTGGGATATTCACCCCAATAACATCTCATCACATTGTTCCAAGGAGGAAATATCTTCATGTCACGTTAGTACGATGAGATGTTTTCTTATCAGGGTCATTTAGAACAAAAGGAAATAAACTCACACATGAATCCCACTTACCACAACTTGATGGAAATAATTGGGGACGGAGGAGATAATAAAAGAAGCACTAAAGCAGCTCTTTTTCATGGCTGCCACTCAGTTACTTCTGGGTCATTTCTCTCAGAACCAGACCCTCTTTCTGGTTCTTTTTCAACTCTGCAGCCCTTTAGCTTGCCTTTTGTTGTTTGGGTCTTTGTTGGTCCTGTGGTGTTGCATCTTCTCGTCTTTTGAGTCTCTTTGTTGCCATTGCATCTGTCTTCATGGGTCTTTCTGTCTGAAACACAGAAAATGTTCAATCTGAGGTGTGTCACAGCAGCATCATCTGTCCATTGTTCGTTATTTCATGATCTCGGTCAGGAAAGTGTTCATGGTGATGGATATATATGTATATATATGTGTGTTTACTTTAATTCAGTTCAGGATGTGGGATGATGTGTCACGACCCTTTGAAAAGACTTCGTCCTTATAGCTCCTGCAGCTGAGAGATCCTTCAACGTGTTTTTGAGATCGATTTCTGATCACAGACAGCGGAGAGAGGAGGCCAGAAGGCAGGACTTAAGGAAATGTCTCTTTGTTTTGTGTAGTTTTAAGATCCCTCATTGACTCTTGTTGTTTTGCTTTTTTTTTCTTTGTTGTCCTTTTCCCTTTAAGTTCCTTCTCTAACTGTAGTTTTTACATCTTTTTTTCTTCAGCTGTATTAAAGTGTCTTAATGCCATTATTTTGTTGTCTTTATCAGCCTTTTTGTGGTGTTAATTTACTGCTTTTTAAGGCATTTTAAGGCATTTTCATTGTGACAGAAAATACTCTTTGAGCAATAAAACTGATGTTTCTACGATAAACTGTTCAAAATAAAAATTTAGGTGGGATTTTGTGATAATTTCAGTGGTGACTTCTCCCTTTTAATGATGTTGTCACTACAAATAAAACCTCTCCTTTTTCTGGACACCATCGTTACTGTGATGTGCAGAAAACAAAAGCTTCAAATGATCCCGTTTGAGAGGTTGGAATAGAAAACATTTGGCATCTTCTTCCAAAATGACAAAAACAGTCATTAGAACAATTTAGTCTTTATTTGATTAGTCGTTCTGCGGAAAGAAAACAGATCAATTAAAGCTCATAGCAGCTCCCAGGCTGTGATATTTGGTGTGAGGATGGTGTTTCTTCTTCGCTGCTTTGCTTCATATTTTGTAAACTTCATATTTTGTCTAAATGAAACAGAAATAAACTCGTCTTGACATGAAATTTCCGAGAAGCAGCCTGCACAAAGTGCCGCGAGGAACGAGCGTCTGGTCGAGGTGTCAAATCAGAGGATTACCTTGTTTGTGGGCTTTCGGGAGATGGCGATCTGAGCGCTCATTCGGCTGTGCCGTCTGAACCCTGACCTTTCACAGATGGAGGAGGGCGAGGCCTCACTTTGGACACCCCCTTTCCTCAGAGATGATCCGTCCGTCGGGGGAGCTGACATTTCTGCCGCTGAGCATCCGAGAAAAACAAACCTCAGTCTCATTCATATGGAAAATTGTAGCCTAACCTTTCTGCTCGGTGCTGATCAAGATGACAGCAGATTATCTCTTTGTAATCACGGAGGCAGGTCGGCTTCCTTCAACAGAGGCGAAGTGTGGATCCATCTAATCTGTCAGAAGTAAATGAGATCCATCACAAATCTGGATAATGGCCCCTGCAGATTGTGTGCAAAAATCTGCATCAATAATTCAGCTCTGATTTTTATTATTCATGAGTCGGAGAGTGAGAGGAGAGCCGAGCTGCAGAGCGCCGAGGCCGGAGTGAGGAGTCGCTGCTGCTGTAAAGGAGCAGGTCGTGGATTTTTACACCTGAACCGGTGAGAGGGAAGTGATGCAGAGAAGCTCAGCACAGCAAGCAACGGCGGATTCAGAGAGCACTCTGCAAGGAAATCTGCTGCTTTGGTCCCAGAAATGTGCAGGGAGTTGGCTAAACAGGACGTGTGTGCAAAACCAAGCACGTTGGATTCAGAGAGCCACACCGGAGGAACCAAAACTAGCAAAAGTAACAAAAGGAAAATACAAAATCACTTCCAACCAACAAAGAAACTCGAAACCCTGTTTTAAACATTTCAGAAAATGTGAAATTGAGGAAAACAGCAGCAAGCAAAACCCAAGATTCAAGAAATAGAAAATTCAGCATTTGATTTTTTTTTATTTATCAATTTTTTTAAAGAAAAAATAGTCAAACTGGTGAAGTGATTTGTGTTGGAACAGCTTTGTCAAAGCGCAGAGACCTCGATCTCATGACTTAAACGTTGCCGTTCACCCATCCAGCATGAAAGAGTTGGAGCGGTTTTACTTTAAAGAATGGGCAAAAATCCCAGTGGCTCAAAGAGACTAAGCGAGAGATTCGCAGCTGGAACTGCTGCAAAAGGTGACTTTGGGGGGGTGACTACATATACACACACAAAGTGTAACACAGAGTTATTTTTAACATAACTTTTTCCTCGGGTAGTTAAACCACTTTTTGCAGTAAAGAGTAAGAATTCAAAGCAAACCAAACCATTCGCAAATATGATGTCCCGAATGGTCCAATTCGGCGGCCCACATGTGTCTGTGTTCAGATAACAGTAAAGACTCTTATCTATGACTGTGTTCCACCTCTGATCCGTCGTTTTTTGACCGTCCAAAAGTAGCCATTAGAAATGTACTCGTAGGTTTTTAATACTCAGCATCATGCAAAATAAAGGCAAAGCTTCCTGCTCAGTTTCACTGGACAGAGGCTCGTTAACACTTGCATAAAGAACCGGTGATGGTAGCATTAAAGCTTAAACTGACAGACGTCCATGCTGGTGAAGGAGCGGCTGAAATCGGCTGAATTAAGTCTGGTGACAGGCAGAGGAGTCATGTGACATGTTTTATCCTGATGAAGATGTGTACCAGTATCATTTAACGAGGGACCGAGCAGGAACACAGACTCATTAGGAGGGTGACATGTCTGGAAGTTGGCTGGTTTCTTTGTGAATACCAGATCTAATGAGCTGCCTGATTCCACAAACACTCAGGAAACCGTGATGTAAACTGAGCTGATCTGCAAATAGACTGTCTGGCAGTCTGTCCTGTCCGGCGGCAGCAGCCGCGGTGAAGGTAATAACCCTGGATGTCTGTGTGGTCGCACCACACACGCTCAGCACCAGCCCCATCGCTCTGAGACTCATTCATCATAACGGAGCCTCTTTGAAGCGAGCAGCCTCTGAGTAACTTTTCATCTTATTGTCTTTGGGCAAAGTTTAATCTGCACTCTTGTTTCCTTTGTGAGGATGAACATAAGAACTTCTGGCCTAATTAAAACTTTCCCTCTGCTGCTCTTTCTCGCGACAGGTGAGTGGATTCTTAAATGCTCTGCGGCGAACTGATAAAGGCAGAGCTGTCTGGAAATCCGGCCCTTGGATTAAAACCATCACACCTGTGTGTGCGGAGCCGGTGTTAACTCAGGTTTAATGCGTTCGGTTTAATCTGGGTGGCAGCAGCCTCTCACCTTCATCTGTCTCCTGTTAAGTTTCCTCTTAAAATATTCAGAAAGTGAGCTGAGGCAGGCTCACGTCTGTGTTTAAACTTTAAAACCAGCGACTCTCAGAGAGATGTCAGCAAGTGAAAGAAGCCGCTGCTTTGAGGCTCAGATTCATCGAGCCACATTTGAATTTTATGATTTAATGTTAAAAGAGGAGCCGTGTGATGGAAAATGTCACGTATCGACAGAGACTGGAGCGCGTGTGTTTGCTCTCTGGGAATCGTTTGTTTCGGAGGAGACGCTGCCTGTCACTGCTGAACATTACCAATGCAGATTGCTCTTCTAAAGAAGCCCCATCAGCAGTCTCTCCCAGTAACCATCAACTGGGATTAATTACAACTTTACAGATCATTTTCCAAACCCGTTTGCTGGTAGATTTCCTGCCCAACGAGTTCACCAACAGTTAACAGGGGACGTCAGGTCACATTTGATTTCTCTCATGTTGCATTCAAGGACACCATCAAACACTGACATAACTACTCTATTTCTTGTCAAACTAACTCAGAAGACAAACAATCATCACCCAGTGTCTCTGAATGCATCACTTTTATATTTTAATACAAATGTGTTGTTTTAAAAATGCAGTTTTTCTTACATTTTCCCTTTTTTTTCTACACCAAATTTATTTAAATATACAAGGTAAAATACCTCTGAATAGTATGATCGGTTTGAAAGTTCTCTGCTCGTTACAAAAATTTACCAACGAAGACATGAAATGTGTGAAAGCTCAACAATCCACCACTGTCAGCTGTATCAACTCCAGCGCTCATGTCAAAGTTACTTTGGTGGTGTGTTCAAGGACACGTCATGCACTGACAGGTGCTGGAACAGCCGTGTTAGAAAATCAAACCCAGTAGCCAAAAAACAAGTAAACAATGTGTGAACGGCAAGTAATACTTGAAGATAGGACGACATGTGGTGGCTGCAAATGTGAGGCGTTCACTGCACTAATCCACAAAAGGATCTTTTGTTTCAGGAAGTTTTTACGGTGTCTGTTTTAACGAAGGAAAGATGGTTTTCTAACCTTAACCAAGTAGTTTATAATGTGTACACCCTTCCAAATAGTGACTGAATTCAAGGAACGTTTCAGATATTCAAAAGGTAAAGATCCTTTAAAGCAACTAGAGGTGTTTTTTTTACCTTTAAAACCATGTGCTTCTCATTCATTTTGAAGTGCACCAACATTTGTTATGCGCATTCCCTGCCCTGAAACTGCCTTGGAGCGCCTGGAGGCTGAGATACTGCAGTTTACAACTTTTGTTTCCTGCCCAGCAAGACACCATTTTGCTTTGTGGTACCACATAAGCACCAGCAACTCGATAAAAACACTTCACTATAATAAAGTAAAAAAAGACACTGTTGTTGTTACAAATAAAGTTTTTTGTAGTTGTTAGTCTTTACTAAAGACCTGTTGGTCTTGAGCTGGGACTTCCTGGTCCTTCACCAAGGACTTATTGTGACTTGGCTCTGGACTTGTTGGTCTTGAAATCTTTTGGGTTTTTTTTACAGAACACCCGTCTTGAGCCACGACTTCAAACTAAGGACTTGCTGGTCTTGACTTGTTCGACCCTGTTGATCTTAAACTGGTTTTAAACCAGTTGATTCTGACTTGTTGGTCTTAAGCTGGGACTTCCTGGCCCTTGACTCTGAACTTGTTGGTCTTGACTTCTTGAGACTTGTTAAAATACTTGGATTTAAGCTAGCTCATACTGGCCTTAACTAAGGATTTGTTGCTTTTGACTTGTCAGGACTTGGTGGTCTTGTCTTGAGACTTGTTCATCTTGGGATAAATTGGGACTTTTATATTTTTGCTTGATATTTTTAAATTTAACACAAATATCTGTATTTATCTGACTTTAACTTCTTGATTTATATTCTTAATGTCATATCCTTAACTGGGATCAAATCAAATAAGCAAGAGTATTTGGTGTTTGGCAGAATTATTCCTCTTTGATGAATAAAAATCTGATTTAACTGAGTTAGAATAATATATTGTGACCCAAATCGCTGTCACATTGAGTGTGTCGTTGTTTCTAATTATTACTCCTTTCTTTAGTCATTAGAGGTGGTGTATAAAATCATACAAATAGTGACACTAAAGGGAGAAACAAATCACATCAGATGAACTATTAAACTTAAAACTTTTAATTTGATTTCCCACTGAAATAACTGGAATCTCAGAGGTGAAAAGATAAATATTAATGCACCATCAGACTAATTAACAGAGCCCATGTTTTCAGTCCATTTTCTCTGATATAGACCTCCCTGCTTGAAAGGTCAAGCTTTCAACACACAGCACTTAATATATTTCTGACACCGTCTCCTCTTCTTGCCATTTGTCCCCCCCCCCTTCTTGCTCTGTCCAGTGGTATGTTTTATTTTAATCCTCCTCTCTAAAAGGAACATGAGCAGCTGCTCTTTGTTGGAGCTGGAATGAAGCTGAATGTGTCAGACGGAGAGAAGCATGAATTAAACATCGGTGAGAGACAGAGAATTATGAACGGCGTCCGGTCTAATAAGGCTGAGCATTAAGAGAACAGTATCTGCATGCTGACTGACGCACATCTGTTTCTCTGGGGCGAGTGTGAGGTTTATAACAGGAAAAAAGGAAATGACTCATGATGAGTCTGAAGGCTTTGCCATTAGAGGAGTTATTCTTCCTCTCAAGTGGACACTGAGGCATCAAATGGTCAATACAACAACATGCTGACTGTATCTGTAGTGCCTCAGATAAAAGAAACAAAGAGGCGGAATGATACTTTTATATTCACCTCCTCTTTTGTCCAGCTTTTGGCAGCACAATATCCTTTATGTTCTATTTTGTTGTTTTAAAACCTGTAATTTAAGATAACTTTACATGATTTTATGTGATGGATCTCTACAAAACAGTCTGAATTCTATAAATATATTCTATGAAATCTAATTTTCCACTATTTTTTCATTGTTTACCCCCTTTTTTTGAGTCTCCAAAACCTCTAAGCAGGCATCACAACCAAGACCAAGCAGCTCTCTGAACAGGTCAGGGACAAAGTTCCAGAGAAATAAAGATTTGAGCTGTGTTATAAAAAAAATAAATAAATGACTATGTTGCTCAGAGCACTATTCAATCAATATGGCACCATACCAAACCAGTCAGGAAAGAAGAGACCTCCGAAGCCCACAGACCAAATAGGAAAGGTATGAGTTAGAGATGAGGAAACAAAGAGGCCAAAGGTGACTGTGAATGAGCTGCAGAGCTCCTCGGAGTGCTGGTGTATAGGTTCGTTTTCAGATATACTCTCCACAAAGATGGTCTTACTGGAAATATAGCATTTTCTTTAAGAAAAGAAAAACAGAATTGTAATAAATTACTAAAAGTTATTGCAAACTTCACAAATGTGGGAGAAAGTACTGTGGACCGAAGCCCGTCCCACAGTGAAGCACGGCGCCGGTAGCATCATGCTGTGGGGATGTTTATGTATATATTAAGACTGTCAGTCAGTTTAAATATTTAATCACGATTAATCACATGATTGCACGTAGATTAATCGCAAAATAATCAGTTTCATTATATGTTCTGAATGCACCTTAGAGGGGTATTTTTTAATAATCTTATTGACAATGAATGTCACACAGTCTTACACTAACTGTGTCTAACCTGCCGCTGGTAGAGTTGTCCAGGAGGCTCCGGTGCTAACTACTCAGCGTAGTCCGTCTTTGTCGAGAGGGAGTGGGTGGCTCTGCATCAGCTGAGTGATAATGACCCTCAAAAGCGGGGAAAGTGGACCCAAATCCAAACTAAAGACATGTGACTGAAGCTGACAGATGGTTCCGGTATTTATTGAATCCAAAAACACAGGTGGCAGCAACAAGGAAATGATCCGACAGTGAGAGACAGAAAACCAGGAGTATGTATACTCAGAGGGAGTAATGGGGGGATGGAAAACGGGTGAGCAACTGAGGACCTGGAGTAAACAAGACAAGAAGAAAACACAACAAAATAAAACAGGAAGTGAACTAACTGGGGATGAAGAAGTAAACCGAAGAGCAAAAGGAAAACTGGAACATTGTAAAAAGCTAAAATACAAACATGTGGATCTTAGCAGATAACGCAGTTCACATCTCCAGTAACGGCAGATAACTTTTGTCTTGTCAAGAGAACCATCTTGTAGGATTTTAAAGATGAACTTTATCTAAGATTAGGTTACATCCTTTCCTGGTTTCTCAAACTGTAGAGTGGATCAAATATCATATTCACAGAACCTTCCTACGGTAATCCTGTGCTAAAAAACTAACGGCATTAAGAGGAGGTTTTGTAATAAGACGTTAATGTTGGCAGCCCTAATATGTATATGTATATATATATATTTACATACACATATACACCGATCAGCCATAACATTATGACCACCAGCCTAACATAGACTGCCCTCCTCATTCTGACAAAAGAGCTCTGACCAGTCAAGGTGTGGTCAAAGAACACCTGAAAGCATCCTGGAGTGTCTTGTACCAGGACCTTTGCAGAGGGTCCTTTGGGCCCTGTGATGTTTTTTTGAGGAGGGTCTTCATGTATTGGGCTTGCTTCCCACAGATTCTATCAGATCCCATCAGGTTTAGAGGTCAGGGGAACACCTCAGGCTCTCTGGCATTCTAGATAGTCCTTCCTAAGCTGTTTTTGCAAGGCTAGATGATTTCCCTCTGTGGAGAGCTGCTCATCAGAGGTGGGTTAAAGATGAGATTAATCTTGTGTTTTAGTAGGAAAGGACTAGTAATATCTAGTCAGTCAAATATCTTTTGTGCATAACAGTTGTTGTTGGACGCATTCCAAAATATGGACTCGGTGTGCAAAGGTCTTTAATTCGAGACAAACCATGTACAACCTAATGGAACAGCTTCCCTTTTGAGCTCTTCACAAAGATCTAACGTAACCCAGTGGCAAACGCTCCACAGCTCCTCTGGTGATGGCAGCCTAACATTCTGCATCGTGCATCTTCCGTGCTCAGATACAAAAGAGAATGCCGACATCAAATCTGGGTTTCCTCCCTAGTAGCCTGGTTTCCTTTTGTCACGTCTTTGATTCAAAAGAAACATCAGTAACCCCTTCCCCTTAAATTATTCACCCTTGGATGGTTTTCTATGGCTCATAAACCTGAGGTGGTGAAGCTGAATCACTGCCCAAAGATGGAGCTTAGGGGTCACTTTGAGATTAGAAAAGCAATGAGGATCCATAGTTAAACTGCAGAGGACAAATTGTACATTGATTGCAATAATCACTCCTGACACTGACCACACACCAGCTGATGTGGATTGGATTTTTAATGTGCATAAATAATGTGTATGTAGAAACCTCCTCACATCTCAGACACATCACTTCTGATGCAGTGTTTCAAGTCAGGGAACATCTGAAGAGATTCGAGGTCAGAGGAGGATACCTTCATAACGCTGCTTTAACCGAGTCCATATTTCTTTCATCACAGATCAAATGGAAGTTTGATGGTGTGGGAATACATTCAGCAGAGTGTGTAGGCAGGCTGGGATCCTCAGACCAGCAGGGTGACAGTTCTCACAGTGGTGCAGAAATGCATCTTCTTATTTCATGTTTTCTACAAGTATGCACTGTATTAACGCAGATGTATTTCAGTCCCAAGGAGGAAACAGGCAGAACTCACCTGTATGTGCTTTTCCACAAGTTGAAACTCATCTACAGCAGGACTCAGTTGGATTATTCAAGAATGTGTTTTGAAGAATTTACATTTGAAGTTGTATATTAGAAAAAACTTTAAATAAATACATTTGAAAAGAACTTCCTCAGTATGACAAAAGGTTTTAATTTGATATTTTTGTGTCCATAAGAGGAGGTGAGAAAAAATGACGAGATCCTGATCGAACGTGTTGGGCCAGGATTATACGGGTCTCTCATCAGATGTTCTTTTATGATCACATAGTTCCTGTGTACCACACCCCTTACCAGAGGATGCACGAACAGCCGCACCGGATGACTCAGACTGGAAACAAACGCACCATCTGCACCTCAAGCATAAACGTCACAGTGGCAAAGACACGTCGTAAAGATACAGGTCATCGCGGACTTTCTCTAAAGGCTTGTCTTCAAAACTTCTGACCATTGACCTTACATCTGGTCAGGTTTTACCGTACACTGCCCCTATCGGTCACACACGTGTTGCAGCTTGGGAACACGTAACAAGAGACGATGCTCCAAACAAAATCAGGACACAAAGGCATGAGAAACACATGTATCCATAATTAAAAGCAAATATATTCCTCACCTAAGTTTCACAATAAATCACCTTTTTCTTCTAGAAGATGAACAGCCAATGCTGTTGGTTGCAACACACCTGATTCAGATTAAATGGATCTCTTCGAAAGATTGTTAAGTTCTGCACAAGCCTGCTAATGATGCATTGATCTGAATCAGGTGTGTTGAAGCAGGGAAACATCTAAAACCTGCAGGACAGCAGCCCTCAAGGACTGGAGTTTGACATCCCTGATATAAGTGCAGACAGCAGCAGATGAAAACTTAATCAAGGTTTTTATTAAAAAAAAGAAACCAAAAGCGCTGCCAGGATGGATAACCATAAACTAAACTAATGAGAAAAGACTAAACTAACCACATGAAACTCAGGAACAAACAGAGTGACATCAACAGCGAGCATCTGACAATGACTGAGAGAAACCAAGAAGCCTTAATGCACAGGAGGCTGATGAGCAAGTGACTGCAGCTGTGATGGTTGACCACAGGAAACCAGGTGTGTGTGGAAGAGCTGAGGAAACCGAACGGGGGGACACTAAGACAGACTGAAGGAGAAACCGAGCTGAGAAAATAACTAAAAACCAAACACAAGAAAGCATTAACAGAAACACCAACTGAATAAACACATGAAGCTAAATGAGGGAAAGAAACCAGAACAGAATCTAAATTCTGATCAACCAGAAAACAGAGTCTCAGAAAAGGGACTAAACACTAAAACTGAATGCACACATAATGAATAATACACTCATAAGTAAACAGCTCACAGAACCAAAGCAAATGTCAGAGCAAAGAATAAACCAGAATATGAAGAATAAAGGTAAAATCAGATCAAACTATAACAGAAGTTCCACAAACCCCAACAAATTCTTCTTCCTCTGCTTTTTGTTTGTCTTAATCTTTCAAGTTTAGTTTCCAGTCAGCGACCTGTTTATTACAAGCATGTGGAACCTGGTGACCACACTGCTGTAACTTCAGACTCTCCGTTTCATTAAAACAGCAGCATGAGCTGCCTGCAATGACCTGTTAACCGGGTAAGTTTAAAGTCACCCAACCTGCAACCTGATATGATAACCCCTCATCTTCAGGAATGTGACTTAGTGGCAGAGTAAGTGAAGATCAGCTTAATGGGAGAGGATTTACCCGGCTTGTTTATGCAGGTGTACCTCGGTTTAAAAAATGGTGAAATATTATACCTTTGATGTATAAATGGCATAACTGTGTTTTCTACTGTTTCATGTCAAAATGGCTGTTTCTGTACGGTGGGATTAGGATGGAGTCGAATGAGGGCACACGGCTGATTACTAAAAAATGTTCAAACAGAAAAAAAATACAAATATAGTTACATCTGCCACTGCCTGATTAAATATTCTTATTTAGTTTAACCAGGGGAAATAAATCAGCTGTATTGTTAATTAGAGCACATATGTGAGTTAAGAAGGGAAATGAGTCAACACTGATGGTTAAAAGTCAAATAGATTTGAAATGTTACTAAAAGTGAGGTAGAAGCATTAATATTCAGTTGAACTGTGTTAGAGTCATTTTAACAGCATCTAAATATTATATATTATTAAAGGAGCTCGTATGGACACATCAGAACCGGAGAGTCTGTGATGATGGCGGTTGATTTGAAAGGTCTGTGGAGGTTCGTATGGCTGTTACAAGCTCTGACTTACATCCTGTGTGTCCTTTCAAACTTCTCGGTTTCATTTTTGTCAGGACAGACATCACACTGTCGGTACATGTTACCGGAGATTTTTTAAAAACTGACACCTTTTTGATTCCAGTCCACCAGAAGCAGTTGAAGAATCTCACCTTGGTGCTGCTGTGGCTGATCCTTCCTCACCTGCTTTCAGACCGGCACTCTTTAGGACTCCGCTGGTTCAAGCAGACATTTTCCAGCAGAACTGTTTTGTCTGAGTGACGGACAGGAAGCCCGTCTTCAGTCTCTGTGTCATCATTAGTATCATAACCTCTGTAAATATGCATCTTCCCCCAGTCTTTCACTCTGACTGATCACATACATTATGGATGCTCTCCCAGCCTCTCGTCTTCCTCTTCATCCTCCTCCTCTTCTCTTTCACCACCTTTCCTCAGCTCCCTTTCTTCCCACATATGTATCACAGTGCATCACTGCCATCAAGTGGCTGCAGGTCTTCTGTTTCTACACTTAAAAAGCTCCATATCTGGCCCTCAGGTCAATTTCTCCACCTCTTCGGCTCTGCTGAACTCTCTTTGTGGCTCTGATACATTAATTTAAATTTTAGCAGAAATTCCAAATATGTCAGGCTGAATATGCCACCAGTAAAGCACACATACATATGTATATAAAAAAATCCTAGTACAGTGCTCTCATGATTATATTTTATTACTCTCAGTGACTTTCTTTAGCAGAACAAGGTGAACCTACACTATATCAGGCAGGCAGTATTAATGATTTTTATTTTGGGCTTCACCAGAGCAGCACAGCCTGATGTACAGCTCCGAAAACAATGCAATTAATCTTCTATTGGCACTTTAGCAGCCTGGCAGTACATCGTGCCTGAGGCGAGCTGTGCCTGTCTCTTTAAGGCTCCCCTCCCTAAACACCCGCTATCTTCTGATTGGCCAGATCCTGGAAGCCTGCTGAGAGGCAGCACCTGCCTGTAGTTGTTGGTTATGTAGCGTCTGCATTGGATTACTGTATTCAGAAAGTACGATTTAAAAAGAAACTGTTGAAAAACTGAGGGTTCAGAGCAGTCTGAAGCCTCAGCTTTGACACATAAAGACTACTTTTTATTATGTTCACTGAATGAATGAACATCAGATACAAAACATTTGACAGAAAAGAAGGAAAGGTTTAATGGATCAATTTTAATGACCTGAAAATCTGTTGGTCACCTCATTCCACTTTATTTCAGGAGGAGACTTTGTGCCTTTTACATTTAGCTGCACTCTCGGTCTGTTAACTTTAACCAACCAGATGGCAGCTAATTGTGTCGGAGCAGTTTAATTGTCTGAAACATTTTAATCTTAATGTTTAACCAGGCTTGGAGATGAAGCAGCCAATCGGAAGAGGAACAGTGTAGCTACATACAGGACAAAACAATCAACACTTACTTGTTTATCTGTTCCAGCCTCTCCCGTGCAATAATCCAAAACTTTTATTCCTACAAAAATTCTGGTAATTTTGAGAGGTTGGACTGTAGATATTAAATGTTTTGGTCTGAACTAAGTTATCAAAAACCGTGGCAGTGGTGTACTGGTGTACCCCCGCTGTCTCCAGTTAAAGTAATAAAACTACCATCTGAAGAATTAGCTGGGTGTTGGTAGTGATCCTCAACTCTATCACAATACCTCTGCCCGAAATTAAGCCACTGAGTGCCCGCTTATGGAAGTTACTCCTGAAACTTCAGATCTCCCAGTAGCTGAAAAGCACTCCTTCCTCTGTGGTGTGCTGCTGGCCCTTCACATAAGGGGGCTCTGAGGAACTCTGCTTAGCATTTCTTCTCATTATTCCTCTGCAATTTAAGTGAGAAAAGTTCTAAAAATTCTGGCATCCAAGGAAGAAGAATTTCTTTGAAGGCAGAACAGTTAGCTAGCATTTGTCAGATACACCGCTAGATCTCATGTTTGCCTCATCCAAGGTGAGGACTGTTTTTAACATTGCATTGTTAGGGACAGGGTCACTTAAAAACTACTTCACTACATCATGACGTATTTCTAATCCTGAACAGAAAATGGATGGAAACACTGTGACCTTTAGCATGTTTTAAGCAACTTCTCACTAACACCTGTGACATAAAACACACCCAGACTTTAAACGCTGTATGTAAAGTTTGATAACTCCTGCAAACGCCACAGAACCATGAACTAAAGAAGAAACACGTTCCGCTCGAGAGCTTCAAATACTTCATTTTTAGATTGACCTTTATTTATCTGCCTTAAAACAATGTTTCTGAACTTGTATGTTGCAGAATTCTCTTTTGCTTAATGAGGATCCTCTTTCGTGTGGGAACAAATTAAACTGCAGTGGAGTTTCTGTGCATGAGTGTGTGGACATATTTCAGTTTGTACAGAAAAGTAGTGACATTTAAAGATCAACTTTCTGCTTTTCTAGGTATTTTTGGTGAATTTCATAAGTTTAGATTTGAGGCATTCTCCTTGCCTTTCATCTTCCTCTCCATCATCCCTCTCTGCATCTCTGCTGCAGTTGACAGGGCATTAGAATATGATTTCAGGCTACTTCATTTGTTTTTATATTTATTTATTTTTCTCTCCTGTGCCGCCGTAAACATAAATCACAGCAAGCCGAGCCCAGAGCTCATATAAATGTCAGGATAGACAGCGGAGCTCATAAACCTCTAATTTGATCTTTATTCATCTGGGACAAGGCATGAATAAAAGCTCACCTAGTAAATCATCATTTTCTGCTTTCTGTCAACACTGCAGCTCGTTAGGCTGCTCCACCTCTGATTGGCTGCTTCACGTACCCAAACCTCGTTAAGTTTAAAAACTCAAATACTACAGACAGTTTTGCTGTGTAATTATAATTGATGACTCTCTTGGTGCATTTAAAAAATCATTTAAGATTCTATCAATCAAATGTGTCTTTAAATGGGCACAAAAGCTACTGAATTATGCGGCACTAAACATTTCCTCCTGTACAGTTCACAGGCAAATACTGTATATTTATATTCATACCATCACTTCAGCTGCTCAACACTTAACATATTCAGTTTACAAATGTGGAATATGATGGAAAATACAGTGGACGAAATGGAATTTATCCCAGGAGTAAACTCACAACCACTCAGGAGTGAAAAAAGTAATTAGAATTAACTGTATGTTTACCATCTGTATGAATGAAAATGTTAAAGAATCAATCATGCAGATATTATGCTGGCATCATTCTGCATTAACAACACTTCTACATTTATACTTTGTGACAGAATCTTTCAGCAGAGGCGTTTTTACTTTCAGTGAAGAAAGTTTCTCCTACCTCAACCCCTGCTGGTGAATTTTTAAATCACCTTTTTGTGTCCCCACAGTGTTTATTTTGCCCCAGACTTACAAGGACTCCATTTAAGGAAAACCAAACGTGACATTGTTTGATTCTATTTCACAAGATCCACATTAACAGGCTGCACATCTGTAAATAAGGCCACTAATTTAATAGATATACTCAGTTAAAGTGTTGATAGAGCCACCAACAACCTGAAAACAAACACTACCTATGCATTAAATTTCTTTAACCAATCACAGAAGAGCAGAGTTGGACCAAGTGCACCAATAAAAAGTTGGCCTGACACTTTTTATTGTGAGGTTGAATGTGGGAGAAACCTCAAACACCAGTAACAAATTCTATTATAAAAAAATGTCAGCCTCGAGTATCAGCTTGAACTAATGTCCCGTCCTGGTGACCTCTCAGTAAAATAAGCTAATGTGATGCTACGTTGCTACAAAAATGGAGGAAACCAGTGAGGAAGTATTTTGGCTCTTTTATTCTACAATGGCAGCAAATCTGAGGTCCCACCCGCAGCACAGCACATAAAAGAGGGTAAATGTCAGGTGTTGTCATCTACCTCACTGACCGCCTGCTATTCAGCACAGTGACCTACAGCTGGTCCTTTATCATAAGATTGTAAAAATGTTATCACCTAAAAGATTTATAAAATCTGCGGTCCAGTGGTATTCCCCTGGGAGAAGGGTGTCAGGAACATAAAATGGAACTGGAGCCATGGTATTAAACTCCAGTTTGAACTGATCACAGGCGGTACAGCAGTGTAGCATCATGTCATTACTGAAGGATACGGGCCGACATTTGAATCCATTCAAAGAGCTGCGTGTTTGTTCGAAGATGATTTATCCGTTTATTATCTTTAACTGGCAGCACTGTAACTGTTGGGGCTTTTATACACCAATCCAGTGTGGTTCCTTCCTCGTCTTCTCACATCTCCAGCATCTTAGCAAAGAAATAACGCCAGCACACACCACAAAGCCCACATCCAGGCGCTAACCATGAGGTATAATATACGCCTGCACAAGAAATGTAAGCTGGCGACAAGGGAAACCATGAGACTGCGTATCAAACAAAGCAGCCTTTGCTTTGTGTTTTTCTGTGATGTCATACAGACCCGGACTGACCTGGGTCATCGCTACCAGTTGGTGTTTAGCCTCTTTACATCACTCCTCACGTTCTTGTGAGAAGTGTCGTTGTTTGTTTTGGAGAGATGACAAAAGAGAAGACAGTGTGTGGCATGTTGAATTAGTCATTTACTTCCTGTTCTCTCTGTAACAGACAGACAGAATAATACGTCTCGCTGACAGATCCAGTGAAGAAGAATGTCAACGGTGTCTTACACGCGAGTCCCGGCGTTCCTGACAGCTAACTGTCATGTAGGTGTTGGGCCTTCAGAGTGGATCTGTGCTGTTTTTGTAAATCGAGGGCTACGGTAGGAATTTGTGCAAGATGACTGAATTGTTCGGGTATACGAGTGATTATTTTCATGAGAATAAGACCATCTTGTTTCTTAAATTTTCCTTTTCACAGCCTGAGTTCAGTGGGCTTCAAACCCACACTGAGAACACGAGGCTATCGCCTGATATCAGAGCTTATCTTCTGATTAATAAATACATTTACAGCTAAAATGAAGAATGTGAAGTCACAGAAAGAGGAAGTTCTCAGTTATTTGAACTTCCCCACTTTGTATTCTAACTTATGACATCACATTAATGTTTCTTAAAAGATTCACTGTTCATCCTTCAGTCCTTCATTTCCCAGAATATCTCTCATGATACCTTTGGTTTTAATCAACAAAAACAACTGAAAGCTCTCTCTGGTTAAAAGAAATATCAATTAATCTCATAATATATGATCTATTTACATGATATGATCTCATAACTTTAAAGGAAAGTGTTTCGTAATCAGAAGTAAACAGTTAATAAATGATCATGAGAATAACAGCATCCACTTCGTTCTCATCAGTCTTCATTACTACCCCACTTTTCTTCCCCTCGGCCTCCGTAGTGGCACAGTAACCCTTCCTCTCCTCCTCTTCCTCTCAAAGCAGATCTTAGGGCTTTTATTGGTGGAGTTTTACTGACACCTGCTGGTTGGCTGATAGAACTACATATCAATAACAGACAAGGAAATACCGAATTTTGAAATCAATTGTCCAACAGTGCGAGCTGTATACAGCTGGTATGGGCTGTGAATTACAAATAAAATAATCATAAGTGAAATGGGGAAAGAGATCACTGCTGCTCTAATTAAGCAGCAGGTTGTTCAATGAAGTGAAAGTTTCCAGCACAGTTTTCATGGAAGACAAACCTTTAATCCTTTAACTGGACTCAATGTAAGTTCAGTTCATTCACACAGAAAACATGGTGGGAATATGTCTCAAAGCTCCCTTTGCTCGCTTCAGGTTGTGATTTTAAAGCTCAAGTTACTTTTAAACAATGACATGATTTATAGTCACCTCTGACAGAGCCTGACCAGTGGTTTCCTGTTAGCTGTAATGTTATATCCTCATTTGTAAGTCACTTTGGATAGAAGTGTCTGCTAAATGCATGAACATAAACAAATAGCAAAAGAAGCAGACTGTCACTTGGCTATGTATCTGTCAGTATGTTCATTATGTATTCAGAACAATTCTTTATGTGTTGAAGCTCCATCTCAAACACATTCAGAAATGACTCCACTTCACTACAGCATAAATCCACCATATTGACTATTATTACCTGGTTAAAAAACTGAGGATCCAGAGGAGGCCTGAAGAAAATAAACAAGATAAAAGAAAAAAAAAGCCTTTACAGTCAGGGGGTTCCATCCATCCATCTTCTATACCTGCTTCATCCAACTGTGGGGCCGCAGGGGGGCTGGATCCCAGCCGTCATTGGGCAAGAGGCGGGGTGCACGCCAGTCCATCACAGGAACACACAGAGACAAACGACCATGCATGCTCACACTCACTGATAGGGTCAATTTAGAGCAGGGATGTCCAACTCCGGTCCTCCAGAGCCGCTGTCCTGCAGGTTTTAGATATTTCCCTGCTCCAACACACCTGATTCAGATCAATGCCTCATTAGCTGGTTTGGGCAGAACTAACAATCTTTTGAAGAGATTAATTGAATCTGAATCAGGTGCATTGAAGCAGGGAAACATCTAAAAGCTGCAGGACAGCCGCCCTCGAGGACCGGAGTTTGACGTCCCTGATTTAGAGTCACCAGTCCTAACATGCATGTTTTTGGAAGGTGTGAGGAAGCCGGAGAACCCGGAGAGAACCCACTCATACCCGGGGAGATCATGTGAAAGCTATAAGAGTGCAAAAACACTGGAAATTCACTGAAAATTAAATAATACGATGTGTGAATTAAAATATGAAGTGAGTGAATTTATATCCATGAACAGATGATCTCTTAATTACATAAATTAATAATTCTCTGAATATCTAATTATAAGTAATCCTGCTAAATGAGTACATTTAGTCATCATGAGTCATACATTAAGTCAGCTTTATTCAATTATTTATATCGTAGTGTTATTGTTGAACTATAGATGTGAAAATGTGAAACTGGCATCGAGCACATAGGTCACAGTTCCCAGAACTAACTGAGAACATTTATGATCCTGTAAATCAGACATTTCCTTTTTCCTCAGTTTGACACATGAAGCGCTCAGAGCTGGAGGTGGAAGTCTTTATCTTTGATAAATATTTTAATTCAAACAAGCTCAGGTTGAACAAAATGTTTGATCGGCATTTAATGAGATGAATAATTGTTTTATTAATTAAAAGAAACACAGGAAAGATTTGAAAAAAACGTCTTTGTTCAGTCAGAAAAATTCTCTCAAAATTAGGCTCAGAGTCGCTGGAGACAATTAACACAAAACATTTATTTCTTGCAAGAAAGAGAGAAGTCCGCACAACCTTTTCAGGAAGCTGGCTCACAAAACGGTGCTATTACTATTTATACTATTTATGTTTACTGGCCATTCGGTGTTATGGGAAAACGAGTTCAGGCGGTCAAAAACAGTCTCACCAGCTCCACAGTTATGAGAACCAGAAGGCAGGAGGAACCCCCCCCCCCCCCTTCACATAAACCTTTATTCTTACAGCTTTTCTCAGAGTAGAACTCCATGATTTTTCTAACATTTTCTCTGTCCAAACAAGCAGAGAAACAAAAAGCTTTATGTTGAATCAAAATAATCATTTTGGTTTTTACTTTTATTCTTCTTTACCGGCTTTAAGAGATTATGAAAAAAGAACCTTCAGATACCTGAATGTGACCTGAACCTTCAGAGAAAGCTGAAAACTGATCCGTGACATCTTTTTATGATGCAAAATCCTGACGTGGGTCGTGACTGCAGAGATGAAGCTGCAGTTATGAACAGAGGTTGGTGTTCAACAAAGTGGCACAATTTAATTTGTGTGGCAGAACTACACGGCTGCGATGGGCTCCGTAATGAAACCTCTTAGCTTTAAGTTCTGTCTACTTTATATTCACAAAGAGAAACGAGCGAGGCAGCCATCGTGGAGACATGCAAATACACTGATCTCTTTAATACGAGCTTCACCCATTTGGACAGAGACTTTGACAAGCAGAACAAATGCCCTGCGAGCAAAACAGGCGCAGGTCAGGAAGAGCGGCGCCGATGGCCGAGGAAGAATTCAACTTTCTTTATCCTCTTTGCAACGCCGGCAGTCACATTCTGCCTGTTCGCTTACTGTTAAATTAGTCATCTGAGATTAGAGACGGCTTAAGGGAGAAAAGTTTTCCTTCAAAAGTTGATAAAGAACATATGCAAAAACAAAATGTGGAAAAGGAAGTCTGAACATCTGAGAAGTTTCGGTAAAGTTTTAATAAGAGGGCAGCCGGTATAACTTACCCGTGGAAAACAGCTCTGCAGTGACAGCATCTACAGTTCACGAGAAAACAAGTGGCCGCCTGCAGCAGCTGAAACAACATTTACACACTCATTCGCAGGATGTTTACAGCAGGTTTGTGCCAAAACCAGAGAAAGGAAAGCTGAGTTGTGGAGAGGAGACCAGAAGTAGGGTTAAAGACTCAAAAAGCTCCCCATGAGCTTGGGAAGAGTTTGGTTCAGGCTCAAACTACAGACGTAAGAACCATGATCCCAAACAATATTATTTATTTTATTTATACATTTATATTTAATGATGATTTGGACTTTTGGATCAGCCACAGCAAGTTATGGTCAAAAACCTCCCCTGGTCTTTTTCCCTTGACTTCTTTGGAAAGCAGCATGAGATTCAGGAACCTGTATCGACTGCAACAAAAGTCCAGCTTCAGTCGATGCATTTTCATAAACTTGTTCAACTGCTGCATGAAATCATGTGATGGAAGAAACTTCTCTCCTGTCTGAAAGGATGGTTCAGTGTTTCCAACGCTAAAGGAGATAAAGGAAAAATTGTGGCTCCTTTCCGTAGCAGTTAAGAGAATCTGACTAGCTCGTCAAGGCCGTGATGGATACCTCCGCTTCAGCGTAACTTTAGTATGACGAGGACGATTGTTGGTTACATACTGATTCTGTGTGTGGTGCTGATTCGTGACGTAGACGGTCTGATAATGAGGTCACGTGCGAACGCCGCTGGTCATTCTTGTAGCAGACTGCAGGAACTAGTTTTTAATGCTGTGTCAGTAGAAAAATTGGGGCTGATTGTCTGAGATAAAGGAACCGAAAATTAAATCAGTGGCATCCTACATGAGAAATAAAAGGCTGAGAGCTGGATCAAGCTACAACATATAAAGCTAAAGGCAGTTATGGACTGATGGAGTCAGCTGTATTTCAGTATTGAACATCTTCTCACACTAAATAGGGTGGAGTGTTTTATTAGCTTTTTATTCCTTAAACATCCATCTTAAAGGGCACATCCTGTCATTGTGGAAATATGTTATCCCTTTTGTTTGAGAAGGTTTAGTAAGCTATTTCTTCAAAATATTTTGTTTACATATACATATTCCTAAAACTATGAAATTCTCCCATCTTTACGTTTGAAATAATCATTTTAACCCATCTATTAAGTTAGACTTTCGTTTTTTCAGACCTTGAGGCTAAAAATGATTATTTCCGGATTATACAATATATCTTTAGGTTAATAACAGGAAACTGGTCACAAATAAAGAAAGTTACGGTATTTTTAACTTTAACTCTCAAATTTGTAAGAACTACAATACCCAGCATCCTCTGAGTCTGCGCAGACTCAGAAGCAGCATCGAGATGGCGTCAGGCAGGGTGCTGGGGTTTGTTTTCGCAGTTTTCATGCTGAATCTTTGCTGTAGTTCGGTCACTTCTCTGTATTTTCACCTTGCTGAAGGCGAACAGAAGTGTTTTATGGAGGAAATCCCGTGCGGCACCGTTGTAAAAGGTGAGTTTATCCCGTGACAACCTACGGTTTATGCAACAGCGCCAGCAAACTAACCGAGGAGCTTCCGCTATGAACCGATGATCAAAATATGTGTATTTTTTATTTGTTTGTTTGTTTTTTTGTTTTTACACCTATAAATTTGAGTTGATTTACACATTTTTATCATTAATATTTTTACTTTATAGTTAGTTTTACGTCATTGCTGTTATTGTCAAGGTGTCTGACGTCATGAGAAGTAAAACTGTCATAAAGCAGATTTAAATACAAAAGTAAGGGAAACTCTGGTTTCTGGCTTTGGTTCTGTTGCTGTTTCTGTGTGATGTTTTCCATCTTTCCAGGTTCTTTTTTTTCACTTCTCCTTTGGGCCCTTTACATTCAAACATGTAGATTTTAAGACTGCTGGTTTTCTACGTATTTCTACGTATAGGTGAGAGCATAGGTTCAACATAAAATAACGGATCCAGCCAAATAACTTTTTTATTGGCTCAAAATAAAACAGATTGGTTCCTGTTCGGTTAAAGCCAGGCTGCTGATATACGCCCTAATACCCACGATGTAACCTGAGAACCAGAAACAACTATAGGAGGTAAATCACTGCAAAAATCAAAAGTCACCACACTTATTTCACACATGAACAGAACCAACCATCAGACCGGGTGTAGGTCGCCTGTTTCTAAGAATTAAGGCTATAAACTGCTTCGATGGTCAGATTAGGGAGCGGGACTGTTTGATGTGATCGATGTGTTGCAAGGGCTTTATGAGTAATTGAGTGGAAAAAAGCCTGCGAACTGCAAACTGTAAAACTTCCTCTTTTTCAGGAAGGGACTTGGGTTTATTTCTTTTTCCTGAACAAACTCATCTCCTGTGGCTTTTTGGCTGTTTCTCTTTCGCTGAAGTTGTTCAGGTTGTGTTTTGCGCTCCTATATGGATGGAACAGTGCTGTGTGGATGGTCGAGGTTTGAAATGAGCTCAGATTTAAAACGAATCCTCACTTTTGGGCAACAAAACACGACTTGATGTGTCACACGATGGACGTGACGCAGTGCATCCTGGTTGGAGAACATCGCTGAGTCATTAAAACCCGGAGGTGGCTGCAGTCAGGTCAAGGTCAAGTATTTTTAGAGCACATTTAAATAACTAAAACCCGCAATTAAATCCAATAAAGCAGTAAAAAGTAAAAGCAAAGAACGACTGTATAATTACACAATGCATAACAGAAAATGGACAATCATAAAAGCTAATGGAATAAAAACAGAGTACAGGGATCTAAACGGATGATGTTTTTGACTGTTCTAATCGGTTTGTCCATTTTAAAGACAAAATTATTCCCAGATTTCTCACTGAATCGTGACAGTTAGAAGCTAAATGATCATTAAAATGTAAAAAGTTGAGCCTCAGCCAGGTCTTAATGTCATTTAGGCATCTCAGTAGAGTTTTATAGGCATGTAAAGCTGTATATCATCAGCAAAGCAATGAAATGGGATGTTGTGTTTCTTAAAAATAGACTCCGAAGCTAACATATATACGGAGAAAAGGACTGAACCTCAATGAACCGAAGGGGTGCTGTTGTGGAGGAACAATCTCCGATGTGCACCGAAAAACTTCTGCCTGTCAAATAGGATTTAAACCAGTTCAGGACGCCAAACACACGCTGGAGACGAGATGAGAGAAACTCACGGTCCAAAGTATCAAAGGTGGCAGACTGGTCTAAAAGCAGTAAAACTGCAGAGTCAGCAGCATCAGTAGTTCAAAGCAGATCATTAAAAACTCTTAAAAGAGAGATCTGCTCAGGACATGTGATCCTCAGCTCCGTTTTCCCCGTCATGTTGACTCTGAGGCGATGAATCAGAAATGCTTATTAATCCCGGGGGGGGGGATTGTTGAGTCATGGGTGTTCCTGCCAGGAAGTCAAAGGAAATAAGCAACATGTACATGAAGCTGCAATGAAAATAACAGCAGAAACCAACATTGCACAGCTGCTTAACTCAGACAGCATCCTTCTCTCTGACGCCACCTCCAGAGAGTCGCAACATCTCTGGCCCTTCAGGTCAGGCTGTTGGCGTCAGCCGCCCTCAAACTGCTGACCCTTCATGCAGCAGCATAGAGGACAGCACTGGCTACCACAGACTCATAGAACAACCCGGGTCACCGGTGCCTCGGTCCTCAGGTCACGACCTCTTCCTTTGTCTTCGCCACGTTCAGCTGGAGGTGGTTAAGCTCGCACCATGTGACAGAGTCGTCCACAGCCGTCAGATACTCATCACCTTTGCTACATCCAGATACTGCAGAGTCATCGGAGAACTTCTGAAGATGGCAGGTCTCCGTGCAGTAGTTGAAGTCCGTGGAGTAGAGGGGGAAGAGGAGCAGTCGCCTGTGGGGCCCCGGTTTGCTGACCGGACATAAGCTTCATTTATACTCTTCCAGGACGTCATCATTGATGGCATCAACGGCAACCGAGGTGGAGCAGCTGTATTTGCAGTTGGAGCTCATCAATATTGGAGAACAAATGCTTAAATTGCAAATGTTGAAGCGCAGACGACAGAGAAGACGTTCGCGGGGGGGGGGGTCTGTACGACCGGCCGAGGCTGAACGGGTGAATTTACAACCTGGATGAACAAATGCACTTTAGATCATTTCGAACGTCAACAAGCTTCTTAAGACCGGAAAAGGCAACTGCCGGAAATGATGTTCTGAGCGGACCAATCACAGCCCTCACGGCCCGCGTCTACACGAGGTGTCGTTAAAGCATGAACTACGACATACTGTGGTCTGCCCAGCAGGTGGTCCACAATCCAGGACCCCAGCGAGGCATCCACCTGCAGGGATCCAGCTAACACTTCCCATCCATTTGTTCAGTTCTTCTGAACCAGAACCTTTCCCAAAAACACAGTTTCACTGAACACAACTTTTTGATTTGTTTTGTAATTGTTTTTGTTGGAATTAATGTGAAGATGATAAAAAGCTTCTGTCGTACGACTGAACTCCACAGATGACTTCTTCAGAGATGTAAAGGACAGTAAAATATAACACGAGGATGTTCACGGACATCCTGTGTGACGAAAACAGGAAGAAAATTACACGAGGAGAGAAATAAGTGAAGAGTGACGCTGAGTTTGTGTTCAGAGCTCAGAAAACACACTTTCTCTCTCTGCAGGTGACTACTGGACTCAGCTGTATGATGACGAGGAGGATGAGTTCTTAGCAGCGACCGAGGACCTCAGCGTGTATGTTGCAGTGAGAGCTCCTAAAGATGAGGTTTGTACGAGATATTACAGAACAAATCCGAGTGCTGTTCTTTCTTGTTGTAAATACAGTAGAAGTGAATATCTGGTCTGAGCTCCTTTATTCTCCAACACAGCCTGAACCCTCTGAGACAAGCTTTCTGTCATTTCTTTAAGGAGTCTTCAGGAATAGTTCTCCAGGCTTCTTGAAGGACATCCCAAAGCTCTTCTTTGGATGTGGGCTGCCTTTTGTTCCGTTCTCTGTCAGATGATCCCACACTGCTTCAATAATGTTGAGGTCCGGGCTCTGGGGAGGATTCATCCCTCCATAAGACCTGTTGCCACTGATTTTCAGTCCACTTCTTGTGTCATTTGGCATAGCTCAGCCTTTTCTCCCTGTTTCCCTTCCTTAAGAATGGCTTCTTGACAGCCACCCTTCCATGGAGACCATTTCTGATGAGGCTTGGGCCAACAGTAGATGGATCAGCTGAAGGTCCAGATGCATCTCTCAGGTCCTGTCAGGTCACAGCTGGATTTTTTCCTCTTTCTTAAGGACATCACTTTCAGATCCTGTTCATCTGCTGTAGATAGTTTTTTAGGCCTGACACTTCTTCTTTTGTCCTCCACTTGTCCAGTTTCCTCAAATGTTTTAAGGACACACTGCACACCATGCTGAGATATGCCAAGTTTTCAGCTAATAGCTCTTTGGGAATCACCTTGTTGCTGCAGAAATCCTATTTTCTGTCTGTCAAACTGTGTTTTCTTTGCTGTTTTTCATAGATGCAACTAAAGAAATGGGAACAAATGATGTGTCTTTGTGACATGCTGCTGGTAACAAAGTGCCTAAAGATCCAGTTTAAAATGGCTTCTTTGCTAAGAACAGACTCAGGATGAGGACTTTGAGGACATTATTAGATTAGAACTGTACCTTTTCATTTTCCATTGCAGCTACAGCATTGAACCCAACTCTTCTCACATTAGTTTCTGTTTCTTCCAGCTGGTTCTGTCCCAGCAGAACGGATCAAAGGGACAGTTCAGCTTCACATCTTCTGGGTCTGGAGAACACTGGATCTGCCTGCAGCCAAACTCCTCAGAGCGCCCCCTGTCTGCGGGCCGCATGTTGGTAAGAAGGTGTTTGACCTGTATGTATCGGATGATTCAGTGAGACTTGGTTCTGAACTTCATGTCACATCCTGGTGTCGTGTTGCAGGCGGTTCACCTGAACATCAGAGTGGGCGAACGCACCAACAACTACACGGAGATCAACATTCAGAACAGGCTGACCGAACTGCAGCTTAGAGTCAGACAGCTGTCCGAGCAGGTCCAACAGATCCAGAGTGAGCTGAACTACGATAAGGTGAGTGAGCCATCTGAGCGGGTCAGGGCGGGAGCCTGAAACCAGACCCTCACTGTCCTGTTTGTCTTTTTACAGATCAGAAAAGAACATTTCAGCACCGTCAGCCACAACACCAACATGTGGATCTTCTGGTGGCCCGTCGTCCGCTCCATCTATGTGGTGCTGTTCATCATGTGCCTCACCGGCTCCTGGTGATAAATCAGTCCTGTGCTCACACAACTCCGTACAGAAGCTTTGAGTCACAGACGAATCCTTGGTCTTATTTACAAAGTTTATTTACAGAAAAACAACCTGATCTCAGGGTCCATACGTTCTAAAAAACAGTACAAAATATCAGAGATTTGCATCAAATTTCCACCTTTAGAAAAATAAAGTGTTTCTGTTAGCACGTGGCGTCTGAGTGACGCTGTGCTGATGTGTTTCAGGTGACAGACGCCTGCTCCTCAGAACGCTTTAGACCTACAGAAGAAGAACAACACACAATGAACTGAAAATGAAAGAATGAAAACACTCAGGACACCCGGGCTGGACCTGCAGGACGCGGTTACCTGGAGAAGGCGGACACGGAGAGCAGCCCGAGCAGGAACTCCAGGCTGTAGAAGCAGAGCAGGATGGCGCAGAGGATGAACTCGAGTCGCAGGACGAAGGTCTGCAGCAGCAGATAGTAAACAGCCAACGCCGCGCAGGGAAACAGGATGAAGAGCGACACACACGAGGACAGAGTGCGCTCACACAGGTTCCCCTTCCAGCCTGGACGAAGACACAGCGTCCTGTCAGTGAGGCGTCTGATCTGCTCACATTACTGTCTGCTGCTGCCTCACGGGTTTCTCCTTTGCTTTCATTTATAATCCCTCAGACTAAAGTGAGTTTTAATTGCAGTCTTTGTGAGTGGAAACACATTTAACACAGACTCAAACACCCTCAGCTGTCAGGTGAAGTGTTACCTGCAGATTCCAACAGATGCAGCTGTGTCACAGTTCGGTTTCGTCCTTCAGGCAGCTTCATGTCTAACAGTGTACTGTTGTGATGTAAGACTGGGAGTCTGCACAGGGAGGGGGTTCCTGGACTACACCACACAGACTGATGCGTTTTAGATTAAAACAGCAAACCTCAGGGTTACATTCGCTCTCTATGGTGAGACCAACGGGGGGTGGAGGTTGCTCTGAAGGTGGGGGGACGTTTAAGGAGAAAAAAGGTTGGGAATCTCTGCCGTAAGGACTTCCTGTGTCTGACTTCCTGTCTGACTCGCCTGCAGCTTCACTCTGCTTTAATCAAACAGGCCAGGCGAGTATTTTTAGGAACGGCGTGACGCAGCTCGTCTGGTGGAATCCCGAGCATCATGTAAAGTGACTGAGGACAACTCCTGCGACGGGTCGGCAGGTTCTGATGGCTGAGCTCACGTGCAGGATCAGTTCATGACTGTCGCTCATAAAAGCTGTGCAGCATATATGTTCTACACAGAAGTGTGAAGACACCACAACTCAGCTCAGGATTCAAGTGTTTTAAATCGCTTTCTAGATTGTATACCATGCCTGATTTACATGTATTAAAATACAAATTGGGCCAAATGAAAGGCTCCTGTGAAGAGTTCCTGTTTTAGTTTCTACACAAACCAATAAACTGATCGACTGTGGTCCAGCGGATCTCATGTTGTACGTATTACTTCAGGTTAAATATGTCCGACAGTGTTGTTGGTTGAATTTACAGAGAGATGTTTGTACATTTATCAAAACATTGAATTATGGGTACTTTTTAAGGCGTGTGAGCGTGAGCTTATCTGGCTGGATAAGTGTGCACTGACGTCCAGGAAGATTCAGATTTCAGGCTCTCATCAGTTTAAGGAGTGTGTGGGTCAGCCTTCTGCTTATAAATGGTGTCATCTCGCCCAGGTAGAAGCTCAGATTTCTGTTTAATTTGGGCTTTACTTGAATACATCAGGAATGAATGGTGAAGTGACATCCATCACCGCCTGAATCAGCACGACATGAACTCAAGGGCAAAGAAAAGTATCGTAAAGAGAAACTAGAACTTTAAGTTTGAACGTTTTTTTTCACATATAGATTAGTTTTCTGTGGACGGAGGATGCACCCATGCTCAGCTGTCAGCATTCAGACATCTTAATGTTTGTGTTCGGAGTCTGTTTCTCACCGTAATATATCCGCAGGGTCTCCAGAGCGAGGAAGAGCAGCAACAGCACCACATCCAGGACCAGATTATCTGAGGGGTACGGCAGTAAAATCCCTGCACAAACAAGACTGCATCACTGATCTACGACCACACGTTCAGGCTCAGTGACTTTGACCTTCTTCCATCTGCTGTCAGTCAGTTTGTGCGCTGATCTGATTTCTGAAACATGCAGATTTACCTTTGTAAATGAACATGAGAACCTCTGCCAGGCAGAAAGCAGCAAAGTACCAGCTGTTGAGGTAGAGGAGCACCTGCAGAGGAGTGGACGAGAGCTGAGGAAGAAACAGTCAAGGACAACAGACACACAGCGAGCTGCAGCTCTGTTCATCAATGCTGTCATGTGAAGGATACGATTGGTTGGCTCCCTGCAGACAAACAGGAAATACAGCAGTGAGACTCACACATGTAACCATCATCATTACCCATCAATAACTATAAGCTTCTGAGCAGGGCAGCTTCATTAAGCCAGTAAAGAATTGTCTTTCGCAGTTACTTTGAGTTCTGAGTAACCAGCTGATGGTGTCCAACACCATATTCAAACTTATGAAACTCAATTTATTAAGACAAAGAAAAGCAGCAATTCCTGCCAGCTGGAACCTCAGTTTAATAAATTACAGTCATCCAATTAGTGACAAAAGACGGCGACACCATGACTGTATGTTAACCACTGGTGTGTCCAAATGTTTCACTTGGCACTGAAATATAGACTGAAGTATGATTTAAAGAATATTTATGGTTTATAATAAACGGCACGTGTAGTAATAGCATGATTATTTCGTATCTGTAGTTCTAATATCATCCGCACACAGACTTTTTACTGTACTACAGTGACTGCTCTTAGACTTTAACAGCCTTTAAAAGCAATCACCGGTTAATTTCCTGCTCTGTATCGATCATTTATCGGCTCTGATATGGACTGTTCAGACTGTTAGCCTGTTGCCAATCAGCGGGACGGAAGCTCGGACTTCATGTTTCCTTCTCGGATGCTGTTTGCCAAACAAAAGTTTTAAATATTGTAACTAATAAACTCCCAGTTCCGACGCTGGGTCCATTCGTTTATCTTGAACAAACAACAAGAAACTCACCGGGCGCCATGTCTGATTCCCTCTGGTTGCTGTGGAAACAGCTTCTAAAAGGAAGTTATTTTCTTCTTCTCTGGACTAATTAGAATTGATTCAAGTTGCTGCCCCCGCGAGGTTGGAGACAATATTGTTGGTTTACCAATTTGGGTTCATTTTCCAGTATGTTAAGTACTGACGGGTTTGTTTTACAAATAACTTGAATGATTAATTCCGAAAATTCATGCCAAATCGTTTTGCTTCGATGTGAGACTTAGTTATTAATCGTAACGCTAAAAAGATAAATAACTTTTTCATCAGTTAATCAGTTTATTTCACTTTCTGCTGGACATTCACATGCATGTTTCATTCATCTATGTGTTGTTATTTGTGGCTGGAAATATGAATAAATATTAGTTTTCTTTAATCCTTGTTGGTTTTCCAGCACATTTGGGTTGCATAGTGGTGAAACTGGTTTTAAACCTTGCTTATTCGGTTGTAAAAGGTCCAAAGCGTAAAGAACTACAACACCCAGCATGCTTCTGCGGCACGCTGATTGGTGAGATTGGTGCGAGGGCTTACGTGGCATTGCTGCGGCCGCGCAGCCTCAGTTCGACCGCTGTCCCGGCAGGAAGATGGTGTCAGTCAGGATCAGGATGCAGCCGTGTGTGTTTTCAGTTTTACTCCTGAACGTTTTCTACACCTGCGTCTCCTCGCTGTATTTTCATATCGGAGAGACCGAGAAGAAATGCTTCATAGAGGAAATTCCGGACGAGACGATGATTATCGGTGAGTGACTGCGGCTGATGCTAACAGCTAGTTAGCTCTACAACTTCAGCGAGGTAGCTAATTGGTTAGCTGGGCTAAACTTATCTGTCGTGTCGTTAGAAAGTCCACGAACACCGAACTGAACCTAGGAAGAGTTCTTCCTGTTCTGTAAAGCTGTAACCTGTACATATATTGATTTAAATTGCATCTGCTTTCAAATGCCTATGCTTTGAGAAAAGTTTCGGATCGTGTTAGTTTGATTATTTTGTGTAAAATGTGACCTGATCAACGCACAATTGCGCTGATACTTTTGCTCATATAATAGTTTTGTTTTCATGACTTAAACGAAGTGTTGAAGCTCCTCTGCTCTCTGCAGTGTTGAGGAAGTGTTGTTCTTTTCTGCGGATATAACACCACGTTTGAGTCTGAGGAAGTGGGTTGGATGTCAGATCATGTCGTCCACACACCCTCTGCTGAATGTACAGAAAGACAGCTGCTCAGAAAATGATCCTCTTCACAACAGTTACATGAATTTGGCGTATATGTTAAGTTTTCATTCACACGAGTACTGCAATATAGCATTAAAAGTAGTAAATAATATTTATATCAGCACAAGTTAATCTTTTATATTACAGTTGAGTACATATGGACACATAAATTATAAATCAATCGTGTTAGAGATTAAATGTGTGTTTCTGTGCAGGTAACTACAGGACTCAGCTGTATGATAAACAGAAAGAGGAGTATCTGCCGGCCACTCAGGGTCTGGGTATGTTTGTGGAGGTCAGAGACCCGGATGACAAGGTAAACACAAACATAAAAGCAACGATGATGCCGGGTTTTTGCCAGCGATGGCTACACGCAGAAGAGAAGCTCTTCCAGCCTTCTGTGCTGGACATCGTTCATTTCTCAGAGCCTAGGCTGATCAGTGTGATCAGCTCTGAGGTTTTAGGACATTGTTTGGATAAGCTTATGCAATGTGACAACATTTATTTTGTCCAGAGCTGCATGTTTCACCAAAATGTTGTAAAGATGATGGAGACTCAGTCCACCGTGTAAAGTTTTCTCCAGCACATCCCAAAGATTCTCAGCAGGGTTACAGCTCATGCTGATTGCCTCCTTTGCTGTTTCAGACCAGTGGGTCCTGACGCTGTCCTCTCAGAATGTATGTCCTCAACAATTGGGAAGATGAAAATCTAATAATTGAAATACCTGGTTAGTCAGAAAATCAGCTGATCCCACAGTTTAGCAGCAGCACCTCATTCTTTGTTCCCGTCACTCTGGAACAGGGTCAGTCTGGACTTATTAGACCACATGACCCTTTTCTGTTGATTCAGACTCCAACAAACAGAAGCTTTAAGTTGTTTTCTTAAGGCTACACTGCACTTTGGTGTGGACGTGTTCTTCCTGTCACTGCTGATTTCCTGCTGTCCACTTTTCTTCCTGTAAGATGATGGGTCACCACCTTCCTGCCAGGTTTTATTTGTTTCTGGGACAGTTCTGAACCCAGCTTCAGAAACCTGCTCAGGTGTTGATTTTAGATAGAAACCCCCCAAACCTTTTTAAAACTGTATGATTCTGTCTTTGTTATGTCTCCTCATGTCCTCGGCTCTCTGTAGGAAAAGGACGTCTCAGCGAGGCGAGCTGATTAAATAAAAATGTCTGTTTCCTGCAGGTGATCCTGTCTCGGCAGTACGGCTCAGAGGGGCGCTTCACCTTCACGTCGCACACACCAGGAGAGCACCAGATCTGCCTGCACTCCAACTCCTCCAAGTTCTCTCTGTTCGCTGGAGGCATGCTGGTGAGGAGGCGCGGTCAGGGATCGTTCCGTTAAACTGTCACACACAGCTCCGTTTGTTTTCAGTCAGGTTGTTCGAGTGTAGACTCTGAGTGGATCTGCAGGTCTCTGATAAAGATGGCTGAAATTTGTCTGTTGCAGAGGGTTCATCTGGACATCCAGGTGGGCGAGCACGCCAACAACTACGCTGAGATCGCTGCCAAAGACAAACTGACGGAGCTGCAGCTGAGAGTCCGACAGCTGGCGGAGCAGGTGGACCAGATCCAGAAGGAGCAGGACTACCAGAGGGTCAGTCAGACTCCTCACAGTCCTTCATTTCCACAGACTTTACTGTGACCAATAGTTTGATGTCAGAGCTTCAGCTTCGTCACAAACAAAAGCCTCATGAGTTGTACTTTTAATTAACCAATCACATATCTCGCACTGACACAGATTCATGACCTCACTAAGTAAACCATCTGGCCTTTATGTTCACACTGAAATGACAGTGCGAGTGCTGAGCTGGTAACTGGCAGATCAGTGCAGCTGCTGTTTGGGCTCATGATCTCTGAATGATGAGAAGCTGCTCCACCACAGCCTGCGGGATGCAGTGTAACGCCATGGCCTCGTCTTTTTGGCTGTGACTGGATGTAAATCCAGTTCTGTGAGTGAACTGGCAGGTTTTAACAGGGTGTCCGTGTATGGTTGTGTTTATCGCTGCCTGTCGTGGTCAGAACACTCTTAGAAATACCTGCTTACATACAGGTTGAATGAAATCAAATAAAACACCCCCATACAGATGCTAATTCAGATTTAAAACAGATTTATTACCTGGTTCCTCCGTTTTTAACAATAAAAGCACAAATTCTGCACTTCTAAGGAGTGTTCATTCACAGGAAGTTACAGCAGAAAACTGGGAAATCTATTTCCATCAAGTTACACGATAAACCAAACGCTGGCACAGCAGAGGGAGAAGAGCTCGTCCCTGGAAGCGAGCGACGTTAACCGGGAACGGAGAGCTGCAGAGTTATCGAAGCATCTGAAAACCAATCAGAGAATGATCCCAGACATTGTTCATAATGTTCGCACAGAGCTGTGACTCATAGCTGCCAGGTTTAGAGCAGGAAACCCGACTGGGTCAGAGGTAACAGAAGCTGAAAATCCCTGACCTCAGCTCGGTCCCTGAACACACCTGCTTCATGAACTATTATGAGCGTTGATTATTGAAGATGACTCTGATGATTTGGAACAGTGTTACATGTGTTAATGCACCGCTGTCTGTCCCCTCAGTACCGCGAGGAGCGTTTCCGTCAGACCAGTGAGAGCACCAACCAGCGCGTCCTCTGGTGGTCCATCGTCCAGACCCTGATCCTCGTGGCCATCGGCATCTGGCAGATGAGACACCTCAAGAGCTTCTTCGAGGCCAAGAAGCTGGTGTAACTGCTCTATGTGCGTGCGTGTGTGTGTGTGTGAGAGTGTGTGTGTGTGTTCTCTACTGATGGATGCAGTACTGAGCAGCTGAGGTCGCTGCTGTCGGGCGACAGACTGCAGAGGAGCCGGGGTGCAGAAATCCAGCTGCACGTTGTGGCTTGAAAACATCTTTGTCCTTTTTGTCGTTGTTTTCCTCACCGAACCCTCATGTTTGCCATGGTTTCCTCACATCTACGGGGAGAAGGCGCAGTGTTGGCGTCCAGCCGCCACACAGTAATTTATCTTTGGCTCGCTTCGAGTTGGTGTTACTGGCCACAAGAGATGGTGACAGACAAACAGAAGTCAGGTTTACGTTTGTGTCCAACAGAAATTAGATTGATTTGTAAAATAATTATTTTCTGCTGCAGTTGAATAAAACTGGCTGAAATGTAATCAGATTACTGAGGGTTACTGTTGAAACTCAACTGAAAATCATCAGAGTAACAGATGAAGCCAACAGAGCTGAAACCACCAGTCAGATGAATCCATTTGGGGGGAGGGGGGGTAGAGACATTTCTTCTGCTGTGTTTCATCATCGAATGTAGATTTCTTAAACCTTCGGGCTTAGCTTCACACTTGGGTCGTTTCTGTTTTTACTTTATTTGTTTAAATACAAAAAATCATTGATCATTTCAAACATATTGATAATAAATGTCCGCCGCCTCCCATTAAAGGACAAGTTCAGTTTTTATTTTCCTGCTATTTATATTTGACTGATTCAAGAAGTAAAATATACTTTGTTTGTCTGGCTGTAAGGATGTCCAGATAACAGACACATTTGGGCCTAAACTCTGCTCATTTTGGCACTTATTTGGACCAGATGGAGGCTGTACTTTGTGAGCTGGGCCTCATTTTGGTTCCACCACTTATGGGCCAGATGTGGCATGACGTGATGGCCGACTCTGGCCATCGTCTGGTGGAAGCGTGGCTGAGTTAAGGCAGACGCTCTTGTTATCTGGGCAGCTTTGTACTGACCCACTGTAAGATCTTCTAAAAGCTTCTGATAAACAGAGGGATGTTTTACTGTTGAATTGGATCAAAAAGGATCAGAAAGCACTCAGCACAGTGACTGCAAGCAAAGCTTTTCCCGTGTTCGTGTCTTTGCTCGTGCTTTGAATCACGGAAGAGATCCTGTTTGATGTAATTCTGACATTATTATGAACGGAGAGACGTTTTTCCCCCTGAATTGTGAATTCACAGTTCTTCCCTGTTACTGAGTCACTCTGCAGTTAAATATTGGAACTAAACCTTTTGTTAAATGACCCCGACACGTTTTAAAAGCCGTAAGAAGCGGCATCGCAGCAGTGGAACTGAAAGGAAGAAGCTCAGAACCGCCAGATTTTACTGGATGCGGTAAAAGCTTCGTGTTTGGTGCCGTTTTACACCGACTCGGCATCGGTTTAACCTTTCTTGGAACATCAAAAATAATCTCTGGTTTTAAACTGCAGTAATTTTGTTCTCACTTTGTTTTTTCCTCTCCAGTTATGGTTTATTTTAAAAAAGAATCTGCTGATTTCAGTTTTTAGGAAATATTTCTGGTTTTTTTTGGGAGAGGGGCTTGAAGTTCAGTTATGTTTTGGAGTAAATGTGAAACTCTGAAACTGCACTCAGAATAAAGGTTTTGTCACATTTGGTTTGAAGGATGTGAAAAGCGGTTTCTTTTATTCTCATTAAGTTCCCATCAAAACTCAGTTCAAAGTTACTTTTATGAGTTTTTATGTGCTTTAAGAATGTTGCTTTACTGGGAAAAGTACATCTGAAACGGATTATAAAGAAATCTGACTGCAAAATTAAATAAAAGAGAAATACAAAATAATTTTTGGCTGCTTAATGAACCAGTTTTACGGTTAAAAAGGAGCTGATTAATGTTAAAGAGAGTTGAAATGTCTCAGTTGATTAATATCTGTGACTTTAAAGGCAGCGGATAAATGTCTGAAATTATAACTTGTAGTTAAATATAATATAATATAATATAATTCCTGTCGTCGGCCATTTTTACCCAGTTTACATTTTAGTTTTGGGATGGCAGGTTTCCCACAAAAAGGATTTTTAGGATATTTAAATGCAATTATACACATTTTCTATAAATATATTCATTTTTACATGTATTTTCTCATACATATATGAAATATAGTTGGCGCTATAAGCATGAATATTGAATTTTTTTTATCCATCCATCATCTTCCTGTTATCAGAGGTCAGGACCAGGAGGGAAACCCAGACATTCCTCTCCCCAGCGACACTCCAGCTCCTCCTGGGGATATATAATCCCTCCAGAGGATTCTGGGTCTCCCTCCTCTCATTTGGAGGTGCCTGAAAAAGGGAGGCATCCTAATTTACAATTTAAAAAAAAAAATTTAAGAAATAAATCAATCAATGCTGAAATATTGGCTTTAATTACAAAAAAACATTTTTCTTAATCTCACTGGAAAGTAAAACAAAAGTTATTTTGAAATAATTTTTGCTCAGTTTGTTGGAAAAACATTTCAAACTGACTAAAAGTAACCAGAAATAACACAAGATAAAGCTAAAAGTTAGAGATAAAATGGCTGAATCGGTTCCTGGTGTTGAAAGTAAAAAGAAGGGTGTCAATAAAAAAATAATTTAAACTTTTCTAACCTTTGAAGTGACTTTTCGGGTGTATTTAAAACATTTTTTGTTGTTACTTTACTTTTTTTTTTTAAGCTCCTAATTTATCATTAAAGCGCAGATGGGCTCCTCTGAATTAACTGACAGTTTCGTTTTATATTTTTTGACACATTTTTTAATTCAGTAGATGGTGTTAATGTTTTCTGGATATATCTGTTTTTGGAAGTAAATGGACGTCTTTAGTTTATCAGACACCATTTGGCGAGCTTCTCCTTTAATAGCAAAAGGGGGAAAAATTACTCTAGGAACCTTTGGTAGCTACCGCTTCTTTTCCTACCGGATTTATATACAGGTCGGATCATACGTGAAACGGCTTCTGCGGTAGTTGCCAAGATTTAATTAGCTTAAATGACCTCCCCAACCGGTTTTTGTTCACTAAAATGGGATCAAATCGTGAACTGAAACAACAACCGACCCTCGGTTAGAAACGGTTCCGGATTTAACCGAAACTAAGGCCGAGGATTAGTGCGCGAGGACCCGGAGCGGGTGCGAGTGTGAACCGCTACATGCTACGTGTACAGCTGCAGCCTATTAGCTCCCGCGGCTAACGGGTCCAGAGCGGATCGGTTCCAGACATGAATTTTAACGGCAGACTTCGCTGAGCAGAGGCCCGGCATGGAGGACGGTCTGGACTCCGTCAGCACCCCCAAGTGAGGGACGGAGGAGGAATCGCCGCTGCTGTTTTCTCTGTTTTACTCTCTGTGGGTGTCTGAATGCGGCTGATCTGAGATCAGCTGTCAGTCGGTAAACATGATGTATTCATCTAGAAGAAAACCAGTGCTCTACTTCAAAGAGGAGAGAAGGTAAGATGGACGTTATTTTTCAGATTGAATGTACATCTTTGTGCCATGACACACGTAGAGAAAAGTTTAAAGTTTCAGATGGGAAAACAGCAGGTTATTAAATGTACAGTAAATAGCCTTATTTAACTGAAACAGAGTTTGTTCAGTTCTAAGCAGCTTTAAAGTGAATATCTGGTCTGAGCTCCTTTATTCTCCAACTCAGCCTGAACCCTCTGAGACCAGCTTTCTGTCATTTCTTTAAGGAGTCTTCAGGAATAGTTCTCCAGGCTTCTTGAAGGACATCCCAAAGCTCTTCTTTGCTGGTCTTTGTTGGATTTTTCCTCTTTCTTAAGGACATCACTTTCAGATCCTGTTCATCTGCTGTAGATAGTTTTTTAGGCCTGACACTTCTTCTTTTGTCCTCCACTTGTCCAGTTTCCTCAAATGTTTTAAGGACACACTGCACACCATGCTGAGATATGCCAAGTTTTCAGCTAATAGCTCTTTGGGAATCACCTTGTTGCTGCAGAAATCCTATTTTCTGTCGGTCAAACGGTGTTATCTTTGCTGTTTTTCATAGATGCAACTAAAGAAATGGGAACAAATGATGTGTCTTTGTGACAGGCTGCTAGTAACAAAGTGCCTAAAGATCCAATTTAAAACGGCTTCTTTGCTAAGTTGTCTGTTATGTGTCGACACAACACTGGTTCATCCCTTGAGTTAGGAGCCTTTTTTCTGCTTGAATGATTCATAGGTCAGAGGATGTTCACCACCTGGCCAAAAACAAACTTTCACCCTGGCATCATTGTCGTCACGTTGATTTCCATCCAGATTTTTATCACTTTCCACCAACATCTTGTTCATGATGATGGAGAGTCAGACTGTGTGATTGTATGTTACTTAGTTGGGAAAAATTTATTTTTATAAATCTCTTACTGACTAAAACTGAATGAAACTTAAACACACACTCGTCTCACAATTCTCTCTCTTTAAGAAATGAGATCTCTAAAGTTCCCCATCAACAGGAGAAGTGAGTAAAGCTTTTAACTTTGTGTTTTGACTAATGTTTCCCAAACTGTGGTCCAGGGACACGGCGAGGTCGATAAAGAAGCCTTCATGAGCAGCGACCCGTTTTTATTTCCTAAAGTTTCCACTTTTCTTAGGTCTTTTCTTGTTAATTTGATTTATTTTGGTGATATCTGCAGCAGTGAATCTATTCCTCAGCGTGTTATTTCCATTTCTTTGTTTGGTCAGTGAAAGCACCGTCTACATGGCAACAACCTAAAAGTCTCTTGTTTGATTTCTCTGGTTTTGTGACCTGTTATGTTAACTTTTATCTCCAGAAGTACAAACACAGAACTCCTGTGATGCACTTTTATGGTTGGATATGAGGAAAAGGCGCACGGTAGGACTGTAGTTCCTTCTCTGTTGGATTTTGAACAATCTGCTCAGTCCAGGATCTTGGAAGTTATCTCTTTATTTTGGATTTCCGGTGACAGTGAGAAGGTTTTAGAGAAAATGTCAGATGTATTTGTGGAAATTGGATTCAGCTGCTGCCTTTTGTCGTTCCTTTTGGTTTAAAACCAAAGTGTGCGCACACTGCTGCTGTGCTGAGGCGCTTTGCAGCCAAATCCATGAAGTTAATGTCGGTGAATGATCATTAAAGTTGAGTCTGATGTCGTAAAGCAGAGCAGAAGAAGAGTGTGTAAACGGAAGCTGCTTTCATTCAGGTGGACGTAAATCACATGAAAAAGGTCATGCGGTGGTTTCAGATTCATTATGATCACATGACTGCGTGATAATTGTAATGGTTACCAGTTAATTCATAATTACAGGGTCTGTTTTCAGGCAGGAACAACGTGTAGTTGTTGTTGTCTCTTTTTAAAGAGATGCTGAAGTCACGTGACGGGATCGAATATTCAGAGAGCTGCGATCAATGATTTATTGATCATTGGCAGCTGAGGGAAAGTGAATCCTCATATTATTAATATGAATAATTTCTTGTTTCTACACCTGAGATCAAAGAAGTCACTGATTTTTAAAAAAAAAAAAAATTTTAGAAAATATAAGAAGAAAATGCAGAAAAATGTCAACTTAAAAATCCAAACGTTTGAAAACTGACTGAAGTCACTGATTGATTTCCTTTGTTTGGACGAGCTGCTGCAGCTGTGGTGTGTTCAGGAGCCACAGTTTGGGAACCTTTGGTTTGCTGTTTGGATGCATGATCGGCTTTAACTCCACAAACTGTAACACGCCTGCACTCGTTTGACTGTGAAACCGCAGAGACTCTGGAGAGAAAAAACATATTTAGTGGCAGTTTAAATCCAGATTTCCAACCCACACATAATTCGGGCCAATAAACGCTGTTGAAGGGAGAAGTTCTGTCTGTCTGATCTGCCTGATTCTTCCTCGTTGATTTTGAACAGAATATTGTGCTGCATTCAGTGGATGCTGGGAAGTGGGAATTTCCAACCTGTAACTATGAAAAAGCCCCCAAAAGTTCCAGCTTCCCCCATTACATCCGTCCTAAAAACAGAAGTTGCTCTCTGAACACAGCCTCCGTTTTATTTTCCTGATCCTAGAAAACCCAAAACAGAACTTTAAAGGAACACATTTTTACTTCTTATTTGCTGTTGATGGAAAAGGATCAAAGTAAACATTGAAACAGCCACAAAAAGACTGAACCTGACGTTATTTTCAGGTTTGATTTTCCACTTCTGTCACATCGAAGGAAGCGTTGGTTCTGACCTCCTTCATCTTTTAATCGATTTACATGATGAAATGTGACAGATTCTCTTCCTCCTCCTCGTTTCCAGGCTTCTGTCGGGGAAGTGTACGATCTACAAGCTGTTCGGCCTCTGCATGGTTCTGGTGCTCGTCTCGCTGCTGTGGCTGCAGCTCAGCTGTTCAGGTGATTTGTCCTCTGGTCCTCACGAAGACCGGCACGCCCCCCGGCAGCCGCCGCCCTGCCCGGCAGACAACCAGGCATCTGTGGCGGACGACCCCTCCTGGGGTCCTCACAAACTGGCCCTCGTGGTGCCCTTCAGAGAACGCTTCGAGGAGCTGCTGGTGTTTGTCCCGTTCATGCACACGTTCCTCAACAAGAAGAAGATTCGCCACAAGATCCTCATCATCAACCAGGTGGATCACTACAGGTGAGGGCGGGGCCTGTTTTTGAGCACATCCAGCCGCCGTGAACCGGCGGAAATGAAAGTTCAGTGAAGAGTGAAAAGTTTCTTCTTGTTGTTTCAGATTCAATCGAGCGTCTCTGATCAACGTGGGCCACCTGGAGAGCGGGAACGACACCGACTACCTGGCCATGCACGACGTGGACCTGCTGCCCCAGAACGAGGCTCTGGACTACGGCTTCCCCGAGGACGGGCCCTTCCATGTGGCGTCTCCGGAGCTGCACCCGCTTTATCATTACAAGACCTACGTGGGAGGAATCCTGCTGCTCACCAAGAAGCATTACTACATGGTACAGAAGCGGTCCACATTGATGTGCATGTTCTGATCAGTTCGATCGATCCCTGAAACTTTAACCTCTCAGCGGCTCCAGATCTGCTGTGTTGAGTTTGTCGAAACCTCAGTTTTCGTTATTTAAGTTCCACTGGAGCAGATGGAGCTCGTCTGTGGTTGGTGCAGATTACAGGCTGTGGTGATCTAAGCTGCCCACCAGGTGGAGCTGTTCCTCCTGCTCCTTACCTGGATGATAGGCGATCACTTCTCCGAGTGTCTCCGGTGCAAACAGACTTCTTCTTCTTCTTCTTCTTCTTCTTCTTCTTCATTGTTTTCACAGCTTGTTTGAGAGTTTGTGGCATAAAAATGACTTGTTGACTGTTTTATAAAGCGGACCACAGAGCGCATAAATTACAGCACAATCTTCTTAACGTTTGAAGCTCTGAGCAGCAGAATCACCGCAGTTTGTTCTGTTGGGTCTCAGCAGGTTTTACTCAGAATATGTTTGAACCTCAGCAGCTCTCAGCTCATCTCGCAGCTTCTTTTTCAGGCCATCACTGTGCGATTCACTCGTGTTCGGGACATTTTCTCTACAGCTTATAGAGTCAGTTAAACCCTGTGTTACCACTGCTTTATCTTGTGTTCACAGATAAGTGAAATGAAGTTTTCCTTCTGTCTGTGTGCAGTGTAACGGGATGTCGAACCGGTTCTGGGGCTGGGGCAGAGAGGACGACGAGTTCTACAGACGGCTGCGAAAAGCTGAGTTACAGGTAAGACTCTCAGACAGAAGAGAAGCTGCTCACACAAGCAGACTCAGGCTGGATCGAGCTGTAACTGGTGTTCTTCCTCTGCAGCTCTTCCGACCAAACGGCATCACGACGGGATATAAAACCTTCATCCACATCCACGACCCGGCTTGGAGGAAGAGGGACCAGAAGCGGGTCGCCTCTCAGAAGCAGGTACGACACTCGCAGATCCACCAACTTCCCAACAACGAACCGGGAAATTCTTTTGCTTTGAGCTTTTAAGCTCCAGAAACGGTGTCGAGGGGAAGCTTCAGCAGACTTCAGCGTATGAACGTAAAACCTGCAGAATTACTCCAACAACTCTCCGTCCACTGGTCGTTCGCATGAGTTTAGATTAAAAAGAATTCCTGCAGAAACATTTATTTATTGGCGTTTAAAGCTGTGCGAACAGCGTCACGAAGCTTTAACGTTTCATGTTGCCCGACGGTTAATAATTCCACTTAATGATCGAGTACTGCACTAAACAGGAACCATGATCGCTCAACTCTGTGGTGACGCAGAGCAGCAAAGCCTGAGCGAGTTCAACAGCTAAAGAAATATGGATCCATGCAGGAGTTCTGCCAGACCCGGCATTGAGGGGCTCCTCCTAGTCTCCGTCTTTTCCCTTTTGATTTCCCTGATCTTGTACACGTTACAAGTCGATGTTACATTTTAACGTGTAGTTTTGCGACGGTACCAGCATGGATCGGCCCGGCCCGAATACGTGTCACAGGCACATCCGTGATGTTCTGATCCATAAGTACAACACGCCATGTTTAATTCTGAGTTTAGGATATTTAATAAAGCGTGTAACCGGTGCTTTATTGAACATCACGGCAGCCACCTCCTCTACTCATCCTTTGGCTGCCATGGCAACCACAGTTGGATCAACTCGACTTCGGTTCTTTGTGGAACACATTGGTTCAGATTTTTGCAGTTGTAATGACACAAAGTCCACTCTCAGCCCCAGAAAGTGTTAAATTCTTCCTCCTCCTCCATGCAGGAGCAGTTTAAGGTGGACCCTGAGGGGGGGCTGACGAACCTTCGGTACCAGGTGGAGTCCCGGCAGGAGCTGACCATCAGCGGCGCTCCCTGCACCATCATCAACACCAAACTGGAGTGCGACCAGAGTCAGACGCCCTGGTGTCTCCTGGGTTAGAGGGCGACTGGGTTTGTTGTCACGGCGATGGTAATGTTTGGTTGACCGGCAGCTCTGCTGGATCTGCAGCCGGAACAACCAAACATGGCTGTTCTGGAGTCATCTGGACCGGTACGAACTGAGGATTGAGAACAGACTTTTCAGGTACGATAGACTATAGAACTGCTGGTTGTTCAGGGCGCCGGATAAAAAGCTCCTGACGGGCGTGGCAGCCTTTATGTTCTGGGTGCTCTCTCAGAAACCTGCTGTTAAAGGATCCGAACTTTAAGCCGGCGCTTTGAGGTGCTTCGGCCTCGTACTGTAACTCCACACAGGCAGGTTTTTAGCTCTTCATCATGTTTGAAATAAAACTGATCCGTCAGAACTTGTTCAGGACGTCCGAGTCGTTTTGTTCCACCTGCTGTTAAAATGTGGCGCCCGCTTCTAAAGTCGGTCTGAAGGCGCCGAACGTTGTTATGTTCTTCTCTCTAATGTGTCCCAGTGTGGAGTTAAAGGTGTAGACGTAACGACTCTGACTGCTGTGTCTCAGCATTATTTCTTCAGTTTCTTTTAATTTAAAAAAGATAATAAAGTTTCTGACTTCCAGAACGCGTTTGTTTTCTTTGGTGAACGCAGCTCCATCCACCGCGACCACAGCACCGGCAGCGTGAAACGAGCTGCTGAGGTTCTGTTGACAGCCTTCTGTGTTTTTCATTAGCAACACATGGAATTTGCACAGGAACAGAAGAGCACTTTGGTAAACCTCAGTTATTTCCTGTCCGTTCTCATGAGGCACAGAGACTTTCCACATAACTCAGTTTGTTGAAATCAACACTCGGGTTCAGCGACGGTTACCGCCCGTCACGAGCGATCTGCTGCCGTAGGCGGCGATGAGCCTCCTCTCGGGCTGACCCGTTTCCTCGTGGACGGCTCAGCTCGTGGCAGATTGGAGCGGTAAGTTTGACGTCTTTACAGCTCTTCCTCTGTGGTTATTCTGTTGTTACTGCCTTCATCAGAATCAGAGCCGTGATGTCATAACAGTAAACGTAGAAGAAAAACAAACAGGAAGTAGAGATTAAAAGGTCAATCAAAATGTATATAAATTTTTGCAGCCTGTCCCACACACACTCAGCCTCATGAGGTCACCTGCAGCCTGTCCCACACACACTCAGTCCTCGTGAGGTCACCTGCAGCCTGTCCCACACACACACTCAGCCTCATGAGGTCACCTGCAGCCTGTCCCACAGACACTCTGCCTCATGAGGTCACCTGCAGCCTGTCCCACACACACTCAGTCCTCATGAGGTCACCTGCAGCCTGTCCCACACACACTCAGTCCTCATGAGGTCACCTGCAGCCTGTCCCACAGACACTCAGCCTCATGAGGTCACCTGCAGCCTGTCCCACACACACTCAGCCTCATGAGGTCACCTGCAGCCTGTCCCACACACACTCAGTCCTCCTGAGGTCACCTGCAGCCTGTCCCACACACACTCAGTCCTCCTGAGGTCACCTGCAGCCTGTCCCACACACACTCAGCCTCTTGAGGTCACCTGCAGCCTGTCCCACACACACTCAGTCCTCGTGAGGTCACCTGCAACCTGTCCCACACACACTCAGCCTCATGAGGTCACCTGCAGCCTGTCCCACAGACACTCGGCCTCATGAGGTCACCTGCAGCCTGTCCCACAGACACTCAGCCTCATGAGGTCACCTGCAGCCTGTCCCACACACACTCAGTCCTCCTGAGGTCACCTGCAGCCTGTCCCACACACACTCAGTCCTCCTGAGGTCACCTGCAGCCTGTCCCACACACACTCAGTCCTCATGAGGTCACCTGCAGCCTGTCCCACAGACACTCAGCCTCATGAGGTCACCTGCAGCCTGTCCCACAGACACTCAGCCTCATGAGGTCACCTGCAGCCTGTCCCACACACACTCAGTCCTCGTGAGGTCACCTGCAGCCTGTCCCACAGACACTCAGCCTCATGAGGTCACCTGCAGCCTGTCCCACACACACTCAGCCCTCGTGAGGTCACCTGCAGCCTGTCCCACACACACACACTCAGTCCTCGTGAGGTCACCTGCAGCCTGTCCCACACACACACACTCAGTCCTCATGAGGTCACCTGCAGCCTGTCCCACACACACTCAGCCTCATGAGGTCACCTGCAGCCTGTCCCACAGACACTCAGTCCTCCTGAGGTCACCTGCAGCCTGTCCCACACACACTCAGCCTCATGAGGTCACCTGCAGCCTGTCCCACACACACTCAGCCTCATGAGGTCACCTGCAGCCTGTCCCACACACACTCAGCCTCATGAGGTCACCTGCAGCCTGTCCCACACACACTCAGCCTCATGAGGTCACCTGCAGTCTGTCCCACAGACACTCGGCCTCATGAGGTCACCTGCAGCCTGTCCCACACACACTCAGCCTCATGAGGTCACCTGCAGCCTGTCCCACACACACTCAGCCTCATGAGGTCACCTGCAGTCTGTCCCACAGACACTCGGCCTCATGAGGTCACCTGCAGCCTGTCCCACAGACACTCAGTCCTCCTGAGGTCACCTGCAGCCTGTCCCACACACACTCAGCCTCATGAGGTCACCTGCAGCCTGTCCCACAGACACTCAGCCTCATGAGGTCACCTGCAGTCTGTCCCACAGACACTCGGCCTCATGAGGTCACCTGCAGCCTGTCCCACAGACACTCAGTCCTCCTGAGGTCACCTGCAGCCTGTCCCACACACACTCAGCCCTCATGAGGTCACCTGCAGCCTGTCCCACACACACTCAGCCCTCGTGAGGTCACCTGCAGCCTGTCCCACACACACACACTCAGTCCTCATGAGGTCACCTGCAGCCTGTCCCACACACACTCAGTCCTCATGAGGTCACCTGCAGCCTGTCCCACACACACTCAGCCCTCATGAGGTCACCTGCAGCCTGTCCCACACACACTCAGCCCTCGTGAGGTCACCTGCAGCCTGTCCCACACACACTCAGTCCTCGTGAGGTCACCTGCAGCCTGTCCCACACACACACAGTCCTCGTGAGGTCACCTGCAGCCTGTCCCACACACACTCAGCCCTCGTGAGGTCACCTGCAGCCTGTCCCACACACACTCAGTCCTCGTGAGGTCACCTGCAGCCTGTCCCACACACACACAGTCCTCATGAGGTCACCTGCAGCCTGTCCCACAGACACTCAGCCCCCATGAGGTCACCTGCAGCCTGTCCCACACACACTCAGCCTCATGAGGTCACCTGCAGCCTGTCCCACACACACTCAGCCTCATGAGGTCACCTGCAGCCTGTCCCACAGACACTCAGTCCTCCTGAGGTCACCTGCAGCCTGTCCCACACACACTCAGCCTCATGAGGTCACCTGCAGCCTGTCCCACACACACTCAGCCTCATGAGGTCACCTGCAGCCTGTCCCACACACACTCAGCCTCATGAGGTCACCTGCAGCCTGTCCCACACACACTCAGCCTCATGAGGTCACCTGCAGTCTGTCCCACAGACACTCGGCCTCATGAGGTCACCTGCAGCCTGTCCCACACACACTCAGCCTCATGAGGTCACCTGCAGCCTGTCCCACACACACTCAGCCTCATGAGGTCACCTGCAGTCTGTCCCACAGACACTCGGCCTCATGAGGTCACCTGCAGCCTGTCCCACAGACACTCAGTCCTCCTGAGGTCACCTGCAGCCTGTCCCACACACACTCAGCCTCATGAGGTCACCTGCAGCCTGTCCCACACACACTCAGCCTCATGAGGTCACCTGCAGCCTGTCCCACAGACACTCAGCCTCATGAGGTCACCTGCAGCCTGTCCCACACACACTCAGTCCTCATGAGGTCACCTGCAGCCTGTCCCACACACACTCAGCCTCATGAGGTCACCTGCAGTCTGTCCCACAGACACTCGGCCTCATGAGGTCACCTGCAGTCTGTCCCACAGACACTCGGCCTCCTGAGGTCACCTGCAGTCTGTCCCACAGACACTCGGCCTCCTGAGGTCACCTGCAGCCTGTCCCACACACACTCAGCCTCATGAGGTCACCTGCAGCCTGTCCCACACACGCTCAGCCTCGTGAGGTCACCTGCAGCCTGTCCCACAGACACTCAGTCCTCATGAGGTCACCTGCAGCCTGTCCCACACACACTCAGCCTCATGAGGTCACCTGCAGCCTGTCCCACAGACACTCAGTCCTCCTGAGGTCACCTGCAGCCTGTCCCACACACACTCAGTCCTCATGAGGTCACCTGCAGCCTGTCCCACAGACACTCAGCCTCATGAGGTCACCTGCAGCCTGTCCCACAGACACTCAGCCTCATGAGGTCACCTGCAGCCTGTCCCACACACACTCAGTCCTCGTGAGGTCACCTGCAGCCTGTCCCACAGACACTTCTGTTGTTTTGAACCCTCGGTGCTGCTCGGTGGTTTTGGAGGCTGGATCCTCGCTCTGCCTCACATGATGGATGAGCTTCAGCTCGTCGTCTTGCTCGTTTGTCGCTTCTGGTTCAGTTAGTTTCCACACATTAGCTCAGCTTCTCTCAGCCGTGTTTGGCTCCCTTAAGGCCCCCTGAAACCAACTCAGAAAGTACGGCTCTGGATTTTGGGGAACGAGCCGAAGCCGGCGACAGAGACAAAGAGACGAAGATGGGGTGAATCTACACCTCCCCCCCGTGAAGCGTTTCCCCTCGGGGTGCAATTTTCACCTTTTGTTGGAGGCGATGGAAAAGAAACACCTCCACACTGCCACAAATAGACCCCAGCAGCACTCTGCCTGCAGCTTCCTGCTAATTTTTTAATTCCCCACTCAGTGATTATGGAGCTTTATCTCAGCCACGATACCAAAGAAAGGAAATTGTAAAGCGATGATCTGGAGAGCCGGGCGCCGTCGTTCACACGTATGTAAAGACTTTGAGGCTCAGGAGCAGATGTGATGCCAACACTTAATTTTCAGCCTTTCTTAATGAACGTGGGGGATTATGCTTCTATTATGGAGCAATTAGCAAAAAATAAAAGATAATCTTGATGGCTGAATGCCTGCAATCATAATCACTACATGACTAATAAAACACAGAGGGACCAGGAAGAGTCAAAACACAAGCTAATGGATCAGCTGCTGGTTTTTTTACGCCTGCAGGGCTGTTCAGAGACGCTCAGCAGAGTATTAGATCTGTTTATTCAGACGTTTGTATGTCCGTGTCCTCCTGTCTGATGCAGAGTCTGAATCTGAGTAGATATCAGCATTTTTATAACCGTAAACATCGAGGAATGTGTTCCTCACGTGTCTCTTAATGTTTCCTCCGTGTTAGGCTGTAGTCTTCCTCAGAGCTGCACAGGAGGCTGCAGACACCGACATACCGTCACATCATTTTCACCTGCACAACACTTGTTACCAGGCGGCAGAAATAGAGGAGGCACGGCAGCCTGCGTGCCAGAGTAAGGAAGAGAGTCTGTCAGTCTGTGCAGGTTAATGCTCAGAGGTGCAGAATGTTCTGCAGCCTGAGGACGAGAACCGAAGGCCAGCTGTAAAAGTTCCTCCTGCTCATTGTGACCACGACCTGAGAACCTGAACTAAACAGTTTGAGAGTTTTTCAACTAGGTGTCCAGAGATTAAACAGTTTAGAAATGCAACATCAATGACAGACAGGTTTGTGCTGATCCAGCCCTCATTTCTTTATGTTTTCAGTAAAACAGGAAATAGTTGCAGTGATTTATTGAAATATGGTCACACATAGATACAGTAAATAAGGCAGAAACAGAGTTTATTCTGTTTTAATGAGCTTTACAGTGAATTTTTGGTCTGAGCACCTTTATTCTTAAACCCTCTTCTCTTAAGTCACAAATCCCTGAGGACAAATCAGTCCCATTTATAATAATCTTCATGTTAATCTACTACTTTTAACATCATTGGTGAAGATAAAGAGAAGAGGATCCCAACAGCCACCCTGAGGGACACCACAGGGTGTCAGTGAGCCCTGACCTGAAAAGGATCTCATGTTGGTCCCTTCACAGTCTGACGGCCTTCAGAAAGGAAAGGAAAGAGGAGCCAGAGCCGTGTTTTCTTCTTAAAACTCCTCGTCTGTCCCACAGTGGAGCTGCAGCTTTGTGCAGGTGAGCAGGTGATTGATCACTGATTGATCATCCCATAAACACTCTGGTAGGACAGACCCTTTTTACGTCTTGAAACAATTTCTAAGAGTATGATTTGGACCAAAATGAATCTGATATTTCCACATTTTCGTGCTCTGCTGCTTGTGGTGTTTCTGTGTGAGAGTGTGTCGGCATCAGTCCACCTACAGATGGCCGGGCTCTCGCTCGTCTGTCACACTGTGATTGGCCGCTTCACTGCTGCTGCTGGAAGCTTCAGTACTGAATCTGACAGACATTTCACATGACAACACATGCACACAAACCGGGTGTGCAACATGTACATCTGAGCAGCAGAGCTGCTCTGAACACCTTCAGGAGCCTCGCAGGATTAGTCATGAAATCACCAATAACTCCTGATTAAATGCTTTAAATCGCATTCAATTTCTGAATAAAATACCAAACTAACATCCAATTCCAAAAGAATTTAAAATAACTAAACCAGAGGCAGCACACAGAGTCGATTGAAAAAGAAAGTACACCCTCTAAGGTTTTACACAAGAGGACATTTAAAGAATCACTTGTTCCTCAGCAGGTGTTAAAACTCAGTAAATCCAACCTCAGAGGAACAACAACTCATGACATATTACACTGTGTCATTATTTACTGAACAGGAACTAAAACACAGAAGCAGTGTGTGAAAAACTAAGTGAACCCCTCATCCAGCAGCTTGTAGCAGCAGCTTCAGCAGCGGTAGGTGCAGTAATGGTTTCCTGTGTGACGTTATCAGTCCCTCTCATGGTTCTGGAGGAATCTTGGCCCACTCTTCTCTCCAGCGTTGCTTCAGCTCATTGAGGTTTGCAGCACTGGTTTATGCACATGCATTCAGATGCAGCTTTGCAAACCTAAGCTGTGCTGCCATGTTCTTTTTAGAGAGAAGAGGCTTTCTCCTGCAGCCCTTCCAAACAAGCCATCCTTGTTCAGTCTTTTTCTAACTGTGCTGTCATGACCTTTAACCTTTAACATGCTAACTGAGGCCTGTGGAGTCTGAGATGTAGCTCTGGGCTTTTTCACCTTGGGGTGAACTTGCTGGGACGTCCACTCCTGGGAAGATTGACAGATGCATAAAGCTTCACAGACCTCAGATTAATTTATTACCATTCCCATAAGCTCCACTGAGTATGTGCCCGTTGTTAAAACAAGACCTGTTTGTGATCAGTGCATTTTTAACACGTTGTCACTGTAAACTCTGATCTGTTGTGCTGATGCAGAAACTAAGCGTGAGTCAGTCGGTGACCACTGGAGGGCGCTGTGACGTTTGTTATGAGCACTCAGTCACACTAATCTGAGTTTTTACTTCACAATCACACCTTTGATGCTCTTCACCTGCAGAAAAACACAACATAAAACCAGCAACTCTGGATCGCACAGATTAAGTCTCCCAAATCATGTTTTAATTATAGAAGACAGACGACTGGTGAAGCATTTCCTGAGATAAACTTTACGAGCTTGTGTTGCTTATTTTTTAGATTTAATACTGTAAATATTAATGAGTGAAGAGCTGACAGAGATGATTCATGTCCATCTGTTTCATCAAAAAACTGGACAGATTTGAACTCTCGCTCCATTTTCTTTTGAAAGTTGAGGATTACAAATTTATGCTTGTGCATTTTAAAACTATTACCTTTTAAAATCAGCCTTTTATGATATGATTCAGTTACAGGAAACGGTTACACCCCAAAATGTTTCTGCTCAGAGTGGTCGTCTTCAGCCTTATTCAACAGAGCAGCTGTGTTTCAACTGTGAGGCGATTTTATGAAAAATATTTCAAATGTCTTTACAGAAAATGGTCGTCAGGCTCGTTTCAGCCGGCCGGTTTGAGGTGAATTATTGCTTTTTATTCTGAAACACATGAACTGATTAGGAATTTCAGATAGTCCAAGTCATTTTTCTTCCCTAAACAGACTCGATAGAACCTCAGAAACTATCTTTTGTTCAGCAGGATGTCAGATATGATGAAATCTTTTCATTTAATATTGATGTTTTTATCTCCTGTGACATTTCAGACGTGTTGTCATTAAGTGAATATAACAAAAGGGATGTTACTGAATGGTTTGTGAACTGTAGCTTTGAACACGTTGTTGGTGTCAGAACAGACCAGATTTTGACACAAAGTTGGAGCTGGAAGCGTCTTTGAGGTGTTTTTATTGATGGAAGTACCACGAGCACACTGACAGGATGGAATGTGTCCAATAACACCATGTTGATGTGTGGAGAAATGTATTGACTTTGTATTTAATGACAGAAGTCGGAGCTTTTTGAATGGAAATCATTGAAAACGGATGTTTTTGGAACAACACCTAGTGGTCATCAGCGGTATTGCACTTAAAGGCACTTTAAGGCTGAGTGGCCACGAACAATGTGTGGTCACCCATGCATAATTCATATGTATTTTATGACATTTTACACCATTAGAATAACCCGACAGGGTGCCATCCTCTCCCAGAGGAACTACAAAAATGTGTCTTAACACCTGACGTGATTTTTATGAGAGCAGACCATCATCCTGTTCAAAGGGTGAAGGAAAAAATTCAATCCTGAATGAATCAAGTGGACGTGGAAGATCCTGAGTCGATTGATAAATCCCAAAAACTGACTTTCTAAATGTTAATAAAGATGCTGGAAGGCACCAGGCTGGACTTTGAGAAGGCAGTGAATCACCTGGTTATACGAACATTAAAAGCTTGATTCGGCTTCTCTGAAACTGAACTAAAATATTTTTGGAAACGTGAGAATCCACCAATTCTGTCGCAGAGTTTATTTTATCCTGTCACTGAGAACCAGGGCTTTCCTCACTATGTTACCCAGCAACAGAGGATGTAGCCGCTCAGAATATGTTGACGTCTGTATTAACTTGAGATGAGTTTTCTGCCACAGGCACTTCTCTCTTTTCCAGCTGGTTCTTTTTAGTCTGGAGAAATCTGTTGGTGAATGTAAGCTGGCAATTTTGTTTTTAAAAGATAAGGAATCATGGATAATTGCTTTGAAAGCACCACATAAGCACAGAAAAACGCAGAGAAGCATCAGTAAATATCTTATAATCGCTTTGAATCATTATCAGATCATGAGGTGCCCGGAGATTCCTGTTAATGCCAAAGTTAAAGATTCAGTATGAAACTTTAGGTTCATGATTGGCCTTGTTTCCATTTCCATCTAAGGAGAATAAACGTGAAAACAGCACAATTTTGAGTCTTTTAGAAAATTAAATCTAGCAAAAATAAAACGGGAACATTATATCAGGGAATAAGATGATTTCTAGCCTTCATGTTTGGGTCACAAAATACCAAAAAGAGGAGCTTCTGGGGACCTCACAAGGCAAAAAGGGCCTTTTTGGGGGGAAAATTCTTTTCTCCTACCTTAATGGAAGGTTATGCAGACACTTTTTCACTTCAGTTGGTCTGATGGAGGCAGTAACATTATTTGTTTGGATTAGAAGTAGAAACTACTTGGTTTGGCCTAAATTAGATTATTTTAACAACGACCCGCTAACCTTAACGGACGCCGTTTGCCTTGTTGACATGTGAGCATGACCGTTGTTTAGGATTTGAAATTGAAACCTATTGGTTTGGGTTATGAAACCTCATGATTAGGACTGAACTTACTTCTACTCGACTACACCACCGTCATGTTGAACGGACGCCATTTTCACACTTTAAAGTGTCACGACGGAACAGAATTACCGGTTGTTATTGGCAGCATAAATTAATCACTCATGGGATCATTTTTTGGGTGGAGGACTGTTCTCCACCAGTTCTTAAAAGGAATGTTGACATATTTTGGCATGTTTTTTGCTCTTTGGCTCCCCCTACAGTTGTTTGATGTATCACCGCTGTGATAAAACCTAATCTCCGTATCAGCCCTGCACATGAAGCTATTGTCATATGGAAGAGGCCACAAAAATGTCAAGTGACCATAGAGCAAAATATTGTGGAGCCGGGCTGCAGACTCTGGGTTGTTTTGGATTTAATGCAGACCTTTTTGAAAGATATAAGATCTAAGAAATGCATTTAGATGATTGGTGTGACAGTTGAGACCTGAGCTGCAGACTCACCGTAAAGCTCTGTGTTTACTTGTGTTTATGAGTGTGTAGGAACTTGCAGAGTCTACAGTACGTCTCTCACTGTGTCTTTTCCCTTCCCTCCCTCCTGTAAATCCTGTGTCTCTGGCCGCCAGCGGCCCAGCGCTGAGTTATGACATTTTTGGCATAGCTGAGCTGCAGGTGAAAACATGTCGCTGTGAAATGCAGTTTAACTAATGGTTCACCTCCTGCAGCAATTTGTCCTCCACAAGAAACATAAATTACCATTTAGGAGATGACTGTAGGCCCGCGGCACCTCAAACGCTGAGTGACGGCTTGGGAGAGGACGTCAGCAGTTCTCAAAATGAGGTCTGCAGAGCCCCAGGGGTCCCTGACGGGGCTCCTGGGAGTCCCCATGAACATTTCAGCTTTGATTTACAAAAATCTACCCAATTACAGACCAATGAGTGTTTAGTTTTCATTCACAAATCTCTCAGGCAGTTGTCTGAACATGTCTGTTAGCTGACGGGGCGGCTGTAGCTCAGGAGGAAGTGCAGTCATCTGCCAGGCAGATAGTCGGTGGTTCGACTTCCAGCTTCTCCGGCCCACATGTCAAAGTGTCCTTTCCAAGACACTGAACCCCACGATGCCGATGCATCCGTCTGTGTATGGATGTGTGTGAATGATTAGAACAAAAAGCACTGTGCAGCATGAAAGTGACGTGTGAAAGCGCTTTGAGTGGTCAGATTGACTAGAAAAGTGCTGTACAGTTCATTTACCCTTTATTTTACCATTCCAACAGGGCATGGAACCCAAGCTGCTGTTCTAATGGATGAAATGTTGAAATGTTCAACACTGTGCTTTACTGTTGGTTCTGTGCCAAGAAACCAACAAATTCTACCAAGACTGCCAAGAAAATGCATCAAATTTCCCACCAGAAGATGCCCTGGGACAATTTAACAAATATTAGGCGTCCTGTATTTACTCCTGTGTTTGTTTCTGATCGCCTAAAATAAATGAGGAAGTGTATCATGTGACACTTACGCTGTCTGGTGCAGATTAGTTGAAAAGAAGTTGAGTCTTCTGTTTAATGATCATCTATTTTTCCTCCCACTGCTCCCAGTAGCCAACAGGGTCGGTGTGTGACGACGCTAATTACAACATCAGGAGGTCTAAGAGGTATTAGATTGGGTCACAAAGGGTTTCAGGTTTCTGATGGGTCCTCCAGGGAACGCTGAGCTGCTGGCAGATATATGGAAGCTTTGAAAAGCTTTCTGAGGTGATCTGCAGCTTCTGTGATTTTAACTTGTACTTTAAAACTGAATATTCATCCTCTGTACTGAAAAATTAAATGCATGAAGCAGCCTGTGCTGGAGTGTAACTTAGCACCATTAAATTCTGTCTCCTCTACAGATAGGCAGTGAGAAATGTTTGAAGTCTGAAAGCTTAGAAAAGAGTTCAAACTGTGGCTCTATGAGGCTGGAATTTCAGAAATTAAGAACCAAAAGAATAACGACACACATTAGAACAAAAACATGCTAAATAACTTTCTAACGACAGTAAAGAGACACAAAACAACCACCGTGAAACTAAACATTACAATAAAACACGCAAAAAAGATCTGGGAGGCACGTGAGATGAAAAATAAGCACAAAGAGTCGCGCGATGATGATGTAAAACAACCAGAGAAATAAGCAAAACATGCAAAAACACTAGCGATTTAAAAAGGACACAAAAGACTGGAGAACTACAGGAAACAACCATGAAGGCAAAGATATGACGGCGGAGATGCACAAAATGCCCATAAAACATGAACATGTAGCTACAGACATAACAACTGATGCGAGGCAACCACAAAACGTGATTCAAACACGATAAATGACAAGATCCAAGATGATAAGATCCAAAATAACCGAGGTTGGACTCAAAGCAGCTGAAGAGGCACCAAATAACTTCCCACGAAGTGAAAACTGACACAAAACCAAGAAAAAAAGACAAAAAGAAAACAGAGATGCTTAAAACTATGAACACAAAAGACCACAAATGTTTAAAATGACAACAGAAGGACACAAAATTACCAACAAAACTACAGAAAAAGATCAAATGATTCAATATCTCATAAAAAAAGTCTGTTTCTTATTATCATATGTTTACCTCCTCAGGCTGACTACTGATAACGGCAGAAAAACCTTTACTATTTTGCTAATAAAGATGGGATCATTTCAACACTTTATCAGACAAAAGGGACATTTTTTTGACAGATCACATACTTGCCCTGCTGGATGGTGAACGCAGAGCTTTCTGTTTTACCGGGTCGTTTCTACGTGTTTTACCGGGTCGTTTCTACGTTGTTGTGCAGATGCTCTTCGTTCTTTCTGTGCTGTCATCGGCTCCCTTCGTGTTTCTGCAGTGAAGAATCACAAAGTGCTCATTAGTGTCAGACATAGAAACACTTGAGTCGATCATCAGATGTGAGGAAGCTGGGTGACACTCGACTAAGATGAAACGCTAACGGTGGCTGAACGTGACGTCTTAATGTTCAGAGGGAATGCTGTCCAACCACCTTCAGCTGAACCCTTACAGAGGCCAGTGGTCCCCAACTGCTTCATTTCCTCATTCCAGCAGGGTTTTATTTTCCACTCTTGTCCTCTTATTTGCAGTAAGGGAAGTCTTCTCTCCCTGCGTGTCCAGAGAGAAAAGTTCTGCTCAGGCGAACAGGTTTCTGACTGACTGTCACATCACACTCAATTACAAAGTGACACCTCATGTATTCATGTGAAACACCCTGCAGGAGGCTCAGCGGGGAGTTAACCGGGAAGCTGATGGACTATGTGTCTCGGCATGACCTCAGTCATCGCCTGGTCCTCCATGTAAATGGCCTCCGCGTCTCTGTGCTAAAAATAAGCATTTCAATATGTAGCATGCATCACTGAGGACAAGTCCACAGACGTCCGACTGCCCACGAGTGTTTGGTGGAGTCAAAAGTTCCGAATACAAAGAAGAGAAAGGATCTGAGGGGACGTTTGTCTGCCTGCTGCACTTCTCTTCTGCTCCGTCCTACGATGATAAAACGTGAAATGGGAAAATTATCCTTTTCTCATTAATCCCAACTCACCTTATAGGGAAATATGTTTGACTGGGAGATTAATTTTTGTACCTATGGTGTATGTCATCTGCCCAAAGAGAGTCTGGGAGCTGGTCAGGTTCATATAAACCCCCATCGCTCTGAGATATAATACAGATAACTCTGGGAATTAGGGCTGCACCGATCCGATATTTGGATCGGATATCGATACCGATATCGAAGAAAATTTGAAATCGGGTATCTTTTTTTATTTTTATTCCCCCTTGTCCTGTTCAGCATTGGCATTCATTCAAGGGCCTTCTGCCCCCTCTAGTGGTGAAAAAAATAAGTTTTTTTTAAGGATTAAGGATTTTTTAAATTTTTTATTTTTTTAGTTTTACCAAGCTAGAGAAACTATTGTTTTGTTCAGATGCTTTTATAATGGATGTTTAATTATTTAAACTATTTAAAGAGCTAATTGCTATATATTTTGAAAGTCTACCAACCAAGCGAGTGAAGATATTGTTTTTTTTCCCCAATTTCAGCTCCTTTATTTTTTAATATTTTGTTTTACATTGGATTTTGAATCCTTAATTGCACCAACTGAACCAGTTACACTTGTTATATCTTTATGGTTAAGATTTTTTGCACAATTATTCAATTAATAAGTAATTCAGTATATTTATGTTTATTTGTTTTTTTTTAAAATAGGAAAGACATATTTAAGTCAAGTCTGATGTTGCCTTGCACAAAAGAATGATCCCAGTCTTTTCCACACAATGAAACTTACCGTTTGTTACCATAATTCCGCGCTGTTTTTCTGTATCGGATTAGTATCGACAAGACTAATCATTAAAAAAAAAATCGGATCGTATCGAGAGGCAAAAAAGTCTGGATCAGGACATCCCTACTGCGAATACTTCCTATGACATGCTGACACAGTTATGGTTTAGTAAATGAGAATTACTGTTAATGAAGTAGCTTTTAAAAAGGGTTGAACAAGAAGATGAACAGTGTAGCTGTTAGCTTGTAACAGAGGAAGGAACAGAAACTTGCTTGGGCAACAGGAAGAAAGACCGGGATACAGCGGCAGAATAAGGATTAACTGTCGCACCACTGCCCCCTAGTGTCCACACCTTGCAACATCACAATAACCCACAGTAAGCTATTTGAAATACACTTTACACGTAAAATTTAACAAAAACAACACACTTTATATCATTAAATTAATCCTAATCATAGTTTTGAACATCTTAAGGCGGTATTTCTTAGACTTATCAACAATTTACCTACTCAATGATTTTCCAATGTTTGATTGGCCAAACAAAATAACATAAATTGCTTGCTATGGAATTACGCTGCCACCTATTTGATATTTGGTGAATCTGCAGCTGCAGGCTAATCCTGCCTGCTTTGGAGCAAAGTCGATGCAACATTAGATAAACAAAAAAAAAAAAAAAAAAAAAAAAGATAAACATGGGCTACTGCCAGCAGTTTACTGTCTCCTTTTTGCACATAGGCTGATTACGGTCAGCAAGCCGATATCGATGTTATCCCGATACATCTGTGCATCCCTACTCTGTCATTGATAATATAACATGCCTGATAAAAACCAGGAATAAGCTCATACCCTGATCAGAAAGCTTCTCTGACATAAGTTGCTGACAGAACTTGAAAAGCAATGTCGTACGTCAGGATAAGTACGGTCATGTGATCTGAGTAGGATCTAATTATGGTATTTTTCTAACAGCAGTTTTGTCACAACAAACTTTTGAAATGTATAATGAAGCCATAATAACACCAGGTGATCCTGTGCTGCGAACACAAATGAAGATATTTTGCAGGCAACCTGTGGTTCTGATGCCTGTAACAAAACTGTGACACAGAACCTATATTTAAGATACTCATTTGGAAACGGATCAGATCCTAAAGCTGCCCTGTCACTCTTCTTCTCTTTGATGTGCTGATCTTACCTGCTGGACAAGCTCACAGGATGTTTATTCCACATCTCAGGTGTTGACAGGTGTCTTGAGATGGGGGGCAGCTCAGGTGTGTGTGTGTGTGTGTGTGTGTTTCTTGGTGATAGACACTCCCTTTGTTTCCAGGTGTGTGTTGCTGAGGAACATTCATGCGTTTCTTCTCATTTCTACACCAGTGACTGTGTGTGTGCATGTTCTCAGTCAAGTGTGTGCGTCCAGGTGAGTCGTCCTCTGTGCCCTGGGGCTCTTCCTGTTGCAGCGTATGTTTCCACCCCCAGGTGTGGGGACTTTACGGGTTTTAACAGGGACCATAACAGCTCCCCAGTGAAGACAATTAGCTACTAAACACCTCCCTGCTCACTGCTGTTTGTTTACCTTTTGCAGGCCGCCATGTTGGCTTTTTGTTACTCGAACATTTTTACCTGTGTTGCACTGAGCTAACAGATACGTCCGGAGATGGTGTAAAGTTAAACAGAAGGAAAAACAAGTTTGTTGATGTCATGACATAAAGACTGTGGTACCGTAAGCAAACAAAATCCATCCGCAGCTCCGCTGGTTTCAACCCAATAAGCTTTCTGAACAGAAACCTGATATTAGGTTAAAGAAAATATACACGTATACGTGTATAAACATGCATTGAATGACAAAGGCAAAATCATTTAAACAATCTGAATGTTATGTATAATGCTGAAAAGATAGCACATATTTAAAGTATGTGAACCCAAACCAAAACTACTGGACAAACCAGCAAAAACATATGACTACATAGTTTTGATTTTGTTAAGTGGAGAATTCAGTGGAGAAGTATGTCAGCTTACCTGCTAGCAGTGAAATTAAATTAAACTAATTAACTAGTAAGTTTTAAAATAGCTGATTTATATGTGATGTCATTTTGTTCATATTTTCTTTGAATGAAAGAAAGTTTACATTTTGTGTGGCATTATGAATAAAAAAGTGTTTGTCTGACTAGACTTGACCAGGAGAACAGCAAAGACCAGCAAAGTGCTGCCATGTCTCAGTAAAATTTACTTCTAATACATTAACTTTACTTTAATACAGAATTTACAGGTCAAATATTCATTTCTACACCATTAGAGGATTTAAGCAATAATGGGGGTTTTAAACCAATTTTAAGACTATATTTTTGAGCACATTGAAATAAGTGCTTAAAAACTGTAAATGCAGTCGTTCAGTGTGAAATGTATAGTGTTTTCTTTTCTCATTATACTTGTAATTTCTGCTAGAATTGTTTTTGCCTCTCTAATTTTTCTTTTACAAATATCAAAGCATAGTGAAATTTTCAAATGCTATCAGGACAATTCCCTTAACTTTGTTAGCTTTAGAATTATTACTGAATTAATTACATTAAAATAAACAGCACAAACTTGCAGATAGCTAATACCTAACACATCGCTAGCATTTGTTAGCTAGCTCATGTTAAATTGCTAAGATTATTTTACTCTCCGTCTTTTGTTGTGTTTTAAAAATCACTTTTAATGCTCTACTATTAATTTTATGTATCATATGTATATAACATGTAGCTTCTGAGTCTAAGACAAAAGGATCACCAGATGAACTAGTGCTTTGAAACTAACATTAGCACAATTTGTTTGTTTAGTTATACATTTAATTTATTTGGGAAGGATTAATTAAATAAACCATGATTTAAGTAGCAACATTCCAATAAGATCTTTAAATCTGTATTTAGCAGGGCTGTCAACAGCAATTGAAATTATAATTAATGACATGAGTGCTGACGGCACTGGGAAAATATATTAGCATGTAAGCTATTGTAAGTCATTAATATGAGAATGTATTCATTAAAGATGAATTTATGTGCAAAAAAAAATATTTTCTTGTTAGGATTAATCACATTATTCAGTTCTGTTAGTCACAATAATTTAAATCATTTTTCATTTTAGAATCTGTTTTCATTTCAGCCAAATTAAAGATACATTTCTAATGCAAATGTGCTGCATAGTTACATTATTATCAGCTGTGATTGTGCCCTTTAGAGTGAAACAAAATAATTCAAATTTCAGCGTTACTGTGTTCGGCATATTGTCACCCTGTAACACTTAAATAAAAGATTTTTAATTTTGTTGGATTGAGTTTTGGGATCATAGATTAAAATTAGCTCTGAATATAAGAACATTTAAAATCACTAATGATAAAAATGCTTCATCTTGTTTCTGTTAACCACTATTAGAATAATTAATGTGTGACAGAGGGAAATGATGGACAAGATTGCTTTCAAAGATAAGATGACTGATGAGAATTGGTAGAAAAGGGACCCAACTCATTAACATTAGGTAAAGTTAGGCAGCTGTTTTTACTTCCTGTCGTTCTGTCTTATCATTCTTTATTTTGAACCAGATCACCTTCACTGTCTGGTGCTCCTTCTCGTTAAATCTCACTGCTCCATAAATAAAAGGCGTTCCCGCCTGTCGTCCTAACTTCCTGCCTGCAGCTGTCTGACAGTTCTGCCCTCCTCCAACGCTAAACCTTAAGGGGGGTTACAGCTACTTAGGTGGTGATATATCGACCTGGATACCACAGGTGTCTTCGTAAAGTGGTCTGGATCAGATAAGGACCGACCCTCCTCCCCTTTCCCACCTCCCATACTTCAGAGGTCCCTCTTTTCTACCAACCCCCTCTACCCACACCCTGAGAAGTCAAAGAGCTCGGAAACCTCCAGGTGAATTATCCTTTACTGGCCCACCCTGTCAAGTGATGGCTGGCACAAAATAATACCAGCAGGCTCGACGGAGGGGCTATAATTAAAATGTATAAATAGAATTGAGAAGTAACTCAAATTACACACCTGCTTGAATTTGTCTCATGCACGGCAATCCTAAAAGCTTGAATAGAAGGCAAGTGGGCTTCTCTTCTTGGTGCTTAAAGACCTTTTCCATTGCTTCTAAAATCTTGAACTTCCTACTAGTCGGTGAGAAATGAAGCAGCATTACTTATAAGAGGGGAAACGAAGAGGAGTCCAGTTGCCTTCATTTAAGGCAATTACCATGACCTGGATGACTGAGAATCTACAGCAGCTCATACATTGTACTAACAAAAGACTATTGGATGGCATATTAAAATGGACTGAATTAAAAACACTGAGCGGACGGTATTGAGGCTACATTTTTTCTGCAGGCAAAAATGAGAACATATTCACTATCATTGGCCAGAACAATCGCTGGAAACAGTCTCCACCAGATTTTCATTAGTCTTAATTTACTGAGGGCTTAAACAGGGTCCCTGATCAACTCCTTGACTTAAATGTTGTTTCCATAAAACTCAGATTTATTTCTTATGTTCTTTTGTTCATTATATGATTTATTTCCAGGGCTTTTGAGACTTAGTGAAGTTTTTAGATGTCATAGTTTCTACATCAACAAAGCAAACAGCCATATTTTCCTTAGGGTCCCTTTTAGACATCATTTCTGAACCAAGATGTAGTTTATCTCAGATTCTGCTCCAGTAATCCACAAACTTACCCCCCAAAATGTCGTCTTTCATTTAGTTTTTTTTTTTTGAAGGCATTAAATGTAAGATCAACATACTTTTTGTCTTGTCCCGTAGGTCTAACTGTTATTCTTCAGAGTCTAAAGCAGACCCCTTCAGGGAGAAACGGTGAAAATAATGATATAGTGATACAGACAGAAGAAGTCTGGTGGTAAATTCGGAGCCAACGCACCTCGAGCTACTACATCATGGTGGCATGTTTGCTTTATTCTCTTTTGAACGATGGACTTGTGGAAATTACCTGACGTGTGTGAGTGGAAGAAAACTGGGCTGTAGGTCTTCATACCTGTCGGGGATAATAACAGGTATTTTAGCAGTGAGATGAGTCTCTGATTGTAGTAGGAGGCATTTTCTTTTTCACACAGAGGGAGGGAAGCGTTGGCATTTGTAAACTGGTCGAGACAAGTAGCCATGAATTACTCTTTAAAACATCTATTAAAACTCATCTCACACAAAATAGTCACTGATCTCATCAACATGCCTGAGTGATGGTGTCGGCTGCAGCGGCTGCCATGATGAATGTGGCCTTTTTGGACGCAACGCATGTTGAGGAACATGTGCGTCAGTGATTTTATTAAATGTTGTAAATGACACAGCGATTACAAAACCACTGAACACACCTGCACTGTAAACCTGCCACTCTGGGTGGATCAGTGCATATAGCAGAACAGATACTACAGATAGATACAGTGGATAGATATCTAGTGATTGAGGCTTGGTTACAGCTTCATGCAAGTTGGAAAAACACATCATGTTCTCAGATTTGCCAATTCTCCCATTTTAGGTGTGAAACTTGTGTTTTTCAGATAGAAAGGGATTAATTTAGACAACACTTCATTTAGACTAATTGCAGAACAGTAGGCATCTGTTGTTATGTCCTTATATATATTGTTTAGTCAAACTATTCACACCCAGTAACAAATCTTTCTTATTAGAACCCTATAGCTTTAAATGTTGCACAATACCAGAACTGCTCCACCAAGCGTGGATCAAACATAGTATCATTCCCATTATTAACCCTCCATTTAACCCGCTGAGGACAAAAAAACACTGCTTAAGAAAAGGGGCACCATGACATTAAGGACACAGCCTGAAGGTCTTCACACATAATGTCCCACAGCTGAAACCTGGTGGAGCCTCTCATTCAAGCACAAAAACGAACATCAGAAGAATGATTGAATGATGAGTCTGTGTGTGGAAAAGGTTACGTTGAACTTGGAGATTAAAATGAAAAGTCAAAGGTCTGACGGGGCAGATTGAGCTGGGCATACATGAGCGATTCAAGCGTTTCCAAAGTTGTAGACAGTTTTTCAGAGTCAGAATTAAATCTTGTGAGAGTTGTGGCGTGTTCCACTGGTCTTGGCGGTTTGGTGTAAACTTCAGGCTGTTTTAAGGTGGTCTTTCTCACATTTTGAGCTTAGATTAAAATCATCTGAAGTCTTTAGTCTTGTTTTATGCAAATTGTATCGTTCTGTGACGTATTCTGCGTTTTCAACCAATACCTGTCACTTCCAAACAGGAAAAACGGTAAACTTTGGCTGAGCGCAACCATGGCGATGAGACAAAAAAAAATTACGTATGGTTATATTCGGCCATACTGTGTCCACACTGCACTTAAAAATGGACAACAGGACAACACTGCACTTAAAAATGCAGGAGTGGCCAAAAGCTGCTAATCGGAAGACTTCATTGCTGTTAAAAGTTTCCACCAGGTGCATGATGGGAAATAATCTTAGAAAAATCTACTTGAGCTCTTACAAATACTGACCCTGCGAGATCTAGAGTCTTGGCTTAAACTCGGTGACATTGTCACATACATACATGCCTGCCAACCGCGACAGACGACACACATATGTGTATGTGGGAGGGTGTCAGGTGCTGGTCTCTTTAAAGCTCATTCAAAGTTCTAGGGAAGAATAAAAGCTAGAATCAGTTTGTAAATATAACTGTAAATTAATGGGGCATCATCTTTATTTTTCACGAATATCAGATGTCAAATTTGGACATTGCAAAGGCCTTTAAAACTGCTGCGATTCCCATTAAAGTGCCCGAGTTTTAAATAAGATCTTCTCTTGTTCACTTGTTGGTTGCATTGTCATGTTGTATTTAATGTGAATATTAATATAGAGATCAATTCAAACAGCACCCTTGTAAATGTAGCAGTTTTCTGAATTGAAAAACTAGACGAGTGGGAAAGAAATCTGCCTGAGAAATTCAACTTTGTACACTGTAATCTGTCGCTAATCCAGTCACAAATCAAACTGTCTGTGTAGGAGGAACCTTCCTTGTCTGCTGCAGTGAATGAAGTGAGTTTGTGGGATGCTTGTGTTATTATTGGATTTGTGGGTTTTAAAATGACTTAATGAGCAGATAGCATGTTGATCCATTTCATCCCGGGACGTGCTAGTTTTAAAGAAGTTGGTGAAAGTGTCAGCGTTTACACCAACAATGATGTGTCGTCATCGTTTAGTTAACAGCTCAAAAACATGTTTGGATGTGCCGTCCCTCTTTAACATTACAACTGTGGCATGTGTCATCCTTTCAGCAGAGGAAGCCACATGCCAACTGCCAATCACTTACCTGTGAGGTATGTAAACACTGACAGCAAACGCCTGGTTTGTTCTGGACTCGGCCCAGCTGGCTATCTGTGAAACCAGATCACAATGAACCAGGGTGTGACTTTCCTCTACAGACATGTCACCCTGTAGGATGAGGAATTTTAATTGCAGGCTTAGCTGAACTGTCTTATTTCCAGTTGAGATGTTTACATTTAAATCTTGGAGAGCTGGTGCGACGCAACACAACAAATAGGTGAGTAACAGCATGGAATAGCTGTTAACAGCTAGAAATAAGCAACAAAAGAAGGAGAATTCATTTAATCCTGATGTTTTTTCTGTCATAATCATTTATTTGCATGCAGGAAATACTTCAGAGGATGGTTGTACCTGATTTAATATTGTTAATATGAGCTAAAGTATTTTAAAAAGTAAGTCTTTAGATGTTTCGGGGAAATGCCAACGTTACAGTAAATCAGTTATGTTGCACAACGTACAGATTCCCGAAATGTCTGGCCCAGTCTAGCAAGAAACTAATTTACGAGGTCATTTTTGTCATTTCCTGTAAAATAATTATAAATGTGGATGACGCTTCCTGCACTTTAGGGCATGTACTTACTTTGTGTCTAATAATCTGGATGCACCTGATCAGGCTTTTCTGGAGGAGCAGAATCCCTAACTTGTGTTTTTCTGATTTTTAAAGGCATTTTCTAAATATGTTGGTTTGAAAAGCAACAATCAAAATAACCAGCTACTGTGGTTATAGTAAAAACAAACAAACATTATCAGTCAAGATGACTCTTTTTCACTTCAGCTGCTCCAGTTAGACGATAACATCACTTGTTAGGGTTAGAGGTTGAAACTACATGGCTTTGAAAACTCAACGATTAGGCCTAAAATACTTTCTTTTAACAACGCCAACATAACCTTAACAGACGCCGGTTGCCTTTTACATGTCAACACAACATTTGCAGTAAAACTTTGTGACTTCCTGCTTGGCTTGACGCAATAATTTTGCTTGTTTAGGATTAGAAATAAAAACTTCCTGGTCAGGATTATAAAGCCTTATTGTAAGGACTAAATTACATCTTTTCTACTACACCACCACCACTCGAATGGATGCTGTTTTGACACTTCTCACGAAGTTACTTACATATAGACAGTCACATATTCTTTAAGCATGAATACAGGTTGTTTTTACCTCCATAAACAAGACAGTTTCCACTAGCTCTTTAAAGCAACATGAGAGAATTTAGCATCATCTTTGCTCTACGGTTGTTGGCTGTAACCACTCGCATAGAAAATAAGTCCATGTGAGCCCTGCACATGCACAGCCATACACAGGAATTTATTGCCATGCTGAAGAGGCCACAAAGACGCCATCAAAAGCCCACAAATAGCAAAATGTTGTGGTGCAGGGCTGAAAAGCAAAGTTGTTAAATATGGTAACTGAGCCCCCGGGTGCTCCAGGGCAGTTTTAGGCACAGGAATGTGCATAAATGCACATAAAAGTCAATGTGCTTCAAAACAAGTCAGACGCACATAGCACAAATTTTTTTTTACACTTTATTTTTATTTGATTTGTCTGTACAGTACATCACCTGCCCCCAAACTGCCAAAAAAGTAATTTATAGTTACTTCATGATGTTTGAGAAATACAACCAAACACAACCAAAAGTTAAGCCACGCCCACTCACATCCACCCTGACAGACGGATAAATGGGCTTCTAATTCAGACAACGTGCAACTGTGTGGATAAGGTGTGTTTTCAACACAACACCGGTCCTTGCCCTGGCTGCTGACCTCACAAAAAGGGCAAGGCTGAGCCCTGAAAAGAGAGTGTTCACAAAGAGGCGTCAAAACAGGGCTGAGACGGAGAGCCACTGTGCTTAAACTAACCTGTCTCATACATCTCAGTGAGACAGTTTATCTTAATTATGTACAGTAAGTTCATAAATGCCTTTAACGTCTCCGTTAAGTGTAATATCTTTTAATGTGGCTGCATTGGTGTGAAGATGAGTCTGAGATTAAGTCTGAAGAAGACGATGAATGTTGGAGTCTGACGTTACAACTTTTTAAAAAAATATTCCCATTAATATCTAAACTGTTCGTGAGCAACAAATGTCACATCTTAAGACTTCCTGCAGGCCTGAGGGGAAAACTGTCTTCATTTATATCTCCTCCCTCTTCTTCTTGACTCACTCGAGCAAACGCACATTTAAATGGACACTTAGCCGTGTGATTTCCTCGCCACAGGCGCTTTGGTTTAGTTAAGTCAACATGAGCATGACTGAAAACTGGCCGATCAAACAGGCTATAGAGTTGCACTGCTGTCAGCCTGATGAGTGTGTTACATCACACACACACCTTTAAACACCTGAGTGTTTCAGGAAGTGTTTAGAAGTCTGAACTCGAGAGTTTAGAGGATTAACGGCTCTGAAGCGTGGAAAGAAAGGAGGAAACTCAGTCACCCCTCGCTGCTTCTCACCAGATTACCACAAATCAGTGTCACATATTCTTTACATCCATCACACAGCAGTCAAATACAGCTGCACGTACAGCTGCGTGTCATGATGAATGAGTTCATTCTACAGACATATTTTATGTTTCTGTTTGCCTTTCTGTGTCATTTTAGAGGTTTCCGTCTACAAGTGGTGCAAAGTGTGACCCATTATAAATCAGAAGTAGAAATTAATTAAACCATCATAGAAGGTAATGTACAAAGACATGTCAACAGTTTCTGGTGTAATGAGGAGGCGATGGCAAAGCTGTGTATTCAGGACAAAGCTGCCACACTTTACAATTCATAACTCCCACTGTGAAGCTCAAAGGAAGAAATTTTCAGCCGCATAATCAGTGGAGAGACCATCCATGAAGCCACGGCCCTGCTGCCAGATTCATTCAACTAAACGTCTGTTTCTGGACCAAAAGTCGGAGCTACAGTTCGTGGTTTATTCTAACCAAAGCTTCATGGATGCATTAACTACAGTTTTGCTGCTTTTTGTTCTTACATGATATCTGCGGCATATCATGGCTCATATTCATGTCCCTGAAAACAGCCTGAAAATTCTTCTATACGTTTGCTCTGATTGGTGCTATATGTGCACACCTCTAACCTGCCGCTGTGGACTGTAAGTCGTGCTCGGTCCGACTGCTTCAGAGCAGGTTGGGTGACATTCCTCCTGATGCTGGTTTTACAGCCACACTCCAGGTCCAGCAGCCCCACAGTTGAAATGCAAAGTGGTTCTTGTTTTGAGCTTCATGCTCGGGCTTTAAAGTAACACTACTTGGCAATTTTTTTGCTCTTTGGCTGTCATAAAAACAAATCTCTGTGTGAGTCCTGCATAAATTAAGGGAACACTCACACTTTTCAAACACATTGGCGGATATTAAAGGAACAGTTTGTCGGACAATTAGGTGATATGAGGACTCATTAGTGAGGAACGTGGCGGCCAACGGCACGTCCGACTTTGGCATGTGGACGACTCTCCAGACCCAAAATTTGAGCTGCACTTAAAGGAACATTCTGGCTTTTATTTTGGATCTTAAACCCTGTCAGACAAGTTCATTTCTGACATCTGACAGCGAAAACAGAATATTCAGACCTGTTATAAATAAGCTGCACTGACCACTTTATTTGTCCTGAACTGTCAGCTACTCCAACGTCTTTAAGCCGACAGAAGTCATGAACTAATAACAACTAACCCCCTTTCTGCTGGCATTTACACCTGGTGTCCATGTAAAACTAGTTGCTCATGAACCAGTGATTAAATCTGTATCATACCAAAGTAACTGGAAACATATTTTGGGTGAGAAACCAAAGTTATGCAATATCTCAGAACGTGGGTACGCCATAGAAGTTTCAGGCCCGGGAAAATTCAATGTACCTCAAATGGAATCAGCAGCAGATAGTTTTATGGTTCAGAAACCTCATAAACACGTTTTACACTCAAGATGTGAGAGTAAACTTTTTTTATATGATCTGTCGGTACAGTACATAAACTATAAGTAGTATTTGTCTCCAAAAACTGCCAAGAAAAAGGTAATTTTATCAGTATCCTTCATGGTGTTTAAGAATGGCTCATTTCCTGACAGCTGACCAATCAGAGCAGATGAGGCTTTTTGGGGGGTGGAATTGGGCTGCATTATTGACTTTTGGGATTAAAAGCACATCAGTTTAGGGTTTAAAAACTTCTCTTGTGGTGCTTTAAGCATGCATCAGCCCAATGGTGTAATTGTGATGAATGACTATTGACTTAGTGTTTCATGGGGGCCTAAAGTATACTTCTTCATTGGATTAGTTTTTCAGAGACAGTGTTTATATCCATCATTAATGCTCAAATCATGCAGTGTTTTCCTTCCCTTCAGCTCTGTGGAGCCCACTGGAGAGGCTTTGTTGCTTCAGCAGGCTCTAAATTTGATGAATGAATTACCAGCTTTAGCCTGAATCATGTTTTATTGTCTGTTACACTGTGTATAATATGCTTCTTTTTTCTTTTTTTTTTACACCTGAATATATTAACATGTGCCCATGAATGTGTTTAAATCTGCATGTAACTGTATAAAAATAATATTCATGTCAATGGGATTGTGTTTCTGTGATTCTCTGTGTGCGGCAGTCTGCATCACAGATGGCCGAGCGACTTGATACCCTCCTTAACTCAAGTAGAACAAAAAGAACGACAGAGCAGGAGAGGAAGTGAGAAAGTATGTGTGAGAGACGTTAACAGAGAGGTTTAACCCGTTCACCTCCGTATGAACAGCGCACCGCCTTCGGGTATCTTTGGGGACACACGGGAGGTGAGTATGTGTGCGACAGAAGCCGAAGCACCGCCTCCGGCCGTTGGAGGTGAGAAGCTCTAATCCTGAATTAAATGATCTGGCACTTTACAAAATACACGACAATTACACAGATAATTATACCAAGCCTTCACACAGAGCCCACGGGTCACAATTAACACACACACACACACACTCCTACCAGCTGTAGCTCAGACCTGCTGTTTAGAATGAGGTGTGTTTGTCACGTGTGAACGAGCACATAAAGATATGAAATTCACAAAGTGGCTGCCTTCAACAACGTGTTCATAGGTTAGAGCGCTCACAGAAGTTACACTGCATTAATTAGTATTTTAGCTACTTGAGGGTAAAACCAATCACAGCGATTTCTCACTTTGTTGACTTAAAATTAAATTTATCTCCAGTTAGAAAAACAGTAGCTGAATGAACCAGATCAACAAAACAAGCCAATGGCTGTATCCAACGTCAAAGATACTCTTTTAAAGCGAACGTTAGTTGTGTTTCCACCCAATTTTGGTTAAACATTTACTTTGACTTTTATTTAATTAAAAAATGCATGAACTCAAGATATTTCATGTTTTGTCTCATGAGCTCAATTTGATTTGTTTCAGACATTGGGATGTGGTAAAAATATGGCTTTTAAAGAGAAATGGAGCAAAGAGCAAAAGGAGCATCCAGACTGTTGTCAGCAACCAGACCCTGCAGCCAAGCTCTATGATGGTATGGGGTTGTATCAGTAATCTTGGCAAAGCTCATTTCCACTTCTGTGACGGCAGCATTAATGCAGAAACGTTCACTGAGATTTTACAGCAACATGTGCTGCCTTCAAGAACACATCTTTTCCAAGGACGTCTGTGCATTTTACAACCAGACCATGTAAAACCACATTCTGCACACATTACAAAGGCCTGGCTGAGGTAGAAGAGGGTCCTGGACAGGCCTGCCTGCAGTCCTGACCTGTCCCCAACCGAGAATGAAGGAGTACTTTGAAAAAAAAAAAAAGATACAACAACGTCTCATCGACATAGAAAAACTTAGATTCTCTAATGATGTAAGGATAATGACTTTAAGACATAGCATATGATTACAAAACCTATAAGGGACCAATGATAGACCCCTGGGGAACCCCACAAGCTATAAACACTCTGGCCAATTAGTCCCTCTTAAACAAACTTTAATAAGCCACTTACAAGCATAAACATGTCGTATATGACCATTAGTGTATGGGTGTTCAACCGCTTCATTGTTGTCTGCGGCGAAAATGCAGCCTTTGAAAAAGCCATTGGAAGTCTGTTATCCTTTGGAGAGTTGCTCGGTGAGCTCCCAGAACTGGTCCAGTTCCAAGACATCTATAATTTAGCCTTTAATGTGATTCATGTAAAGCTGCCTCTGTAATACTAAAGTAGAGTGTTGAGTTGGGTCCCGCAGACCCGGCAGGACCCAACTCAAATCTCGCGGGAGCGGCCGGTATGAACTTTACTGCGGGCGGGAGCGGGCGGCTAAAAAAAAGCACTGCGGGATTGGAATGTAGCCTAGCAACAGGATGTCAATAAACGATGTTGAAAGGAAGCTCAAAGAAGGTCTTTACAGCACAAAGACAAAGCAAGGCAAGTCTGATATTTGGAGAAGTTTCTCAGTTGTCCGTGAATCTCTTTATTAATAGCCTATAAAATTATGTGTTTTCTCCTGCGGGACGGGAGAAGACACAAAATCAATGCATTTCTATTATTGTACGGGCATAAATTGTCAAAGTTTTGCAGGTGCGGGTGGTAATGGTAAAAAATTCAGCGGGAGCAGGATGAAGAAAACAGTCCTGCGCAGGGCTCTACATTGAAGCTTCTACAGTATCTGTCCATCTCAAAATGTACAAAATCAGACACTTCAGGTGCTCAGTGTTGCTGTCTGCAGCTAGAAAGCAGGTAAAGGTGTCCCACAGGGATCAGTATTATTCCACCTGGTTTTTATCCCACTTATAGATAATATCTGTTGCATTTTGATGATACTAACCCTGTCAACACAGCCTAGATTTTACTGTAGCTGTATCATATCATATTATATAATTTTTATCATGTTTCCATCTTCTCCCCAACAAAAGTCACAGCTGTGTTTCACTGTTTGTTTGCTCTGTTTTCTCTGTGTGCCTGCCTCATCAGTAAGAGGGGAGTTTAGTTACACTAATGATGACCCCCGGGCTGATGGTTAACTAGCTCCCTGCAGACCTTAAACACAGTTAATACACACCTTCAGGGACATACTGATGTGTGTGTGCATGTGTGGACATGCACACACATGCATGTATCCGTCCATTTGTCACTTCTCAGTGTGAATCCATTTATTTTTGTTTCTACTTGAATTACTGATGTTGTGAGGATGTAAATCTTCTTGTACAGTCCCACTGTGAGAGCTACACATCCGTGTGTGGTCTAACGGCAATAAAACGGTCAAGACTCGGTCAAAGTTATGTCTGTGTTAAAGATCAGATTTAATTAGGATTAAGCCTCTAAAATAACTAGTACAGGTATTTGGTTTTAACTAAGTCAGTCACTATAAAACCAATGTGTTCTTTCCTAACATCTTGTAGTGTGGGTGTGGGTTTTGCTTTTAACTGTCTCTTGTTGACCATCTGTACCTGCAGCTTGGCATCCATCATTAACCAAACCACAGTGATGTCATCAGGGACAGAACGGAGCAGCTGCTTTAACACACACAGACACACACACACACACAATGTGATGATACTTACATCATGTGATACTTTCCTCCAATCAGCACGCAGCAGATTAAAGGTGAGTTCACACTTCACAGGTTTGGTGCGACTGTTTAGTTTACTGCTGAATATCCTCACCGCGCAGAGTTTAAATATTATACCCCACTGTTGTTAGCTAACTGTAGATGCTTGTGTTTAGTTTGAGGTTGTTGTCATTTGAGGTTTGTAATGGGAGGGTTGTTTGTGAAATAAGATGGGAAGAAGCAGAGAAAATTAAGGAAGAACTGAGTTAAGTCAGTGAAATCATGGCGTCTCCATCTACGCTGAACAGCCAGTCAGAGAGCTCTCGCTTACAGGCCTGATGCCAATACCACATGCGGAATCGACTGAAAAAAACATTGATTAGGTCCCATAGTGCAGACGGTGTTGATGCCTGATGTTCACTGAGGTTTCAGACGGCCTGGTGGCAGTTTGGTCTGTAACAGGTGCAGAACAATCAAAAGACGACTGAACACTGTCATCCAAACCGTGCTGCGACCCAAACAGAACTCCAGTTAACTCCTCCAGGGCTGCCCTCCCTATGTCGCCGATCCAGTTTATGGTTTTCCTGGACAGGATCTGGAGGCGTAGTCGGGGAGAGGAGGGCGTCTGGTTGGGGAACCTCAGGGTTACATCTCTGCTTTTCACAGATGATGTGATTCTGTTGGCTTCTTCAAGCCATGACCTTCAGCTGCACTGGAGCGGTTCCCAGCTGGGATGAGGCCATGGTTCTTAACCGGAAAAAGGTGGTGTGCTCCCCCGGGTCAAAGATGAGTCTCTGCCTCAGGTGGAGGAGTTTAAGTATCTCTGGATCTTGCTCTCAGTGATGTGAGTTGGAGTTAGAGATGTAGCTGCACAGGCAATGACATTTCATATTTTAATGCCCTGAGAGTTAAGTCCAAATCAGCCTCTATGCCTGGCCTGGTGGTCGACGTTTACTGTCACCCTGGATGACAAGTCGCAGAGCTTCACCTAAAAAAGATGAGGAATGAAGGAGAAATCTTAGCAGCAACATGTGAGAGTCTCCAGGCAGTGTTCAGCTGCTCTCCTGCCCTGACTGTGGGATTGTTTATTTTAGCTGTTAACACCCACTTGAACTCTATTTCAGAGAAAGAAAAACAGCTCGAAAACACAAAAGCAGATCAGATCTGTGGAAACGGCTTTGACAGAGTCAACAGAGTCAAAGAAAAGCTACTGACAGCAAATTCAGACATGCAGAAACTTTTAGGAAACAAAGACTTCATGCACGGCTTAACAGTAACACAGTCATGTTGGAAAGTGGCAGCTATTAATAAACGACACCCACCTGACACCACAAAACTGCAAATACAAATGACTGTCTTACAGAAAGAGTCGTGTTAACCCAGCATTTTCAAAAACTGACTCTAACTTTAGGTAATTCACAGCAACACCATCAATAACCACATGGACACCACCTGTAGTAGTCCCCTCCTGTTGAGTTATTGCTGAGCGTGAATTATTAATTAGCTCTTTTTTAGGCCAATCTTTGATAAGCACCTGATCATCTACCAAACTTTAGCCACTATACTGTCAGACTGTAGCTAATTTTGTCCAACACAAAAAGCTGCAGCAGCAGCTCCATGTGCACACTTCCTTTAGTGTCTGTGACTTATGTGTTCCTCAGTTTCGTACTTTTTGAAGTGTTTGCTATAACTCTTTCTGAGGCTGAAGGCGGTGCTCCGCAGATTTAAAGCAGAAATCTTCAGCCACAGCGTTGATTTGCTCATTTTTGTCTAAATTGCTGTTGTCTTTGAACCTGAGCGCCGCAGGAAGAAACTGTTTAGCTATGTACTAACTCTAGATGGCATTTCCTTGGCTTCTAGTATTACAGTGAGGAGCCTTGGATTTATTTTTGACCAGGATCTGTCCTTTAACTTTAATATAAAACAGGTTTATCGGACTCCCTTCTTTCCCCTTTGTAATATTCTCTCCTCTTTTCTGCCCTCTCAACCCCCAGCTGGTCGAGTCAGATGGCCGCACTTCCTGGTTCTGGTTCTGATGGAGGTTTCATCCTGTTAAAAGGGAGTTTTTTCTTTCCACAGTCGCCTCGTGCACACTCAGGACGGCGGATTGGATCAAAGATAAGTTTAGATCCATTCTTTTGGTTTCCCTAGCTAGGCTATTATTTGGGAACTTGCTCTGTATGAATTGGACTAATATGGATTTTATTGAATTTGATTTGATTGGATGATAATTGTGTTCCAGTTAATTGGATTATAACTGGCTTGAATTGGACCACATCGTGCCTTGCAATGATATTTGATTTGGGTTAGTTTGTTACGATTCGGCACCATATAAATAAAATTGAATTGATGTGTCTTGTAAAATATAAAAACACTTTACGAACATGTTATCAAGATTAAAAATGAGATTTTACATGAGGGAGACTTTAAGGCGAGCCATGAACTAGAAGTTCTCTGTTTCATGTTTATTCGTGTGGTGACATGATGCAGCATGAGCTGATGCGGAGTTTACGAGCCTCTTCCTGTAAGTAAACTCTCCCACAATTGTACTTCACCTGGAAGTCTGATGATTCAAAGACTGGAAACAGTTTTAAGACCATTTTTTGTTCCTCAGACACCGCATCACCAGTTCTGTTTTACTTCTCTGACGCTTGCAGGAACATATGATTGGAAATTGGATTTCTCTACAAGCTGCTCAGTTTTAGTGTCTGTTAGAAACATGATTTTGGAGGATCTTTATCTGTGATGTACAAAATCCCAACAGGATCTTAAAGGAAAAGCAAATCTGCTCACATAATCATAATAATTTCTACTACTGTGTAGCTGTTTATGTTGAAAATATGAACCAATGCATGAGATAATAGCTGCACTCAGAGAGGTCAGAAGGGAATGTCTCATGACTCAGATAAACAAAATGCAAACTTCCATCTTTCTACCCTTTTAAAAGCTTCTTGAGAACTCTACATCTTTGAACATTTGCATCACAGCGTCTGTCTGAAGATGTTCCCTTGTTGCAATATGATTAAATGCCTGAGAGTATTCCTGAGTATTTTTTATTCATGACTCATCCATAAAAACATCTCTAAACTGTGACCTCATCGCTGCTTACCGCCTGAAAGACTCAAACTACAGGAAACATATGTCACGTTACATTCTGCGATGTTAAAATGAGTCGTGTGAAGAGCTGCTGTCCTGCAAATAACTTCACAAGCGACATCTGCTGTGTAAGGACGACGCAGAGCGGCAAACAATGGCCGCCTTGTCTGTCGGCGTGTGCTTGGCACGATAGTGCAGCAAAATATGTCACGGCAACATGTTTCAGCCCTGGAGTGGAAGTGAAGTCGACGCCTCCAGTTCTGACTGAGCGACAAAACTCCAAATGAATAACAAGTGATACACTTGGAAAAAATGTCCACAACTGAGCATCAAAACACACGCACATCACACGAAATCAACTTGTCTTATGTGTCAGAGCGTTTACTGTCACTTAAACACTGATTAGACTGTGATTCAATCTATTCCAGACACAAACACATTGATTACAGGCGGGTATTTCTACTATTTTGTCCACCCCATTTATATCAGCAAGAAGGGGCAGAGCTTCAGCACCTTTTCATACACAAAAACAACAAATGAATCCAGGTTTCACAACCGCGTTTTCTACCTTTACACTCAAAGATGCGCTTTCTTGTGGCCATAAGAGCAACTTCATGTGAAGTGTCTAAATGGTGATGTTGGCCTGGCACAAAGAATGTGTTTTAGCCCAAATTGTGATATTTAATAGCTTATTGTTTTTGCCACATCTGACCAGGAAGTGAGAAAGAAGAAGAGTACTGTTTGGAGGACGATAGATGAGAATAAAGTGGAAGAATCGGTGGTTGTTGGAGCTGTTTTGAGGGTTTAAGTTGAAGGAAACATATTTGAGAAATGGGGGATCGAGATTATTTTTGTAATGCAAAAACAAAAGACAAAGAGAGAATCGACATCGTTAAAGAGGTTAAATCACGATGAGAAGAATATTGTTCAGGAAACATGACGACAAAGACATGAATAAATATTAGAGGAGTTTTTACCAGATGAAAATCATTAATAAAGACCAAAAGCGTGTTCTGGAAGTTGTTTTCTCCTCAACAGGTCATTTAACCGACAGACAGCTGCAGTTTGTTGTCGTGAGATAGCTGCTAATCTCTAATTGACCACTAGATGGCAGTAATGGTTGCACACTATTGGTTTAATGTTCCCATCAAATGGCCAGCAGAGATCTGGTTTCCTCTGCATGTTTAGGCCTACAGTCTGCATGTTCTTTCAAGAGATAAAAATTAACAAAGCAGCTCAAGTCCCCCAAAAATACCATCTGCTCTGATTGGTCAGCTTCAGTGTCCTGATCAGGCACCGCCCACCTTTCACCCTGTGTATGGCTGTACATGTGCAGGGCCTACACGGAGATTTGTTTTCATTACAGCTGTGTCACATCTGCAACTGTACGGGAGACAAAGAGCAAAACATTTGCCATTTCTCTGGGGTTTCTTTAAATATTTATGTCAGCAGCACGTATAAACATCTCATTAACCTATTTCTAGTTGTCTTTGCATAATACAGGTTTAATTTCTGGTTCATGAGCAACTTGTGGACACGAACATGGACACGAGGTGTCAATGCCAGCAGAAAGAGGGTTAGTTGTTATTAGTTCATGACTTCTGTCGGCTTAAAGACGTTGGAGTAGCTGACAGTTCAGGACAAATAAAGTGGTCAGTGCAGCTTATTTATAACAGGTCTGAATATTCTGTTTTCGCTGTCAGATGTCAGAAATGAACTTGTCTGACAGGGTTTAAGATCCAGAATAAAAGCCAGAATGTTCCTTTAAGTGCAGCTCAAATTTTGGGTCTGGAGAGCCATCCACATGCCAAAGTCGGACGTGTCGTTGGCCGCCACGTTCCTCACTAATGAGTCCTCATATCACCTAATTGTCCGACAAACTGTTCCTTTAATATCCGCCAATGTGTTTGCAAAGTGTGAGTGTTCCCTTAATTTATGCAGGACTATACGAGACGCCTTCTGCCGAGCTGCTTCTTCCCTCCACAATAACACGCATCCTCCTCCTCCTCTTCCTTCGCTTCAACCTTCTGTTCTCCTCTTCCTCCCTCACTTCCTCTCACTTGCCTCCCCCCTCGCGTCTCTCCCAGACAACTGTGACAGTTTTAATTCTGACCACTGATTAGCCTGAATCAATTAAGTCCTCCACGCTGTGTCCAACAGCAGAGCAGCATGGGGTATTTAGACTATTTAGGCTCCCATTCATCAAGCTCCAGCCTCTTAATCATTCTTTAATTACAGCCTATGACTATGGGGGCTCAAGTGGGACATTAAGTGGGCTTGTTTCTTTGCAGAGTGAATGCAGGAACGAATCAGGCAAATCGCTGCAGCATCTCATCAGGTGATTGCAGAAAAAATCTCAACGGGATGCGTTTTAATTTCTAACCAGCTGATTTCCTGTTTAGATTTATGCTAATTTAGACATAATGCACCTTTAAAAATATGACAGAAAGAGAAATGGTATGAATGTTAGAAAACTGAATCAAGTTTTTTTTTTTTTTTTAAACTACCTGTGCAGATGTTTTATGTTATCAGCCTTCCAGCTGTGCCTTAATTGTAGTTTGTGTCAGTTTTATACTATGAAACAACAGCTGGAAGAGTTCAGTTAAATTTAGTAGTTTACCAGCAATTAAAAGCAAGGCGAGTCAAGTCGAGTCTTATTACACCTTGCATTAAGATGAACACTTGTTATGGTATAAAATAACACTGCCCAAAGGAAAAAGGGCCCAAAGTAGAGTTACCATGAGAAGATTTTTAAAAAGGGACATCGGAGTGGAAATGAACAATGTTTAGCTGTTGTCATGAAGTAAAGATTACAAATTGTATATGAAATACACTCTGCTGTGCTTGTAAAAACTGGTTTTCAGCAAACAAAAACAGGAGAATGTGCATTTCTCAAAGGAATCTGAATGTTTCGCATGTGCTGAGCTTAAAAAAAAACTCAGATGTTGCTCTTAAAAACAGATTATGTGTTGTCACCAAACAAGTTGCACATTCAGAATCATGAAGTTTCGTCATAATGACATAATTAGTCACCGTGTTGTTTCTGAGCAGCTGTAGGTTAACGGTCTTTAACTGTAAATATGTGTTTTCTGACATGTATTTTAGCACAGTTACACTGGAGCTGATTTCAGGTCAAATTAATCTCTGCAGGCTGCCAGCAGACGTTTGACCTGAAGCATCAATGTCCTGAAACGGTCCTGTTTGTTCAGTTTATTAGGAACATCTGTGCATTTTCTCTATATTATTATCATCCACTACAGTGGAAACATCCTGATCCAGCCCTCATTTCTTTATGCCTTTCTTCTAATCTTTTAAAGTAGTCCTGATCAATAGTTCTTCAGCTTTCTGAAGGTCTTTCAGAGTTTTTCTTTGGACATTTTTTTTTTCACTCATTTTCAGTCCAGTCCAATCTGACCATTTTCAGAGGAATGTGTTTTTTCTTTGCTAAGCCACTTAACTCTGACCTATGAGTCATTCAAGCAGAAAAAAGGCTCCTAACTCAAGGGATGAACCAGTGTTGTGTCGACACATAACAGACAACTTAGCAAAGAAGCCATTTTAAATTGGATCTTTAGGCACTTTGTTACTAGCAGCCTGTCACAGAGACACATCATTTGTTCCCATTTCTTTAGTTGCATCTATGAAAAACAGCAAAGAAAACACAGTTTGACAGACAGAAAATAGGATTTCTGCAGCAACAAGGTGATTCCCAAAGAGCTATTAGCTGAAAACTTGGTATATCTCAGCATGGTGTGCAGTTTGTCCTTAAAACATTTGAGGAAACTGGACAAGTGGAGGACAAAAGAAGAAGTGTCAGGCCTAAAAAACTATCTACAGCAGATGAACAGGATCTGAAAGTGATGTCCTTAAGAAAGAGGAAAAAATCCAGCTGTGACCTGACAGGACCTGAGAGATGCATCTGGACCTTCAGCTGATCCATCTACTGTTGGCCCAAGCCTCATCAGAAATGGTCTCCATGGAAGGGTGGCTGTCAAGAAGCCATTCTTAAGGAAGGGAAACAGGGAGAAAAGGCTGAGCTATGCCAAATGACACAAGAAGTGGACTGAAAATCAGTGGCAACAGGTCTTATGGAGGGATGAATCCTCCCCAGAGCCCGGACCTCAACATTATTGAAGCAGTGTGGGATCATCTGAGAGAGAACGGAACAAAAGGCAGCCCACATCCAAAGAAGAGCTTTGGGATGTCCTTCAAGAAGCCTGGAGAACTATTCCTGAAGACTCCTTAAAGAAATGACAGAAAGCTTATCTCAGAGGGTTCAGGCTGTGATGGAGAATAAAGGAGCTCAGACCAGATATTCACTCTGTTTCTGTTTGCACATACATAAAAAATCACTGCAACTATTACCTGTTTTATTGAATTTTATAAAGAAATAAGGGCTGGATCAGGACCATAAACAGTACTGACTGTGTGGTATTAAGAGCACATTTAAAAGCTGGTTACATTTCACTTCTTTGACTTCAGGAAAAAACACAAATCTTCATCTTTGTTTTTCCAGAAAACATCAACTCAGTGATAAAGCTGAATCTGTTGAACATTCAGAGTGGCGACAGGTGGAATTTAGGCAGAACAGCCGTCTGTAGTATTTAGTGCTGCGATGCATTCCTCAACATCTTAATTTGAATTAAAGGAACCTCCTGAGGAGGAAGTTAAACTCTCCTCTCTTTCCCCGCAGCTATCAGCGTTACTAATCCTTTTTGTGCCTCTCTTGTTCAGCACTCAAAGTGCCGGCGGGGATAACATCACTTCATTGACTACCAGCAGTCCCGGTTTGTCAATTAGACCTTGTAGTCGGCTAATCTCCTGCAGGCTCGCTCGGCTTTTCACTCGTGTGAAGGGACAGAAAAGCAGCGCGCTTTAATGCCATCTAATGACGTTATGAGAGGAATAGCCCCATGCCGCTGGGAACCTGATAATCCCACTTTGTTCCTTTTGGATTAGTTGAGAAAGCTCCTCCTCCTCCCTCCTGGTTGCTGATCTTCTTCGTGTTGTACTAACACAAAGGGGCCCCTGCTGTCGGGCCCTGTCCACCTCTTATTCTCTAAACATCTCTCTCATTTGTTGGGCCGTGACTGGGGGTGAACACCCCTTTATTTTCCCCTCAATTAGTAGGAAAGGCTTGTGCTGATCACTTCCTGTGCAGAGGTGAGCGGAGGTTCCCGGAGGCTATCAGCGGTGAGCGGCGGCAGCGTTAAAGCCCTGATGAGGGTTTCATGTCACGTCTGCTCGGCGGTGGGACGCAGGACGACAGTTGCTGCTCCTCCACAGCTCCTCCCAACTCTTTCAGCCTCATTATGGCGTCTCCTTTTCCAGGAGGTGGGAGGGAGGGTGTTCGGCTTTGATGAACCTGTCCTCCCATTTCCGCTGGACTCTCAGAGACTAAACTCTGCCAAATCCTTCAGCCCGGCAGAAACCCTCCCCCGGACTCCAACCCCCCTCTGTGGTGTCAGGAAGCAGAGGCTGAGGAGGGTGAAGAAGATGAGATCAGGATCAGACCGCTCTGGTTAAAATCTTATTCACCAACTAAGAAAGTGATCCAAATATTCTCCATATTTGGGGAACCAATTCTGCACAGAATTCACCCCAAATTCTCTCTGGGATCCGTTCGGAAGGTGCAAGAAAACAGAGATGCACATGTTGAAGCTTCATGTTTTCACTTCCTTTCATAACAGCAACAACACTATAACTACCTGTCAAATACTCTGAAATGGTGCTGAAGCCGTCATAACATGTTTACTGGACTGTTAGGTGGCAAAATATCTGCTTAAAGAGCTACGGTCATAAAAAAGAAAGTCCAAAATCTTTCAGTTCGAAGGTTTTGATTATCAGGACATAAAAAAAAACTCAATAAATCCATCCTCAGAGTAACAACAACCCATGACATATTACACTGTGTCATTATTCATTGAACAAAAACTGAGACAAAACACCGAAGCAGTTCGAAAACTAAGTGAACCCCCTCATCCAGCAGCTTGTAGCAGCAGCTTCAGCAGCAGTGAGCTGCAGTGATGGTTTCCTGTGTGACGTTATCAGTCTCTCTCATGGTTGTGGAGGAATCTTGGCCCACTCTTCTTTCCATCGTTGCTTCAGCTCATTGAGGTTTGCAGCATTGGTTTCTGCACAGCTCTCTTAAGGTCCCACCACAGCATTTCAGTCAGGCTGAGGTCTGGACTCTGACTGGACCATTGCAACACCTTGATTCTTTTCTTTTTCACACATTCTGCTGTAGATCTGCTGCTGTGTTTGGGATCATTGTCCTGTTGATGAGCCAGTTTCAGCCCAGCTTTAGCTGTGGGACAGATGGCCTCACATTTGACTCTAGAATACTTTGGTATCCAGAGGAGTTCATGGTGGACTCAATGACTGCAATGTGCCCAGGTCCTGTGGCTGCAGAACAAGCCCAGATCATCAGCCCTCCACCACCGTGCTTGACAGTTGGTATGAGGTGTTTGTGCTGATATGCTGTGTTTGGTTTCCTCCAAACGTGCTGCTGTGCATTATGAGCAAACATCTCCACTTTGCTCTGGTCTGTCCAAAGGACATTGTTCCAGAAGTCTTGTGCTTTGTTCAGATGCAGCTTTGCAAACCTAAGCTGTGCTGCCATGTTCTTTTTAGAGAGAAGAGGCTTTCTCCTGCAGCCCTTCCAAACAAGCCATCCTTGTTCAGTCTTTTTCTAACTGTGCTGTCATGACCTTTAACCTTTAACATGCTAACTGAGGCCTGTAGAGTCTGAGATGTAGCTCTGGGCTTTTTCACCTTGGGGTGAACTTGCTGGGACGTCCACTCCTGGGAAGATTGACAGCTGTCCTGAATGTTTTCCACTTGTGAATAATCTTTCTCTCTGTAGAATGATGGACTCCAGATAGTTTGGAAATGGCCTTATAACCCTTCCCAGACTGATGGGCAGCAACAGTTGCTTCTAAGATCATTGCTGATGTCTTTCCTCCTTGGCATCGTGTTAAAACACACCTGAATGCTGCAGAGCAGCAAACTGACAGAACTTCTGCTTTCATAGAGCTGCTCACACTCACTCATGATCAATTAATCAGATTGATCAGCAGCTCCTGGCTGCTACTTACCCTCTTAATTCCTGTGGAAGCAGTAAGGGTTCACTTAGTTTATTGTTCCATAAATAATGACACAGTGTGACATGTCATGTGTTGTTGTTACTCTGGGGTTGGATTTACTGAGTTTTAACTCTTGGTGAGGACCAGATTAGTTTAATTAAATTTAAAGCGAGCACAATGAAAGCTGGACCCATCTGCACACTTACTGACTTATTTTCTCAACTATAACCAGGTTGTTCCCCCTTTAACGAGAACTTAGTTACAAACCAAGTTATGCACAATGACAGTAACAGTACGTCTCTATGAGTTAAAACACATTTAAAACCCTCATATTGACTTCGGCAACTTGATAATTTCACGAATATTCTATTTAAAAGTGACACTTTTCAATTATATCAGCCTAATCACAAATCTACATTTACCTCACTCATTTTTTTATGGTTTCATAGACATATTCATTTATTAGATATTGACTAAAATAGCTTTTCTCTGAGACACGAGGCAACACAAACCTGTTTGTAACCATTCTTTTATTTCTCTGTTTTTTTAGTAGAAAAACTGATTTATTCAGAATCTTCAACAAAGTTTTTAACAAACAGGAAGAATCATCAGAAATCGTTGGACATCTTGTAGATTTGTCTCACTGACGCTCGCAGGCAGTTTTCAGATATTAGATCACATGATGTGACAGTAAAAGTCTTTTTTTTACATGATACAGGTCGGTTTTAACAAAGTTTGTCATCCATCAGAGTGAAGAGCTCCATGAATCAGTTGTTGGCAACAATAAAGAGGATTTGATATAACAATGACATAATCAGTAAAAACACTGAACATTGCCACTGGAATGGCAAAAAATTTCCCATTTTTAAGTATTTCTGGGTGTTTGACAGGGATGATGTGCAGCTGGAGCAAAAAATGTCCCATTTTTAAGTATTTCTGGGTGTTTGACAGGGATGATGTGCAGCTGGAGCTGAACTGAGGACTCACTCTTCAACCCATGGGTCCACAACTGGATTCACTGTATGAGATGCCCCATTATGAAAGAGATCAAACGGTTTGATTGACAGGACAGATGCTCAGAGACCCACAATCATCACCATAGAGACTGAAAACCGGATAAAGTTTCTCAGGGAAGCGGCAGCCAGTAAAGGAGCGGATCAGAGCCGCAGCATCTACGTCATAAAAAGAGATCAGACCCTTCTGATGATCCAGAAACACCCCCACCTTCTCAGGGTCGGACCGAGCGTCTGAAGGTGAAGCGAGCGCGCTGTTTCTTTTTCTCAACCATAAGATCCAGCAACCATCCTGAGGACTCATTTCAATTAGTCCCTTCCTGTCGACCGACTCTTTAACCAGCCCTAAGGCCCAGTAAGTATTTCCTTTCACCTCAACCTCGAAATAAAACCTGCCTGAAGAGAAGCTCTGATTTCCTAACACAAAGATATCATGGTAAAATTTCTTTATGTTCTTTTTAAGATCCCGGTTTTCTTTATGTTGCACTCGCTTTCCGCCATCGGACAGGACGAGGTCGTCATGTGCTGTTCGAGGATTCAGAGTAACATCCACTGCATACTGCTGGGCCCTCCTCAGCTCAACCTCGGCGAGCAGCTTCTTCATCTTTTCACTGAGCGTCTCCTGCAACTGAGCCACAGCCCTCGCCACAGTCCCTTCATACGATGGTGGACGGACGCTGACCTCTGTCCAGTCCTTGGCGAGTGGAGCAGCTTTCAGGGATGAGAAGCTTCTGAGGAGGTGGAGGTGGTCTTCAGAGCGTGAGCACTGCTTTACCTCCGCGCTCCTCTTCTTCAGCTCAGAGATTTCCTGCTCCAGATCTTTGATGAAGTCTTCAGCCTGTTTCTCTGTAGTTTCCTGTTTGTCTTCGATCTCCTTTATGAACTCGTTCAGGCCTCTCTCAACAGACTCCTTCAGAGCAGTGAGGACCTGAACACCTTCTGCTTTCTCTCTGTCTGCAGCATTTTTACTGATCTTCACCGAGTCTTTCATTTCCTGAATCTTCAGTCGTCTTTTCAGCATCATCTGCTTTATTTCAGCCTCTGTTTCCATAAGCTCTGCCTTCCTTCCTTCGTATTCTTCTCTCAGAGGAACAACCTCATGGGTTCTGTGGTCTACAACAGAGCAGAGCAGGCAGACGCATGTCTGGTCGGTCTTACAGAACAGCTCCAGAGGTTTATAGTGCTGCGTACACATCCTGTCCTCCAGGTTCTCCACAGGCTCCATCAGCTGATGTCTTTTCAGGCATAAAGCTGTCAGATGAGGCTTTAGATGAGTCTCACAGTAGGAGGCCAAACACACCAGGCAGGACTTCAGGGCCTTCAGTTTGGTTCCAGTGCAGACGTCACAGGGAACTTCTCCTGGTTTGGCAGCTTGTTGCTCTGAGCTGCTGCTGCTCGCTCTCTGCTGAGCTTCACGTCTGAACTCAGCAACCATCTCACGGATGAAGGTGTTCACCCGCAACAGAGGCCTTCTATAAAAATCTTCCATACATAGGGGACAGCTACTGCTGACATTAACATCCCAGTGTTCTGTGATGCAGTGTTTGCAGAAGTTGTGTCCACACGGTATGGTGACTGGATCCGTGAACACATCCAGACAGATGGAGCACAGAAACTGGTTATCAGATCGATGACCGCTGCCAGCAGACATGTCGGCACTCTGAGAACGAGAGTCCAAGAGTGAAGAGAAACAAGTTTATTTCACTTTTTTAACTCTCAGGTTCTGTTACTCAAATACTGGAACATTTACTTCATATCATGTATGCTAATATAACCATATTGATATTATATATCATATTCATTATGGCTGGGCAAGTATCAGATTCATTAATCGCATTAATCGCATGATTTCCTGTGATTAATCACGATTAATCGCATTGTTATAAACAAAATCCAATAATGAATTGAAAAGTAGCCTATAACGCACTTTTATTGGAACCATACAGTCATATAATCGAAGTACTCCGGTGATAAGACAATTCAACGTCGCAGTGCTTACAGATAACTTTGGCTCTGCCATCTGGAAGAACTTTGAAATGAAAATGGACATGTAAAAGTTCTGTAACATTCTCCATGTTCGTTTCGCCTGCTTCATCCGCCACTCTTTTCTTTTCTGATTGTTTCCTGTGAGCGCCGCAGCAGGAAGCTACATACTAGGCTCGCCCACGCTGGACCCTATCAAAATAAAAGCCGGTAAGCAACAGACGTTTACAATAAAAATAATAAATAGTAAAAACTGCGTTTATGGGAGAGAAATAATTGTCGGCGATAAAGAATTCATTAGATAACACAAAAATAACGCGTTAATGTGCCCAGCTCTAATATTTATACAATATTCTAAGATTTTGCACATTCTAGTTACACATTCATAGTATTTTTTTGTCCCATTCTGTGTTTTTATTAATATATACCCTAATTATTTTAAATATACCAGACTGCTATGACGATCTAATCGTCCTTCGGGGATGAATAAAATCGTCTGTCTAATCTGAAAGGTCAGTACAAATAGAAGCTCAAAGTAAAAGTTATCAGCTGTACTCACCAGAGTTTGAGTCGATTGTTGAGAAAGAACCAAAAAACTTTATATTCCCTCAGACAGAAATGTTTTTTGTCTCTCTGATGTTGAATTTGCTCTGCCTGTTCATGCACACCCATGAGGAGGAATATCTTTTATCATTTTACAGTCATTTATTGTTCTTCCAAAGTCCAAAGCTCTGCTCACTCTTATTATGGAACATGTAGCCGCTCTCTTGTTGTCCTTTTGCCAAGAATCAACAGGAAAACAAAGTTATGCTTGTAGAAGACCCAGAAACTGTATTATCTCACTTTTGTTCTGCTTGTTCTTATCTTAATGAACACCTTGTTGTTTCCTATTAGTTTATAAATCCATTAATCAGTCATGTGATCAGCTGCAGTGATCAGACACAACAGCGTAAAGTTCAAAATCCAGAGTTTGAACAATTAAAAAGGTTTAATGTTTTCTGACAAGATCAGCTCATACCAGTTATAAACTTTACATTCTTTCTTCTTCTTTTTTAGTTTATCACAAGTAAGCCATAAAAACAGATTACAGACACAGAAACATGTGACACAGAGTTCAGACATGAGATTTTAAGTCATTTTGAGGCTTTTTGTTCCTCCAAACAAAAGCTTTCACAGCTTTTTTCTAATCTATGAATTGAACTGAACTGAACTGAAATCATAAAATCCTGCCCTGTTTTAGGCCACATATCCCTTAAATGTCTCATCACGGCTTTAATCTCGTGTTTCTGCAGAGATCTTGTCCCCTTAGGGGTTCACCATGGTCTCAGTGGGGCTGGTTGGACGAGTCTTGCCCTTTTCTTTTCTTTAGAGCCTTTTGTGTTGGCGTGTCGAGGAAAGGGCCAACTCCTCTGCCCCTCCATACACCACCGGCTGCGCCCTCTGGTGCCAAGAAAAACTCAGAGATGAGGCTAACAGATGGCCGCTCAGTTTAAAACCAGTCCTCAGCGACTTGAAACGTCCGCGGTTCTCCTGGAGTCACTCAGCAGATGCGCTTACATATGCTTTTCCTTCAAATGATCCTGTGTTCAGTGGAGAGGAAGGGGATGCAGAGCAGGACTCAGAGAAGGGGTCATCTGCTGCTCTGATCTGTGTGTTTGTTTAGACGGCAATGGGCAGCACAGGCGGGAGGAGACTGACAACGCTTCCTCTGGAAGTCTGACTGAAGACTGAGTAGCAGAGGTTCAGATTTTTCTATCTCCTTCCCTTCAGTCTGAAACACAGAAAAACAGGTGTGATGTCATCGCCAAGCCCTGATGACATCACTGTGAGCGGGAAGCTCTACGTGATAAGTAATCAGAGCTGGTGGAGGGCTCGTCCGGTTAACGTCTGCAGTTCACAACTTTGAACCTCAACTAGATAGGACGATACAGTCACCGTCACATAAAGTTGGGTAGATGTGCAGCCACTGCTGTCTATATTAATGAAGTTTGGGGGGGGGGCATCCTTGGCAGATGCAGCAAAGAGACAAGAATAAATATCAGTTTGAGCTCAGAGAAAAAGCAGGATGCAGAGTTGGCTTCATTGTAGCCTTCAGTAAGTAACTGATTAGCTCTCTTCATCCGTCCTATTTCCTGTCGCTGAAGCTGTCGATATGCAGGCTTAAATTCATGAAAAGAGTCTGATCGGGATCATATCTCCCTCCACTCTGTGTAGGCTGTAAATCAGAGGAGATTGAAGCTGTGGTTGATTACCGTAGTAAAACATGTTTATATGCTCCAGAAGTTCACCGAATCACGACTAAGAGGAAATACACGACATTACAACAGCAGCGTGTTCATCCCTGTTATCAAAAGCTTGTCGTTATCTTCTCTGAGTCAGAGGTGAAGCCACCGTCAGCACCTCAGTTCTGTTTCAGACCAACATGGAAATAATTTTAAGACACCTGTCTTATTGCAAAAGTATTTAATATCAGATTACTCAATTAATCGATGAAATAATCGATAGAAGACTCAATTACCTAAATAATCATTTGCTGCAGTCCTGCTACACACCCTTACTAGAATGGCTTTAATGTTGTCATTTACTGGTTGTGATGGTACATAGTCAGAGTAACTTAAACAAGGCAGTTCTGATGTTCATTGTGTGGCTCTTTTTCACAACTTAGAATAAAATCAGAGTGATTTTTGGAGACTTTTTGCTAGATGAAGTGACATGGTGTTGTTCAGGCAGCCATGTGCACAACCAGTCATGACAACTTAATCTAAAGGTAGAGCTTGGGTTCAGATTGTCTCTCGTGATTCCACTCGACTACTTACAGCCGTTCTCTTATATTTATTACAGTTACGTCCATCCTGTTGACTGCTGAAACCCTTTGATTTGCAACACAGCCAACAACCAAGTACTCAGAAATGTATCGGGTGGAGATTCATCATTCACCGTAACCAAAAGACAACTTTTCTCTGTCACACCTTGACAGTTGTTTGATTTTATTGCTCATCAGCGACTGTTTGACTGAGCACAAGCGGTCAGTTTAAAGTCAGAGCCAAAGAATCAGAACATGAGGAGACAAACTGTGAAAATTTTGCTCAGGCTGACTTTCCAAAATTATCTGCCTCGTCACATGTCGCTGCCAGCGAGCTGTCTGATAGGTGTGGGAGAGCCGACCGTCTGTTGCTGCAGTAATTAGCAGCAGATGATGGAGATGAGACACAGCATCCTGTAACTGGAAGGCCACAGGTTATCGGTGTCTTTAGTCTACATTTCTGTTAACTAATTATTTCAAATTTCCATCCGTCACTCTGCTGCTTCTAACTTCCTCTGTGGGAGACCATGGTGCACGTAAGAGCAGCTGAATTCACTGCACTGACGTTGTCTTTGAGTTACCTGAATGGGGATTTTGTGAGATGAGGCTGCAGCTTTAAAATCAGGATTTTATTAGAGCAGAGCGACAGTCTGGAAATGCTTTGGGTGAGCTGACATGGTTGTTAGACCCAGTTTCTGACAAATGAAACAGAAAAATATATGAATGAAAGCGGCTTTATTGGCATGATGTTTAAAATGTTGTCATGTGCTTCTTTATCAGTTTAGTGTCACAGATGTTAAAATGTGCAATTAAGAACAATTCAGGAAAATATCTGTTAGTCCGATTTATTACAGAACAGCTCGTTTATTGGCTTGAAACGGGGAAAGGTGAATCCTCTTCAGCTTTATTCAGAACAGCTGTCAGTCACCATTTAAACACTTTAAGTTCACATCAGTTTATGGGCACATTTATTGTTGATAAGACTGAGACACATTTCCTGATGAAGGGGGCGGGGCTTAAATCTATTCCACTACAAGCCACTAGGGGTCCATTCATATGTTATTTTGGTCAACTGTCATAACCTCCATTTTCATGAACACTCCATCGTATGAATCCACCCTGAATCCACCAGTAACAACTGTGTTGTGTTTAACTTAGATTTGCATTCCCGCAGTGTCTGTTTTTCTACCTGTCCATCTTTCTGCTCTTTCTCTTTAACTCCCTCCTTCTGTTTCACGTCTCAAACACCTGCGGAGCCTCAGGGCTAATCCGTCATGCACCGCAACCTCCAAACACACCGACCTGTACAACAAACACACACACACTCAGCAGAAGGAAGTGAAGAAGCGTAACACCTGAAGTGTATTTCTGAAAGTCAAAACATTTCAAATTGTCCTTCATCGTCAGCGGCTCTGCCAGTCCACGCTGCACATCACGCACGTCTGTTCTCCTGATTTACTTTGGCATGTGCTAAACTTTCACCTGTGAGCCTGCGTTCAATCTCTCTGACTGCTGGAAGCCACCATCAATCACATTTCCAAAATTTAAAGTAATTTTGAATCTCTACAGTTAAGTTGACCTTGAGTTTGAGTACCAGTAAATGTTAATCCGACATCTAAAACCTGCTGCTGCCTTCATCTCATCATGTTGTCTCTGTTTATGTAGGTACATTTCTCTTTTTTCTGTCATTTTAACAGAAGTTTCTGTTGACTTTCATCAGTCTCCTGAAACGAACCATACAGATGAATATGAAGACAAGTGGGGATGGTAATAACCGAGCTCCATCATATTAGGGATGGCTCAGGTGACCCTGAAACATCCCATAGTTCTGCTGCTATAGGCCCAGACTGCTGGGGGAGCTCCCATGATGCACCTCTCCTCCCTCTGCTCTCTTTACTCTCCATGTACACATGACATCATTGTTGTCATTAACTTGTGTTTCTCTCTTACAGCAGGTATCCCTGGCCTGGTGTTTGTTGTCCCCAGCTGGTCGAGGCAGATGGCCGCCATCCCTGGTTCTGGTTCTGATGGAGGTTTCTTCCTGTTAAAGGTAGTTTTTTCTTCCCACAGTCGCCTCGTGCAGCTCAGCACGGGAGATTGAATCAAAGAGAAGTTGAATTTTCTCTAAGGTAGCATAAGCTCTTTAAAACACAGTTAGCAATGTGTTAAACAGTCATTCTGCATGTGAAGATGTTTTAAAAATGCAAAAGAAACTCACTACAATTTGTGTTCTGTATTTTTTTAATTTAGTTTTGCACTTCTGGGCCACTGTATGTGAAACCAGGTGAGGCTTAATGAAAAGTGACTGAACATTTAGTCGTGTCAGTGTGTGAAGGTGGAAAAATATAAATAAACAGGAAAGTTTTTCACTTTAGATAAAAAAAAATCAATCAGCTAACAGACAACAAAACTGCAGCTTAGTGGAGTTGTTTGTGTTTGAGCGTTCATGTGACACTGGTGGGAACCAAACCCTGCAGTTATCCTCCACCAGCAGCCCACCACCCTCCCACCATCATCCTCCTCCTCGTTTAGCTTTGACACCTCAGCTGTTCAGCAGGCTGCTGGGAGGAAGGTGTGGGGTGAGAGGGAGAGGAAGAGGAGGAGGAAGAGATGGAGGGAGGGAGATGATAATGAAGGTAGCATGTTGTTGACACCACAGATTGCTGCTCGGAGCTTTCTGTGCCGCCATTTCTGCGTGTTTTTTGTTTGTGTGTGTGCACGAACTCCACCCTCCAACATGGACGCCACATTTACTTCCAGTCGCTTCCTCCAAACACACACTCATTTACACAGTAATGACACAAATACACCCACACATCACAAACTGACAGAAAACTGATATTTGTGTCTTTTGCATTCTGTTTTAAACACAGCAAAAATGATTTATTCACCAAAGCTTGTTTGGATGCATTCAAGGTAGCAGCAATAATCAATTACATTGATTACATCATTTCATTAGTTTGTGCAGCATACACTGACAAATCACACGATTTCCATCCATCCCTAATGATAAACCAAAGTGTAGGAATCTCTTTTTCAAACAGAAACCTACCGACCACATCATTGAATGTATAAATTATTGATTTTCATGAAGAAAAAACATTTGTTTTTAACACGATAGGATGTGAAATGTTCTTGTTGCTTTAACTGTTTGACAGTCAGAGCTGCATTTATTTCATCCAGAATTTAGTTTTGCTTAATGCGACACTTGTTTCACATGTGAACAGACTTTCTTTATCAAGAACAATGAAATACATATATACATCAAAATATCTATAAAAAATATCTATATATAAATATATATATATATATATATATACACAGAATGTAGTTGCAGTAATTTATAGAAATTAGCTTTAAAGTGAATATCTGCTCTGAGCTCCTTTATTCTCCAACACAGCCTGAACCCTCTGAGACAAGCTTTCTGTCATTTCTTTAAGGAGTCTTCAGGAATAGTTCTCCAGGCTTCTTGAAGGACATCCCAAAGCTCTTCTTTGGATGTGGGCTGCCTTTTGTTCCGTTCTCTGTCAGATGATCCCACACTGCTTCAATAATGTTGCGGTCTGGGCTCTGGGGAGGATTCATCCCTCCATAAGACCTGTTGCCACTGATTTTCAGTCCACTTCTTGTGTCATTTGGCACAGCTCAGCCTTTTCTCCCTGTTTCCCTTCCTTAAGAACGGCTTCTTGACAGCCACCCTTCCATGGAGACCATTTCTGATGAGGCTTGGGCCAACAGTAGATGGATCAGCTGAAGGTCCAGATGCATCTCTCAGCTCCTGTGTCAAGTCTTTGCTGGATTTTTTCCTCTTTCTTAAGGACATCACTTTCAGATCCTGTTCATCTGCTGTAGATAGTTTTTTAGGCCTGACACTTCTTCTTTTGTCCTCCACTTGTCCAGTTTCCTCAAATGTTTTAAGGACACACTGCACACCATGCTGAGATATGCCAAGTTTTCAGCTAATAGCTCTTTGGGAATCACCTTGTTGCTGCAGAAATCCTATTTTCTGTCTGTCAAACTGTGTTTTCTTTGCTGTTTTTCATAGATGCAACTAAAGAAATGGGAACAAATGATCTGTCTTTGTGACAGGCTGCTGGTAACAAAGTGCCTAAAGATCCAGTTTAAAACGGCTTCTTTGCTAAGTTGTCTGTTATGTGTCGACACAACACTGGTTCATCCCTTGAGTTAGGAGCATTTTTTGTTCTTGAATGGTTCACAGGTCAGAGTTAAGTGGCTTAAGAAAGAAAGAAAACAACAACATCAACCCAGACTTCAAAGTCCAACATGATATCTGTCACACACATCTGAATACCACATGATGATGCATTGTTAATCAACTGTTATTTTTAGCAGGACCTGGTCAATGAGGAAACCCGACTCGTCATCCAACTTGTTAAACTGAACAACATCCAGTCTGAGCTCTGACTTTCAAGGTAACTTCAACTCACCACCAAGCCTTGGAGAGAGTATTTTCATTCAGATTCCTTGGAACTATAGACTAAGAAATGTGTGTTTGTGAAGATAAAAAATCCTCCAGTAATGGTGTTTGTGTGTGATCGGATGTAAACGCTGTGCGTTCCTGCTTCAGGTGTGAGGATGCACACTGGAGGTGTTGGTGGGCAGGGGATGTGTTTTAGGATGTGCGTCTTCTGCTTTTTGTGCAGGATGATGATGTGTGTGCGTGGCCTTCAGACGTGTCACACTGCTGCAGTCAGCAGCTGAGGTAACAGCATCTCTCCGGAGACCAAAGTAAGGAATTATCACTGCCACGGTTGGTGGTTCGACTCCCACAGGGGTCACCTCTCCCTCAGATGTTACAGCTGTTTGACAGGTTTAAAAGGTCCTTCACTGAAGCCCGTTCACACCAGCAGAAAAAACAATTAGTCAGACATGAAGTAAGAAGAAATGTCCAAGAACTACTGTCTGGATGCATCATGGCGGCCTTAAAGTCCCCATGAAAGTTTCATCTATTTGTATTTCGAGCGTCATCATTTTCCCACATTTCAACATAACTCGTCCTGCTCTCTGGAGGGTAAACATTCATTTTATGTCCAGTGAAACATTTCCTGGCATTTCAAACTGCAGGAAATCTGATGCAGAACAGGCTGGTGGAGTCCAACCAGGTTGCGTATTCAGGCCAGAAATATACTGAATTTAACCCTTTGTTTAGCTTTTTTTAAAGGCTGCAGCTTAAAAATGGTGAGAGCTGTAAAGGAGAAAAACATTCAGTGTGACACAAAGTTTATCAAGGTAGTACGTTTAATCACCTAATTTGCATGTGGTGACATCACTGATGACATCACTGCATGGCGACACCTTGAATTCCACAACTTGTAGTGATTTTGAACACATTTCCACTTGGTTTTCTTATATTTTTTCCCTTTTTTTTTATCCTTTTCTGAAATAATCAGTTACAAGGAGGGACAACAACTCAGTGGGCTCAGCACATTTTAAACTGAATCCTGTAATCGACTGGGAGCCGATGTGAAGAGGCCAAACAGGTTTGATGCGATCATGCTGTTTTCTTCCAGTAACAAGTACTCCTTGCACTGGATTTAGTTAGAAGCTTAACTTTTGTTCTTACTGTTCATATAGCTTTAAAACACCATGGCTTACCGTTAAAGCTCACATCTTATTACCACGAATACATCGATTTTTCTCTCGTGCCAGGTTGAATTATGAGATAAAAACATTTAAAAATGTATGAAGACTGTTCAACATCACAGCATCACTCATTAAAAACTGAATTATTATTGTTAATATAATGAAGAAACACTAAGAGAGCAGTCATTTAAAATGCTCTGATCCAACATGTAGACTTTGGCTGAGCTGGTCCCTACAGACAGTGCTGCACACTCGTTAGTAAACACTGATTCATATGTTCAGAAGTTGAGATGACAAATCATATTAATATCCTTCCACACACACAAAAAACTTGCTAATGACACCAAACAGGCTCTGCTTGGCTGCATATCCGCAGCCGTTTGCCACCGGCGCTTCTCATCCTACTATTTGCACCACTCTCTCCATCTCCTCTGAAAGTGAGAAGTTGATTGTCTGTCAACAACTTTCCACATTTTTCTCTCTCATCTCCATCCACACTGTTCTCCTGCAGCCTAATTAACACTAAATGTGCCGATGGGCAAATGCAGAGCACATGGCAATATTTGATTACATGAACAATAAATTACCATCAACAACATGTTCGTGAAACACACTGAAAAATAGTGACAGATATAATTATGTACAGTCAAAGCCACGGTGTCAGAGGGAGCACTGAGGACAGGTAAAGCTGTAACACCATGTTATCATCTTCACCGTTAACGAGGAATCCACCAGCTAATTATACATGCACGTCAACAACACCTGAGCAGGTGAGATAATGAGCAGGAGCTCGCACCTGATTACTCTGAATTAACCTGTGCAGCATCATCTGAAGAAACACCGACAAAGTGCACAATGAAGAGTAACTGGTGGGCTAAAAGAGTTCAACACTGTGTGCAGGAGGGTTCACTCTATGTTCACCTGAGGACTGAGTTAAATGTGCTTTTAGAATCTGGATTTGGCCTTAAAGGTGACGTATTCAGTAAAAATCCCTTCTTCCTGTTGCTGGGAGCATATATCAGGGTCTCCGAGGACGCAACCCTGGTATTTTTTTAGTTCTCCTTTGTTTGAAAATTCCTCATTTAACGAGCCGTTCTGATTTTCATTTAAAAAATACATCACTCCTTTAGTTGACTCCACCTCCTCTGCTAAGCCCCGCCCCCTCACATCCAGCCTGCTGGACGGATGAAGCCAGCTCCTGGTGGAAATCTTCTGCTGTCAGCTGTACTGAGGAGCATGCATCTTCCATCTACCAGCAGTTAACATTACATAATCGGCATGTTTCTGATAAAGATGTAGGTTTCCAAGTGCAATTGTTTAATGAGGTTAATATATATAAAATGTTTAAACACAGTAATTAACGGTACACATGCATTACTACGAGTTACGCTGTGTACATCTCCGGCTTAGTCCATTAATGTTGATGAGAAAGCATCGTTTACTAGCATCTGCTGCTAGCTTTAAGCTACACCGCTAAACTATTTCCCTGTGGAATCAATAGAGTAACCATCTATATCTCTATATAGAGCTGGAGTGTTTTTGGTATGACTGGAGGAATAGCTTCATTATGTTGGTGTTTCCTGCATTAAATTACACAGCAGATACCCAGGTTAAACTGCAGGTGCTTCTCAAAGTCAAGGATGCTTCCTGGGTAGGTTGGATCACATTCTTCTTAGGCTGGAAAACACGTGATGATGCAGTTCTAATAAAGCCCAGATCCCACCTTCAGTTACACCCTCCAGGCGACAGTTGTAAAACTGACATAGCTGTTAAGTAGCTTGTAGCTCATATGAGAGACACAACTTAGCACTGATTCACTTCATTTAGATGTATTGTGCTCTAACATCAGTCCATCCTCTATCTGCATTTTCTATGATGTTTGAGAAAACAAGGATATTCAGAACCAATCCGTGAAATTTCACCACAAAAACAAAAAAACTGTCCTCTGAAGCGAGGTTTGATGAGGCGGCATCTTAGATGTGTCTTAGAAACTTGTCTTAAAGTTTATTCCTACATGAACACTGATGATTTTCAGGGAAAAGCATGAACAGTCTGGTCTGAAGTGCACAGGAGGCAGGACATGATGCAGAAATTAAATCAGTCAAGGATCTTCGCCTCGAAATGATTTGCTTTCACCAACCAAAATCTCAGTTAAAGGTTATTAAAAGTTATGTCTGTTAAAGAAATGGGTGACCTGAGTACTCAGTCGTGTAAAAAATATACATAATTTAGGCCGTAATGACTTAAGTTGTATATTTACAATAAACAACATGAAATAATTATCATATTTAAACAATAATTCAGCCTCGTGCTGCATCAGTGATTTAAAAAGAGCAGATTTGCAGCCAGACGGATAAAACACATTTTATGTTTTACAGAAAAGTCTTTTTCACCAACAAAGACAAATGTTTTCACTTTGTCGTAGATTTCCATGAATTAACTGATTCTGGAGACTTTTTAACATCTTTATGAACACATATTTGTTCAGTAATTGCAGTTTTTTGCCAAAGTTGATCTTTGTTAAGATGTCTTCTGTCCTCTGCTTTGTTTTATCTAATTATCTATCTGTTTTGTCTTTGAGGCTGCTCCTCCCTTTTATTCTTTAATTTCTTCATCTTCTCTGCATATTATTCAGTCTTCCTCCGAGCTATCCCCCTCCTTCAACGTGCTCTCTTCTTCCTCACCTCTCTATTTTTAGCACTCTTCCTCCACGCTCTCACCCTTCGTCTCCCTCCGACGCTCCTTCTTTCCTTTCCACACATTGCAGCCTGTCTCATTTTCTTTATAATTTGATAATCTTCCCTTTATCTCTTCTAACTACAGCTTTCGTCTTTTTTAATCAGTATTTTCTCTCATCTTTTCCTGCTCCCATTTCTCTAAATTGTCACTTTTTCCTTCTGTTAACGATCTTGAAGTTCTCCCGAGATCTCTTCTGCTTTTGTTGTATTTATTTTTCTTTTCTGAATTAGTAGTTTTATTTCAGCAGTTATTTCCATTTTTATTTGCATTCCTTCATCACATTTTCTTTCACTCTTTTCATCATCATTGCTTGCCTTTTCCTTCTACTACTCCAAACCTCAATCATTGCTCGGATACCACCATTTAAAACACACTCATCAGTGAGGATTCTGAGATTTTTTTTTATAAAATCAAAAGCAACATAGAACCTACAGGGTATTTTGAACAATTTTCTGTGTTAGAGCTTCATTAGTGACATCACAGACTGATGCATTGTGGGGCAGCAACACTAAATGTTGAGGTCTCTTTATTCACAATCTAACTATGCAAAGTATGAAGAAGTTATTGTACAAACTGTTTTATCGATTAATTCGACTCTGTTGTTTAAGACCATTTCTTTTGAAAGAAAATGGGTTTTCTCATTAACTCCCTCTGGGCTTCCGTAGTTCAGGCGCCCAAAAAAGGCTCAGTCTCTGCCACTGTTTGGGACTGGTTTGGTTTTCCAGAGTCAGACCTGGAATAAACCACAGTCCACTGCAGAGTTTGTTCAAAGGTTATTGCAGCTAAAGGCAGCAGCATAACAGCATAATTTATTTCAGCATCTCAGACATTGGCTTTCCAGCCCAGGGCTCTCTACCAGATGCTAAAGACCGCCACCGCGCACAAACACCCGTTACAAAGCAGGTAACGTTAGTGGAATCATTTTCAGTGTGTCCGTATGACACGAAGGGGACCCGGAGGAAAGAGATGATGCATGTTGCTAAAGATAAGTTGGACATTTATACCGTGGAAAAGCCGGGTTTATCCACAGGATGAACACTTTGGATCCCAGGTATGTGCTCCCAGGGGGTCATTTCACTCTGGTCCAGCAGCAAAACATGAGTGTGACGGAGCATTTTATCAACGACGGCAACAACAACAGAAACAATTGATTAAAATAGAAAAAGTCTGTAGCAACTCTTACCTGACCTTGCACCTGACCTCGGAGAACACCTCCTCTCCTAAAACTAACACCCTAACATACCTAATTTTTAGGTCAGATTAGTTTTATCGATAACTCTGTAAACAGATTCAGTACTTAAAGCTTACATGGGGGATTCTGACTGTGCTTTGGATAAAAGTCTCTGCTAAATTACTAAAAGAAACTGCCTCATAGTTCAGTCATGTTGAAGTTTCCACAAACATTTAGCATTATATGTTCCCTCTGTTTTAATTTCCCTCCCTTCACGGCACAGCTCCTTTCTGACACATTTTAAAGTCTCCTCCATCGTGCTTTTCTCTGTCTCTGACACATTTCGCCTCCCCTCTCTTCTGTCAGGACAGACACACACACATACAGGCGAGGTGAAGTCGAGAAGCTTGTCTTAGCGTGCCATCTGTCCTCGGCGCTGACGTTGGCTCTAATTACCGCATCTCCCCTGGCTAATGCTGCCTCATTAGGCCGCCGGAGCATGTGCAGCCGACACAAGCGCCACCGAGATTTTGCACCAGGAAACGCGAGCTCGAGCCATTATGGGATCAGGAAATCTGTCTGGTGTGAAAGGCAATTCACACCAGCGGCTAAACGCTCATTTTGCTTTTCTCTCTTCCTCTCCCTGCACTTCCTCCTCTCTGTGTCATGCTCTCTCACTCTTCTTGTCTGGTTTTGGAAAGGGTTCAGGAGGCCCGAGTCCAAGCACCAAAACAAAAGAGTCAAGCAGGAGTCCTGCTCCAAGAGAGATGAATGTTAAACACACAAATTCACTGATATCTGAAGCCTGATGTCAACAGACAAGTCTTCACTGAAGGCTCCACTTCCCAGTTTGGATGGATGGATGGATGGATGGATGGATGGATGGATGGATGGATGGATGGATGGATGGATGGATGGATGGATGGATGGATGGATGGATGGATGGATGGATGGATGGATGGATGGATGGATGGATGGATGGATGGATGGATGGATGGATGGAAAGCTGCTGAGCATGTTGCATTTGTTGGAAGATGGCAAAAGAAGCCAAAGGTATGAATAAAATATTTTGCACTTTATTTTTGTTTAATCTGATTTTGTTGTTAAGTTGAAAAATATGAGCTACCGACCCAACAATAAGACTGTTTAATTGCTGTAATTTAGAAGCAAAAGTAGATCTTGAATTTATTGAAACTATTGCTGGAGTATCTGCTGCTTCTCTGGGGGTCGGGTCGTGGGGCAACAGCTTGAGCAGAGAAACCCAGACATCCCTGTCCTGGAGTTTTCTTAGATTTGTTAAAGGTTAAAGTTCATGACAGCACAGTTAGAAAAAGACTGAACAAGGATGGCTTGTTTGGAAGGGCTGCAGGAGAAAGCCTCTTCTCTCTAAAAAGAACATGGCAGCACAGCTTAGGTTTGCAAAGCTGCATCTGAACAAAGCACAAGACTTCTGGAACAATGTCCTTGACAGAGCAGAGCAAAGTGGAGATGTTTGGTCCTAATGCACAGCAGCACGTTTGGAGGAAACCAAACACAGCATATCAGCACAAACACCTCATACCAGCTGTCAAGCATGGTGGTGGAGGGCTGATGATCTGGGCTGGTTCTGCAGCCACAGGACCTGGGCACCTTGCAGTCATTGAGTCCACCATGAACTCCTCTGGATACCAAAGTATTCTAGAGTCAAATGTGAGGCCATCTGTCCCACAGCTAAAGCTGGGCTGAAACTGGCTCATCAGCAGGACAATGATCCCAAACACAGCAGCAGATCTACAGCAGAATGTGTGAAAAAGAAAAGAATCAAGGTGTTGCAATGGTCCAGTCAGAGTCCAGACCTCAGCCTGACTGAAATGCTGTGGTGGGACCTTAAGAGAGCTGTGCAGAAACCAATGCTGCAAACCTCAATGCGCTGAAGCAACGTTGTCAATAGTGAATCAATAAATAATGACAGACTGTAATATGTCATGTGTTGTTGTTCATCGGAGGTTGGATTTACAACACTTTGTGGACTTAAAACCACTTTGAAATATAAAAAGAAGAAAAATCCACAAGATTAAGATTCTAAATGAGGATTTATACATAACATGTCATCTTTTCAGGTTGCCAAAAACCAATTGAAGCTGCAGCTTGTTCATATTTCAACATAAATGAGCTGAGTGAGTTTCCTGCCGTCCGTCTGCCTCAAGTCCCAGCAGCTCCTCCCTGTGAATAACCTGAAATAAAGATCTACTTTCCTCACTCTGACACCCGTCAGTCTGTGGAAACGGGTAATTGCAGTCTGTTGTCGGTGCCGTCTGAAGTCTTTGTTTACTCGGGTTGTTCACTGTGAGCTCTGTGGCAACGAGTTAACCAGAAACACACCAGAGCAGGACAGGTTTATGACCTGACTGCAGGAGTGTCAGTCAAGCATTCATGACACTTTATGCTGCAGATTTATTTAAGATGGGATATGCACCGTTTAAGATAATAATCAAGTCTGCTGGTGTGATTAATGTTGGGTCTGATTAACATGAGTAAAATATTAACTGATCTACAATAATCTTTATTGTTACTAGTCTTGTCAGCATTAAAAGTTAAGATTATCTTTATTTGAATCTTTCAGAGTGAAAAAAAGGGAAGAAGCACCATGAAAAAGCTTTGACACTCCAGGAGTAGATTTACTATCACTTCACGCCTGAACAAACCCTGTTTTCACACTTTCTGTTATAGTCGTGTCGGAGCACTGGTGGACAAAGGGATCTACGATTGCCGTGTTTCATAAAGATTTATGATTAAGTTTCCATTCAAAAGCAAAAATTCAGGGAGAGAATTTGCTCGTATTACTGAGTGAACTGTTAACCTCCACTGCCAACTGTGGCATTATTTCTGTTTCTGTTTCTGTATTTATCAGACGCTTTTATCCAAAGCGACTTACAAATGAAGACATAACATCTATATAAAAAGCTAACAATAAACTACATAGAAGGAACCCAGGAGTCCGACTCTGTCAGAGGTGACAGAGTAGAGATAGGGTGCAGGCATAGAAGGAAGTGCAGAAAGATAAAGTGCAAAGATAGAGGGGGTAGGTAAGTACAGGGTAAGTGCTCGCATAGGAGATGCTCTCTGAAGAGCTGGGTTTTCACGAGTTTCTTGAAGATAGAAAAAAATTTAACTCAGAAAAAGAGGAAGTCTTAACTGTTGCATCTGACATCACTGCGATGGTTGCTGACAGGAGGAGGTAAAGGTGGAACGAGAAGAAATAGACTTTACCAGCAAATGTCGAATGAAGGCCTTGAGATTAACTGACTGGAGGAAATCTAAGATGACCTGAGGAGTCATGCAACACCTGCAAAAACAAAACCTTATGCAGATACTCGTGCTTTGTTTTTCTTATCATTTGTTTGTCTCAATGGAATCACCTTAACTTGCGTAGCTGGGATGTAAATGTCCACATTTCCTGCTGTTTAACTTGTGTTGTTACCAAAAGGTTAGCATGTGGCGACCCGCCAACAGGTTTATATTCACATGTCTTTATTTTGTGGAACAACAGCTGTTTACAGATATCAGAAGAAGAAGAAGAAGAATAGCTACTTTAAGATATGTGAAACATGTGTCCATATACATATAACAGTAAAAACATCAGGCTGCAGTGACAGAGAGATTTTGTGTAATTTAACTTTAATGATTCTTTAATGATTCAGACGTGCTTAAAAAACCAGATTTATTTGTTTTGTGCACCGGGATGCTTTCTATCTTAAAGTTTGACTCCCCGAAGCAACAACCAAACTGAAACATCATCAGCCATCGGTCCAACACCCACACCAGGGCTCCGGCCCAAAATCCGCCCACACTGACCTGAATTCGTCCATCCCCAAACCTCCGCCCTCCCTGTCAAACATCCGAACTGAAACCTCAATCCAGACCGACGCCCACACTGCAACGTCAGACCGTCACGGGCCAAACTCCCACCACCGCCGGCGTCCACGGAGCCCGGTCACTTCCCACGTCCAACCACATCATCTGGGAGGATACTGGGCTCTCACTGCCGTCTTCTGTTCGGGTCAGACCTCAGACACCCACCATGAGAGGAGGGGACGCACAAATTATCCCTCCGAACGCTAAGGAACAATCACAGCGTTGTGATCCAAGAACTGAAAAATGAGTGGAAAACAAAAAGGACACCTACACTTTCAGCACAGTCAGTGGCAGGAAATCACAATGAAGAATTGTGCTTATTTTATTTGTTTTAAACGCTTTCTGTGGAGAACATTTGAGACAAACTGGTGTGGAAGGAAGCAGAACTTTACCTCCCTGATGTCTCTGTTGATCACTTCCAAACTGAGAAATGACGACAGTAAATAAAGCCAGTGTTCATTCACTGATTCATCGCTTCAGGCTACTTAAAATACCCTGACCAGCAGTTATTTATGAGCTCTGCTGTGCTTTCTGTGCTTCTATTTTAGGACGTACTGAGTGGCAGATGAATAAAAGTCCCTGTCAGCACGTCTCAGGCGTCTGCAGCAGGTGGGGGGTTAAATGTCGACTCGAGGCCCGCTCGCTCAGACTCTCTGTTCTGTTCTTTCGTGACTGGACGCTCGTCATTGTGTTTGCAGCCGTCCGTTGGCGAGCGGGAGCCGGTCCAGCCATCCATCTTGAGACGGAAATTTCGGACTGTGCACGAGCCGGCCATCTGCAGCTCCAGGCCTTCGGCAGCCAAACGCAGAAACACTTCAGCTACTGGAGCGTTCAGAGGAGGAAGGATGATGGAAAGAGATCCTGTTACATTTATTTTCAAAGCTGAATCTTTGACTCGTCATCGCAGCAGAGAAATGTTACATTTACTCAAAATCTGTGCTGAGACCTCTGCTTCTCCACATTGCTACAAGGAAAACTGTGCAGTCACTTCTGGTACCAAAAGCTGTATTTTTAAAATATATTTCCACATTTTACTGTGTCAGGATAGCAGAAATGAGAGAAAGTAGCCAAAATATACAGCTCTTTTGACGTTTATTCACAGATTTTTTTGTCATGTGAAAGTCTTGGGTGTCTCTCGTGTGGGTGTGGATCTTTATCATCCTGTCGTGGAGGCCTTTCTCTTCATATTTTAACTTCCTAATGAACGCTCTGATATTTGCTGAATTGTTCTCTGTTCCACTGGCTGAAGCATGATGGATCCATCCTTGTGCTTAAGAACTGAGGAGGCGTTCTTTCTGATAAAATTCAACTTTATCATCAGCTCACACTGAAACTCCTTCAACCAGCAACATTTAGAATAAGAATAAGAATACATAAAAACCCTGAAACAGAAGTATCAAAACATTTTAATACCAATGTAATTCTGACACATTCATCTCAACCTAACAAGCTTTCATAGAGGAACACTGGATTTCCCATTTTTAGGGGAGGAGTTTGTTCTTTCTGTATCCAATGATTGGATGTTTTGAACGCAGAGGGTCAGAGTAATGCTTTATAGTAAAAGTATGTAAAGTTATGGTGTAACATATGATTTATTTTAGCCTTACATAGCTAAACTTCAATAAAATACAGTATAATCACTGAAGAATGTGCTTTACCAAACAGGACATTAACAGGTTAATGGCTATATAAAACCTCTTTGTTACAATCACTCAAAAGTCACATGATTGGGCATGATTTCTGGTGTTTCCTGCTCAATAAGTGGAGACATTAACATGTTTTGTCCTCACCTGAAATATGATGCAGCCGGTTGAGTTTTAACATTAACTGTAAAGCAACAAGCCACAACTTTCAGTTCAGGAGAATACAGTGAAATCTTCACAGTGGCCTGGAAATTGGGCTGTTTAACAACCTGGAAAAGCAGGAACGTGAACCATCTTTCGAATCATAAAAGTAAAGCTCAGCAGTGAGCTGCCCACCAAGTCTGGTTGGGCTGATCGGCAGCAGGATTGGCCGCAGCGCACACCGTGATGTGGAGAAATGAAGATGTTCTGCAGCTCAGTAAGATAGAAGGTAGAGAGAAGACCACTTGTTTTTTTTCTTTGTCAAAGTTTAAGTTGCTGATCATTTGGATCATAAAGACACATTATGAGTAAATGATCATTGTGTGTGATTTGAATGTTGAACTCTTGTCTGCATCAAAGCAGCGAGCGTCCATCGCCACACACGCCTTATCCCAGAGACGTTTTCTGATAACAAGTCCTCCAATTATTCCTGTTCAACTAAACAATAAGTGACAAAAAAACAGCTTTTCTCAGCCTGAGTGTGAAATTCCTCCATCTTCGTTTTTTTTCCGGTTTCAGGTGAAGCGGTCTGTGCGTGTGAATCACAGCGGGCGGCGGTGGCGGCGATGCTTGTGCAGGTTCTCTGTTGTTTAGGAGAAGCAGGGAAGGTGACATCATCTCCACACCTGAGGCAGCGGAGCTGACACCTTCAGCTCTCAGACAGGTGAGAAGGCACAAACAATCCGGAGCTCATAATGAGGACGACTGCTGGTCTCAAACTGAGACACACACGCATCCACGCTGTGTTTGTGTGTTGGATTTTTGGAGGGTTTTTGCATAATTTATCACTTTTATTATTGAGCGTGTGACATGTAAATAAAGTAAAACTACAGACAAAGACAGCTGGGTGACTTTTTCTGTCTTTAACATAGTTTTCCTGTCTGGAAACACATCACATCACTCTAAGTGTTTAGAAATGATGGCCCATAGCTCAGCTGCATCCTGTCATAAAGCTGACTCACCTGAAAGATCAGGTAAGGTTTAAAAAGCGTTCGCTCTGTTTCTTTACTTCTGTCTGCAGACTTTGTGTTTGTGTGTGCTGGAGTTCTTCACGTTCATCTGCCTCTGACTTATTCTGACATATTCACAAAATGCACCCACAGCTGTCACAAAATATAAAAAAATGTGTCAGAACTGAAAGAAGAAAGCCGCAAAATGAGAGTGCTGCACACCTTCTGAGTTCCATTGTTTGTGATGGAAAGGGTGTGATCCAGCGACACACCACCGACCTGCCTTGTAGGTAATGAAAATTACAATTTAAAGTTGATTATTTCCAGGAAAAAGGTAAAAAGTGTTTTAAAATGTTCTACTTTTGTGTCTAGATAAATCCCCTGTGGACTCTTCATGTCCCGTTATGAGTTTGAACAAAAATACCAGCTGAGCTGATGCAACATGACGAGCAGAGACACAGTTTTGACCTGGAACTGAAAATGAAAACCACAAACTCCTTCACGTCTTCACAGTCGCTGTTGGAACCCGTTGCTGTGGATCAAAGGTGGAAAATTAACGTTTCCTTGGGCACTTGAGAGATTTTACCAGCATGAAAGCATGATAACGTTTCTGTTTTTTAAGGCCTTGAGTGCAGCCGGCTGCAGCTGCAGACATTTCAACAGAGAGGTTTTCCGGAGGCGTTGAGATTTCTTCTGGAAACATGGAGGAGAGAGCTGCTTACCTCGTTCACACCTCTGAGAAGAGATCTGAGGTGTGTTTTAAGGTGGGATAATTAATTTGGACTGTCGCCAGGAAGCAGGAACATCTGCTGTGCTGCCTCCTGATGACATCACACCGCACACCTGAAAAATCTTTGATCAGCTTCTGATAAACATCCTCATTAGCATTTAGCCTGAGACAGCGAGGCCCTGGGTGCAGGTATGTGAGGGCTGGACATTGTTTTCACGATGAAGACCCTCACTGTTCAAGGTTCAATAAAACCAAAAAGGCCACCCTACAACTGACAAAACACCGAAGCACTGTGTGAAAAACTAAGTGAACCCCCTCATCCAGCAGCTTGTAGCAGCACCTTCAGCAGCAGTGAGTTGCAGTAATGGTTTCCTGTGTGACGTTATCAGTCTCTCACATGATTGTGGAGGGATCTCGGCCCACTCTTCTGTCCAACGTTGCTTCAGCGCATTGAGCTTTGCAGCATTGGTTTCTGCACAGCTCTCTTAAGGTCCCACCACAGCATTTCAGTCAGGCTGAGGTCTGGACTCTGACTGGACCATTGCAACACCTTGATTCTTTTCTTTTTCACACATTCTGCTGTAGATCTGCTGCTGTGTTTGGGATCTTTGTCCTGTTGATGAGCCAGTTTCAGCCCAGCTTTAGCTGTGGGACAGATGGCCTCACATTTGACTCTAGAATACTTTGGTATCCAGAGGAGTTCATGGTGGACTCAATGACTGCAAGGTGCCCAGGTCCTGTGGCTGCAGAACCAGCCCAGATCATCAGCCCTCCACCACCGTGCTGCCATGTTCTTTTTAGAGAGAAGAGGCTTTCTCCTGCAGCCCTTCCAAACAAGCCATCCTTGTTCAGTCTTTTTCTAACTGTGCTGTCATGACCTTTAACCTTTAACATGCTAACTGAGGCCTGTAGAGTCTGAGATGTAGCTCTGGGCTTTTTCACCTTGGGGTGAACTTGCTGGGACGTCCACTCCTGGGAAGATTGACAGCTGTCCTGAATGTTTTCAAAGATGTTAACCAACCTGCCTGCTTGAAAACTGTGTTGTAGAGCTTCATTTGCATTTACCTCTGAAAGCATCTTAACATTTACTTTTGTTCTTCAAAGTGACAGGACTACCACTGTGGTGGAGAAATTTGAATAGATTCACAATGAAAACACAGAGATCATCAAGGAGAATGCATAAACTTCAACTGTAGGTCATCAACCCCATAAAACTGCTGCAGGGCCCTGGGTGAACTATGAGGATCGTGGTCACGCTTTATTTGTCTGCTGCAGGATCACCTTCTCTCTGACTTGTTTGTGTTTTCCATCTTTATTTTTTGTCTCGATGTGTTTCTCCGCCCACCCGCTCGGCGCAGCGCTGCTTCAGAATCTGTTTCACTCACTAAATTGGCTCCTCAGACACCCTTCCCCTTCTTCCCCATCTCTCATTTAAAAAGTGAGAAATTATAATTATCTGAATTATGCTTTTAATGATGCGTTAATTAGAGTCATGGAGTGAGATTAGCCTATGAATTATTACTTGTGAAATCGTTCCAGATTCATATGAGCTTCTTGTGCAGGCAGAGGGGAGGGAGAGAAATGTTGCTGTGCTCGGTGATTAGCACACCAATAAATAACAGAACAGATTGTAGTGCATATGCTTACGATTACAACTTTTAAACCAACGCTTTAAACTCACACCGACTGTCTTGTGCTGGCAAGAGGTTTCTGTACTCACAGCCCAATCAGTTTTTTTTGTTTCCTTCTGAGGCTCTCTGTGCTATTCTCACCAAATGTGAACTATTATTATACGGTGTTAGAAGAAAGCTGATTGTTGTCCTCGCAGCTTTGACTGCCTGCAAGCTGAACGACTGCAAAATGACTCCAAGAGCAAGAAAGTGTTTGAAACACGGAGGTTAAAGCTGCACTCATTAAATCACATATGAGTTTGTGCACCTCAGTCCCTGGAACAAAATGTTTGAGCATGTGTAGAATTTTACACTCACTAATTACAGCTTCGTGTTTCTGACATCCTGGAAATTACACTTCACCTTCCTATGATCAAGCAGAAGAAAAGAACAAGACTGATCAGAACTGATCAATTTTCTCCATAACATTTCAAACATCAGCACCACAGCTAAACCAGTGTAGAACCAAGGCCAAATCAGTCCAAAGTCATGTCCAAAACCAGTCCAGAATAAAGAACTTGTACAAATATAACGCCACAACCCATCCAACACTAAACCTAAACCCATCATAACCAAAGGCAAACATCTGTCCAAAACTATGACCAATAATAAGTCCAAAACCAGTCAAGATTCAAGGCCAAAACTAATCTCAAATGAAGGCCACAACAAATCCTAAACCAAGGCCCAATCACGATACGAACAAAGGTGAAACCCCATCCTAAACTAGGTCTAAACAACCAAATATCAAGGTCATAGCCAGTTCTAACCCAATGACAAAACCTATCCGACACCAAGACAAAATTATGAAAAAAACCAAGACAAAAATAAGTCCAAATTATGGCCAAAACTAAACCAAAACCAGTTAAAAACCAACCCAACATCAAGGCAAAAAACAGTCCAATATCATGATCAGTACCAAGTTAAAAACAAGTCAAAACTCAATGCAAAACTAGTCTGTAATCAAGGCCACAATAAATCCTAATGCAATGACAAAACCTGTCCGATACCAAGACAAAATCTTGATAAAAACCAAGATCTTAACCAGACAAAAATAAGTCCAAATTATGGCCAAAACTAGTTTGTCATTTTCATGTTTTTTCAGACGCGTCGGCACCAAAATATATCAGTCGATGTCCCACATCATGACATTTTACAGCCACTGCGTCACGCTTTTTTATGGAGAACACCAGCTGTACAATAAGTAAATGCAGATGAGTGGATTTGAGTGGATTTTTTAGGCTCATCTGTGTTGCTCTGAACCTTTTCAATGTGCTTATCATTCATTTATACAATGATATCGACACTTTGTTCACCCACACATGGTTCCTCAGAAAGTTACTGCACACAACTCCCTGGAACAAAGAATTCTGGGTCACAGGTAAGTAAACCTGTCCACACACCTTGTTGTAATCGCAGCTGAGATTACCTGTTTTCCAGCGACCTGGCTGCTCAATCTATAATTCAGCATGAATCTTTCCTTTTGCTGTATTTGATGAAGAAATGAGGTGAAAAACTGGTGGAAACGGAGCTATCTTTGAATCTAACTATGGAGCTGTGGAGATGAAAGTGCAGCGAGAGCTTCAACCTGTCAGCAGTTCAAACCATTAGCAGATGGTCGCAGATCATTTCAGCTTGATGGTATTTTGCTGCACAGAGTGGAACCTGTTGATGGGAGAGTTGGAAAATCTCCTTGTGTTCATGGATCAGAGGAATCACAGTTGTGGAATGACAGCTGATCAGTCTGAAGCTTTGATAAACATTCACCTCTTCAGAATCAACCGCAGAGGAAAACCCGATCTGAGATGTTTACTGACGCTAAAAGGACGTGATTAAAACAGCTATTCTTTAGGTGAGCTGTTGGATAAAGGTCTGACAGTCGGAAGGAGAGGTCTTTTATTAATTTACTGAAATGATTTGTATCTGCTGGCCGTTTTGGCCTCAGTCTCTGGAGAAAAGTTCATTTCCAGTGTTCATGTCTGCACACTGACAGGGAGACAAACCCAAAGCAGTTTACTGCCTCATTGAACTTATGTAAAATACGTATTCCATTATTACCCTCCTTGTTCCAGTCAGCTGCTCACATTTACATGGAGGAGGGAGGAGGATGGCTGTCCTCCCTCAGCCAGAAAACCTCTGACTTTAAACAGAGTTAATGCCCCCATTTGTGGTGAATCTGCTCAAATCCTGCAGCACAGCGATGAACCCTGCAGAGGTAAACACGATCACTGATGCTGATGCAAATGCACGTTACATCCTCAGCAGCACCTCAGTTTTAAGATCTTTTATATGTTTGCTCTTCAAAACGTTTGCTTGTGCCTTGTGTGTAAATAGAGTAGCTGAAAGTCCGATTTCCCTCGTGACCACTAAAGTATCTCTCTGTCTAAATGGCCCCACCCCACATTATAAAAGATTTAATCCTGGATTTTGTTGAGGACGGGATGGTATTTCATACTGTTCATTATCTGTGTAAAGGAGTGGAGCTGTTACCTGATGTAGAAACTAACTGAGTGTGTATTTACACACGTCCCATTGCTCATGTGTCTGATGAAGGTTAAAAATGTCCTAAAAATAAGTTTTTCTCACAAGAAAAATAGCAAAACTCAGAAACAAACAGCCCATAAACTTCTTTTTCTTCAAGACTTTTTACTTCTGGCTGCCACTCTTACAGCGGAGGAATAATGAGTAAATGTCTTTAACAAAGAGGCATCGACATGTTGTGTGAATGTGCTCTGCTGCTGTTTCTGGAGCTAAACAGACCGTACAGTGGACATTTGGGTAAACCTGGCCTGTAACAACACCGGCTGGAGCGTTTTGAATCATAAGCGGCCATCTTTACTCAGCTGCTGTGACGGCAGCCTCGGTGTTTGGGGCCTGCTGATGAGGCGCGGGATCCTCTGTACAAACCCCGCGAGGGAAATCAGGCTGCTAATTTGCAGGACGCGCCGTCCTCCTCTCTCGATTTAAGCATGCATGACTGCAGCTGAACAAGCAGGGGGGAGGAGGGAGCTCTGAGAAAAGGGCTCGCTTTCAGTGTTTAAAAAGACAGAGCCGGATAACGAGGCCTCCTCTTAACCTGCCTGCACCTTTTAAACAAATGATCTGAGCTAATGCCTCCACAGGCTGGGAATCCTGAGGGAGGAGGAAACAGGAAGGTAAATATCGAGCACACTGCATGTGGCTTGGAAAAAAGGTTTGTTAGGAACATGCAGAAACTGCTGCTGAGAACTGAAATAAAAAGAAAGATTTTACAAAGTTATTGCCAGAAACTACCCCAGTAAATTTAAAAATAGCCCTAAAACAAATCCACCTGTAGAATAACTTGATTTGTGAGTACTGTCATGTGCATTTGATATAAATCTTGAACGTACACCAGTACTTGAAGCCCTCTCAGTCTTTATCTGTCAGTCAAAGGCATTAATAAATTACAGTCCGTGTTAAAAAGAAGGCACAACATGTCACAGTGACATTAAGCCTGCACCTAACTCCACTATTTATACAATAAGATGACAGAAATCAGTCCATGTCTAATGGAAAGCGCTGTCTAAACTAAGATGAGTCACTAAGATGAGGTGTGTTCCTGTCTTCACGTTTACCTGAGGTGTTTCATCTCTAACTGAAACGTATTAGTCATTTAAATGCTGCATAAACAACGACAGCCAGCTGAGTTAATGAGCCAACATTATGCTCATTTACAGGTCAATCGTTTTCTTTTTAATCCCATAATGTTCACTAACCACGCTGGGAAATGCCTGAAGCAGTTCTTTGGGCTCCTGTCTCTTTAAGGTTCTGTTCTGGATCTGTGGGACCAGCCCACAGTGGGAGAACCAGGACACAGTGGGGGAACCAGGACACAGTGGGGGAACCAGGACACAATCCAACAGGTCTGTAGCCACCAGTTTGGTGAGAACAGTCAGTTAAAGTGGTGGATGGTGTTGTTTACCTGCAGCTTTATGCAAATATTTACTCCAGTCAAACAGACTTACTGTTCAGAGTTTTTTCAGGACAAATGGTATGAAAAGTGTACTCATCTGCTTTTTCTCCCCTTTTGAAAAGATGAAAACTGATGATTTCCAGTTTCTACTTCACTTCTAGCTTTTTTTTTAAGTAAACACTGATCTTTTTAAGCAAAACTAAACTGTTTCTGGAATTGAAGGCAAACTCAGCAGGATAATCATAGAAAACAACATCTGAGCCCTTTTCTAATTTCTAATTTTATCACTTTTCAGTTAATCTTCCTGATGTTTCCAGAGTGGCGCCGCCCCAAAACAAGCAGCCTACTGCAGCATCCTGCTTATACAGAGTCTTTCTGAGGGAATCTCTCAGTGAAAACAGATATCTGAAACACGTTTCTGTGCTGGTTTGGATGCTGTGTGCTGTTTTTTTTTTTTTTTACATCTGTTATGATGCGTAACCACGGCGACAGGAAAGTTGTTAACCTGTGAGAACTGAGCTTTCCAAAGCCCAAGTAATGCCTGGAACAAAAATGGAGGAAAAAGGAGGGGGGAGTTTAAAACATTTCTTCCCTTGATCATCGTGGGAAATGTGAGATCTGGTGGATAAAATGGACGATGAGGACACAGTACGAATATCAGGAAGCCAATATTATTTTTTCTATCTAGACATTGCTACAGGAACAACTTTAACACGTCTCTACTCAGATTTAAGGATAGATAGATAGATAGATAGATAGATAGATAGATAGATAGATAGATAGATAGATAGATAGATAGATAGATAGATAGATAGATAGATAGATAGATAGATAGATAGATAGATAGATAGATAGATAGATAGATAGATAGATAGATAGATAGATAGATAGATAGATAGATAGATAAAGACTGATGCCTTATACAAGCTGTGACAACTGTGTCTTCATTACAGTTTTCCATTAAAAAAACAGAGTTTTTGTGAGATTTCTTGCACTCGTTCACAGATGCTGTATTCAGTCGGTGATGTCTCTGCGGACAGCGTTTTGGCCAGCCAAGCCAGCCAGGAGCTGCCCAGCTGAGATGGGAGCCAAGAAAGCCGTCCAACACGGTCATATTCTACCTCTCTTGCTCAAAGATGTCCATCTGAATTAGCCAGTATCAGACCTGACCATTGCATAGCATACAGGAGACAGAGCAGGGCTAAACTGGTATATTCATAGATATAAATTCAGTAAATCTGGAAAAAGGTGTAGTTCTACCCATGCCAATGTAAAGCCATGAGTTTTTGGCGTATTAATAGGTTTTGAGTGGAACTTTGAAGTGTAGCTGATAATATTACAGGACATACAACTGTACAATTTGCCAGCAGGCTCTGCATTTTCACCTAATGTGGCTTTGTTTCAGTTAAAATCCACAAAGCAACAATCTGGTCTTTATGAGCCTGTGTGATCCTATCTTTCATAAATGTTTCATCCCATACCTCTTCTTCTTCACTGTTTTAGTTTCCAGCAGTGTTTGCCATCTTCAACACCTCTTTTGGTGCCTAATTGCAATTCCTCTGACACTGTTTTAGTCATTTATTAGAGTTAAATATAAGCACTGCAGTAAGGTTGTGTGACTGTCTCTATCGAACCTGCTAATTGTTGCAATATTCAATTTTCTTTGTCTGGAATGTGATTAGCACCCAGCTGGCATCAATGAAATCAAACATTATTTACACGTTCATTCTGGGCACAAAAACTGAATACTCACCTTGAAAGCTACAGGATCCGTGTTTTCTCCCCAATCTAACACATCATTTCTGCAGTCGACTCGGAATAGATTAAAAAATATAACGACTTAATGTTCAAGCTCCCTCCTGCTGAACGCTCTGCCTACCAGTGAAGAACAGGACCCACTCTGGGTATTTAAAATGCTGGAGGGCCTTCGTGGACTCCACAGCAACCCACAGCTGGAGGTCCTGTTGTTTTTACCCCACATGTATGCAAATGAGTCTCTGTCCCCTCACCCCGCCCCCTTCATCTAACATTAATTAGCAGAGTGCTACCTTGCTCAATACTTTTTAACAGAGCCACGGTGGCGGATGCCGAAATGTGCAGGATTTGTTTTTTAATTAAGTGCACAGGTGCACTAACGAATAAAAAGGAGCTCATTTGAATTAAAATAATTTATGAGGAGGGCAGGGGGTACGGGGGGGTGGGGGCAGTGTTACTGAGGGAGAGCGAGATGATTGAGAAATTTATTCCAGTTTATGGAACTTTTCGGGTCATGTTTACAGCATCAAAACAGCAAAACAAGCAATGACAGCTGGGATAGGCTTCTAAATTGGATTAAACAACTATAGAATATGGATAAATGGACTTTTTTTCTCATTCTGATTCATTCATTCAGCATTTAATAGAAACTACATCGTATCCGATCATGATTAATTCAATTCAGTTTATTCATAAAGAACCAAATCCCAACAAAAATCATGAATACAGTCCAATTCAAGCCAATTACAATCAAGGATCATCCAATTATTTAAAATGCTTAATAATTAAAGAACTTTAAAAGACAGAAATACCTAAAGTTGGAGCATAAATCTCCAGAATTAGCTCAATGTTTTGAAGTTTAAACAGTTTAAGTAGCATAAACCACGCTGATTCAATCATACAATCGTGATCCAATCTAATTAATTAAATTCCAAATTAGTCCAATTCATATAGAGCCAAATTTTAAAAAGTAGCCTAGCTGAGGAAACCAACACTGAAACTTCTCTTTGATCCAATCCCCCATGCTGAGCGTGCACAGGCGACTGTGGGAGGAAAAAAACTCCCTTTTAACAGGAAGAAACCTCCATCAGAACCAGAACCATCATGCTCCTCTTTCCCACAAACTAAACATCCAATAATACAGTAAACCTTCTAAAAGATTATGCTTTAATAGAGAGGGCATTCCCTCCAAATACCTTACCGTCATTATTCAGGGAAACAGGAAAAAGCAGTAATTAGAGGTAAAATAACAGCACACTCATCATACAAGGACACAAACAACAGCAAGAACTAGAAGGTAGTTTAGAGGAAAAAATGTAACAAATAACAGGCTCCTTCACCATAAACCCCAGTGAACAGACTCAGAAGTCTACAATTTAAAAATCCAGCTTGAAGCCTTCATACACAAAAGACCCTTTGACCGCTTTAAGTACAGTAATAAAACAGGTTATACAACAAGTAGTTCCAACCAAGCAATCTGATTGGTCCAGAAGAAATTTAGGACGCGCTCAAATCAACATGACAGTACTTCTGACTCATCACCTAAAATATTACTCCGCTGAGATTCCGAGACCGCTGGACATTAACGTCCGCTCTGAGTTCACTCACCTGGGACTAGAAAGTGCTTTCAGTTGCCAGGTCGTTACTAAGGGTCGGATTATTTGCTGAACTACGTTCCATTACACATAGGAGTCTGGCGTGACTGATTGCGTTTCAGTTGTTAGTCAGACCCCATGCGTTTCCATGGCAACGCGACGCGCAGAGCGAACCGTCCATCTACATGGATATATTCTGATGATACATTTTTGTTGCAAAGCGCCTCGGTCCTGACCGTATCACTGTCGTGCTCAAATGACGTTAAATATGTTGCTTCATATCGACCTTTCAAATCAGCCACACGGTAAAAAGGAAAAAATCAATCAATCAAGTCAGACTTTAGTTTGAAATTCGAGATGAAATTCAGAAACAAAAGCACAGAAAGTTTGCCCTGTCGGCATCCAACAAACATCTGGAATAGTTTGGGTGGTATGAGCCATGTTAAGATGCCGCCTTTTTCTGTTCCATCATAGGGAGTGAAGCCAGCAGAGTGAACCGCCAGCTGTTTGTTGGTGCAGAAGAAGGATGTCAGTGAGAATCTCCTCCGTTACTTTGTGATGTACCTCTGACCTGCTGTGAACACTTATTTGGTGTAATTATGATCGGTGAACATTTCATCCGTTCAGCTGTCAGTGGCAGGAGGTTCAGACACGTCTCGCTCTGTTTTTAGTTTCATTTCCTGCCAGATGCAGCGTCTCAAAGCGACCAACTGAGCCGTTTGGCGGACAGGTGCTGGCTGCTGACAGAGTGAAGCGGGACAGGAGATGCGACACCTGGGACCCGATGTCCTGCCCGAGCAGTGCGATGGGCGGCTGTTTGTATACCAAACAGTTGTCATCGGTGTTTGTGTGGAGCTGGCTGCTGCTTACCTGTACAGCAGGTTGGGTCAGACACTCTTATGCTGGGTTTACACCAAACGATTTTCACAGTCCCAGACTAAAAACTGACAGTCTTTAGTCTAACTGGAGTCTCGGCGCGCTCCCGTCATCTCGATCGTTAAGTTTAAGGTGGTAATCTGCAGTCTGCGACCGCGTTTCATACCAGTTTTTCCACAGTCTTGGGCTTTAGATCATATCAAACGTGTTAAATATTATCGCAGGTCGCAGTGACGTAACACAATCAAAAACCAATAGATGAGCAATGACAAACGGACGTAGAAAGGACGTAAAATCTAAAAAAAATCTAGTTGTAGTCTTGTAAATATTGACCCTACAAGAATCACAGTCTTTGTAAAATCTTTAGTCTGAGGCTAGTCTGGGACTAAAAACTCTAAACACTAGTCTTTAGATGTGAGCTGGTAGTCTTTCAGACTTTTCTAAGTATTCTGGTGCTATAAATACAACAAATATTTTACATGTACAACAAACAATTGCAAAGAAAACCCAGAAGTCTGATATGATGTGTTTTTTTAGGATGTTTTACCCCCTCACAACTGTGCAATACTCCGATGCACCTTTTGTTTGCCTCTGTGGAACAGACATGTTTCGTAATAACGATCGTCTTCTACTCAGATCACATGCATGCATCTGGTTTTCACGAGCATGCGTTTTAAAACGTATTCAAACCCATTTTGTTAGGCGTTTAAAGTTTAAAGATGAACACATTCAGAGGTTTGCATGGAAACACTGTTTTAAGGCTGTGATATTTAAGGCATTTGTGTTTTAGAAATAAAGTCACTTTAGATACTTTAAGGTGTGGCTTATTTTGTTCTTTTCCTGACAAAAAAAACAAAGTTTGTTACCAAGAAGTCAGTATGAAAACCGTCACCACCTACAACAGCAAACTGCTTCACAGTTGAATAGTGACACAGAAATTAAGCAATAATCTAAATAACAGTGAGAGCAGTCTGGACTGCTGCATTAACGTCACCCTAAAATGTTATTTTCTCTGTGATTAAGTGTAATTATCCCAATCATTGTTCTGCAGACTCACAGCAGCCCTCTTGGCTAGTTCCTCAGGAGTCATTACACTTAATTAGAGCTCCTTCAGTGATTCATAAAAAAGCCATCATTTACAGGCCGAGCTGCGCCGCTGGAGGCAGCCTATCACTTCCCCCCGAGCTCCCCTCAGCCAATCACAGCAGCCTGTCCAGGTGGCGGCGAAGGAAGCTCTCAGGAGAGGCGAGGTCGCCTGCGGGTGCTGATTCAGGATCAGTTCTTCCTCCCACTGGTCTCCATCCTCTGCAGAGGCCTGACACTGATCTGGGAGCAGCGCCCGCTCCGGTGCGACCAGCTCCTCCAGTCTATAAACGAAGCTCAGCGCTGAAAACCTGTCATTAACCCATCACTGTCGCCATAAATCGTAAACACTGACTCTGTTGTCATGGCAACGAGAGCTACAAATCACCAGGATGGCGGGCCTGTGGCATGTTGGGGAACTTTTTAGAGAAAGTTGGACAGGGTTTATGTCTTTGTGCATCGGGACGGAGGCCATTTTACGCTCTGTAGGACGAGTCGCCGCTTTGTGTGTTCACGTGGCGTGCACGTTTACTGTCAGTGCAGCTATGGTGCGGCGCTCTGCACGTCAGGGAGGAACATTATCCCATCCATCAAGAGGCTGCTCGTAAATGGAGGAGTTTACTTGGCAGCTAGTGAGGTGTGAGAGTCAATAAACTCTGTCTGATAATCGATGGACGTGAATCACCGACTTTTATAGGTGTTCCGTTCCTTTTTACATAGTTTTCTGGCAGTTGCTGCAGCATGTGCTGCACGCTATTGTACTGTTTTTAATTTTTCTTAGTGCCATTGAGTTCTTTTGACATGCAGAACAATAACCTATGAGATATATTTATATTTACTTATTTAGCCGATGTTTTGATTTAAAGTGACTTATAAAAGTTTGGGGTCCAGTGTTTGGTTCAGTGGATCAAACCACCAACCCGAGCCCTGTAGCCTTTGTTGAAGTGGCTGTTTCAATCTGAATCAACACAAAGATTCAAAAACAGACACAATAACAGCCTAAGTCAACATGACTCCTTGCCACAGTTATTGAAACTAAATGTGCTTTAATGTTTCCATCTTGTACATTCTTTGCTGCTTAGTGAACTGGAAACTTGACTTTAACGTTGCTTCTAGTCGTAATCCTCTCCAGTGTCTCCAGCTAGATCTGGACCACTTTTTAACAGTTTGGTCTTTTTAATTAATTTATAGATCACACAAATGTATCCACTGAGAATTTAAAAAAAAAATCTAAATTACATGTTTGGCCACTGAGGCTAAAACTGTGCTGGATTTGGTTCAAAAGTCAAAGTTTAGTAGAAGTCTGGGCCTATTTGAAGGTGTTGATTAAATGTTTGATTGCATTTAACCCTGATTTGAAGCATGAGTGGAAGTTGCCTTCTTGGAAATAAAACTCAAGACCTTCACTTTGCATACTGAGCTAAAACTCCACACATACATGCAGCACTGTGACACGTTCACACTGCTGATCTTAGGAAAACTCTGTGGTTCCCTAATCATGCTACATGTTTCCCTTCTTTTTTTGTTGATGTCTGGATTTTATTGCACAGTGACCAATGCAGAGAGTAAAATGCAGCTTTAGATGTCCGCTTTACAGACTTCACTTGTTAATCTTACATATAATGGCTGTTAAGGGCTAAACTTATTGTGCTAAAAGTTGGGTAAATTTAATTTCCTTGATTCAAACACATTGTTGAAATCACATTTAAGGATGTTTGTTGCAGTAACTTTAGATTATTTTCTTCCTGCTGACGTTTGACGTCCTGTTAAAGGGGAACTCCGGTATTTTTAAACCGAGACCTTATTTCTGGCATGAACGAACATGTACTATAGCTCTGTTAGCACATTTATTTACTCCGTGCTCTGTGACAGTCGGCTATCTTCACACGGAGTTTGCTACTGATGGTTTTGTGCAATATGGCAGGATATTTATCAGATTTTGACAAAGTGAATGATGACTTTGAGTAAGATGGACGTTCCTACCGGAGTGAATGAGCTGTGCTGCAGGGGGGCGTGTCGATGAAGTGGTCCCAGTAGAGTGCCTGTGTAGAAATCCCTCCGTTAGCTCTCCTATAGCTGCAGGTAGCCACATAACAGCAGCTATGAGCTAACAGAGCTATAGCACACGTTCGTTCATTCATTCTTCTTAAAGTATTGGTGAAAGACAGATAATGCCTTATTGGGAAGCTGCATTGTCTAAGCCCCGTTCACTCTGTTATATGGAGTTCAAGTTATCTAAATATCGGACGAAAGGACGCCTACTTTCACCAAACTGTTCTTGGTGAGCAGATGAACGTATTTCATGCCAGAAATAAGGTCTCGGTTTAAAAATACCGGAGTTCCCCTTTAAGATCACATGAAGACCCAACGAGGGACCTGAACATGTGTGTAGCCAGGTGTGTGTTCAGGTGAGTAAATGATCCTGGAATTCCCCTCCGTTCCTTTTCCCTCCATCTGTGACTTTATGACTTTATCAAACACACATGTGAGGTTTTAAATACCAGCCCTAAGAGGTTCAGATGATGAGGATTTTTCTGTAGTCGAACAGAGGTAGAGCGAGCCCGATGCTGAGCTGCAGCTTTAAAGCAGCACAACGACAGGATCTGATGTTAATTATTTTCATTTGCAGCAATTAGGTTGATTTGGCTGATGAGGGGGTTTGATAACGAGCAGCTGAGTTAATTTGTCTTGTTTGGATAAATAATTTGATTAACATTACAGAGCTGCTGAGCCCCTCTGATCCAACACACACAGAGGTGACGCTAATTGCAGCTCTCAGCTGATTGGAGGGCGACGAGCTCAACAATTGTGGAACAAACTTAAGGGAACAACAGAGCAAAAGGTTCAACTGTGAGAGAAGAGTAAAAATAGCCGACTTCTGCAGCAGCTCCATCCACTTGATGTTCTTCAAGTACTTTCTACTAATTGTCCACAGTCCACCCATCGAATTTCCTGTTGCTGCTGCTCGACTCTCATTGAATCCACACCATTACACAAAGCACACTTCAACAACAAGGTGATTCAAAGTGCTTTACTTTGAACCTAAAAGCATTAAAAACAAAATATACAAAAGTAAAACTCAGAAGTGCAGTGCAGTGAAAGCTTTTAATCAATTTAATTAAAGCAATTAATCAAATGCAGTGTTGAACAGGAAAGTCTTCAGGTTTGATTTAGGAGATGAAGAGCTGACGCAGACCTGCAGTTATCTGGGAGTTTGTTGAGTTTGTTCCACACATGCGCTCCATAAAAACTGAAGCTTCTCCGTGTTTGGTTCTAACTCTGAGAACAAAAAGCAAAGCTGTTGCCGAAGGTTCAGAACGCAGCAGAAGATCTGAGATTTAAACATTTAAAGCTTTATAAACCAACAGCTGTGTTTAAAATCAACTCTTTGATGGACAGGAAGCCAGTGTGGAGACCACAGATGGAGGGATATGATCCACTTTTATGGTCTCAGTGAGGACTTGAGCAGCATGGAAATATTCTTAGGTGATAGTTGGCTGGTTTCATACCTGACTGTTGAAGTTCGGAGTCCATAAAAACTCATAGATTTCTGGCCTGGTTTGTGGTTTTTAACCGTACACACTGACGCTCAGCACAAATTTTATCCGTTCTTCCTTGATTCCAAAGACAATGAGCTCTGTTTTGTCTTTGTTTAACTGAAGTAAACTCTGGATCATTCAGATGTTTATTTGTTTGAAGCTCCTAATGAGTGTTTCTAAGGGATTACATATGGTGATGTAGAGCTGTGTGTCATCTGCATAGCTGTGGTAACATATTTTGTCACTTTACATCATCTGATCCAAAGGGAGAATCTAAATCTTGAATAAAAGAGGGCCCAGAGTTGAACCCTGAGGAATTCCACATGATATTTATGTCTGATAAGATGTGTGATTACCTACAGATGCAAAGTCGGTGACAGATGCAGATCCTGACACACCCACCCAGTATCTCAGCCCAGAGTGTGGGCGGCAGAGGTCCAATCCACCATCAGCAGAACAGAACATTCTTCTGTATGACTTCACATCAAGATGTCACTGGAGACTCTAATAAAAGCTGTTTCGGTGGAAAAAGCCAGGTAACGACCTCATAAAACTCTGCGTCTCGAATTAATCTGTCAGTGTTTAACATGAGTCATGAATTATTGTGTAAATTTCAGGATTTTTTTGGGAATCCAACTTCACATCACATGAACAGATATCAAAATAAACATAGAAAGGCTGCGTTTTGTTTCCTCTGAAGCTCATAAAAATCTCTGACACAGCAAGGGCTTAAAAAGCTTTAGTTTTAAATCCTCAAGCTCTTTTATCTGCGCGCACTGGTCCGATCATTTAAATTAATAACTGTCAATAAGCCTCGTTGTTCAGCTGGATTCAAGCAGCGGTGTCTCCAACAGTCGCTACCCTCAGATAAAAAGATGTGATAATTTGTTTCTGTGTCATGCACCTACATGCATCCCACCATCTGTTATTCCAACCGAGTCTCCCAATATGAAGCATTTCCATGGAAACAGCACCAACATACAGGCAGGTAGCAGCGAATCATTTTCACACGGATTGAGCTACTCACAACTCACTTTGCACCTCATCAGCTGTATTTTCTCCATTTTGTTGCCATTTCTGTTCATGTTTGTACTTTTTTCCAGGATGTACATATATTATTTTACCTGTTAGAGTTTGTTGACTGCTCACCTGAAGCTCAACACATTCATATTGCTCTTGTGTAGTTTATTTAATCATTGGTGGAGCACCTGTCAGACCCAATTAGGATCACTAAAGCTTCACAGGTAGATATTTTACACTTTTTGTGTTTATATCTCCTACATGTTCTGTTAGTGGTCCTTTTTGTTGTGTTTGTGAACTCATTCTAAGTGTAAAAGAGCATGTTTACATTGTACCATTTATACTTTTAAAGATCAATAGAATAGAAAGATTTATTAAGTGTTGTTCCATTTTGCAAAAACTTACATATGCACAGCTTAGCAGAGCATTGCACCTTGGTGGCAGAATATTGCACATAGTTGTTGTGGAGTTTGCAGATGGATTAATAGTGTTAAGACAGTTTATGCGTTCAGCCACTTAACTCTGACCTATGAACCATTCAAGCAGGAAAAAGGCTCCTAACTCAAGGGATGAACCAGTGTTGTGTCGACACATAACAGACAACTTAGCAAAGAAGCCATTTTAAACTGGATCTTTAGGCACTTTGTTACCAGCAGCCTGTCACAAAGACAGATCATTTGTTCCCATTTCTTTAGTTGCATCTATGAAAAACAGCAAAGAAAACACAGTTTGACAGACAGAAAATAGGATTTCTGCAGCAACAAGGTGATTCCCAAAGAGCTATTAGCTGAAAACTTGGCATATCTCAGCATGGTGTGCAGTGTGTCCTTAAAACATTTGAGGAAACTGGACAAGTGGAGGACAAAAGAAGAAGTGTCAGGCCTAAAAAACTATCTACAGCAGATGAACAGGATCTGAAAGTGATGTCCTTAAGAAAGAGGAAAAAATCCAGCTGTGACCTGACACAGGACCTGAGAGATGCATCTGGACCTTCAGCTGATCCATCTACTGTTGGCCCAAGCCTCATCAGAAATGGTCTCCATGGAAGGGTGGCTGTCAAGAAGCCATTCTTAAGGAAGGGAAACAGGGAGAAAAGGCTGAGCTATGCCAAATGACTCAAGAAGTGGACTGAAAATCAGTGGCAACAGGTCTTATGGAGGGATGAATCCTCCCCAGAGCCCGGACCTCAACATTATTGAAGCAGTGTGGGATCATCTGACAGAGAACGGAACAAAAGGCAGCCCACATCCAAAGAAGAGCTTTGGGATGTCCTTCAAGAAGCCTGGAGAACTATTCCTGAAGACTCCTTAAAGAAATGGCAGAAAGCTTGTCTCAGAGGGTTCAGGCTGTGATGGAGAATAAAGGAGCTCAGACCAGATATTCACTTTAAAGCTGCTGAGAACTGAACAAACTCTGTTTCTGCCTTATTTACTGGATTTATGTTTATGTTTGATCATGTTTAAATAAATCACTGAAACTGTCCCATGTTTTACTTTAAATATGTAAAGAAACGAGGGCTGGATCAGAACACAGTTCTGAATGAATATATATTAACAGATGAGCTGATTTGTATCTCAGACATCAGATTCTGCTCGTTTACTTTCATTTTGTTCTTCTTGTGCGATTTTAAACAGATATTTTTTCTATTTTTAAAACATTAAGTTCTTGAGCTCTGTATTTTCAGCTCTTTAATATTCCTATTTTCTATTTTTGTGTTTAATTAAATACTAAATAACAGTCCGTGCTGTTACTGGTCAGCAGGGGGCCTAGCAACTATTGCCTCTGATGGTATAAATCCGACCCTGTTATCAGTTCTTCTAATTATTAATCATGTTTTTTTGTTTTTTCATTTGGAAAGTGGCTGAAGCTGCAACTATTAATTAAAACTGCTGAGTGAAGGCCTATTTCTCAGCTCCTCCTCCTGTTTTGGACATTTACGGTATTTAAGTTTTTTGTTTTTTTCCCCCTGCAGCTGTCAGAGAAACACAGCGGAACAAAATTAATAAATTTTGTGTGGGAAACTTGATGTGCATCGATTATTCTGATGACACACGGGCCCTGTCTGTCTGGAGCTGCACAGCGGGTTCCCGGAGGTCCGGAGGCCGGCGGAGGCCGCGGGCTGAGGCGGGGAGGTGGAGCGGGAAACCGGCGAGAGACACCGGGGAAGAGCCGCTGAAGCAGCCGAGGAGAAGCGTCCTTCTGCGGCAGTTACCGGTACGAAACCCGCTTCTACTTCTTCTCTAAAATTAGTTTATATTTGACTGTAAGATCCCCGAAAATTTGCTGGAAAAACCATAGATATTTCATTAAAGAGTTTCCGTTTTGAAACAGTTTCATGTTTATCTGCAATGTTGTTAAAATATGAACCTGAACTGAATATAAGACTGATTATTATCATTATCTTATTATCATCAAATCATAGTTTTTTATAGTCGTATTTTAATGTAAACAATGATAACTCTAACAATGAGCTTTTTTTATAGGTCAACAAAGTGTTTTCTTTAAAAGTGTAAACAACAACAAAACAAATAAAAACACACGTGCAGTTACACATGTGCAGTTATTAATCCACCAAAACTGTTAATAATAATTATCAAGAACGTTCATTGATCAACAAAAGCTGAGTTTCGCAAATATTTTAAAGATTCTAGTAATTTTATTTAGTAATCATTGTTTTTTCATTTGGAAATTAAAGATTTTATCAGGTGAATTCAGTTGTAGTCATAGAAGAAGAAGATCAGGTCAGATCTTCACCTCGGATGGGCTCTTACTCTGCAACACATGCTGGCATGAAACGGTGATGAATGAGTGAAGAAAAATATATTTTTGTGTCATCTTGCGGCACCATGAAGGAAAAGTTTGATGCGGAAAGTTCAGAAAATGGCAGGAAACTCACTGAACAGGAAACAAGATGAAAACCTTTCAAATTTCATATATTTAACACAACAAAGAAAACTTTTTATTTTCTTTCTCTTTTTTATTATTATTTTTCCCCCCAAACTGAACACAGGAAGTACAAAGCTTCTGTCATTTTTTCTTCTCTTCTGCAGAGGACACGAGTCGTACAGTTAGTGCATTCGATCCTAAAACGATGAAAAAATAGATCTGACTAAGAAGAAGAAGAAGAAGGAGAAGAAGTGCTACATAAAGAGATGATGAGGTAAATCTGTCCAAGAGGAAGAAACAAACTGATGAACTGATGCAGAGAAAGAAAGAAAGAAACAAACGAAAACAGTCCACACGTCATTATTATCATTAATATTATCCTCATCAATATATACACATCAGATGCATAGAATACTTTTTCAAATCCATTTTTTTTACATAAATACCTACATTTCCCCCAAAAAAGACAAAAAACTACCAGTGTAACAAACTGATCTGGGATCAGCTGGTTTCTGAGTCGGCTGCAGAGACAAACTGAACTCATGCAGGATGTTTCCCTTTTATCAGCTCAAATTTTTTCCTCTTATCAATAAACCTCTTCAACATCAGAGCCAAAAAAACACACACACAAGTGTCTGGGATTAATCCGCCGAAAAACATAGTCCCCGGCAAACGAACCACTTCCTGCTGTTTGTTTGGTGGGAACTACAGTGAGCAGCTGTTTCAGGACATTCCTGAGCCTTCTGCTGTTTCTGAATGACACATGAACCAGTCGGTTCAGCTCTGATCACAGTAAGATGTTTCAGATCAGATCAGAAACTCTGCTCTTGTTTTTCATTCAGGCACAAATAGAGAAGATTACAGTTTCATCCAGCAGGAAGTGAGGCTGTTCGTTATCAGTGTGTGACGATCAACACCAGCCCTCATTTCTTCACAAACGACCTGTGAACATGGCTTCTTTGCTAAATTGTCTGTTATGTGTCGACACAACACTGGTTCATCCCTTGAGTTAGGAGCCTTTTTTCTGATTGAATGATTCATAGGTCAGAGTTAAGTGACTTAACAAACTAACACATTTCTCTGAAAATGCTCAGGTACAAGGACTGGACTGAAAATGAGTGAAAACGCAGAAAATATCCAAAGAAAAACTTTAAGACCTTCAGAAAGCTGGAGAACTATTGCTAAAGACCACTTTAACAGATGAGAAGAAAGTCGTAAAGAAATGAGGGCTGGATTAGATCTCCTGCAGTTTTTTAACTTACTGCTAACTGTCTCTTGACTTATTTCCATCCACTTTTTAGGATAATTTTGTAGCTGAACATGATCGAAATTTGAAAAAACATCCACACTAGTCGTGTTACCATCCAACAGTCAGGCAAAATTGATAAAACAATCTCTTCATAACATATTTGTCAGCTGGTTTTGGAGTGAATAAACCAATGTGTAGTGTGGTCAACAGTTGGCTAACTATAAAAAAAAAAAAAGGGAAATTCAAGATAGTTTTCTCCAAATTTCTAATTCAACACTTTGAAAATTTTTCAACAAATCTGAAAAAAAAAAAAAAACTTTTGAGAGCATATATTTAGGTGCCTTAAATGAACAATTCAAAACCCTCAGAATAACACAACTCTGCCACATATTTTGGGTATGAAAATACCCATTCAGTCATTCATTGATTCGTTCAGATCGGCAGGGTTCTTTTACCTCATTGTACCAACGAAGAGTACAATTATCTGCCTCCGAGCTTCTTCACATTTACGTTTTCAAGCCGGAATTGATGCACTATCATTGATCATCATGTCATGTGTGAAAGTACAGAGGCTAAATTGGGGGATTGAAGTCGATCCGCCACCGATATGCCGATATGAGCCGGCAAGGGAGGTAGTAACAGTGGTAAAACAGGTCTTGTGTTTGCCTGTATGTTGCAAACCGGCACTCTAACCAACAATGCTGTCGTCACTCAGCTGATTCCACAATGTCAGTTTGGTGTATGTAGGAACACTGTGAAACGGGGCTGAGACGCTTCTTTTAAAGGAGAAGTCTTTGTTTCGCTTAGAGGAAACAACCAATATGTGAGGTAAGCTAATGATTTATCAGATCAATAATAGCATTGTTAGCAACCTGGACCAGTTCATCACATGACTCACGATGAGACTGTTCCTAAAAGATTGTTCAGAACCAACTGTCTGTCAATAAAACTGACAGTCATGCATTTTTCTATCAGTTCTGTGTGTGATAGTCTGAGCTCTCTGGTAAACCTTAGCATGGTCCAAACCAAGAGATATGACTTCCTGTTGAAGTTTTCTTTGTTAAACACCAGAAACTCCAAAGACAAAAACAAACCTGTAAACGGCGGTGAAACGCCGCCCACATAAGCAAAGTTTCTAAACATCAACAGAACCCAGAGCGACAGGGAAGCTCAGAGCTCTTGGAGCCGATACATGACAGGAATTAGGGCGTGACTCGTCTACCAGACGCCAGCCAGTCATTAAGATTCCTCTCTGTGGAGTTTTAACAACCTGGAACTATTCTCCACGTGATTCATGATGATTACCACTTAAATATGGATCAGAACCAACTGTCTGTGGTCAAAGATGTAAGTATCTGAGCATAAAACTATCAGGTGTCAGTTTAGTGTGTGGTAGTCTGAGCTTTCAGGCTTTGTATGCTTCCTCATATGGTAATCTCGACCTTTGAATGGTTACTGAGGGTTACTATGTTTGCATGAAGGGCAGAATGTGCCACCCTTAAAAACTTTAATGGAAACACAAGTTTTTTTTGTGGAATGGAGCCTACAGCGCCACCTGCTGACCACGCTGCACACACTGGTGTATTCACGCCAAACCAGCTGACATAGACGAGACAAATAAGGATTTTCTGCAGAGAATTTAAACATCTGTTTCATATTTAACAGGTGGATGGAAGTCGACCTTTAAAGAAGCTCAGAAGTCTGAAGAAGTTTCCAGAATCCTCAAACAGAAAAACAGTCAGATCTGATGCATAAAAACGATTTTTAATCCGCCAACAAAACTGAAAAATGGAGCTTTGCCAAATCAAAAGACAACAGATTTACTACCTGAGAAATGGATAAAAAAAAAAAATCTGTTTTTCAGAACGATCGGGACTTGTTGCTTTAAGGATTCTGGAGGTGACTTCACAATCTGTTAAAGATCATCTGGTGTTGGTTTCTCTGAAAACTGTTCCTTCTTCAGATGTCCCAGCTGACGCTCAGAAACCTGCAGCTTTAATCCAGCAGCTTCAATCGTCTCTTGCTCAGGACGCTGCCTTCGTTTGACACCAGAATCAGTGTCAAGTGTTCAGTCAACAGCTGCTTGGACGTCTGCCTCTCAGAAGCATCAAATCCTCGTCAGTCTGAATCCAAAAGGAAATTTCCTTTTTAAAAAAAAGCTTCCTCTCTTCTTCTTTTTTGTCCTTGTCTGTGACAGGATTGCATGCATCCATCAGTCCTCAGAAAGGTAATCATCTGTCTGTGTGTGTGTGTTTTCATATGCAAACTGCAGAATGTGCGATTGCTCGTCTCTGCTCTACAGATGTTTGCCAAACTAACTACATATTGCAAAAAAAGGGATTCTGGTGGTCTGAAAAAGTCTGGAAAAGCACTTTAAATGCTTACAACTAGATATTTGACACTTGGGTAGCAGGATTCCATCTCCTGATGTCTGTCCAGGTTGTGTTAAATCAATAATCTGAAATGTTATTTAAAGGATTGTGATATACAGAAGTGTTGGTCAGATTGTCTGGTTTTCGCTGAGCTTTCATGAACCAGATATTTGATTATTATTATTATTATTATTATTATTATTATTCCAGATTCCATATTTCATAAGTGATGAAAAGCATAATAAATAAATCCGTATTTTCAGTATTTTAACCCTCTCAACCCTATGGCAACTTTAAGAGGAACTCTTTAAATTATAGCAAATTATTCAGATTGTCACTTTTCCAATGGTCCCTGAACACATCGTGTGGGATGTCAGTTTAAAATCTCAGTTTAAATCTGTAATTTTCACATGCAAATTATTTTTCTTCATCTCTCATTTTAAAATTAGCCAAAAAACATAATTTTGCACCAACGAGATGTTGTAAAAAATTAAAAATCTGCTCCTGCTTCCATTAAGCTGCTGTTAAAAATTAATGAATAAAGCAAGAATTTCTCGAGTTTCAGAGGATTGAACATGAAGGATTTCAGCAGATTCTGATCATTTCACTAACCTCACAGCAGTTTCTTATTCAAAGTGTTGGTTTTAATCTTTTGGCAGATAAAAAAGTAGGCGTAGCTTGGTGTTTCGGCCTGTCTGTGGTTTGTTTTACCGGGACAGATCATGAGGAACTGGCTGCTTTGATCAACATCTGAAGTGTTAAATAACGCAGTCTCCTGCAGGTTTAACGTCCGTTATGAAGACAAACTCTGGTTGAGAGAAGTCTTGGATTCCCTTCAACGATGTCAGTGAACACACAACCCGTCTCGTCCCAGAGTCAAACAGACTGCCCTGACTTTATGGCAGTGTGTATGAGTGTGTGTGTGTTGCTTCAGTCTAGTCGTCGCTGATGACGTCCACGTCCTCGCCTCCGGGCTGCTGCGTCGCCGCTCTCCAGCGGCTGACATGTTGGCTGCCTTTCCTCTTCTGCTGAGCTTCAGGAGACTCCTCCTCCAGCTTCTGACGCTTGTGCTTCGTCCGGCGGTTCTGAAACCACACCTTCACCTGCACACAGAAACACGGCAGCATCAGAAAAGGTCCAACACAGGTCAGTAAAAATATGGAGGCCTGACACTTCTTCTTTTGTCCTCCACTTGTCCAGTTTCCTCAAATGTTTTAAGGACACACTGCACACCATGCTGAGATATGCCAAGTTTTCAGCTAATAGCTCTTTGGGAATCACCTTGTTGCTGCAGAAATCCTATTTTCTGTCTGTCAAACTGTGTTATCTTTGCTGTTTTTCATAGATGCAACTAAAGAAATGGGAACAAATGATGTGTCTTTGTGACAGGCTGCTAGTAACAAAGTGCCTAAAGATCCAATTTAAAATGGCTTCTTTGCTAAGTTGTCTGTTATGTGTCGACACAACACTGGTTCATCCCTTGAGTTAGGAGCCTTTTTTCTGCTTGAATGATTCATAGACACAACTTCACAACGAAGAAAAAACACATTCCTCTGAAAATGGTCAGATAGGACTGAAAATGAGTGAAAAAGCAGAAAATGTCCAAAAAAAAAAACTTTGACAGACCTTCAGAAAGCTGGAGAACTATTGATCAAGATCAGTTTAAAAGATTAGAAGAAAGTCTGCCTGATTGGAGGGAAAAATATAGAAATGAGGGCTGGATGTTGAATATAATAAAACATCATATGCATTCAGCTTTATAACTTCTGTGTCAGATATGGTTTAAAAAATCTCAAGAAAGTTTGTAAACTGGAGTCAGGAACATGTGCAGGAAGCCTGCATCTAAAAGTATGATAAATGAATACAAGAAGACGCAATTTTTCCAACAATTTTTGGAGACGGGAAACATTTTTATGTTCATCCTGCAGTGAGACGATTCCTTCATGCAGACTGTAAACCGACAGATTTCAAACTAACTCTGAAGTACAGAAGCTTCTTACAGTTGTTGTTTCTTTCAAAATGAGCTGTTTGCAAATCTTCAGGCAGCTACTACCACAGCCTGTGATAGCATCAGTGATAGGAATTAATGTGTAAGAGCCTCTCAGTGATTTAATACCTGTGTGCTAGTAAAACATGACTCTGACATGCTGAGCTGTTTAAACCCGTCATGTTGGCTCCGAGCTCATGTTGCACAATCTGTCAGACTCTAAATCTTAATTATGGGATCCAGATCAACATGATAGACCCTTGAGTCACTTCCAGAGGCCCGAGATGATACGGCACCATCAGAAATGACCTGATTACATAATCTCAGTGACAAAAATTCTCAACATAGATCACTCTGAGAATTCAAATAAAATGTCTTTTTTCATCTGGATGAGACTTCAGTGAAGAGAGAACTGTAACAGCCCCAAAACCAGACAAATAATTTACTGATGGTTAACGTGTTTTAACAGAAAGAAATGACAAGCAGAGGTTTCGGGAGGAAAGAATAACCAGTTTTATCACAAACACAACAAACTTTATTAATCTAATCCCGTCCCACCAAGAAATGAAGAGAAAAACCAAGTAAAAGAGGAAGAAACATTTTGCAATCCTTCTGAATTTCCTACATACTGTAAATTCCTGCAGTAGTACACACCTTAGATGCAACATTCAGCATAGCCTGGCAATATTTAAAAGGCACATATTCAGTAAAAACCCTTCTTTCTGTTGTTGGGAGCATATATCAGGGCGTCAAAGTCACCAGCAGGTGTAAAACTCCCCAAAAACACAGCCCCGGTATTTTATTTTAGTTCCCCTTTGTTTGAAAGTTCCTCATTTAACGAGCCGTTCTGATTTTCATTTCAAAAGTACGTCACTCCTAGAGTTGACTCCACCTCCACTACTAAGCCACGCCCATTCACATCCACCCAGCTGGACGGATGAAGAGCCTGAACTTCAGAGCAGGGAAATGGAAGCATCTGAGAAATAATTCTTCATGGTTTATTTAGCATGCTAACCTTTAGCAGCTAACAGCTTAGCTAATGAAGATGACGTACACCAACTTCTAAGAAGTTATTGCTGTTACTTTGATGAACAAAGATGAACATTATTGTTCCCACATTACTTTGTTAACTGAAGCTTTCTAGTTGAACGGTTCCGTTCTGTGACTCAGACAACCTGCAGCTGTGTGGATAAGGTGTGTTTCCAACACAACACCGGCCCTCTCCTCACTCTCGCTGCTACATTGAACGCCGTGTACCGCTCTCTGTGTGTTAACATTTTTTGGTATGACTGGAGGAACAGCTTCATTATGTAGCTGCTGACCTCACCAAAAGGGTGGGGTTGAGCACTTGCTAAGTCTCCACCATGAAAACAGACTGTTAACAAAGAGGTGTTAAAACAGGGCTAAGACAAAGCGCTACTGCACTTAATCCAGTGTTTCTCACTTCCGGTCCTCTTGACCCACCGCCCTGCATGTTTTCGATGTTTCCCTCCTCTGCCACACCTGATTCAAATGATCAGCTCGTCATCAAACTCTGCAGTGGCCTGACAAGGAACCATTCATTTGAATCAGGTGTGGTGGAGGAGGGAAACATTGAAAACAAGCAGGGCAGTGGGTCATGAGGACAGACATTGAGAAACACTGACTTAAACCAACAGGTATTTGGAACAAAGCCTGTCTCAAAAATCTCAAGACAATCTCAGAAAATTGTGTCAAATTGTTAAAAAGAGCAGAATAAGTAACATCATGTCATGTCTTTGGCATTTTTGACCCTACAGGATATTTGAATGCACACAAATTGTATGGAACTGGCAGATATTCCCACGTTAGGGCTCTTGTTTTGATATAAAATGCTGTATTATCCCCCTGAGGTCTAAGATCATGCTGGCGTGATCAGATCGCATGACATCATTACAGCTCAGACCCCAGGGGGTTAAATAATTATGTTTTCTCAAAGGTCTATAAATTACATTTTCTAACCTGTATAACATCCCTGCTTTTTTAAACATATTAGTTTAACATTTGTTGAAGAAAATTTTATAGTTTAGAGTTAGTTAGAGTTTATATAAGTTTATATATGTATTGGAAGTTGTTTTGTTCATTTAAAGAAATCGTGGAGGTTAATTTAATCACCCGTCCACGCTTCAGTGTGCACTGCAGGCTCTGTGATGTTTCCATGAATTAAAACGATGGATGTAAAAATCAGGCGACCAAAAAGAAAAAAATAGGCATCTTTTCTCCTCCTCTGCAGTGAGGATGAGGAGGAGGAGAAGATTGTGGCCGTTTAGTGGAGTAACTTTGGATCAGAGCCCTGATGTGTCCTGCAGGAACGTGGATCTCTCGATCATTACTGCCTGTAAAGCTGCTCTTATTGCACAAAGCTGTGATTTACGAGTGATTACTAACTGGTGCTGGCAACTGACTGATGGAGCCTCGTCTCTATTGTGAAATGAGCTTGTGGAGAATGATTCACATCGTTTCAGTGGCGTCAGGACTAATATCACTGCGGCGACCTGATGACAAACGCTCCCGAGGGGAGGAGAAAGGCACTGACTAACCATCAACTCACTCCTGCAGCAGGAGCTCCAGAAAATCAGCCGAACATCCCGTCAGACAAGTTTTGATTGCTTTGTCAACACAAAAAAAAGTTATGTTCATTTCAGTCAACTCCCGTATTCACATGGTGGCTTATTCATTCATTCATTGATCTTATTCACTTTAATCATATTCTGAAAAGTTTCTATTCATGCATTTATCAGTCATTTATTCATCAAACAGTTTCTTCTTTGACCTCCAGGTTTTATATTGACTCACATTCATTCATTCATTCATATTTCCAAGTGATGTTGGATTCTTTCTGTACACTTGTAATTAATACGTTCATTAATCAGTCATTTATTCATGCAGTTTTTTTGGTTTTCTGTTCATGTATTCTAATACTCAGTCATTTATTTTCTAAATATTTTAGAGGATGTTGTAGTCTTGAACAAAAAATATTCATTCATTCATTCATTCATGTTTTTGAGAAGAAGTTTTGTAAAGTCTGACTCTGTCCAGTGAACTTTTAATTCATACATCAATCAATTCATTCATTAGTTTCTGGACACACTCTTCTTTCATGTAGTCATTAATTTCTGCAAAGTTTCTATTCATCCATTCACCAATAACTTATTCATAATAATTTCTTCCCTGACCTTGCATAGTCATTCATTCATTGCTTCTGAAAAATAAAATCTATCATTTGACAGCATTTTTTTCAGCATTTTCATTCATCTGTAATTCACTGATTCATTGGTGTTCTGGAGAAGGACATTTTATCAGACCATTTATTCATTCATTAGTTTTGTGGAAAACTCTGTCTTGTTCAATTCAGTCCTTATTTTCAGAAAAGTTTATCTTCATGCATTAATAAATCATTTATTCATAAAATAGTTTCTTCTTTAATTCCCAGTTTTTAATAATCCACCAACACATTCATTCATTCATATTCCTAGGTGACCCTGTTGGATTTTTTTTGTACACTTTAATTAAAACGTTCATTAATCAGTCATTTGTTCATGCATTATTTTTGGTTTTCTGGGGAGTTTATATTCATTCATTCACTCAGTTTCTGTTCATGTATACTTACGATTCTGTTCATACATAATTCATATATTCATAATCAATCAGTCATCTGTATTCTAAACATTTCTTAGAGGATGTCATAGAGTTAAACAATATTCATTCATTCATTCAGTTTTCTGTACAGCTCAGTCTTATTTCTAGAAAGATTTTACATTCATGCATTCATTAAACATGAATCCACTCATTCATTAATTAATACAATAATTATTATTTATTCATATAATAGTTTCTTCTTTAACTTCCAGTTTTTATCGATCCCCTAATATTCATTCATTCATTCCTAAAAAGTAAAATCTTTCATTTGACAGCATTTTTTCCATCCATCATTCATTGATTTATTGCTGTTTTGGGGTAAAATTTTATTTTGTTCCAATATTTCAAATGACCATGCATTCATGCAGTCATTCATTCATTCAGTCATAATTTTTCTAAAGGATTCTTTCATTTAGCTGCTAATTTGTAAACAAAATATATCAAATATTTATCAAATATTAACTTTACTTGAATTAATAAACACATCATTCATTCATTCATGCAGTAATTCATAATGTTGGAACATTTTTAGAGGATGTTGTAGACCTAATAAATATTCATTCATTCATTCACGTTTTTAGGATGTCTCGTAAACATGATTTTGTTGAATAAACTTTAATTCATACGTTAACCAATAAATCATTCATCCATTCATTTTTTTCAGAAAGATCCCGTCTCATTTAATTTGGATTTATTTATTCACACACACATTCATTAATTCCTGTATTCATTCATTCATGTAGTCATAATCTAATCCATCATTCATTTATATTTTATAAATAAATAGATTTCAATATTTTAGAGGATGTTGTTCATTCATTCATTCATATTTTTTAGATCACTCAGTCTGATTTTGTCTAGAAAACTTAATTCATACAAGAATCAATTCATCATTCATTCATTCGTTCATTTCTGGTGGGACACTTGTCTTATTTGGCCATTATTTTCTTTTCATCAAACATTAATTTATGAAATATTTAGTTATTTAACCTTAGTTAGTTCATTAGTTCATTGTTTCTAAGAACAAAAAACATCATTCAATCATCATTCACCGATTAATTTGTGTTCTGGGGTGAATAAAAACTTGCTTCATTGTTTTGATCATTTTGTGAGCAGTTTGTAGTCCAGAACCTTATCATGAACTGTAACAAACTGCTACCCAGCCTCATGCTCCTCCCACCCTGCCTCATGCCCCTCCCACCCTGTCTCATGCCCCTCCCACCCTGTCTCATGCTCCTCCCACCCTGTCTCATGCCCCTCCCACCCTGCCTCATGCCCCTCCCACCCTGCCTCATGCTCCTCCCATCCTGCCTCATGCTCCTCCCATTCGGCCTCATGCTCCTCCCAACCTGTCTAATGCTCCTCCCACCCTGCCTCATACTCCTCCCATTCGGCCTCATACTCCTCCCATCCTGCCTCATGCTCCTCCCATCCTGCCCTGCTCCTCCTCAGTTTCCCATGATGCCTACCTGCGTCTCGGTCAGGCACAGCGCGCTGGCCAGCTGCTTCCTTTCGGCTCCGACGACGTAGTGGTTTTTCTCGAAGGCTCGCTCCAGACGCAGCAGCTGAGAGGGCGAAAACGCCGTCCGGATCCGTTTGGGTTTCCTGGAGAACGGACCGTGAAGCAGCATGTTCTCAGGACTGCTGTCCTCTCCTGAACACAAACAAACAAACAAACAGTCAACAAACAAAATCTACCAACAGTGAGAAGAGGCTGTAGCATGTGACTACCTGCAGACCATGTTCTCCCTGAGTTTTGCCTGCAGGATTAACCTTGAGTGCCTGACAGTCAAAAGTCAGGACTAAAAGCAGTAACTCAGTAAAATCAGTAAAAAGGTTTGACTCCTCCGGTCAGAGTCAGCTGTTGGTATATGAAGCTTTAAATGGTTTCATCTCAGATCTTTTGTTCCGTTCTGAACCTTCAGGAACAGAACAGAACTTTCTGTCCTCAGAGTTAGAACCAAACATGGAGAAGCTGCAGTCTCTACAAAGTAAATATGTGGAACAAAGTGAGCGCACTCTTTTTCTTTGTCATTATACACACGGTACAATGACATCCTGAATGGCTTCACTCGTGGTAAGAAAAGATAAAGAGATGGAATAAGATAAAAGAATGAAGCGGCTGTGCCTCTCACTGTGTTTACTTTGAATTGTGAAAAAGGCCCAAATCTCAAATCAGAAGCTGCGCAGCTCACTGTTGGTATAACATTCCTCACATGCGTGCGTGTGTGTTTGTTCTGCTAATCTGAACAAACACCTGGTCTGTTTTACATTTGCATCTGCAGTCAAACCGCAGACGATCACCGCTGCTGACACACGAAATAATCAGGTTTTTCCAAACTTTCTGGATTTGGGTGTTAGATCCGTGTTTGGCTCCTTTTGAAGAGCCACAACTGATGCCTGTGAGGGTTTAATTCACTACAAAAGCAGAAAAGATGGATTTGAAACTTCCTTTTGGTCCATTTTGTGTGTTAAATGTTTAAAGAACTATAAAAATCCTCGTGAACAGCGATTTGTTCAGATGGAATTTAAAAGGCCGAACAGCCGAGTCTCAGCAGGCGTTTCTGTATACATCAGAAGAAGAAGAGGAAAAACACTGAATTCACAGCTGCCGACATGTTCATCAGCTTATCGAACGTTTGCCCTCAGATTCTTATGTGACAGAGAGCCGAAGCTCTCATATAAACTCAGGTCGGGATCTCTGTCTCAGCCGTGCTTCAGTGAAGAAGCAGAAAGTGAAAAATCCCAAGAAAACTGCCCTGAAATCTGTTCAGAAGCCAAACAAAAGCTTTCCAGAATAAACCAGCGGCTTCAGCTGCAGTTGTGGGTGTCGGAGAAAACGTTCAGACACGTCTGACACTTTAAGACTAAAGAATCCTTTAACGGACCTGAAATGAACAGAAATCAGCTGCATGAAGAAGAGTCGAATCAAACTGCAGTAAAAGCAATAAAAAAAGCTACGTCGCTAACCGACTTTTAGGCCTCAAAAGATGTTTCTCTGTTCAAAATGAGAAACATTTCCATCCTGGTTAGTTTGATTTTACTGAGGTGGTAAAGTGCGTCGACCTTTTCCCTCCGAGACGATCAGAAAAGCTCGAAGCTGATTTGCTTATGAGCCGAAGCGGTTAAAAGAAATGCGAGCGCCGCTGAAACCGTTTCTCTGAGTGACGTCCGTCCAAACCGACGCGCAGCTTCTGCTTTATTTTTCTGACAGTTTATTAAAATCGCACGTAAATCTTTCAATGCATCTTTACATAAAAACAAATCTGTGCTCGGGTCCTTTTTAACGCGGTGAAAGGAGCCGGCGCCGCCGACACGCACCACGCAAAGAAGCGGGCAGCTCGGCGGCTTCGAGGAGGCGAGGAGAACAATGACGGCGGCGCGTTCTCACGCCTTTTACCCGGCGTTAGCGTCTCTAAAGTGACATTCATATGCAAAGTCGCAGCCAATGGGCGTCATGGTTTGCAAATATTTCTGTTGAGTGTCAAATGATGCTTTAATGTAACAACGGAGAAGTTTCCAGGCGGCTCAGAGAGGTTCAGCAACGTTTCACGGTTTGTCACGTTTTTATGAAATCGCATCGTTTACGGGGAAAACGGGTCCAGAGATGCGTCCGCACCGACTTTTAGTCGTAAAAAAAAAAACATCTATTTCGCAGGATTGAACATTTAAATCAAGAATTCTTTGCTCGTTGTACTTTTTTTTCCTGATTTAAAGAGTAAAGGTCAGAAAATGCAGATTTTAAAGCTTCGAATCAGAAATTCTGTCAACTGGGCCCAGAAGTCCGAGAACATTTTAAAACAACGTGACGCGTTTTAATTTAAACCTGGACACATCTGAGCGTTTCAGGAGTCGTAGCCCACTCTGCCTTTAAAGATAAAGATGTGTATTATCAGAACATGTTCTTTGGACCTTGCGTTGTCAGGACCGGGACAGAACAAACAACGTTCCAGAGAACATTAAACACAGAAAAAGTTCTGAAGTGAAGAACGAGGTGGAAGTATTTCAGGTTCTGGTATTCAGAACATCAAACCGGAACAGAAATCTGAGATCTGAAAGGTTCTGTTGGAACTGGATCAGTTTGCCCTGAGCCACAGACCAGAACACAACGGAGAAGATGCTCCATCACAGAACCAGAACTCCGTCCGGTCGTGTATCAGGACAGAACGACCTCCTGAAACATCCCAGAATCTACGGTCCAGTTTACAGAAGAATCCCAGAACCAGCTCTGGATGGAGCTCAGGCAGAACCACAGATTAATATCAATAAGAATTTCACTGTGAGGGAACTGACAGAACCACTGGTTTTGGACCTGGATTCCTTATATTTCTTCCCTTTGTTACTCTCTAATGAACAAAAAGAATCAGATTCTAACTTTTTGAAGCCGTGAAGTGACGGCTGTGACATGAAAAACTATTTTTGGGGCCTTAAAAATGTCATTTTCTGTCAATCTTTTGTTCTGTGGGCCAACACAACTGCTGTTTGAGACGTGTCGACATGTTTTTATCTTTATTTTTGCATCTTTGTGACAACTGATGCTGACGAGCTGCGATATTCTTCTTCTTTTATAAATAAAACTGTCATTTTTTAAGCATTTTTGTGCTGTAACTGCAAATGAGACTTTTCCTGATTAAATGAATATATGTCCACATTATATATGTATTAAAACGTTTAAAAAGAATAAGAATAGAAATGATCAAATATGGAGAAACAAAAATAATTTAAAGATGAAAACATTTCTTTAAAACTCTAAAACGTTCATTATTTTCTAAGTTTGGCCTAAAAAAACTAAGAAAATATCCCTTAAAGTAAAAGTCAGAGATCAAACTGACGACCAGCTCTTAAAGAGAAGCAAGTTCATCGTTTAGTTCTTTAAAAAGTGTCAGAAAGCAGTAAAATATCCGGCTTTAATAGCCCCTGACAGCTCCAGATGTCTGCTTTTATGTGACCGACAGTTGAAGCTGATAAAGAAGAAACCTGGGCGACTCCGTTCCTCCTGCAGCGCTCAACACCTCCCGTTTCCCGTTTCTTTAAAAGCTGGAAGCAGGTGATGACAACACGCGGCTGTTTGCAGCCTGGCAGCTTTAAACGTTCCCTCTCACTCTCCTCGTGGCGACAACAGAAGCAGCTGAGCGTCGTTCTGCTCTCTCTGGAACGTGTTCGGGGTTTAGCTTTGACCTCATGACACGGACACAGCAGCAGGTTTGACTGCAGAGTCTAATACCAGCTGTCCTGTTTGTGTTCGAACACGAAGCAGCTCCATAAAGAAGCAGAGCTTTGGGTCTCTGTCAAACACTCTTTTCCTTTTCCTCTTTTCTCTTTGACCTCAATGGAAAACATCATGGGGTTAAAGTAAGGTGGGGGAAAGGGCTCAAAAAAGGCGACCTCTGACACTCTGATGTGGCTCTGCAGCTCTGAACCTACAAAATTTAACTTCAACAATAAAAAGGTAAATAAAGTGCTGTCCTCATATTCCTGAATCACAGTTAGCACGACTGGATAGAAATAATGGAGCGTCGCTATAAAAGCTGCAGCTGCAAGGAATTGTGGGACAGGATGAGCTCCTTTTCTCTCATGGAGGATGGTTTCCTAAAGGAGATCATGAAGGAAGCTTTGCAGCTCCTTTCCTTCGTGTTTGGAGAATTCAAACAGCTCTGATCATGGCTGCTGCTCACATACTTCCAGCTCATTTCACTCAGTCTGGAAGGTTCTGAAACACAGGGTTGGACCGGACGCCGGGTCAGAGTGACGCCTGAAAACTGACTCTTTGCTTCCATTGAAAGCAGGTGAGAGTGAAGATAACAGCGAGTCATGATGTTAAACCTGATGTGAACGTTCTAACTGCAGGGAAGAAAGAAGACGGATGTTCACTGATATTTCCGACTTCGTCTTTCTCAGAGTTTTGATGAGAAACTTGAAGGGAGCTTCACACTCGGTGGATCTTTGCCACAAACTGATCTGTGAACAGGGCAGAGGCTCAATAATCAGCTAAGGAAGATGCTCTTCCTGCCAGATGAGTTGAAAATGCTTAAAGATCTCCACAAAGCAGTGAAATGAGAGGAAAAGCTTTGATTTATGTGCAATAGTTTTTCTTACTATCTATCTATTATCTATCATCTTATCCATCTATCCAGTCATTTTACAGCTTTAAAACTTCATTTAGTCAAATCTTTTAAAGGCAGAACCTGCAGAGATCATGTTTTTTTATGGCTTAAAGCAGAGAAAAGGAGTTAAACTACTAAAGTTAAAAAAACAGCAGGAAACAACGTGAATCTTTAAGATCAGCAAACATCACTGACACTCACTCAGGGTGCAGCAAACCTCCGCCCACAAGTCAATTATCATCATTTTAATGCGCCGAGTTATGAAAAATGCTTCAAAATTCAAAATATAGCAAAAGCCAGAGCATAAATCTCCAGGATTAGATGAACGTTTTCATGTTTGATTGGTTTAAACAGCATAAACTGTGCAGGAGGAGCAGGTTTTCAAATGGAAAGAGTCGTAGAAATAAAGAGAAATAAGTCTCAACTGATCCAGTCAGACAGTCAAAGTCCAATCATATCAGATTCATTCAATTCCAGTTTAATCCAGTTCATACAGACAATTAAACAAAGTAGCCTCACTGAGGAAACCAACAGAAACTTCCCTGTGATCCGATCCCCTGTCCTGAGCGTGCACCAGGCGACTGTGGGAAGAAAAAACTCCCTTTTAACAGGAAGAACCTTTTAACCAGAACCAGAACCAGAACCAGGAAGGGCGGCCATCTGCCTCGACCGGCTGGGGGCTGAGAGGAGATTTAATGCTTTAAAAGCCGAGCTGCTGACTGATTATTTGCTTTAACCAACACATTCAGACTCAGATGATGAAGTTTCTGAAAGGCCGGATCAATTCTGGAGCCGATCGATGCCGAACCCCCCCCCCCCCCCCCCCCCCCCCCCCCTCATCTCGTTCTAACCTGCTTTCTTTCTTCTTCTCTCTCCTCAGACTAACATCCCTCTCCAGCTGGGCTTCTTACTGGTTCTCCGTCACATCAGCACCACCGGCTGCCTGCTCGGTTCAGAACTGATTTCAAGCTTTTACGGATCACTTTTAAAACTTGTGCGGATTTGGTTGGCCCCACATGAGGAATAAAGGCTCCCAGAATCTGAGACTTCTTTTAAATCACTTCTTAAACCCCGTTTTTACTGACCCCGTCCTTTTTCTCTAATTTATTTGGATTATTTTTAATATTTCAAGCTTTTTGTTTCTTGTCTCTGATCCATAACTTCTAATTGTTTGACTCACACTTTGTAAACGTAAAAGCTGCTGTACAAATAAAGTTTTTATTCAGATCTTTGTGTATAAATTGAATTATATTATCATCATGATAAAAGTATTAATATTGATTTCACGCCTCACTTAAAGGAGCTGCAGAGTAAATTCTGTTGTTGTCTGACTGATCTGATGGAGGTTTTCTGATGTTTTACTGGAAGAAAACTAAAGCTGAAACATCCACATGAGAGACAGAAAACGTCTGATTCAGACACAAGAAACAGGAGAAGAAGAAGAGAAGCAGCAGAGAAACCAGATCAAACAACTCATGAGAATAATCCACCACAGAAAATAGTCCCCAAGCCTGAGAGCAGCAGTTTTTACTGATTTTAGTCTTTATATTTCTGTTTGAAATTATCTTTGATGTAGATTATTTAGTTAATTTGAAAATAAAACATCAAAGTTTCTCATTTTATCAAAAATCAATTCATCTTGAAAATAAATGAAGCCATAAATTAAATAATGTGTTAAAAGTTAAGTAGAAAAATATGAAAAATAAATCTGAGTTTTCTGTTTGATTCATTTTAAACAAACTGATCAATAATTCTGTGAATCATCGAAACTGCTGAAAAATCTTCTGAAAAATCAGCAAATGATTTAATTTATCAAACAAAAAATAAAAAACTCTTCAAATTTCCTGATTTAAGACGTTAAAATCTTCATTTTTAGGTCGCCTGAAGCTTCTCCTCAAACTCAAAAATGAAAGTTTTCACATTGTGTGGAAGTTCTAAATAAATCATACAGCCGCGTGCATGTCATGATTCTATGTAAATATGACGGATCGATGAGGGCCAAACAGCTCCTTCCTCCTCTGAAACTGCGTCACTTTTCATCAGCTTCTTCATTTTCAGGTGAAAAATTTAACAAAACGTAAACGAAATCAATAACAGCCAATAGATCACAGTTCGATCAGGACCAGCGGGAGTCAGAGGCGCGTGTGCGAGCTCGTGCGGGTGACGTCGCCTCACCCCTCCGAACTTTGTCCGAACTCTATGAAGTTGATCTAAAAAATAAAACTGCTGGACACATCTGTGTGCACGTGCTGAAGCTGAAGGCCGCAAAGGTGCCGCGGCTCACGTGCTCAGAATGGAAAGGCGAGTTGGGCTTCGCACAGGTCACGTGACTCTGAGTAAACAAAGGTTTTATTTTACGAAAACGTTTCATTTTCATTTATAAACGTTTTTCACTTCATTTGATTTAATTTCTAAATCCAGTTTGTAAATTAACTGATTTTTTATTTGTTTGATAAAAATGTAGAAAAGTAGAATAAATTAATGAAAACATCCGGAAAATGTTTCACCTTTTTTTCTTTAATTCTTTCATTTGGTTTTGGGTTTTTTCGACTAAAACACTACATTTCAAACTTGCATTTATTTGTTTTTTTAGCTCAACTCAATGGATCAATTTTAATTTTTATTATTTTGAAGTAAATGAGCTGAATTCATTTTTTATTCTCTTTATCCACAGAAAAAAATATTTTTCAGTTTTTATTTAAATCAGGTTTGAATTATTGTCACTGTATTTTATCACATTATAGCCGAGTTCTTATCCATCATGAGAAATTAATTAATGCATTAACTAGCCTTCAGAGTTAAATTTGGCTCAAAATCACTTTTATTTTTCTTATATCAAATAACGTTTTTGTTGTCAGTTAAACTTTCTTTTTATCGATTCTTCTTCGTTGGGGTTTATTCCCGCAGCTGAGCTACCAACAGGCCGCCGCGTGCAGCCATCATCATCCTCAGCTGGTTCAGGCAGTAAAATTATTAAATATCACAAGACAGAGTTTATAAGACGAGATTTTCTCTTAAATCTTACTGAATAATAAATCAGAGGGACCTCAGCGGACCATCTTAACCGTCTTCACATAAAGCAACAAAACTTATTCCTGATGTCTCACTTCCACATCTGAGGGTCGTTTTTACAACAAATGACGTAGAAATATCTCACTGAGACTTCCCGCCCCGCAGACCACTTAAATCCACCTTAAATCCACCTTAAACCAACCCAAGCTCCTCTGGTGTCAGTTCGGCTTCCGTAAACTGAGGTTCGGGGCCCCTAAAAAAGTCCCATCTCAGCACAGGTGTTTGTTCCGTGCAGCTTCTCTGGGACGCGGATTCTTTTCTTAAACATCTGCTGTAAACAGACAACAAGAGCGCGAGACACCGACCCCCAGAACAGCGAAGTTTCATCTCACGTGAACCGTGCAGGAGCGTGACGTGTTGGGAAGAAAGAAAGCGGGCCGCGCACAAAGATTCCTACCAGCAGGAAGAATGTGGAAAATCTGTGCTTCTGGTTATAAAAATGATTTTATTTTAAGAGTTTCAGAGCTGAAAAATCTGCTCTGATCCTTTCAGGAAACGATTAAAAAATAATTATTTCTTATTGATTGTTAAAACGAAGTGAAACAGCTTCAGATGTTAAACTCGTGGGAATGTTCTGAATGTGCCAGTAAAATACTGAAATTATTAATAAAAAGGTGAAGGATGTTTTTTCTGGAATAAGATTCTTTCTGCTGCTTCGGATTCATTTGTTGATATTGCAGCAACACGCGCGCGCACATGCCCCCACACAAAAACCCGAGCAGAGAAATTAATCGACAGAAAAAGTGTTAAATTTCAAACATAAAGACACCGTGAACGGAGTCACGGAGCCGCCGGAGCCCGCCGCCCTCTTCCCGGCTCACCTTGGAAGCGGTGTCCCAGGAAGCGGCTCCGCAGCACCCAGGGGTAGAAGCTGAGCGCCTCCCGGTGCTGCGGGCTGAAGAAGCTCTGCGGGGGGATCTGCAGCGGGTGCAGCGGCAGCCCACCGGGGCCCTGCGTGTGCGTCCCGGGCTCCTGTAGCACCACGTCAGGGCCGGCCGAGAACAAAGTCCTCCCGCTGTTCCCCTGGAAGCAGGAGCCGAAGACACCGGCGGCGGAAGCCGGGTGCAGGGAGTCGGGGAACCGGAGCGCAGTGGGCCGAATGGGCTCATCCCCGGAGCCGCCGCCGCTGCTGCGGCTGCTCGCATCCTTCCCGACCAGAGACTCTATGGTGAAGCACTTCTTGTTGCTGTGCTGGAACATCGTGAGCACCTGGTGCTGAGACGATGAGGGAGATGGTGGAGACGGTGAGAAACTGCGTCCAGTTAGTCCAGTTGGTCGGTCTCAGGGAGCTCAGATTCCCAGTTCCCCCATAACTCTCCCCGAGTCCGTCCGTGCGTAAAAGCCGTGCGTAAATCCGAACTTTCAGCGCCTGGAAGCGGCTGAAGTTTCCTCCCACTTGCGTCCGGGGCTGCGTCTCTGCTCCGCAGCGGAATAAAAACTGAAAATTACAAACTTCCTCGGTTCGCGGAGAAGCGCAAATCCTCCGAGCAGCAGCCGGGTTCGGGCAGAGTGCGGCGGGGCTGCGGAGTCTGATCAGTCGGTGTCTCCTCGCGCCTCCTGCCACCGCATGCTGGAGTGTGAGCAGAGCCGGGAGTGTCTGTCACTCAGCGGACTGCACGGGCGCACATACCTGCCCTGCCCTCCCTAACAGAGGTGTGCTGAGCATGCGCACAGGCAGCCGCCCAGACAGCCATTTTGTTGATGGATGACGGTGAGGAAGAGGAGGAGGAATGTCAAAGGTGAGGATGATAATGACTGACAGTGATGACGAGGATGAAGATGAGGAGGATGATGAAGGTCATATGGAAGATTATTAATAGTCCAGTTAATAAAACCCACCAGCGTCATCAGTGACTCACATTTCTGTAACAATCTTTAAAACAACATTCAGAAGAATAAATTAAATTCATTTGGAGGCTCTTTGTTGCAGTTTTGTGCCTCTTTGGCTATTTTATCCGATTATTTTCCTTCTCTCTGTAATTCTGTGCATATTTTTACTCATTTTTTAACTCAACATTTTTCTTTCTTTCTTTTCTTGGTAATTTAATGATTATTCTGTTTTTATGTCCTTGCTGCAGCTCTTTTTTGTTTTACTTTTCAGTTGTTTTATTATTTTATCTCTTTTAATAGCCCGTTTCTTGCTCAATCTCGCAGCTTTTGCGTCTTTGCTTCAGGTTTTTTTCTTTTAGCAGCAACTTTTAGCGTGCTTGTGGCCTTTTTGCATCTGTTTAGTCATTTTGTGTCTCTGCCAGTATTTTCAGGTTCTTTGTTGGAGTTTTGGACTTTGTGTGAAGTTTCTCTTCAATGATCTGACATCTCTGTGCAGATATTTTATGTCTCTGCGGCTGTTTTTCTTTGTGGTCTTTTGCATCTTTAAGATGTTTCGTGTCTCTTTGTGATCATTGTAAGTTTCACTCTTTTTCCTGGTTGCTTTATCTGATCCTTTTTAATCTCTCTGTGGTTGTTTTGTGTGTCTTTGTCGTTATTTTTGTGGGTTTTTTGCATCCCTCCAACTGTTTTACTGGAATTGTTCTCGTTGTGTTTCTTTTTCTTGGTTATTTTCTGTATTTATGATTATTTTTCTGATATTTTTATAGTTATTTTTTGTCTTTGTTGCAGCTGGTTTTAGTTTCTTTCTTCTTCCTTGTAGTTTTTAATCTCTTTGAGTTTCCCTTGTACCAGTTTTGTGCCTCTTTTTGGCCATTTTCTTCTTTTTGTCATAGATTTGAATCTCTCTGGTGTACTTTAACTGGACTCTGAGCGCCTGTTGCTTGTGATCATGTCTGATGAGGTGAGGCTGTCATGATGCTGTGATGTCAGCCGTTCACCTGAATCAGCCAAACTGTGGCTCCCGTTTCTCTTTTGAAGAAGCAGAAAGTCTTTGAAGTTTGTTCTGAATGCAAACCAGCGGAACTTCTTGGTAACTAAACGTTTTAACATCCATATTCAGCCTGTTTTTACCTGAGATTTAGTGAGATTTCCAGCTGGAATAATAAATTAATTAATAAAGCTTCAACTTTTTGGATCATATTTATAGTAAGAATACAATTAATAATACACTGAGGTAATGTTTAACTGATTCATGACAGGATTCATCACAAGTTTTCGATCCAGGTGTTATTTTACTTTCTTCTATTTAGTTATTTTGTCATCTTGGTTTGTTTTCCTGATATTTGCGTTTGTCTTGTTAAACGTAACGTAAATGATCGTTTCCTCGGCTCAGAGTTGGTGTAATGTCCTCTGAAGTGTGGAGAACACAACTGTGTGTGTGTGTGTGGGGGGGGTGGGGTGTGTGTGTGTGTGTGTGTTTGTGTGTGTGTGTGTGTGTGTGTGTGTGTGTGACATTAAAGGTCAGACCTGTTTCCTCACTTCACTTGTTCGACTCAGTCTGAATTAACTAAAATCTTCGTCCTTTGGCTTTGAGTCTTTATTGCAGTGCATGCTGTGATATTATTGAACATTTCAACTTCAGGTTGTGAAAGGATTGAAACTGACTGGAAGCCACTGACATGATCAGTTTGGTCAGATTGTCGGGTCTTGATCTCTGGACTGAAAATGTCTTTTCTCCCAAGCTTTTGTTAAAAGTTAAAAGTTTGGTGGATAAAATTTCAATATTTTTGTTCTATCTTCTACTTTTTCATTAATAAAGTAATGAAAACTTAGAAGATAGAACAAAAATATATTATAATTTTTTTTTTTTTAAATCTATTTTGTCATGAAATGTACTTATTTATGCTTTTAAGCGCATGTTATTTACAATAAAAACTTGACCTTGATCTCAGTGATCAGATTATTTCACTTTAGTTGCTCTGACTGTCGACTCTGTAGCCTCAGGGGATAAAATAGGCTCTTCGGGATCAGCCTGGCAAATATACTAAGTCATCATGCCACACTTAACTTAGTCTATCTTCAGCTTTGTTTGAACACCTTTAAAGGTTTAAAGGAATGCAAAGACACAGTTTCCTGCTTGTTAACACTCGACCAGCTGATGCTGCATCTGCACGTCTCTGCAGACTAACTCAGAAATTAAACCTGATCTCCTTTTTAATCACAGCAATTACATCCTAAAGCTCGTAAAAAAAAAAAAAACACTTCATCATCGTCCCATTTCTCTGTTAATGGCTTTACTTTCAGACCTCATTCGCTTCATTCAGTCAGACACGATAACAGAAATATGGAGTTGTAACGATGTTATCCCTCTGAAACGATGTTCAGACTGGACAAAACTGCAGGTTTTTGGTGGGTTTCCTCCAGGAAACGAGCTGCTGAGCTCGAGTTTCTTTTTTTTTTTTAGATAACTTCAACATGTTGTGACCATCCGAATCTGTATTCTCATGTCATTGCTTTTTTTTTTTCATTTCATTTTGTTTCATATCTTTGTTTTTTGCACTGTTAGTTTACTAAATATTATAATTTTAAGCTGTGATAAAAACACTTCCAACATGGATCAATAACCCGTCCATCCACCCAACCTGTGTGCCAATCTGATGAGTTTAACAAAAGAAAATGAATCATCTAAAAGCCTTTTTGGCTTTGCCTCGCATAGGAACAAGAGGAATGTATTTCCTTGGGAGGGAAACTTATTTAAAACACGTCTTCTTTTAATTTGTTCACTTTTAAAGATTGTGAGGAGGTCACTGAAGGTTTACTGTGGAAAGTCAAAGAGTTTCTGAAATGCAAAAATGTGTTTGCAGTATTTTGTATACTTTAGAATATCAGTTTTTACAGTTTAATGTAACTGTTAAAAGCCGTTCTTGTTATATTTCCTCATATTATTATTCCCCCTTTACAACAAAGATGTTGTTGCCACTTAAAGAAAGGTCCAGGCTGCACTCACATCTCTGGATATTAAATTCTTATTTTCACTCAAATCTGAACACATAGTTCACTTTCTTCCAATTAGTACTTCTGCCACCAGATTCAGTTTCAGTTCGATTCAATTCAGTTTTATTTATAGCGCCAAATCACGACAAATGTCATCTCAGGACACTTTAAAGAAATGTTCAATTCAAGTACCGGAACCAGGAAGGGCGGCCATCTGCTTCGACCAGCTGAGGGCTGAGAGGACAGGAAAGAGGGGACAACAAGCACCGTAACACCAGGCCAGACATACCTCCTGAGAGAGAAACACAAGTTAATGACAACAATGATGTCATCTGTACATGGAGGGAGGAGAGGTGCATCATGGGAGCTCCCCCAGCAGTCTGGGCCTATAGCAGCAGAACTATGGGATGTTTCAGGGTCACCTGTGCTCTGTTGGGAAAATATCCAGCTATGAGATCTTTAAGGTATGATGGAGCTCGGTCATTAAGAGCTTAATATGTGGCGAGAAGAAGTTTAAATTCTATTCTGAATTTAACAGGGAGCCAATGAAGAGAAGCTAAAACTGGAGAAACATGATCTCTGAGATGTTTTGGGCACAGCCCAATAACAAAGAATCAAAGTAGTTCAATCTTCAAGTAACAAATGCATGGAGCAGTTTTTCTGCATCACTCTGAGACAGGATGTTCTTAATTTTAACAATATTACAAAAGTGAAAGAAGGCAGTCCTCGAAACCTGTTTTATATGTGAGTCAAAAGACAGATTCTGGTCAAAGATAACTCCGAGGTTCCTCACTGTGGTGCTCGAAGCCAAGGAAATGTCATCTAGAGTAACCATATAACTAGAAAGTTTCTGCCTGAAGCGCTCAGGTCCGAAGGCAACAGCTTCAGTTTTGTCTGAATTTAGAAGCAGAAAGTTCTGAGTCATCCAAGTCTGAACAATTGTACCATTACATTTATAAATTACTTCATAATTGTTGGTTTTATGAGCAGATAATCAAAGCGGAAGCAGTTTTTTAAATCTTTTTATCTGTTTCTAATGTTCACTGTTCAAATGTGCTGCATTGTTGGAATATTTAATGTGACGTAAACATTAGTTTGGGTTGCGGTGACACTGGCGTGCTCACAGCAGGGGGCGCTGCTGCACACAGATTCAACTCCTCACACTTTATTTATTGACAAACCTCTGAGCTCAAAGAAGCAGAGAGGTTTCTGATTGGTTCTTCATGTTTTCATCCTGGTTACAGACCCGATTTGGACGTCGGGTTTGACCCATGCGGCCCGGGCTCGGCTCTTCCTGTGCAGCTTTGGGACCTGCAGGACAAATGCCAGCCCATTCAGGAGCCTCTAATTGTGGCCCGGGAAGCCCCACAAAGGCCCCCTACCTCCAGCTTCAATGGGCTGCCCTGCAGAGGCCCGTGTGAACCTCAGCGCCCCTTTTTCCTCCCCATCCTGCCTCAGTATGCTGGCCTCCGCCCCCCCTGCACCCCCACCCGCTCCACATGTTAATTAATAGGCCTGACTGGCAGATTTGGATCCAGCTCGGCTTTGATTGAAGGCGGCCATTAGCATCTATTAATTTTGCCTCTGGCGTTCTATCGCGGGCCCTGAAAGGGAGAATTAAGTGGTGTGAGTCATTGTGAGGCTGAGTTAAAGTGTAATTATTGTTCCGCAGCCTGGAGCCGCAGCTAACTGCTGCTAAGCCCTCTTGAAAGTGAAGGAGCGACTCCTCTCATTAGAGCCCAACAAGGGAAAGATATTAACAGGAAATAGCTGCAAATTTCTTTCTCCGACTTTTAATCTCTCCTCTGTAGCGTGAAAAGGACACTTAAAAATGTGAAGAGGGGAACACGGGAGCATGAGCGTCGAGGCCAAACAGCGGCTGCATCATACAGACGGATGTCAGCTCGTTTGTCAGGTTTACTGCGGCGAGGAGGACGTTCACATCTGTGCTGTTGTAGTTTTGCTCTCCACAAACACACAAAGCAGAAACTGCACAGCAAAAGAAAGAAGAATTTTAGGTTTTCTGGTTACTGACAAACAAAATGTCCTCTTTCATTTAAATTCAGCAGTTTGTTCCACATTCACGGCTTCATACAGACGACCACAGGAGTCAGAAGGGTTTACATGAACATCTGTGGGTGCAGATTTAAGGGCTGAGGGCTCTGTTTGATAAAACTACAAACCTCACCTCCAAAGCAAGTTATTAATTAATCAGTTTAAACCTTTTTTTTTAAAAACAAAAACATGACTAATGATTTAGTTCATTCCTGCTGAAACCAAGATTTCAGCTGCTCAGCAGTCCCTGGTTGTTGTTGTCTGGTTCTCCTCTTCATGATGCTCCAACATCTGCAGCAGGAGACAGATGTGGACTGCAGGCAGGCCAGTCCAGCACACACACTCTGTGTGTATGAAGCCACGCTGCTGGAGGTCCTGCAGAATGAGGTCTGGCATCGTCCTGCTGAAATAACCACGGACCTCCCGGGAAAAGACGTCACCTTGATGGCAGCATCTGTCTCTCCAGAACTCCAACATCCAGCTGTGCATCAGTGGTACCTTCACACAGATGAAGCCCTCCATGCCCTGGACTCTGATGCAGCCCCATACCATCACAGACGCTGGCTTTAAACCTTCCTCTGAGAACAGCCTGGATGCTCTTTCTCAGCAGTTTTTCCCAGAAGCAGCTGAAACGTGGACTCATCTGCCCACAGAACACGTGTCCACTGTCTTTCTGTCCCTCTGAGATGAGCTGGTTCCAGAGAACTGGGCCGTGGTTCTGCACAGAGCTGATATATGGCTTCCTCCTGGTGTGATACAGCTTCAGGTCACATTTCTGGATGCAGCCGTGGACTGTGTTGAGTGAAAATGCTTTTCCGAGCTGCTCCTGAGCCCATGTGGCTGTATTGATCATGGTGGCCTGACGGTTTCTCATGCAGTGCTGCCTGAGGGCTCCGAGCTCATCCCACAGTGGTTTCTGTCCTTGGCCTTTCCACACTGAGATTTCCCCAGACTCCCTGAATCTTTTCACAACATTCTGCTCTGTAGATGAAATATGAAGGAGATGTAGTTTATTTCTCTTTGGTCCCTCTTATTTCCAAACGCAGCATTACTGCCATGTAAACACACGTTGTTTCCATGCCAACAGGAGATGAAGAGTAACGTTTCGCTGATGATGATGGCCGCCCTTCCTGGTTCTGATGGAGGTTTCTTCCTGTTAAAAAAGGAGTTTTTTCTTTCCACAGTCGCCTCATGTACGCTCAGGACGGGAGATTGGATCAAAGAGAAGTAAAGATGCGGCCACTGATCTGTAAGAATTGGACTCATTTGGAATTGAATTGATTGGATTATGATTTAATTACAATCTTTGAGATGAAAATTGAATGCTGTATAAATGAAACTAAATTGAATTTAATTGAATTCATGTGAATAAAAATACTAAATTATTCTGGTTCTGGTTTGTTTCAGTGCTGATCTCACCTGACCGACCCCTCCTTTTCAGCTCTTCCTCTTCAGGTGTTTCCAGGTGGCTGTGAAGCACCATGGGAACGCTGTGACATGACAGCAGAGGCTGTGACCCATAGCCACAACCCCTGCACCTCAGTCATCTACCCCGTGATGACTCTTTGTCCCCAGAAGTTAGATCGATTCACACACAGACTGTGTTCTCACAACATGAGTAAACCCAGCTCACACACACTCTGATCCTGCCCCCAGGTGTCAGGTTCAGCCTCTGACATGTTGATAGCTTCCCACAAATCCGTCCGTAAACTGCAGGTCAGAGGTGTCGGGGCCTCCAACAACATGTGGGACCCCGACCAATCACAGCTTCAGCTGTCAGTATGTCACAACCTGCCGGGTGATGTCACCGGGGCTTCCAGAACAGGAATGTAAACAAACAGAGGTGTTTGAATGTGAAGCCGTCTGCTTCACAGCTGCAGCGCCCTCTGGAGGCAGAGCATCAACAATCACCACATCCACAACTCCTGGCAAATAATGTGGACTCACCACTAATGGAGGATGTTCACAGATACAAAACAATTATTACACAACCAAATATTCTGGCTTTGTAAAACAAACCTCAAACAACTGAATGAAACTGTTGTAATTAATTACTCAAAACCTGAGTATTCGCTGTGTAATTTAAGGCTGTAAACGCCAACATAATGAAGCTATTCTTCCAGTCAAAACACTCCAGCTCTATATATAGATAGAGATAGTTACCCAGAGGGAAATCGTTTAGCATGTAGCTGTAAGTTAGCAGCAAATGCTAGCAAACAATGCTTTCTCATCAACATTAATGGACCAAGCCAGAGATGCACACAGCGTAACTCGTCGTCATGCATGTGTACCGTTAATTACTGCGTTTAAACATTTTGTGTATATTAACCTCATTAAACATTTGTACCTGGAGACCTACATCTTTATCTGTGTTGGAAATACACCTTATCCACACAGCTGCAGGCCAACTCGAAAGCTTCAGTTAACAAAGTAATGTGGGAAGAATAATGTTCATCTTTCAGAAAGTAACAGCAATAACTGTTAGCCACAGCTAAAGAATGGATTCAGTCTATATCGTCTTGGTCTTTTTAGGATGCATCAGTGCTGTCTTTGTTTTTCCTTTGGTCTTTCTCCTCTTGTTAACCGTAGTTGGCTTGTTCTACAGTGTCAACACTCATCTGTGAGGCCCTTTTCCTGGAAAGTCAAGCTTTCATCTGTTTAAATTTACAAATAGACAAAATGTTAAAAAAAAAAAAACACCGGCCAGTTACAGCTATTAATCATTGAAATTTTTCAAAAATCTTCAACAGATTATAGTTAAAAGTTTGATTATGAAACAAAACATTTATATATTTCCTCTCATTGAGGAGGTTATGTGATTTGTCTGACTTTTACTCTCAAAGTTATGGATGGATTTGCATGAAAGATTGTAATGAACCTGTCAAACTGTGCCCCCTCTATCATCCAGTGGATGCAGGGAAAGGTTAAAGCCTCAAGGCGACTCTTATTTAGATATATTGGGTATAGCGGGCGGACGGACGGACGGATGGACGGATGGATGGACGGATGGATGGGCCTGACTTAGAAGTTAGTAACAGATACCAACCCACAAGCAGTTCCAGAAATGTCTTATTCGGCCTTGCTGAAGGTATTTTTAACCTCAAATTGCTCTTTTAACTCTAACAAACTTGGAATTTGAAACTAAGTCATATTTTTTCCCCACGTAGCATGTGATGAAAGTTCAGTCCAGCTTGTTAAGGGTCTTGACTGCTTTCTGGAGGGGCTGCAGTAATATATCCGCTTGTTGCCTGAGGCGATGCACAGCTCCCTTGTTCTCGAGTCTCACCTGCAAGTTAAAGAAGGTAAAACTGGAGTTTATGTACCAGTAACGCTGAGGGATGCATATCCTTATCAACTGAATAAGGCTGGCAGCTAAATGCTGTAGATCTTAGACGGAGTTCAGTTTCCCAGAACGTCACAAACAAGCTCACAAACTGCCTTTGACTGCCATCTAGTGTCCGATGTGTGTATTACATCACTTACATAACTTGGAAAATTCAACTTAAATGATAATTCGAAAAGCTTTAAAAAGAAAATATAAATCTAAGAAACACTTCACATTTACAAATATTTATGAGCCACTTTAGCACAAATTAACATGTTGGTCAGTTGTTCAATGAGAAACAGATGAGAAAAATGGCATTTATGTCCATTTCCTTCCCATGAGTTTTTGTAAATCTTCATAATTGATAGAGAATTCTCATTCTTGTCTCTATTTCATTCATTCTATTCTTTGTATTATCTTATTTCTCAAATTTGACATAGGAAAAACACTTTTCTCTCATTGGTCAGCCCCGGTGGTCTGATGAGGCCACGCCCGATTGGTTATTGGACAAGTTATTGGACATTACAATAATATTTCTTATCATCTCTAAGCCGATAACATCCACATATATTGCCCTTTTGAAGCTTCTGAATTTTATAAATGGTCTTGTTTACAAAATTGCCCGACAGATATCAGGCAATGGTTAAAATACAACTGCCTTGAGTTAAACAATGAGAAAACTGAAACTTTGATAATAGCTCCAGACGAGGTGATCCCAGACATCAGAAAACACGTCAGCTTTATAGCTTTTCTGATAAATCAAATGCTAGAAATCCTATTTGATAGTTCAACATCGTTTGAGCATCGCTCCAATTAGTTGGGAACTGTTTTTAATCACCTAAGGAACATTTCAAAGCTCGGACTGCTGGTGTCAAAAGCTGAACTTTCATCTCTTTTCATTTAAATTACTGTAACAGTCGTTTAACCCGTTTAAATAAATCAGCTTTGGACCATTTTTAAACCGTGCAAAATGCTGCAGCAGAACTTTCAACTGGCACCAACAGAAGCTCTCACATTACTCCAGTCTTAGCTTCTCTTCATTGGCTGCCATTAAAATTTTAGATTTTTGTCTCCACTTTTAGTCTTATACGGTCAAGCTCCACAACATAATCGCTGACCTGCTGAAGCCCCGTTCTTCTTCTCGTGCTCTGAGGTCGACAGGTCAGATGTTGGTTGCCCCACATACTCTGTTCAAAACTTGTGGGGAATCGGGCGTTTCAGGCAGTGGCGCCAAGACTGTGGAACTCTCTCCCGCTTTCCTTACGCTGTACCGACTCTTTTAAAAAGCAGCTGAAGACATTTTAATACATTAAACTAGTGTTTCACAGTGTATTGTGTTTTATTTTATTGTTTTATCTGTGAAAAGTGCCACACAAATAAAATGTACTTACTTACTTACACCCACCATTTAGATTGAGATGATGAGTAATGAGAAAAAAAAAATATTCAAAATAATTTCATGCAACCTTTTAGTTGTTTTCCAGGAAATAACAAACCCTTTGACGCCATTAGGAATGCTCTACGAAACAGAAGAAGAACATTAAAACGGACGTATTTACAGCATTTTATTTAGTAAAGCCAAACAAAATATTTATATATATATATAAAGAAAAAGTTAAGAGTGTATCTACATCATGCTGAAATCAAACTGCTGCACTTGGATCAGCTCAGAAAAACTTAGATTTTCACAAGTAAGAAGCAGAAAAAAACAGAACTGTACAACAAGACAAAAAAAAAAAAGTCTACTATACAAACTCCTGTAAAAATCTGGTCAAAGTGCTGGTGCGTAATGACAGCGCTGACAAAACACTGACAACTTTTTCTTTTTTTGGCAACACAAATGTCAACAAAAAGAAAAAAATGACCTCTACTCAAAAAAAAATATTTAAAAGAACTAAACACAACATAAAGGCAGAGTTATACAGTGATTATTGTTCTGTGATTGTTATCAAGTAGTTCTGGTGTAAATTAAACAACTGAGACAAGGATCGTTAATCTTCAATTAAAACCAAGAAACTTAAAGAAGCAGCATGAAAATCTGGTGCTAGCAGAAGCTAGCATGTTAGCATTTAGCACACTGACCCAACAATTATTCATCACTTGGCTGCAATCAATAATCAACTGATAATTACTAATTTGTAAAAACAATCATTCAAAAAATGTAAAAACTAACAGCCACGTAAATTTTATTGAGCAGTGATGCTGAACCCAAACGCTGTCTGCTAATGTTTGCAGGTATTTCATTATTATTGCATGCTAACATAATGACTTCCACTGTTTCTTTCACTATTGACCTGCACTGTTGCATTAACCATGCTAACACTATAGTTAGCATGTAATTACTATACTGCATGCCAACATGATGACAGTTGCTGGTTTTCTTTTGTTATTAACATGGCTCGTTTCATGTAAACATGGTAACATTCTACCGTTAGCATGCTAGCATGCAGGTAGAACAAGAAAGTTAACAGGTAGTGATCGGAGCTCTGCTGGTGCAAAGCACTGGCTAGTTAAACTTGATATCTACCAAAGTCCTGTCAAATAAGGTTAAGGTTAACCCAACAAACCAAAAGAATAACATGATGTTTCACTCCAGAACAAACCTAACACAGCTATCACGTTAGCCAGCATGGTTTCATGCTAAAACACCATATGCAATACCTTTTTTTTTTCTTAAAACAACTTATAATGGTGAACTGTAGAGAGAAAATGTGTTGATCCAAAGGCTTTTTTAAACACTTTCATGACCCTCAACATAAAGCAAGTATCAACGTAGAGTTTGTTTGTGATGACTATAAATGTAACACTGAATGTCTTCAACCTCTACAACACTGAACAGAGAGAAGCTCAGGAGAAGACGTGAGAAACCAAAACCAGGCACATAAGATTTAGAATGAACTACAATAAAAGGAAAATTTAGGCCTCAGGTTTGACCAAAACAGAAAACAAGCAGTTTAGGGTAGTTTGTTAGTAAGTTTGGGAATTTTTCAACCTTTTTCTCTGATGTGGCAGAAAGTGTCACATTAGGCAGCATGAGCTTTGTGATCAGGAAGAAAAACTCATCACTGTTGTGGCAGTCCTTGATGTCATTCTGGTATTTCTCAGGTAATTCTTCATCTCAAACAAAAGGACTTCTGCCACCAGCTGCAGTTTAGGATGGTGGAGTCGTCCATCACTGAGAGAAAGACTCACTGGAGCGGCAGCTAAATGACAGTAAGGACCAGACCAGGACAACAGCAGTGCAGCCTGACTGCATGAAGGTAAACAAATTAAAACAAGGTGGGACGAGCAGGTTAGCAATGAGCTAACATTCAAAAACACCTAAAGGGTGTTTTTTCATGGTACCGTCGACTAAAAGGCCCAAACCCACGGATGATACTTTCTTTTGAGGATCAAGAAATGATAGTCATTGCGCCCTTCGACAGGTTTGTTGGGAGCTTTTTGGATGGCTCTATGAGTTATGCTCTTTGAGTAGCTAAAGAAAAAGGCACCTTATCCCAGCGAAACAAAGGCGCAGGGCCACCCCCAGTGTTGGGAAACCCAAGCAGTAAAATTCTTGTGTTGACAAGTAAGGCACTTCATGTCAGAGCTCAGGAGAAGGTGCTCTGGGTGTAGAGTCAACTCGATGCCAACATCTTTCCCAGCATCCCAGCAGTTTAGCGCGCTGCCACCTGAGTTTTGGAGTGTAATACACTCTTTACCTGTTAGATGGTTAGTACCTTAGCTCAAATTGACGAAGTTGGCAACATAAATTCACAGATAGGTGCGTCCATCTCTGTTCTGTAACAAAACTCAGTTTCAGAAACATTAACTGTCACAATAACCTGAAGCATTCAAATTGGCCACTGATGAACTCACCTGTGTGGCTCTGTACACAGATACAGGTATATACACACACCTTTATAGGTTCAAAACTTGTTGAGAATAATCTGGTCAGCCTGCACTGTTACCAGAGCTCAACAGAAATACTGTCCTGTTTTTGTTGGTCTACATTGATGTCGACAGGATGCGGCATCAGAGCCTTTAAACCTGATCCCAGGAGGTTGTTGGCTCAGTTCGAGTCTCACGCTCAGCAGTAAACCAGGCCGAGTGCCTCGGAGTGACTCTTTCAGACTGATCAGGGTCATCTGGGCGCGATCTCCTGCATCATGGCTGGCAGGTGGATGGTTGGACAGGAGTCTTTGTGTCTCAGTTTGAACATCAGCTGCTCTTTTTCCTGAGAAAGCTTCTGGTTGACTGCTACCTGCCTCTGCAGCGCCGCCTTCATGTCCTGCTGCTCCTTCGATAACTGCCTGGAAAACATAACAAAAGACAGAAAGTTAAAAGTTATGCTGGAGGTGTCACACATAAGATAACTAAACCCTGGGCTTTACCCTAAGCCTGTCCTCCAATAAACAAGCCAAATAAAGAGGTCCTTCCTCTGATAGTCTGAAGAACTATGAAAGAATTCCTTGAGTCCACTGGACCAGTGTCACAGAAGTGATATTTGATGCTCAGCTTAAAATAAAACCTGCATCTTTGGCACCTTCAGCAGGACCTCCATTAACCTGCTGCCTTGGCTCACCCTTTGGGACAGGTTGGGGATCTCATGGATCTGGGAGGAGCTCAGAGTAGATCCACAGATGTCAAACAGGTTTTTTTTTAAACCATGTCCCACAGGGTGGAGGCCTCACAGCAGAGCCAGGACCCCCCCAGAAGAGCAGGAGGATGGAGGTCTACCATATCTGTCCTGATCAATAGTTTATGAAAATATGACGTCTTCATACTCCGATAACGTAAGGTTTTCTTAGAAAGCATGTTTTTGTGTTCTGTTTGTTGCCTGTCCTGGTCTGAACAGAAGGTTTTTCTGGGTGGTTACACCTGCGTAAATAAACTGAATAAAATCTCTCTCAAAACGCTGCCTCATTTGACTGCTGGAGGTCGTTTTGTCCAGCAGGTGGCAGCAGATTCTTATGCAACTGGTTCACTGTTTGTTTTAAAGGCGAAGCACTGGAGCACATACTGAATCAGAGTCTGGCAGTTGTCTATCCGAACTCGCAGATCCTCGTTCTGCTGCAGGACGTGGACGATCTGGTCCTCCAGAGAAAGATTCTTCTCCACCTGCGAATCAGGAGAGGAGGGTCATGAACGAGAGAACAGGAAGAGAAAACATTCTGGAAAGAAATAGAACAAGGTTTTAAATCCGAGTCAGGATAAAGGATCTTTGGTCTTTAACTTCAGAGATTTTAAAGTAAAACCTTTTCCATGATCACATCTGTTGAAAGGAGGCAAAACAGCCTAAAGTGATTCACTCCGGTACAAGAGTGTTTCAGCCCTTGTTTTTTGGTTAGAAGATCATTTGCAGTAAGTAATGCGATTCCCTCCCACATGTATCAGAAACCTGCAGCTGCCAATGACCCTGTCGTCAGTTTCCTTTCCTCTGACCCCTTTTGGTCGGTCCTGACCACGACAGGAAACATCCCACAAGAGCTGTAGTTGTAGTGATTTATGACCCAGCTGTCCTGTCATCACGAGTAGGACCATTTCAAAGTTGTTCAAATACTTACGACTGCCCATGTTTCTGCCTCTTAACCTTCACCCTCTGTTTGGCAGGCGTAAGGCGACCGTTATGCATTAGAGTGGTGGTCATCTAGCCCTTTAACCGGGGCTTCGGGGACGTTTAGACGTCCGACAGCCTCCACTCCTCCACTCATAAAAGGAGGAATTATAACTGGGCCCAACAGAACAACTGTTGCCACGGGGACTCTTTCAGTTTGGGGGTCCTATACTGGAGAGTTGGGGACCTTTGACCATTGGGGAATATTTTCTCTCGTCACTTTTGGAGCATTAAGAAGCAGCAGAAACCTGCTCAGAGTACAGCAGCATGCTCTTACCAGGTCCTCCATCAGCTGCAGCTTCCTGCTCTGCTCCTGCACGCGCTCAGTCTTCATCTCAATGACAAACAGCAGGGACTCCTGCTCAGACTCCCAGAATGCACCTGGGCTGCCATGCTCCTGGATTATCATTCATATGAATGAAAACAGTGTCACAAACACAAGATTTCTTCTTCATTTTGGATGTGAATGTTGAGAAGCTTCTTACATACCTGAATATTCCTCTGCAGGTCCTTCTTAAAGGTTGATTGTTCAACTCGCCTCTTCAGCTCGTTGTAAACGCGCAGCTCTGCCGACAGCTCCTCCACTTTCCCCTTCAATCACAGCAAACACAAACATTTAGCTTGAAAACAGATGCAGAGGCTCCTGTTCTGTCCTCTCGGTGGCATAAAATCACACTCAGAACTGGTCTAAAACAGCTTGTAAAGGTCTGATAGATGAGATGAAAAACATTGTGCACTTGTTTCACCACCAAACTGCAGAATGTGTGAAAGAAACCCAAAAGAGAGAAAATATACATAAAACTTCCTCAGTAGGTGTTAAAACTCAGTAACTCCAACCTCAGATGAACACATGACGTGTCACACTGCGTCATTTATTCATGGAACAAAAACGGTGTGAAAAAACCCTTACTGCTTCCACAAGAGGGTAAGTAGCAGCCAGGAGCTGCTGATCAATGCTCTGATTAATTGATCATGAGTGAGTGTGAGCAGCTCTATGAAAGCAGAAGTTCTGTCAGTTTGCTGCTCTGCAGCATCCAGGTGTGTTTTAACACAATGCCAAGGAGGAAAGACATCAGCAATGATCTCAGAGAAGCAGCTGCTGCTGCCCATCAGTCTGGGAAGGGTTATAAGGCCATTTCCAAACTATCTGGAGTCCATCATTCTACAGAGAGAAAGATTATTCACAAGTGGAAAAGATTCAGGACAGCTGTCAATCTTCCCAGGAGTGGACGTCCCAGCAAGTTCACCCCAAGGTGAAAAAGCCCAGAGCTACATCTCAGACTCTACAGGCCTCAGTTAGCATGTTAAAGGTTAAAGTTCATGACAGCACAGTTAGAAAAAGACTGAACAAGGATGGCTTGTTTGGAAGGGCTGCAGGAGAAAGCCTCTTCTCTCTAAAAAGAACATGGCAGCACAGCTTAGGTTTGCAAAGCTGCATCTGAACAAAGCACAAGACTTCTGGAACAATGTCCTTTGGACAGACCAGAGCAAAGTGGAGATGTTTGGTCATAATGCACAGCAGCACGTTTGGAGGAAACCAAACACAGCATATCAGCACAAACACCTCATACCAGCTGTCAAGCACGGTGGTGGAGGGCTGATGATCTGGGCTGGTTCTGCAGCCACAGGACCTGGGCACCTTGCAGTCATTGAGTCCACCATGAACTCCTCAAGCAAAAAGTCTGTTTTCTATTTTCTACATTTCCTTTTTAAATCGGGGAAACAATTAGCAGATTTTATTACCACATACGTTTCCATGGTAACGGGTTTACCTTGAGGACGTTTTCGGCCGCCTGAAACTTTTCTGTCAGTTGTGTTTTCTCCTCTTCATGTTTCGTCTGCAGCTCTGAAAAAACAAAAAAAACAAACAGCGTCTCCATGTAAAATACATCCTGATAACAATGTGCACGTGCATGTGTGCACGATGAAACCAATTTTACGCTGATGTGCAATCTGTCAAGTTTCATCTTTAAAACAAGCAACTAAAATAAGAGTTAAATTATACATCATGTTATGAGAGGAGAGAAAGGTGGCCTGAGGGCTCCAATTTATTAAAAAACATTTAAATGTGCCAAACTTTATCCTGTCAAACAGGAACTGAAGCGTGCCGACGCTTCTCTCTTCCTAAGAAAGAGAAGAAGTGCTTTTTTGTTGATGATCTGGTTGTGATGAAGCACAACTCAAACACAGGAAGCCAGCGTGGACGCGAGGCTTCCAGAGGTCTGCACTACAGATGCTCCTCTGACACAGCTCTGTCAGGAGCAAACTGGAGGAGTTTTCCCAGCACATCACACACAAAAACAACCACAAAGAGACACGGAACAAATACAAAAAGGTGCAAATTGACAAATGGCACCAACCAGAAAAAGAAGAAACAAAATGTGAAACGACTGCGAAGGCCATCAAACCACAGACAAAACTGTTTAAAAAGACGTGAAAATGAAACAAACACAACACAAAACAGAAAAACAGCATCAGCTGAACACAGACCGATTAAAAACAGCTGCTCAGAGATGAAAATCACAAAAAAACCAAAACCAGCTCAGATGCTTTCCAACTTTACCTTTAACGAGTCTCTCGTGTTCCTCAGCGGCGGATTTACTTTTCTGTTCATGCAGAACGCTCAGTTCAGCCGTCGTCTCCGTTTTCACCTGCAGGTCAGAGAAAGAGAGGCTGAAGGTTTGTTGAAGGAACCGCAGAAAAAGTGTCGATTAGTGAGTGCCGGCGGCGGCGTACAGGCAAAAGAAACAGACGATGGCACAATAAGTGCATGTGAGCAGTGAAAAGGGAGAAAAACCGGCGGACACGTGTAACCGGAGTCTGAACTCTGGACCGGGTCACAGCGAGGTTCAACGTGGCTGCCACTGAATCACGAGCAGAGCAAACTAAATCAGGAGGTCACATGACCGCAGCTGCCGTCTATGAGCAGAGTCAGACTTCCTCTGATGGCGACATGCTGCTGATGATAACTCGTAACTCCTGCCTCTTAGAATTCATGCGCTCATCAGAACCTGATCTGAACGTCTACAGTAGCCGTTTCACACATTGTGAAACAGCAGCAGGTGGCGCTGATGTTCCTCAGGGATCCGTCGTCGGACCACTGCTGTTCACACCGACCATCACCGACATTAAATGTAATTTATCCAAAAAACCTGTTTGCAGATGACACCAACTTACTGTGCTGGGGTCATGGTTTGGATCAACTTCTGAATGAAGTGAGAAACTGAAGATTTGGTTTAACTCACGTGAAGTAAAACTAAGTCTATATTATTTGGAAATCCTCCAGCAATAAGAAACCCATGATAGATCCGAACAATAACATAAAACTGCATCACAGTTACAGGAAGAAATGTTCAGAGGACTGTTAAAGCCAACAGATTCAGGTAATGAGGAGAGTAAGTGGCTGTTATGTGTCATTATCATTACTCAGCTGGTTCACATATATACGGGTATTAAAATGTGCAAACTGCCTGTATAAACCTGTTTTTTCCTCTAATCTCGATAGGTGCAAACTCCTTTTTAGACCAAGCAGAAGAAGATGATCACATTTCAACAACTAACATCACAACCATGTGTTTTGGAAGAATTCCATCAACGTCACGTGTGTGTGAGTCATGTGACGTCTGTACGTCATCGTTCATTCGCTGAGTCAGTTTCCGTTGCTCAAGACACGAGGTCTGCCACCTGTGTGAAAACAAACCACCCAGAAGGTGCTCTGACAGGGCAACTGGGTCTACTGTTCCTAAACAGGAGAGAACCGATACGTTGTGTTCAGAGGTGAAAAGTTGGTCTTAATTACAGAAAAAAAGTCAAAACTTGAGAGAAAAATACAAAGAGGAGCCTTTTTTAAAAAGATATTTAACAGCCCGACCCGAACGACCAAAGACATTAGGACTGAGGATGTTTTATCCCAGAGGCTCTGAGGCGACGAGCTGAGATCTTCTCACCTTATCGAGGATGTTCAGGACAAGAGCGCACACTTCTTTGTTGGTATGGTGTTTAAGTAGCTCCGCCCTCTCTGTGCTCCCATTGGCTGAGAGCACTTCCTTTAAAATCTTCAGCTGCCACTCGAAACGCTCCAATTGTTTCTCCAGACAAACGTCCAGCTCACCTGACGTGCGTTTACCTGCGGAGACACAAATCAAAGCAAACAGATTGAAACACGATGCCTCCTACTGGCAGAGACGGGAACTGCAGACACACAAAGGACAATAAATCCAACCTCAGAGTACCAACAACACATGACATATAACACTGAGTCATTATTTAAGGAACAAAAAAGAGACAAAACACAGAAGCGGTGTGAAAAACTGAGTGAACCCCTGATCCAGCAGCTTGCAGCAGCAGCTTCAGCAGCAGTGAGCTGCAGTAATGGTTTCCTGTGTGACGTTATCAGTCTCTCACATGGTTCTGGAGGAATCTTGGCCACTCTTCTCTCCAACGTTGCTTCAGCTCATTGAGGTTTGCAGCATTGGTTTCTGCACAGCTCTCTTAAGGTCCCACCACAGCATTTCAGTCAGGCTGAGGTCTGGACTCTGACTGGACCATTGCAACACCTTGATTCTTTTCTTTTTCACACATTCTGCTGTAGATCTGCTGCTGTGTTTGGGATCATTGTCCTGTTGATGAGCCAGTTTCAGCCCAGCTTTAGCTGTGGGACAGATGGCCTCACATTTGACTCTAGAATACTTTGGTATCCAGAGGAGTTCATGGTGGACTCAATGACTGCAAGGTGCCCAGGTCCTGTGGCTGCAGAACCAGCCCAGATCATCAGCCCTCCACCACCGTGCTTGACAGCTGGTATGAGGTGTTTGTGCTGATATGCTGTGTTTGGTTTCCTCCAAACGTGCTGCTGTGCATTATGACCAAACATCTCCACTTTGGTCTGGTCTGTCCAAAGGACATCGTTCCAGAAGTCTTGAGCTTTGTTCAGATGCAGCTTTGCAAACCTAAGCTGTGCTGCCATGTTCTTTTTAGAGAGAAGAGGCTTTCTCCTGCAGCCCTTCCAAACAAGCCATCCTTGTTCAGTCTTTTTCTACCTGTGCTGTCATGACCTTTAACCTTTAACATGCTAACTGAGGCCTGTAGAGTCTGAGATGTAGCTCTGGGCTTTTTCACCTTGGGGTGAACTTGCTGGGACGTCCACTCCTGGGAAGATTGACAGCTGTCCTGAATGTTTTCCACTTGTGAATAATCTTTCTCTCTGTAGAATGATGGACTCCAGATAGTTTGGAAATGGCCTTATAACCCTTCCCAGACTGATGGGCAGCAACTGTTGCTTCTCTAAGATCATTGCTGATGTCTTTTCTCCTTAACCTAAACCCTCCATTCAAAGTCTGAGCCATAAAACAGCCTTTTGACAGGTTCTGTCCCAACATGAGAACTGAGCAGGATGTCTTCATAGGGTCCTTACAAACTCTCCCAGAGCTCAGTCCCACATTCAGGAAGGCAATTTCATCTCAGCCGGTCAATTACATCATCAACATGTGAGCACACGATTTTACACACACACACACAGTTCATTCATTTGCAATGACGTCTTCAGTTTGAATGAACCAGATGATTAACACCAACTGCCACAACTCTTATGAAGAGTTCCCTCTGAAAGTGTTTCAACTTCACAGATTAATCTTTTAAAAAAGCATCCTGTTGTCACTCAGATATTCAGAAAGCAGGAACTTCTGGCTCCAAAGCTTTTTGAATTTTTTAATGCCTGTATTTTTCTGATAATCCAAGTACAACATCAGGTGGGAACAGGTTGGAGCCTGCCTCCAGGCGAACAAAGAGCTTCGGTTTTATTCCATTACGATTCAGCATCAGCGAGGAAGTTCTGCAGGCGCTCCTGAATGTAAACACGACACAAAAAACTACGGGTAATGAAGCAGAATGTATCCAAAAGTGTGTTTTTACTCTAAATCTGCGGCGGCAGCAGTGATTCACGGGAGGATGACGACAGACCATCCTGTCTGAAATGAGTGGTTTCTGTCCAGCCACTTAAAACTGCTCATAAACAGCAGGAAGTGAGGAAACGAGGGAACACAGAACACAGTCAGCCGTGAGTCACTTTGTCAAAGCAGATGTTCATTCAGTCTCCCACATACCAGTGAAAATAATCTACATTATTGATCAATCAGAGGGGGAGTTTGTTGGGTGATGCCTCATGGAAAAACAGCTGAATGGTTCAAGACTGACTTCACCAGAAGGTTAGAAGCGTTCCTCTAACTAAGCCTTACCCAACAGGCTGAACCATAAACTCCTTTTATGTTTACGGCAGAAGCTTTTATCCAAAGGGACTTACACTGGTAGGCAGGTAGGGTAAGGGGGTCTTGCCTGAGGACCCCTACAGGAGGTAGGACCTTTCATGCAGGGGATTTGAACACAGGTTACCCACATGAAAGGTGGCACCACTACACCAGTCCCCATTTTACTGACTTTTACTTGGATTGAAACCTAAAATTATGGCTGATCAGCATCCAGCAGATGGGCTTCCGAACGTGTCTACAGTGAAACAGAGGAAACCAATAACCGTGTCAGAAACAATGCTCATCAGGGCTGCAGCAAACGATTATTCAGGTGCTCGAGTATTCCATCGATTAGTCGAGTGTTTGGATACGTTCTCTGCTGGCGTCCTTCTCAGCTAACAAGCCGACTGATTTCCATTAAAATGCTAACGGGAAATGTACACGATGCCGTAGCTTTGACGTTGTGCTATCGTGCTAAGCTAACTGGCTTTTACAATGGACACTCTGTACCGTGTTTTCTCTGAAACGCTCCCAAACTTTCCTCTTTTTCGCTCCTCCATCATATCAAGCTGCTACAAAAAAAAAGTCCTTTTCCACAAAAAAAAAAAATGACTATAAAATGACCCAAAAGGCATTTTACCATCTCGCATTTCACTTATGAGCATTTTATTACTTTTAAAAATCATCTTAACCTAAATGAAGCTGATAAACTATTAAAGACTATGATTTTATGTGAGCTGCTGACTCCTCCTTTATCATGGAGGCTGAAAAAGGTCAAACTATCAGCTATATAAACGGTTAATTCAATACTGTTGCCCAGAAAACACGTCACATGTCAACATGAGATAAATTCTCAGCAGAAAACAAGAGAAGGAAACAGGAAGTGAGAGACGGTAAGCTCTGTGAACAGCCGGAGGAGGAAACCACAGTCTGAAACACTCATTTATATTCACACGTATGTAAACTCACCTCCTTCATATCGGCGGCTGCTGTCTTTCTGACTCTTCTCTCCTTTCTTTCCTTTGCTTTTCTTCTGTTAACGAAAAGAACAAAGAGGAAACATCCTTCAGTGAAAGTGACAACAACTTTACTTCTTCACTTTTTCAGGGCTACATGAGAGTTTGGCTCTCAGGCTGATTTAAAAAGGAACATAAAGTGAAAGTGAAGAATAAATAGACTTCAATTCGACTCACAGAAACAGCTTTGATAGTAACCTGCAGGAAAATGGGATGAAATGTGAGACAAACGCATGAAAAATAAGTGAAAATCTAGTGACAACCTGTGAGAGTTTTGCTGTTAAAGTCACCCAAAAACTGTGCTGCATCAGAAAAATCTGAAGGAAACGTCTTCAGTTCTGAAGCTTTTTTTGTCTTTCTCAAAATTAGATCAGAATTATATTTGTGTCGATTTCGGCTGATGAACATGAGACACTTTCAATGGATCTTCACAGACAGCTGTGAATCCCTCAGGACGCGCCAGTCAGATGCGAGGCAGCGATGCACCTCTAAACCGGCCGATGGTCACAAAGAAAACCCAGAATAAATAACCAAATGCAACAATCTACGAAGAGGGAATGTAGGAGAGCATGAGAGCCACGAAACTGAGACTGAACTCGCGTTATCCTCAAAGTATTCGACCAAAAAGCTCCCGCTACCTCAGTGAGATGGAAGCGGTCTGGAGGTCTTTGCCAGAACTGATCAGTTTAATCACCTCAGCGCAGGAAGCAGGGGCACGAAGTCTCCAGACAGACTTTTATTCAACTTGTGATGACAGAAGAAAACGTGTTTACATGATGCGACTTAACTCTGGTCTAAAGTTCAACCATCTGTTCCATCTCGTGGTTGTGAGAGCACCTTTAAAACAAACTCCTGATCCGGATCCATACAGAAGGATGTTTTCTGCCATATCAGTGTGTAATCTGTCAGTCACATGACTGATCAGCTGTTCCTGCTCCCAGAGAGTAAACACGGCTAACACTGGCGTGAAAGAATCATCACGGCCGCTAATTCTAGGTTTTATTTAACCTTTATTTTGACAGGGAGGGGCCTCTTTTTCAAGGACGCCCTGTAGCAAACAAAAATTACACAGTGAATACGACAAGGTAAAAACAATAAAATAAAACTATAGAGACATGATGGGAAACAGACTAAAACAGGAACAGGTCTGAACATCCAGTACTGTGGTATGAAGTTTACTTTTAAATGCACCAAGTGAGACGAGCCTGTCAGGTTTCAGTGAATCCTGTCATTTATTCCATCAGTATGGGGCATAAAAGGAGAAGGCCGTTTTACCTAATTCTGTCATTTGTAATTTGTGTAAGGAAGGTGGAGTCTGATGTGGGACTGAGGAGACCTGTGGTGTGGGAGATTAAAAGTGAAGTCAGATATGGAGGGAGTGCTCCAAGTAGTGCTTTTTAAATGAATATTAGACAGTTCTGTTAATGACGACTCCGTGTTTTTCTCGTGCATTTCAGTAAGAAACTTCTGGGTCATTTCACTCAGCCATCCGCCCGAGGACCGGACCACAGCTGACCAGAGGTGCCTCTCAGGACATTAACCTCTGAACTGTGGGAGAATCCTCAGCATCACTGCTGGGTTCTTCTTGGATGCATCTATGTGAAATAAATAAGCTGCTCAAAGTCCAGAAAACAAAGCTTTTTCTGATGAGAACAGTCATGAAATTCCTCAAAGTCGACCTTTGAGACGAACACGCGCCCTGATAAAGAATCGCCGACTCGTTTATCTCTAAAGAAATCTGGAACAAAACAAAAAAGCTTCAGTGTCGGCAAATAAAACTGAGCCCGAAGTCTTATTTATAGAGCAACGTTGCCAACTGTCACACACACATGATGTTATTTAAAGATAATCTAATAGCATCACTTCAGAGTATGAGAGCAAACGTGGACGAGGGCCCGTGCAGCTGGTCCTGGTTCTGGTCTCTGGAGCTGGGAGCTTGTTATGAAAGTGTCTCATTAGTGTCCACATGACTGAAGCTGCAACTTTCCCTTCTTTCTTCAGGCGTTACATAACTTCAGCTGCTGCAGGACAACAGGCCGCTGCTGCTCAGAGAACCACAGGACTTTCAGCCCGATCACGGACCTGCAGAACCCGGGAGGAAGCAGAGCGCTTTGGGTCAAACAGTGACGAGCAGGACCGGCCCTGGAAATCTGTCAGGTGAAGTTTGGTGCAGCTGCTCAGTTCTGCTTCCTCACATCTGATTGGATCCCCGTCTGAAGCATCTGTGCGTAAACACCAACCTCCTCCAGGTACAGGAGACACGTGGGCCTGATCCGGGCCACTTCTGGCTCACTTACGCTGCTTCTGTTCCATCTGTGAGACACACCATCTTCAAATGATCATAAATCTTACTTCCAGAAAGCCGCCATTATTTGCACTTCTTTTTTAAACTAGTGCACAAACTGTTGGGAGTATTGATCCGTGTTGATACCCAAACTGCACTCAGCTCTGCTCTCAGAGGCACAAACACCGGCTCAGGCGTGTGTCACGGCACACTGAAACCCTCACTGCGTTTCTTCATAACGTGTCATTGCTCAAACACAGCGAGGCCAAACAATCACACCCTAAAACACTGCTTCACACACACACACACACAGTGTATAAACTCTGCTCTGCAAACTGGACACCCGCTTTATTTAAACTCTGAGCTGAAACAATAAATATATGTGCTTCAAACACGTCGACGTGGACTCGAGCTCAGCAGCGTGTCGTCAGCTCAGCGTAAACCTCTGAGGAGGAGGAGGAGGTGGTGGTGAGGAGAAGCATATGCTCCTGCAGGCGTCGTAGGGGCCCCCGCTTTTAAAAGGGCCATAAATCAGAGCAGAGGCTCCTCTCCTCTGTTTGAACAACACTTCACGAACAACCTCACTGCACAGAAATGTTCGCCTCGTCTCAGAGCAGAAACCAGACTCAGGAGAATACGCAGGCAGTCGTCTTATTGGTGGATTTAAACCCCCAGTGGGTGTGGCCTAATGAAACCCCCGAAGCTGAAATTTACCTTCTGATCAAACATTAAATATCAGCAGGTTGGGGGTCAGGGAGCAGATATAAAACTTCTACTTTTGCATATTTGTAGCTAAGAAGCTGCTTCTGTTTGACCCAGATTTCGGTTACACGTCGGTTTATGAAGATGAATTTAAGCTGAACAGGACACCCCCGAACGATGACTTTTCAGATTACAAACAGAGTTCACCAGCATCATAACTGGCTGACTGGTCAGATTCACACGGCTGAAGTGAACAAAGGCGACGTTTGACCAGCGAGTTCGCCAGGAAACGCATCCTGTCACTGACGTGAGGAGAAAAATACTAAGAAACTGGTGTCAGAGTGACTAAAACATTCAGAAATCTGCTTGGTTGAGGAGGCAGAACACTGGAGTCCTTAAAAACACCATCATTATCGGGTTAATTCTGGATAACAAAAAGCTTCTCTTTCTAGAACTTCTCACAGATTTGTAGTTGTGTATCTGCAACCCGCCGAATAAGCTTAGCTTCAGCTAAGCTAAATGTGTGTGTCTGAATAGAATGAAACAGGACGCACAGAAGAAGTGTGAACTCCTCCAAAGCTGCATCGAACAACTCTTCGACAGCCATCTCTGAAGTCTTCCGTCTTTCTCTGAAAAAGCTGCAGCAGGAGCACATCTCTGAGGATATCCAAGACTTCCAACAGGCCTCATTTCTGAATTGGTTACCAGAGAGAGCAGCGGCTGGATTCTCAGCTTAAAGGAGGAGGAAGAGCGCGTTTGAAGTGCCAAAAGTCTCACGAAGGACGCTGCTGCTCATTTCTGATGGATGACCTCACTTCAGCCCCTCTTTAAATTGGTTTTATGTGTCTTTATTTCAATCTTTGCAGTGGATTTGTGAGTCTTTGCTGCCGTTTTACATTGTTTTACATTTTGTTTTGTTCAGAGAGACAGCTTGGGACCAACGGGTCAGACGTAATACCACAAAGATTCTCGTCTTTCCTACTTCAGGAGGACCTTCAGGTGACCAACCTCCGGCGGCAACACAAACCCCATCACAAATGGCTCGCCACACCAGCCGGAGCTATAAAGCTCTTTCAACAACACGTGTTTGCTATAAATCCTGCGGAGGATTAACCGCTACATCCACATATCATCCTGCTGTGCGATCTTATGGAAATTTTACAGGAAGATGGTCGGAAAAAAGAAATTCAGACCAAACGTGGCGTTTCTATGCCGTCACATGCAGCCTCCCCCCGTCCCGATGTAAAAACCGATGAATTATCTCACCACCAAACAACACCTGCGGCTCGCCGAGGAGCGGAAACTCATCAGAAAGAAACAAAGTGTGGTTCAGACGCAGACCGGGAGATGCTTCACAGTTGTGTCATTAACTGGAGGAATAAATATCAAAGAGAAACATGCTGCGGCGCTGTAGCAAAGCTCTGGGTTTAATTCATTCACGGTTTCTTTGAAGAGTAACAAGCAGTAAGACTCCGTTAAAGACTTAACAGAAGCTCATTGGAAACAGATGAGAAGTCCGAAGTTAAAGGGAAATGTCGAAGCAGTGTTCCTCGATCTGAGCGGTTAATTAAAGAGGACAAAGACCTGATGTAGAGAGGTTATCCACACTCTCATCCACCCAAACAGCTACAGCCGAGTGGGTTCTGAAAGAAGAAGAAGCACTAATCAATGCCCCCATCAATCAGCTGATCGGGTATCAGAGGTCTCATGATGCAGCAGCTGATCACAGCTTCCAGACCTCTGCATGATGCAAGAAAACAGTTTCTTCTTCTCTGAACTCAGCCTTCAGATTGCCGAGGAGAAAGGAAACAACACGATAGACCTCAGATGATCTCAGAGATCTTTTCTGAGTCCCGTGAGGAGAGCAGCAGGTTTCAGAGCTGCACACGCATCATTAAAGATGTAAATCATTCCAGAGCGAGAACTCAAACCCTTAAAAAGTCACATTTACAAACGTGATCGGGGGGGTGGGGGAGCTCCACAGAACGGTTGTTCATTTACAGGCTCAGCTGAACGGGGTCATAACGGACCAAAGTCTAAAGTATTTCCAGCAACACAGAAGTCTTTTGTTGCATTCTGCATCTCCCTGCCCTCATTTTCTCATCTTCACAGTGGATTTGTGTGTTTGTGGTTGTTTTGTGTCCATTTGGAGACAAATTGTGTAATTTTCAGCTCATTTGTGTCTCTTTTCAGGAGTTTTTCTGTCTTTTTCCTGTCGTTTAAAGATTTTTGTGAATCTTTGTGGTCATCTGGCATCTATTTGTTGTCATTATAAAGACAACTTGTGTCTCCTAGCTTTGATTTTTTTAAACTATGAACTCATTTTGGTGTCCTTAACTAAGCGGTTTTCCTTCCATTTCTTATTGTCTTCAGGCTTTTGCAGTCTTGTGTGTCTCTGTGGTTGTTTTGGGTCCATCTGGAGAAAGTTGTGTCATTTTCAGCTCATTTTTTACTCTTTTCAGGAATTTTCTGGCTCCTTCCTGTTGTTGAAAGATTTTTTTAATCTTAGAGGTACTTTTGCATTGATTTATTGTCATTTGGAGACGTCGGTGCGTTTGCTGGGATCTGGTTTCACCTGCAGGCTTCAGGACGAGTGCTTTCTCTCCTTTGTTGCCTCAGTCTCTGACTGAATAAAACGTTTCACTCGGTCATTTTCAGTTCCTCCTGACGTCGTCTAAATTCTCTCGAAGAACTTCTGTAGTTCCTGTTTTCTTTACTTCCTGTAATCAACAGTCTTTAATTAGAAAAACTATTCTCCTGCAAACACAATGGTCATGAAGTTCAGTCTGAGGAGCAGAAACAGTCGCAGCAGGAGTGAGTTATTTACATTTTTAGGTTTCATCATCCTCACGCCCACGTCTCCTTTTTCTTTTAAACAAACCATCGGCTCAGCGTGCAGCAGCTCAAACATGAACCGGCTCATAAACTGAAGGTCTGCGAGGTGTAAACTGGAACTTTAGAGTCCATCCGACCACAGAAACAACTGGACAGGTGTGAATCAGAAGACCGGAGCAGCAGGAACCCGTTTACCTCAGCTTCTCCTCCTTCCAACAGCAGCGATGGTGGAGACTGTGTCCCCAGGTAAAGGTTTAAGTCCAGTTTATAACGGTTATAACCCACTGACCGATCAATAAACATCTCCAGCTGCTTCTGCCCACCACTGAACACTTGGTCTGATGACATGAAGCGTCTTCAGATCAAGCCTCATAGAGGTTATCACAGGTAAAGGTGCTCCGATTGTTCGTTATCTGTCCAAAAAACAAGTGAAGAAAAGCACCTTCATACAATCATTTGGTGTAAGGTGGTCGTAAAATTCAGCCCAGGCTGTTTTAAGGCGGTATTTCTCACATCAGAATCCAACATGTTTAATTTCGTCGTCAGTCTTTGGTCACATTCTGCGTTTTCAACCAACACATGCGCTGTTGCCACTTCCAAACAGGAAGCAGGGGAAGCTGTGGCTCAGGGTAACCATGGCGATGAGGCTCGGTTCAGTTGGACCGTATGACAACAGCACGAATGTCTCTACGACGTTTAATCTGCGCTTAGCTGTGGCTAACAGCTGCGTGTCGGTCGACTTCATCGTTAAGGATTTCCACCAAGTGCATCATGGGAAATGACCCCAGAAAAATCTAGTCGTGATCTTTCAAGTAGTGACCCTGAAAGATGTGGAGTCTTTACTAAAAACTAGCTGAGAGAGGAGTTAGTCCGTTAGAGTTGTTTGGTGTACGAGAGGCTTTACAGGTCGTTTTATAGAAGTTAACTGAGTTAAAGATCTGTTTCCCAGTCGTTTGGTGTACTTTACAGGTCGTTTTATAGAAGTTAACTGAGTTAAAGATCTGTTTCACAGTCGTTTGGTGTACTTTACAGGTCGTTTTATAGAAGTTAACTGAGTTAAAGATCTGTTTCACAGTCGTTTGGTGTACTTTACAGGTCGTTTTATAGAAGTTAACTGAGTTAAAGATCTGTTTCACAGTCGTTTGGTGTACTTTACAGGTCGTTTTATAGAAGTTAACTGAGTTAAAGATCTGTTTCACAGTCGTTTGGTGTACTTTACAGGTCGTTTTATAGAAGTTAACTGAGTTAAAGGTCTGTTTCCCAGTCGTTTGGTGTACTTTACAGGTCGTTTTATAGGAGTTAACTGAGTTAAAGATCTGTTTCACAGTCGTTTGGTGTACTTTACAGGTCGTTTTATAGAAGTTAACTGAGTTAAAGATCTGTTTCACAGTCGTTTGGTGTACTTTACAGGTCGTTTTATAGAAGTTAACTGAGTTAAAGGTCTGTTTCCCAGTCGTTTGGTGTACTTTACAGGTCGTTTTATAGGAGTTAACTGAGTTAAAGATCTGTTTCACAGTCGTTTGGTGTACTTTACAGGTCGTTTTATAGAAGTTAACTGAGTTAAAGATCTGTTTCACAGTCGTTTGGTGTACTTTACAGGTCGTTTTACAGAAGTTAACTCAGAGTTAAAGATCTGTTTCACAGTCGTTTGGTGTAGGAGAGGCTTTACAGGTCGTTTTTATAGAAGTTAACTGAGTTAAAGGTCTGTTTCACAGTCGTTTGGTGTAGGAGAGGCTTTACAGGTCGTTTTATAGGAGTTAACTGAGTTAAAGATCTGTTTCACAGTCGTTTGGTGTACTTTACAGGTCATTTTATAGAAGTTAACTCTGAGTTAAAGATCTGTTTCACAGTCGTTTGGTGTAGGAGAGGCTTTACAGGTCGTTTTTATAGAAGTTAACTGAGTTAAAGGTCTGTTTCACAGTCGTTTGGTGTAGGAGAGGCTTTACAGGTCGTTTTATAGGAGTTAACTGAGTTAAAGATCTGTTTCACAGTCGTTTGGTGTACTTTACAGGTCGTTTTATAGAAGTTAACTCTGAGTTAAAGATCTGTTTCACAGTCGTTTGGTGTAGGAGAGGCTTTACAGGTCGTTTTTATAGAAGTTAACTGAGTTAAAGGTCTGTTTCACAGTCGTTTGGTGTAGGAGAGGCTTTACAGGTCGTTTTATAGGAGTTAACTGAGTTAAAGATCTGTTTCACAGTCGTTTGGTGTACTTTACAGGTCGTTTTATAGAAGTTAACTCTGAGTTAAAGATCTGTTTCACAGTTGTTTGGTGTAGGAGAGGCTTTACAGGTCGTTTTATAGAAGTTAACTCAGAGTTAAAGATCTGTTTCACAGTCGTTTGGTGTACTTTACAGGTCATTTTAAAGAAGTTAACTGAGTTAAAGGTCTGTTTCCCAGTCGTTTGGTGTAGGAGAGGCTTTACAGGTCGTTTTATAGAAGTTAACTCTGAGAGCGTTTGTGTTTAAATTGCAAGTCAGAGCACAGATTATTATCCCAGATTGTCCAAACTACAGGAAGCATTTAAAATCACTGTTTCAAGAGATTTAAAATGTCAAAACAAAAGTTGGTTTGTCCAACAGAAGCTGCAGAAGGTTTTAAAGGTTTAATCCTATCAAAGCCACCGGGGTATGAGAGCAGATCTCCAGCAGCAGCTCAGACTCGGACCAACCGGTTTCTATTCTGAGCTAATCGAAGATTTACTCGGCTTCCAGGTTACACAACAGCCTCTTCAGACCTCTCCTGTGATGAGGCAACGAGTCTGGGGAAAGCTTTTAATCCAACACCTCAACTATCCCTTCCATTTCTCAAGCAGAAATCTTCACTTCAGCTCTTTAAATGCAGATCATTGATCATCAAAAAATGTCTGAATGCCCCAGGTGTCGTCTTACAACAATCAATCCCTCTGAATCTGTCCTGCTGGCTTTAAGGAGGTCAGAGGATGTTATGAGTTGCTTCTAACACGACGTTAGAGGCTCCACGTCATGTTTTCTGGCTTATCGACATGTTAACATGATGTTTTATCACCTGAAACGTCCCATAGCTGGACATTAGCTCAGAAGCTAACACCTATAGTGTTATCAGCATCAGGATGAGGAATGTTACTTTTTTTGTTCATATCACCCAGAAAGAACTATGGCTAAAAGCAGGTTCATAATGTAAATGTTTCTCTTCTAAATCTTTTAAAGTATTTCTATTAAGATTAATTATTTAATAATTGATGACCTAAATAATTGTCAACGTTTGGCATGATTTCCTTTAAAGCTTCAGTCACTGCGTTCATCACGGCCGCCTCGCGTTTCCTGCGTTTGTTTGGCGCGTCAGTCGTGTTCATCCTCAGACGTTACATGTTCGCACGCTGCAGTCTGAAGGTGACCGGTTGGGGGGGGTGTAAGTTTACTTCTGATGTTTCAATGTTTTTTGTCGGCAATTTCTCACGCTGTGCTTGGTTTAGGAGTCTCGAACACCAGCTATGACACCGTCGCTGTCACTTTTTCTGGCAGGATCTTACCAGCTAACCTCTTTTATCAACCCCATATTTACCGTTTATCTGAGTGCTTCTGCTTACATCCGGTCTGAGCGATCAGGTGCGCCCCCATGTGGAAACCACCGGTAACGCGCTTCCCATACAGGTAGGTTGCCTACATGAACGTGAGGTGGAACAGCAACTGCATTTTCAGCGTTATTTTCCACAACTTTAGGCAGGACTTCCTTTTCGGCAGTGGGATCGAGTATGTGCACGTTATCCACCGTGAGCATTTTAAAAGCAGAAGTCATCGCGCCACAAAGTACGAGTGATCCGTGAATACCTTTCAGAGCAGGGACAGGTCAAGAAAAGGTTGAGCTTCCCCAAAGACCCAGAAATCTTGGATCAGCAGATCTGGTTTATGTTTTTCCAGGAACACTTTTTACGAACAGGGAGACTGAAGCTGAAAGTCGAAACTGTTCCAACACTAAAAGGACACGAGTCTGAACCTTAAACTGTGAGTGAAACTGTTCCAAACGTCTGTGTCATGTTGGAATCAGACTTATGAACTAATTCTAGTACGAATATCACGGTTACACTGAGTGAAAAGGCAGCTAACGATACTTTGTTTTAATAAATTTGTACACAAGACAAATAATTGGATCCATATGTTGCTTCTGCAACCGCTCAGAGTTCCTCACAGCAGCAGGTACTGAGCAGACTTACCGAACAGAGATGTCCTGTTCGGCGTGCTGCTCACTTCGATGTTCTGGATCAGATTCTGGCTCAAACATGCATGTCTGGATGTCGTGCGTCGCCACTTCAAAACTTAATTTGTCAAAGTTTCTCCTTAGTTTACGAGCTGCAGTTTCTTGACTGGTGTGACCCAAAGTAGTGTGTGCTCACAGGTATCAGTAAGCCTCCAGGAATTCAACCAATCAGAAGACATTTAGCCGGCCGGATTATCCGTTTCTCAGGAAGAGGCTCCGCCCAAGAGAAAGCTCTTCTTCGTTTTCTGAACTAATTACAAACCATATGGAGTTATGAAGTGTGCTAAACTAATCTAGAAGTAGCCTAGATTAAGAATGAGATGACAGGAAATGATCATGTCCTCTTTAAGGTTCAGGTGTGAATAAAGCGCCTTTCAGACGACCCAAACTACTTGTTTTGTGCACAGTTTGTGACAGAGTTACACAAAGATGGATAAAGTATTACACAGAGAATTTACGGACAGTTAAGCACTTCTGACGATGAATAACAAAAAGGTTTATCGATGCATTTCTTGTCTTTCCTGCTGAGTTTAAAATAACCAGCTTTTCAGAGCTGTTGCACACCAAGTTACGCCATCATGTGAAATGTGAGGCGAGATGTGGAAACATCTGTTTGGGAAGATAAATGAGAAGCAGCCAGGGTCAAAATGACAGGTTTATTGGATCAATGCCGTCTGTAAGATCAGCATTATTTGGCTCTTGTAGAAAACAGACTTTATCTCTGAGGAGGAGTGGCTCTACAGGTGTTTTTCTCAAGTTCACATCTGGCTCTTGGCAGGAAAATAACTCCATATATTTGGCATAAAATCTCCCAAGTGCCTCATAGATATCCTTCAAGTAAATCAGAAACAGTGAGGCTGATGGGGCTGCGCGAGAAAATAAAGAATAAATATGCGACACAGATTTCTGAAGCAACACAACACGACTGCAGATCTGAGGTGTTTTCCTTCAGTTAATTACAAATGCTGGAGGCAGCTCAACAAGGGATCAGAAAGGATTTCAAATAAAACCAAATCAAAGTCCAAACCAGCAACAACAAGAGGTCCACAGACCTCGTTTTGGACACCACATGGAGCCTCAGCGGCTCCGTCATTTACTATCAATAACCAGAGGAAGACAGCAGCTGTCAAAGTTCAGGTTTTCACTCAGAGAGGAAGAATCTGCAGGACAAACAGTTACTGTGAATCAAGTCCAGCATTAGTACTTTAAAGCCTGTTAGTCACATTAAAAATCCCTGCAGGGCAAAGGACACAAAGAATGGCCCAAATATGGCCCCAAGACCCAGCAGGCATGGCCCGGACCCAACCTACAGGCCGGTTCATGACCTTTGGGCCGCTTCTGGGCCCACATACCAGGGCCATACCAGGGCCATAACTGGGCCAGAAGCGACCCAGATAAGGCACCAATGCATCTGCCATCGACTTCGTTTACATGATAACAACAAGTAAAATCAGTTTAAACTCATAAACATACAAAAAGGGCGTTACAGAGACAGTTAAAGAGGTTTCTGATGAATGTGTCAAGACTTAAAGCAACTTCTCAAAAAGAGCACCGTGGGAAAACTTCCAGATTCAAACACGATTAAAACCAGATGTTCACCCCGCTTCTAACGTTTCTCTGTCAGGAAACCTACATCCGCCGCCGTCACCCAGAAATAAGCTCTGATATGCAGGCAGGCTGCGCTCAGGACCCCGTCCATCGGAGCTCATTCCCGGCACGTTTCACCGCCGTGCAGCGGCAGCCCCGCCGGCCGCCTGCTAATGAGCCTCCTCCGGCTCCTCCGCAGGTTTCTGTCCGGTGTTTCTCACCTTGCTGTGGGTGCAGCCCATTCCTCCTCCTCCGAGCTCTGCTGTCGGTGTAAGGCCGGTCCTCTCGGTCTGATTCTTCTCCTCCTTCTTCCCTCTGTTGACAACTTTCAAACTCTGTTTAAAAAAAAAATCTGAGCACTGCACGGCGGCCACCGGGTGTGGGGGCGGGGCTTACTTCTGATGCCTTCAGGGACGCTCAGTAACCTTCAACATATTCACTATCGTCAGTTTTTTTAAAAACTTCCTTCATACTTCTAACAAGCGGTTCATGGACTGCTGGGAGAGAACAATTCCCGAGTCAGAACATCTGTAACATTTCTTGTTGATAGGTCCATCAAACAAACAGAGAGAAATACCAAACAATAAGACATGCAAATAAATATGAAAAGATTTATGAAAGAGAAACTGCAGAGACAATGGATTACTAAAGGAGTGAAAAAAGAGCTGGAGATGACAAACAACAGATACAAAAATAAACAGATGGATAATAAACAATCAAAAAAGAAACACAAAGAACTTTATGAGATACGGGATAAAATAAATATTTTAAAAACTATCAAACAGTAACTCCAGAGACTGTAATGGAGCATTAAATTAAACATTCAAAATGATCACAAAGAGCTGGAATAAAGCCAAAAAACAAAAACTACCAGAAAAAAAAAATCAACTCAAAACTGTTTTATGAGATGCAAAACAGCTGCAGAAAGACAGCATGACAGGGAAGAGAAACAAAAAATTACAGAAGATGCCCACAAAAATACACGACTGCAAAGAACAGAATAGAATAACATAGAATATTGTTTATTTTTTTTAATTTATATAAATGAAGAGGCAAAATGTTAGATTAAACACAGAAAAACAATCCTTAAAGGGATAGAAATAAACAAAGAAATGAGATACAAAAATCATTCAAAACAATGGATATAGCCTCACTGTTTGCTGTCTGCTTTGCTTCGATCTGCAAATATAATTACACACCATTAGAGATTCTGTCAAAATATTTTAGATCACAAACTGTTACTTTGAATGCTACATAATTCAACTAAAGACTAAACAAATATTTGTTTTCTCCACGTTAATTCAAGAAGTGTAAAGAACAAAAGATTAATAATTAGCTTTGTGAAACTAAATCAAAATATATCTGCAGTTTAAATAGTAGATTTATGTCTTTTTCGTGGAAAAAAAAGGAGAATAATAACGCTCAAAAACTCACACTTGTACGATAGTCGTAACAGCAGCTGTATTTTTTCACAGTACCTGAAGGCAACAGAATGTCAAACTGTGACATGCGCAGTAGCGGTCCTATTGTCTGTGAAAACGGTTATGGTAATGTTGAATGGCCTTGAGTCTATGGAAGTTACACAACTGGCCTGAAACCCATTTCTTAGGGTTGTTTACTCCGTTTTCTACGGACTTTAAACAGATCAACTAAACATGTGTGCATGACACAATTTTCATAACTATAAACCGATTATTTACACAGAAGTTTCTGATTTGTCTTGATATCAAACTCAGGGACCATCCATGCTGCCTCATGTGATTTGATTTTCAGATTTGACTGTTACATCTGAAATGATCTGACGGAGATGGGAAAAGAAAGAAAACATTAATAAAAAGAAATGTAATCATTCTGCCAGTGAACAACATGACTGGATTACTTGTCCTGATGTTCTGCCTCCGCTCAGATTCCTGCATAATGTAGACTACATTGGATGCACTTTGTATAAGTTTAAAAGTTACAATATATGTTTATTATTCTGTTTTGTGTGGTATGAATGGACTGAGATGGGAGTTTAGAGGCTACTAAACATGATCTAAGTTGTATTCAGGGTCTCTGCGTACAAAAGACAGCTTCAGTGGTAGCAGGATACTTTCAAAAAGAGGTATAAAATAAGGCCAAATACTTCAGATTCAACCCCTTATTTCATCCAACATTCCAGGTATTTTTCTTTAATGAGTGACCTACGTTTTGGACTATATCAAAAATAGAGGTCTGCTAAGTTAGCAGAGACCTAAAAAAGTAAATAAAGGTTTTAAATAGTTTTTTTGTTGGGTTGAGTTGCCGTTAACAGGCGTTCTGTTGCTCTGATGGTGCCCAGCACGACGTTTGTATTCTGTAACATCATTTTCCTCTAAACATTTCTGTGTAACCACTTCATATCCCTGAATTATCAGTTACATAAAGTATTGATTGATGACACATGCAGCAGCACTGTTTTTATCTCAGCTCTGTCATGACCCAGATCTGAACTTTCAAGTTGGGCGTCAGTCTGAATCATGCCAAAAAAACCATGACATCACCACATTTCTATAAACCGATGTCACAATCATGTGTGTGTGTTTTATGAACGGACAGATTTGTTCTGTTTAGATCTTTACCTTGTTAATTCAACAGAAAAACTCAAATAATTTCATTTAATCCACCAATTTAATGCAGTTTAAATGTACAACAATTTCTCTATGAAACATAAATGTACAAATCTCTAAATGCAGTTAAGTAAAAGCACTTGTTGGTCAGTAATTTGTCCACATGATAAAATCTGTAGTGTTTTTTTAGGCTTTTAATTGCGTTGCTTCTTCGGAGGTTCACCAGATAAATCAGAAGGGAAGTGAAGTTTAGAGAAAGAGGAAATAAGTAATCTGACATAAATTTAGCTCAGTACAGTACCCTAATTTCAGGTGATAAGCTGTGAAATGAAGTCGTCATTTACAAGAAGAGAAGCTGCGACTTGTTCGTGAACAAGGACAAGAACCGAAGAACATGCAACAGATAAGGAGTGCTCTTTAATTTGTATTTTCTGAACTTTTCTGATGTTTTTAGTGTAAAAACTGTGTCACGAAATCTTAATTTGAGCTAACCGTAAGCTAAAACTGTCAGATTTATAAACACGGTGTCGAATAATCTCAAAAATATCTTAAATTTCATGTGTAAATGTTTCTTTAGTACATGTTTTATGTTATATACTGCCTAGAAGTCGGCCAAACAATGACAAAGAAAGGTGTTTTGTGGGTTTTTAACATTTTTAAAGTTTTTTTTCAAACATGTCAATAACATACACTCATTTCTTTGTTCAATGAAACACTTTCTGGGATTTTTGTCCCTCCCCCAATCAGGAGTATAATGGGTACAGAGTGGTGGGCGGAGCCTGCTCAGGCCACCAGATCTGACCAATCAAAGCAGACCGAGCCTTTAAGGAGGGGCGTTAGCCCCTAAAACCCATTTTTACAGTAAAATTAAATACACAGAAGCGAATAGCGCTCCTCTGGTCATTTTCATGTTCAGTTTGGATAGTGAATCGACTTCCGTGGGGTGTGAAAATGGATGGAAATTAGTTTTTTACCTTTTCTCCTTCGAATTCACACAAACAAAACTGGCAGCTTATAAAAGCAAACAGAGGATACGCTGCATGTCTGAGGTTTTTATGAAGGCGTGAGTGGAAGAGTTGAATAAATCCTCTTTAATAATAACAAGCTTTATTGTTTTAATTTAGGGTAACTTCAGTATCTTGGTAGTTTTTACTGATGCCATGAAGAAAAACTGATGTAGCAGCAGCCGCTAGAGTAGGTCAACTCATAATTTACTCTGTAAACTATAGTTTTCTGTGACTCGTGCTAATGAAAGAAGAAGCTTTAGTAACAGGGCAACCTCCAGTGTCCTCTCAGTTCCTGCTCATGCTCTCTGACTTCCTTATCTTTAGCTGTGTTGTTCCCCCGCTGCTGGCTGTTCTGCCAACTCAAACACCTGCTGTTTTTCATGAGATATCATCAGTACATCACAACATTGGTGGAAATAAGACAACATTGATTCAAGCAAATCTGTGTGCGTCTGCAAAGCCTCAACAAGCGATGCTGCCTCATGTTTGTCATGTTTTCCCACTCGTGTTTTGGTGGAAACCTGTCTTGATTATCTCCACAGGAAAAGTTGCTTTAAGAACTATTTTCTTCACACTTTAGTCTTTATTCTGTGTCGGTGGAGGTCGAGAAGGAGAGGAACACTTTTGTGTTACTTTTGTCTTCAGTGAATTTGAGACTCCAACAAAGAGAAATAAACAATGTGAGTCTGTTTAGATCAGTTTTCACCCTAATCCTCTGGAGTTCAGGGTATATTTGGCTGATTTTAGCTTAAAAACTGTTTAAATTGCCTTTTTTTTAAATTACTTAGAACAGCCGATTTCTTCCTGTACCAAACATGACGAGAATATTCAGGAAAAAGCATGGTGTCAGTAATTTGTCATAAGTTTGATTTTACTCGTCAATCAACACAATTTAAAAACTGGTACCTAGTTTGAAGTCTGCACTTTCATTTTGACGTACACTGACCTTTGTTATGCCCATTCCCAGGTCTAAAACTGCCCTTGGGGCTGAGATACCACAGTTCACGACTTTGGTTTCCAGCCCTGCACCATAAACATTTTAGCTTTACAGTCAGTTCATATTTTTGTCGGCTTTTGATGGCGTCTTTATGGCCTCTTCAACATGACAACACATTCATGTGTATGGCTTACATAGAAATCTGTTTTTATGATGGTGGTAATACACTCCACAACACTAGGGGGAGCTAAGTGCTACTTCAAAACAGAGATTTATGAGCTGCTTGATGGGCTCCAAGTTCGATTTCAATTCTAGTTTTGGAGTTTTAGTTTAGTTTTACTGGAACTATTCATCTCAATATACTTCTGTTCAGGAGCAGAGATCCTTTTCCAGTTTTTAAAACTAAGACGTTTACACTTCTTTTTTACGTTGTATTTTATTAATCTACTCCTTTGACTGTTGTTATTTTGTTTGAATACATTTGTCTTCGAGTTCACTGGTTGTGAAGTTGTAACTTAAGCAGTTTGTTGTCTGATTCTGATTCGGATGAACAAGGCCACCGAGGAAACAATGATCGTGTGGGTTCACATCCATGAACTGCAGATTTCAGGAGGTGGTCAGGTTGGGAGGAGGTGTACAGAGAGTCTCACCGGAAATGTTTGCAACAGCTGGAAAACTGATATGAAAATAAATGTGGATTTTTTCCCCATTAAACCGGTGAGCTCCACTGGCCCGATCAGGTCTGCTGAAAGCTGAATTTATACAAAGCATGTCATTGGATGCTATCCCACACCACGAGTGCTTATTCAACTTTATGTCATCACTGAGTTCAGTCAGATGCACGGATGATGTATTGTGCAAGACGTGTGACATCAAACTCATATTTCAGATCCTTTTAAACAGCTTTTAAACCCAGATAAAGTGCATCTGCTCAGTCCAAAATTAGGGTCGGTAAAAACCGGTCAGTGCTATGGCACAGCCTTTGGTTCTGTGTTGTTTGTATCATTTCTTGTCATTGTGATCCAGTTTCTAACAATGAGACCATTTGCAGAAACAGGTGTCAGAGAACGTACATCACATGATGGTGCTCCTTTCCCAACATGCACCTCAGTTAGTGCATATTTTCCCTTTCTAATTCAAACGTATTTATAGCTTTTTCATTAGATTGATGCATAGCCTACATAAAGGCTCTAAAGCTGATTTTGCATGACCCCTAATTGCACATATAAAGTCAGCAAAGCTCCGTAACCATGTACAAAGTTCATACACAGGCATGATTACACTGATCTGTCTGTGATGTTGCTCTAATATTTGTAATAATCGTACTTTTTGGGTTTTGATGGTTCGTACGGATGTCTGTCGGATTGAACCTGTTCGTACATGCTTTTGTTTTTCAAACACGTTCCTCCTGAAAGACGCACAAGCAGCCAAAACAATATCAAAGCATCCAGTGTGCAAGGTATTGGAACCATGTGTGTGTCCATACCTGTATGATGGTGTGTTGGTCTACTGTTAGACTCCCACAGTGCTGGTTGGTGATGGAGTTTCTATGCCTCTTTGCTTACTGGATGTAACTCAGCTTCCACGAGTCGGTTTGAAGCCGAATAATAGCCACTGTACCGGTTACTGCAACACAAAAAAGAGGAGAGATGATGGAGTATTTGTGTGTAAAAGCCATTAAGCAAAATGAGTTCATAAATTGACTGACAGTGCTTTGGAAAGGGGAATATGAAATGTAGTCCTGTAAGAGTGAAACAGTTCAAGTAGACTTAGAGTCTTCACTTCTGTTGACAGCGTTTGATCCGCTGCTGCTGCTGAGGATTACGGCATCATTTCTGACCTAAATGCTGTTTAAATGTTCTGCTGTTGTGAAGGAGTTTACAGAAACCTCAAACACTTCTATGACTGTAGAAGAGGGAAACCTTTGTGTCCTACGCAGACTGATCCATCTGTGTTATTGGCCTGATCTGATTAACAGCCACACTGCAGTCTGTCAGCTGTGTTCAGGTGGATCTGTCTTACTGGATCAGCCAATCAGCTTTAAGCTTTTAACTGGATCAGGAGTCCAGGAGTTGGTTTGAACAGGAAGACGAGCTGCTGTCCGGATGAACAGTTGGAAAACAGGTGAGAGGAACTGTTTAAATGCTTTATGGATTTTCTTTGTTCCGCCAGACAGAGTCACCTGTCTCTCTGGGAGGATACGAGGTGCTTTTGGCTTTTCCTGACTCAGACTTACAGAGGAGAGGAATTAAACTACATTTCTTAATAATCAGTAAAATCAGGTTGTATCTGATTGTGGTTATCTCACAGCATGCACTGCGAAACTCCAGAATCCAGAACCCGGTGGAGCGTCTGCTGTTCAACCATCAACCAAAAAGGTCACATGACGCTCCTCCAATCATGGACCTCCACTGGCTGCCCATGACTGCCTGAACCAGATCCAGTCCCTAATGCTGGAGCTGCAGCAGCTGTTTAGATTCAGTTATACAGGCCGATGCTCCTTCTGGACATCTGTGTTCCTCTTAGGAACCTGATCTGGTTCTGCTGTCCGTACAAACAGGGCAGTCTCCGTCCAGACTGTTCTCCACCATCGTGGAACCAGCCTCCAGATGCTATCAGAGCAGGGGCGTCCCTATCTACCTTCAAAAACCTCTGAAGACTCATATCCTCAGAGAATTCTTCCATTCAGATACCCCAACCTCACGAGTCTATGTGAGAAAAACTCTCCCGGAGGTGTGAGTTGAAACCCTTGCAGACGGGCCTCTGCTGACGTTTCCCTTTCACACTCGCTACCTGTTTGGGCTTATCAGGTCTGTCTGGCAGTCTTCGCTGCCAACGGATCCTATTACCTCCAGGTGGTGATCAGCTGGCAGCTCTGAGTGTCCGAGACGTAGGGCCCCAGGTCTGATAACACGATTACAAAGTCGTTCGTCGACCTTTGGCTTGAGATGGTACATTTATGAACCAACTTATGCTCAAACGTGGAGTTTTTAACGGGCAATCTATGGCTAGCCCAGAAGTCCAAAAACAAAACACGTGCTTGGATTCAGATCGGGGAGACCACGCCTCTCCAGGTCGCTTTATCATTGCTCACATGGGCATTGAAGTCCCCCAAGAGAACAATAGAGAACCCTCTCCAAGACACCAACCAGGGACTCTGAGAGGGCCCGGTGATCTGAGCTGCTGTTCGGTGCGTACTCAGGACACAGAACTTCCCTCCTGCGACTTTCAGCTGCAGCAAGGCGACCCTCTCCCTCACTGGGAAGCCCTCCAACACCAAGTCGCTCAGCCGGGTGGTCGTGAGTACCGTTTTTAACTGGTGCCACTCCATCGAGGTGCTTGAATCACTCTCAGTCTGATCCCTGCTCTGAGACTAATTTGCCATGGGAGGCCCTACCAGGAGCTAACACCCCCGACAACACAGCTCTCAGGATCATGGGGAAACTCAAGCTCATCGGAGGGGCTTCCTTTGCAGGATTTGCAGGTAGAACTAAATGATCTGGCTGAGAGTGTCTAAAGGCTGAAATGAATGGAGAAATCTGGACAAAACAACACAACTGGAGAAGCTAAAATGCCCTCCTGCAACCCTTAAATCTGATTAAGTGGGTATAGATAAATCTATTTGATGTCTGATGCCCAGCAGACAGTTTGGCGTGGAACAGTGGATGATGAGGTCAGTGCGATGGGTGGAGCCAGCATCCATCAGAAAGTGAGGCAGCTGTTGTTGGATGGAAACTTATTCTGACGCTGAAAACAACAACTGCTGCTCCTCGGTCTGCCAGAGGGACGAGCACACGCTAAAAATACACGCCAATCCACATTCCACACATGAGCCGGTCCCAGAGAGTGTGCGTGGTGATAATGTCCAGGCTTTGTGAGGGTGCAGTACTGTACACGCCGGCTGCAGCTCTCGATATAAACTCAGGCTGGGCTGCTCTATAAATAGGTGACAGTCTTTGTGGAGCAGATTACAGATCAGCGTGAGAAAATCCAAACACACCAACCTGAAAGGCACCCTCAGAGTGCACCGCAGGGAAAGTCTGACAACCCAACACATGCATGAAAACCTGTCTGTGACGCTCACATTTCCACGCATGGAGCTAATTCCTGCTTATGTTTTATATTCTGAGGGCAGGAGCTCCAGCAGCTCAGCGTAAATCGGTGGTATTTATCACGAGTCTTTGCTGATGAGTTTTAGTGAGGAAAATCAAGGCGAAACAGAGGATGAGATCATCCTCCACAAAGGAAAATGCTGAGTTTCACATTTTTAGTTTAAGTATTTCAGACACAAACAGAGTCATAAAAGAAAGTTTGGAATTTCAAATAAAATAATTAATAAAAAACAATGAATCTTCAATTTACTTGGACTTTTATTTTATTTCAGACAGTCTGAACTCAACATATTTCCTGTTTTGTCTCATCAGCTTCATTGCATCTGTTAATAAACATCCATTTTTACATTTCAGACCTGCAACACATCCCATAAAAGTCAGGACAGTGAATCTTTTCCCACTTTGTAATGTTTCCTTCTCCCAACACTTAAAGAGTTCTGACACTGAGGAAACTAAGTGATGAAGAGTTTCAGCTGTTATTTTGTCCCTTTCTTCCTGCAAACACATGGTTTGGGGGGGGTTGTTTCAAAGTTCTCCAACATTCTCGGTTGGGGACAGGTCAGGACTGCAGGCAGCCAGTCCAGGACCCTCTTCTTCCTCAGCCAGGCCTTTGGAATATGTGCAGAATGTGGTTTTACATTGTCTGGTTGTAAAATGTCCCTGGAAAAGATGTGTTCCTGAAGGCAGCACATGTTGCTGTAAAATCTCAGTGAACTTTTCTGCATTAATGCTGCCGTCACAGAAGTGGAAATGAGCTTTGCCGAGGGTCCTGATCCAACCCCATACCATCACAGAGCCTGGCTGCAGGGACTGGTTGCTGACAGCAGGCTGGATGCTGCTTTTGCTCTTTGCTCCATTTCTTCCAACAAAGATCTGGAATACTGATGGGTCTGACCACAGTACACGTTTCCACCGTGTGACGGTCCATCCCAGACGCCTCCGAGCCCAGAGAAGTGGACGCCGCCTCTGGACGAGGTTAACATCAGGCTTCTTTTCTGCACAGTAAAGCTTGTGAATGGAACTCTGTATTGTAGTGCTTGATAAAGGTTTCCCACAGTAATCCCTTGTCCATGTGCTTCTATCAGCTGTTGATGAATGAAGGTTCTTGATACAGCGCCGTCACGGATGTGCTCAGGCTTGTCCTTTACACTGAAACTCCTCCAGATTCCTTGAATGCTTTAATGATATTCTGCTCTGTAGAGGGAGAAATATGCTGATCTCTTCAATCTTTCTTTGAGGAACGTTGTTTTTAAACACTTTCTCACACATTTGTGGACAAACTGGAGATCCTCTGAACATCTTTGACCCTCAAAGACTCAGCCTGTCATGGAGGCTGCTTCTGGACCAAATCATGGTTGCAGTCACCCGTTTGAACTATTCTCATTACTTTTTTATCCGATTAATAGCCGTAAATTGCACCGTTCCAACTGTTTTTGGTGTGTTGCAGAGAATAAATGTAAAAATCGATGCGTATTAACAAATTAAATGAAACTTATGAAACATTGTATAAAATATCTTGGCTTCATACTTTGAATTTCTCTTCAGTCCATCAATGACTGGTGACCTCTCACCAAGTGGCAGCTGGGATAGACTCCCTCCAGCTGGAGAAAGTGGCTATGGAATATAAACGGATGGATAAAATGAAATCATGTGAGACCAGTTTAGACTGAAAACTCTACGTTTTGAGCCGTTAACAGCACAGAAACATCTTAAATGTGACCCAAAAACCCCCCAAAAAGGTTTGAAAACACTGGATAAGATCTTCCTCGACTGGAGTCCTCAGCACTGATCTTTGTGGTCGATAAGTGGCTGAAACTCTGTTCCACAGAAGACTTTATGAGCCTTAAGTTATGTCCTCGCAGCAGACTCGGTGTCACATGTAACTGTGTTCTGCTATATTAAAAGTTATTTTTAGGAGAAATGCAGCTGAAATCTTGTGATGCAGGATTCTCGTGTTCTTGGAGACTCTTCTGAGAAAAATCATAAAAGTTTAATCACATCTCTGCTCCACCTGCAGGCAGCTGATGTGATGTTTTTGCCCTCTCCTCAGATCACGCTGCAGAGACTTTCCCAAAGACAAGGCAGCAGAGTGAGCGTGAGCAGGAACAACGGGAGTTTACCAGCTTGTCACCAGCTTTTGTGTCACGAAACACGAGACATTATGACCAGATATCAAAGATAAAGAACCACTAATTTGTCCAAGAATTATTTATCAACCATTTTCTGCTCTTAAAAAGTAAGACTTTACTTCAGCTTAATGGAATAATTTGTGTTAAAACTGATCTGTGTGGTGTCAGGGGGAAATGCTGCCATCTGGTGGTGACACCTGGAACCTCAGGAGCAATTTTTTGTTTGGTTTTAAAACCTTTTTGATGATTTTAACTGTTCCGTTTGTAGATATGATTGTATAAACTGATCATCTCACACTGCTCTAATTCATCTGGTAACCCTGAAGTTTAGACTGATAGCCACCATTTTTATTTAGTTCTTTTGCATCTAACTCTCCTGATCCAGCCTCATTTCTTTATGACTTTCTTCTAATCTTTTAAAGTGGTCTTGATCAATAGTTATAGTTCTCCAGGCTTTCTGGAGGTCTTGTGTCGACACATAACAGACAACTTAGCAAAGAAGCCATTTTAAATTGGATCTTTAGGCACTTTGTCACAAAGACACATAATTTGTTCCCATTTCTTTAGTTGCATCTATGAAAAACAGCAAAGAAAACACAGTTTGACAGACAAAAAATAGGATTTCTGCAGCAACAAGGTGATTCCCAAAGAGCTATTAGCTGAAAACTTGGCATATCTCAGCATGGTGTGCAGTGTGTCCTTAAAACGTTTGAGGAAACTGTTTCTGCCTTTTTTACTGTATTTCTGTTTATTTTTTTATCTTGTTTCAGTAAATCACTGCAACTATTTCCTGTTTTACTGGAAATAAAGACAGAAATGGATCAGAAGTCCTACTTTCACATTTTAAAAAAGGACACAGCAGCACTTTCATACATCTGAAGATCATTTCATTCATTTATTTTTCAGACTTTCTGCAGAGCGTCGTCCCTCTTTAACAGTTTTCTTCGACCTCGATGAGTTGTGGGAATGTTTCACACTAAAAACAAACAAACTTCTCAGATTGGTTAACAGACGACTCCTCTTCATCAGTCCTCCTCTGGGTCAGATCAGGCTGAAGGCAGAGAAAAGCTCGTCTATCGGCTCCACGTTCAGGTAGAATCGACAGAAGGAGAAGCAAACTCCCACAGAGGAGAACCCGATCAGAACCCAGAGAACCTTGGCGCTGAAGTAGAGCGGCGCCAGACTGAAAGAGATGGTCCGACAGGTTACACTCTGCACAGAGCTCATTTTTACATTTCATACCTGAAAAAAAGGCCATTCAGAGCCAGTAACGAGGTGAAAACATCTAATAATGACGTCATTTCAAACAGGTGATTGTAGAGTCTGAATTACTGATTATAGGATCTTAAATTCTAAATGTGTTGAATCTCAGGATTGTCTTTTTACTGTTTTCATCTTCTTTATATATATAGATATATAAAACATCCATCAGCTGAGTCTTTTCAGGGGAAATGCTGCCATCTTGTGGTGGAATCAGGAGCCTTTAAAGGTTTCAAATGATTTGATTTAGATTATTATTTTGGGGCCAGAGAGGAGAAATAAAACTCTTATAAAACTCTCTCCTGAGCTTCATACAGATTCTGGGTCTGGACCTAAACGGGCTCGGTGTATTTCCAGTGTTGGTGTCTTACCGTCCCTGTGCAGACTGAGAATATCCCCAGAAGTAACGCAGGCGTCCGTATAAATAAAGCAAACCACAGATGGAGGACAATCCTGCAACAGAAACACACACTTTTACAGCAACGTGTGCACGTTGGGTGTGTGTGTGTGTGTGTGCAGCTGTGTACCTGAGGGCTCACCTGGACTGAAGAAGACTCCAGCCATCCACAGCACGGTGATGAAGATGGGGAAGTACTCTGAACAGTTTGCTCTGCACACAGACACATTCAGGTGTGGTCAGGTTTAAATCTGCAGCCTCCAGGGGGCGCCACAAACACTCATTCTGCACCTGGTCACTTTTCTTCATGAGAGACAAGTTGGGTTTGACTTTTATTTATTTGATTTATGTGTAAGAAGGCCTCCTGGAGGCCATGTGCAAAGAAAAAGAATAATCAAACCATCAATCAAACAAATCGATCACTTGCTGCAGTTCTGGTTTGTTATGCTGGTTTTGTTGAGACCTATGAGACAGAGTTTGTTTTCAGGGTGGAGACTTAGCAAGTGCTCAACCCCACCCTTTTGGTGAGGTCAGCAGCTACATAATGAAGCTGTTCCTCCAGTCATACCAAAAACACTCCAGCTCTATATACATATATATATATATAGATATAGATATAAATAGTTACTCTATTGATCCCAGAGGGAACTAGTTTAGCATATAGCTGTAAGTTAGCAGCAGATGCATCAAAAGTAATGGACCAAGCCGGAGATGTACACAGCGTAACCCGTAGTAATGCATGTGTACCATAATTACTGTGTTTAAACATTTTCTATACATTAACCTCATTAAACAATTGTACCTGGAGACCTACATCTTTATCAGAAACATGCTGATAATGTAACATTAACACACCGAGTTAGCGTTAGTTGCTGCTAAAGGAAAAGCTAAATCTATCAATAAACCATGAGGAATTATTTCTCAGATGCTTCCATTTCCCTGCTCTGAAGTTCAGGCTCTGAGAGTTGGAACTGATCCTCTTTGTGGCTCAGTTCCTTCAGTCCAGCGTTGAACTGGACCAAGTCGTTAAAACAGTGGGATGAAAAGTGGCTGCTGCACATTCACAGTCTTTAGCTAACTCTGCTGGAACATTAGCCTCAGATATAGTTTATCCACTGGGCTCTTATATCCTCTGAGGCTGCTGCTGGATGGAAGATTCATGCTCCTCAGTACAGCTGACAGCAGAACATTTCTACTAGAAAATGGTGGATGTGAGTGGGCGGGGCTTAGTAGAGGAGGAGGAGTCAACTTAATGAGCGATACACTTTTGAAATGAAAATCAGAGCCGCTCCTTAAATGAGGAACTTTCAAACAAAGGAAAACTAAAAATAAATTATGACGTTTTCCACCTGCTGGTGACTTCAGACACGCTAATATAGGCTATAGCAGGAAGGAGGGATTTTCACACAATGTGTCACCTTTAAAGTCTGAGGTCAGTCAAAGTGACACTGTTCACCTGTTGAACGCCACTTGTTCATTTAAAGTCGCAGTCAGGAGAGAAAATGATCGTCACATTAATCCAAACTGCTGGAGCCGTTTATAGTTGTTAGATTTTTAAAATAATCAGTGTTAAACTAAATCAAACACAGGCAAAAAGACTGACTGAGCTCTGAAGATCCTCTCAAACTCTGGCGGTCCGCTGGTGGTGGGCGGAGACACAGAATACTTCCTCCTGGCGTAAATGACCTGGAGGGAAAAATAAGCTGCACACACCCACACACAGAAAACACACCACGATGCATTCAAAGTTTTATGTAAATCCCTCATTTGATGGTGAGAGTTCAGAAAGGAACTTAAATTCACGTTTCTGAGCAAATAACTGACCAAAATGTAAAAGTAAAAATCATTTGATGGTTGAAAACTGTCGTTAATCTGCTGATGAACAACAAATGTTGGTACAGCAGCTGCTTCACAGAGCAAAGTTCATACAGTGTCTGCAGTGGATGCAAATAAAACTCAACTCTAAAAGCAGACCGTGATGACGAGCAAAAAGCTCCAATAAAACACAAAAGTTTAGTTTTGATGCTTTAAAACAACAAGCTGATATCATTTATAGAAAAGCACAAAATCAAACTGAGCACAAACATGATGGAAAATAAGATTTAAGACACTTAAAGAGATTCATTTAAACCCTAAAAGAGTAACAGGCACGCCCCCTACCTTGTTCCAGGACGCCCAGCACGGTCACGGCGCCGACACTGACCACGTCGTCAACCATCTCTGCAGCGGGTCAGTTCAACAGATGAGGTGAAAACACAGTGAGAGCATCCAGGAAACAGGCACGTAACACAAGAGAGAGCTCCCAGAGCAAGAGGCGGAGCCAGAATACACCTGCTGTCACTGAGTTTCAATCAGAGTTCAGGTTCTGATGTGTACGACGGTCCGGTCGAGGAGCAGTTTGAGTCCTCAGAGTAACAACACATGACTTATCACACTGTGTCATTATTTATTGGATGAAACTGAGAAAAAACACAGCTGTGTGTTTGTGCTGATATGCTGTGTTTGGTTTCCTCCAAACGTGCTGCTGTGCATTATGACCAAACATCTCCACTTTGCTCTGGTCTGTCCAAAGGACATTGTTCCAGAAGTCTTGTGCTTTGTTCAGATGCAGCTTTGCAAACCTAAGCTGTGCTGCCATGTTCTTTTTAGAGAGAAGAGGCTTTCTCCTGCAGCCCTTCCAAACAAGCCATCCTTGTTCAGTCTTTTTCTAACTGTGCTGTCATGACCTTTAACCTTTAACCTGCTAACTGAGGCCTGTAGAGTCTGAGATGTAGCTCTGGGCTTTTTCACCTTGGGGTGAACTTGCTGGGACGTCCACTCCTGGGAAGATTGACAGCTGTCCTGAATGTTTTCCACTTGTGAATAATCTTTCTCTCTGTAGAATGATGGACTCCAGATAGTCTGGAAATGGCCTTATAACCCTTCCCAGATTGATGGGCAGCAACTGTTGCTTCTCTGAGATCATTGCTGATGTCTTTCCTCCTTGGCATCGTGTTAACACACACCTGAATGCTGCAGAGCAGCAAACTGCTACTTACCCTCATAATTCCTGTGGAGGCAGTAAGGGTTCACTTAGTTTATTACTGGAGACGTCTGGGATGCAGACCAGGGAGAGTTCACCTGTGTTACCTGCTGACGCTGCATGACATCATCAGCTAAATTGTTGCTAGGCTACAAAAACACACCTTCTTCTCTGCTACACTTCAACTTTCTACATGTTTGTCAGCTGATTTATATTCCATTTTATTTATCTGTAACAACATCTGATCTTTTATAATCATTAATACTGCAGTGATATATACTTTTCAGGAATGAATAAAATGTATTGAATTCATCAGCGGTGTTCCCCATGGTTTGATCTTAGGACCTCCTACATTTTTATGCATGAATTAACGTGATTAAAATGTGTGATTTGTATGTGAGCGTTGCTCTCTGTGAGTTTTTAAACACAGTGCAGATGAACTTTTGCTTCCAAACAAAAGCTTCGGTTTGAAATGTTTCGTGATTTGGGATCAACTCGGTAAGTCTTCAGCTCCCAGACTCTTATTCCTGCATGTTTGACCAATGATGGGGAACTATTCTCATGTTTTGTGTCTCAGTTTTTTTTTTTTATGACTCCTAAAGTCTGTAGTTTATCCTCTACAACAGCTACTTTATGAAGAATGCTGCCTGAACAGTTTCATTCATTTTAAATTGGAAGGCGTGTTCAGAGCTCAGTTGTAAACAGGTTCAATTTAAAATGAATGTTTAGAAAAAGACAGAGGACCAGCTTGTTTCTAAAGAACTATATTTACATAATACTCTTGTTTTACAGAGAACCATATCAAAAGTATAAAATACTTACAAAAATCCGCTGCAATATATAAAAATAACTTCTATCTTCTCCAGATCATTAGGAAAGGCTTACATACAAAAAAATATATTTATAGACATTTACAAAGAGGCCCGTTCACAACAGTTAGACCCAGAAGACCCGGCAGGCTGAGCAGGAGCTGAAACGAGGGATGAACGTCCCAAACCGAACACGAAACTCGTCCAACGAAGACAAAACACACGAGACGTGAAGGCTGCGACGCAAATCCACCTTAAAACATGACTACAGCGTTGCGGATCCACCTTAAAACAAGATGGCCGCGCTGCAGATCCACCTTAAAACATAACCGAAACAGTTTAGTGAACATTTCTCCAACGCTGCGTTTCTAACGTTCCGTCACTGTTTTATTTCAGTAAAATGACTAAAAACAATCTGTAAAACCCACATTTTTCTTCTATTTTTATTATTTAATCATAAATATATTGATTAATATCCTTTTTAGGGTTTAAACCTTTTTTTTTTGTCCAGCTGGAACTTCAAACCTCTGAATGATCAAAAATCCTTAAAGGAAAAAAACAGCATTTTGTCACATTTATAACAGTTTTAACAGTATTTTTCGTGTTTTGTTGTAAAATCTTCTTTTATATCTGCAGCTGTGGTGATCACACAGAGAACAGAGTTTGTGTAAACACTATTTTAGCCTAAAAGAGCTTGTTTAAATGTTATTTTGGTCCTTTAAGCTGAACTTTTCAGACATATTTCAGACAGGATGAAGGACCTGAGCTGGTACCCTGATTAGAAAGGCAGCGTTGCAGCAGGTGGTTCCAGGTAAACCTTCACAGTAACGCGTTCGCCGGGTGAATGAATGAGGACGGCGGCTCATTTTCTGCATGTTTCACGTTTCCACGGGAACAACAAACACACCTTTAGTTAAAGAAATATGTCCGAGAATCTTCAAAGTGGATAAAAATAAGCTTGTTTCCATAAACAAACGACATTTCCCTACGTATGAAAATGTTCAGATATGACCTCAGATGCTCATTTAAAGTGACTCCTCCCCTTAACGCTCAGGTGTGTTTGTTGCCTGTGGACCGTAACCTCTCAGGTCAGACAGGAGAGTCGGCGTTTTTGGGTGTTTGGGCTGCGCTGCCGGCCTCCGGGTGGCGCTGTGGGGGCCCCTACAGTGGTTTAGCACTGAGCCATAGGTTCAGTAGTAGTCTTAGTGCGACTCGATCCATAAACACTGCAGTGTGTTACGGATTATTTATACACTCACACACACACACGTTATCGCCATCAGTTACAGTCGGACTCGGCGGCGCTCAGGTTTAAACTCCTGGTGGAAGACTGAAAACATCCGACTGTGACAGTTTATCACCAGAAACTGTCGGTTGTGTTGTTGGTTTTAACTCATCTGAATAAACCAGGTCAGGATATTAAATTGCACATTTCATCATGTGTGGATCAGTTATTTGTGTCTAGAATTAAATAAATCCATCAGTTTTTCGGTGTAATGTCAGAATAAGGAGTTTACAGCGTTTTCTTCTCTGATGTCGGAGCGTTCGGCCTCCACTGCGTTCCACCAGGAGTGTAAATTCACACCGAGCAGGTCTGGTGCTGATCATGGACGACACCCGACTTCCTTGTGTTTCTGCGACAGACTGCGACTCGGTCCCGGCGAATCAGGAAGCGGCTCACCCACAGATGTAAACAAACCTTCACTTGTTCGGAGGCGGTGGGAGGACACCTTTAACTACGAGGCGAACGTGCCAACCTCCTGTCTGGAGCGTTTCAGAACAGAAGTCAAGCTTTCAGCACCGCAGCAGGAAGTAGTTCGGCGGACGATTGCGCCTACTGGTGGCTGGCGAGCAGTTCGTCGAGGTCGGCCATCCACTCCTGGGTGCTCTGCCCCTTTAACAGCGACTCCACCAACTCGCTCTCGGCCGCGAAGCTCCCCGACGCTACGTTGTATCCGAATGACACCTGCTGCTGCTGACTGGCAGTCCTGCTCACCTGGTAACCTTGGTTACACTGCAGTCCCTGGCGGCCGTTGCCCTGCGGCTGTCCGAACGCCGCCATGTCAGAGAGAACCGCCTGGTTCTGATTGGCTTGCTGCTGCTGAGCCTGCTGCTGATTGGCCATTGGCTGGCCCAGGCTCTGAGGGTTGGGCGGCGCCCTCTGCTGGGCGGCCATGTTTGTCTGCATCATCTGCTGCCCAGGGTTCAGACCCGTCATGGAGCGTCCACCCGGGTTGGCACCAAAGGGGGCGGGGCCAGAGGGCATCTTGGGGATGCGAGACTGTTGCTGCATGTGGAAGGCGCTGGCGGGGTTGTTGAAGGCGTTACTGGAGGGCGGCTGGTTGGCGAGCTGCTGCTGCCAGGCGGTGTTCTGGCTGCCCTGCACGGACCCGGGCAGGCTGCCTCCCATGCTGCTCTGCATGGCGCCCGGCATCCGTGCTGCGGCGGCGGCCAGCTGGTGTTGCTTCAACATGGCGGCATTGGGCTGCGGTTTCAGGTGCTGCTGAGCCAGGAGGCTCTGCCTGTAGGTGGCGCTCATGGAGCCCAGAGGCTGGCGCTGCAGGCCCGCCTGCTGAGGCGCGTGTGCCGGGTGGCTGGAGTGCATGTTCATGTTGTTGTAGAGGACATCCACGCTGGCTCCGCCCCCTCCACCGCCGCAGGACGCCAGACTGATGTCCGACTGGCTTACTGCAGTGGGCGGAGCTACGCCGCCTCCTGACCCACCACCCTGACCCATGTTCATACCCATCATGCCTTGGTTCTGAGGGAACATGCGGGAGCCGGGGGCGGGGCCTCCCATGGAGGAAGCTGAGGAGAAACAAGAAGCAGTTTCACCACAAAACATCTGAAAGTTTAAATCCCAAAATGTTTATTTCTGTTTTTATTCATCAGAGCTTCACGTCCTTTATGATGACCACTGATTAACTCAGAGTTTAGCCTCCTTTTGACTAAAGTTAAACTTGAAGGTTGCGTGTATTAAACATCTAAATAAAAGCTGTAAATAGTTATTTCAGCACTTGAGTTAAACTCGGATGAAAGCTGGTTTTCCATGAAACAAACGTCTGATCAGGGGAAGTTGCAGCGGCTGAATATCTGACAGCTAATTAGAGCTGAACAGCTACGTTAATTTCCCAGTCAAATCTGTGGCGAGCATCATTTACACAGTCAGAGACTTGTTTGTCCCAGTGTCACAACAAGAACAGGTTCCACGGGGAACCAGATCCTAACGACAAAGACCTGAAACAGCTGAGCTTTCACTCGTCCATCGGATGATGTCACATCCGAATGCGAGCCTTTAAAATCATCGCCTGTATTCTCTTCCTGTAACACATCAGGTCCTGAATATCTCTGCAGATACAACAGTGAGACCAAACTGATCTGCAGCACCAACACGCGCCCCGAGCCCAACATTTTGGACATAAACTGCTCAATGCCATGGTTCTTCCTCTGGTAACCATAGTTACTTTGTATAAAAAGGGCTTCAAAGGTAATCAACTTTTTATAGATCATAAAGAACTACAAGAGGAGAGGTCGGGCTGCCTCCGAAAGGCGATCCAGCTGCAGGATCGGGGCTGGAAAGAAGTCGTTTCTCCCCAAGAAAAACATCAGGACAGATGTTCCGATGTCGAGCCTGATGTTCTGGGGTGGAGAGGGGGTGGGGGGGGGGGGGGGGTCATTTCCATCCAATGGAGCCTCTTTAAAACTGTTTGGGGCACCTTCTGGGGCGGCTTCTCATCCAGCCATGAATAAAGAACGGTACCAGAACAGCCTGGTAACAGCAGCTTTGTTATCCCAACTATCCAGCAACAGTTGGGATAACAAAGCAGGATGGAGCCATGAGAACAAAACAAGGGTCAGGAAACCCACCCCCCCCAGACCTTAATCCCACTGAAAACTTTGACTCCCAAACTCCCAGCACTGATGATGCTGCCATCAGTCAGAGTGCAGAGGTTAGATATAGACTCTTTGCTTAAATCAGCTGTAATAATCAATAAAAGCATTTGAAACTGATGAAATTATACTTCAGTTTACCAAAGAAACAAAGATCTAAAAACACAGAGGCAGCAAACTTTTGGGAAAATGAAGATTTGTGCCATTCTCAGAACAACTGAACAGATGTTAAAGTGAAACCAGAGCTGGTTTTAACATTAGTCTAACTCCTGATGTCAACTCACAGAACTCTACGAGTTTTATCTACCAGGTTTCAAAAGGCTGCAGCTTAAAAATCTATTTAATCACCGAATGTGCATGTGGTGACATCACTGGATTGGATTTTGAACACATTTCCACATGTTTTTTCTTTTATTTGTTCCTGTGAACAAAACTGTTCCAGGTTATGAACTTTTTCGGTCATTTTATCCACATAAAAACAATAGAGTCAGTAAAATGACTTTAATTCAGATAAAACATGTCCACCATCTGGTGGTAGTGAGTAGAAACCAGATTCAATGTGTTTGTGTCTGTTTTATTCAGGTTGGGGGCTCTTCAGGGGTTAACCTATTGTACATTTTAAGAAGTGACATGTTTGAGCTGCAGTCTCACCTGAAAACTGACTGACTGTCTGCTGTGGGAAAGGGTTCTGGTTGGCTGGTGGTCCCGGCTGGTCTTGGTACTGCGGGGGCGGCCGGGTCAGGTGTCGCTGCAGCTGCTGGTCCTGCTGTCGCTGCTTCTCCTGCACACAGAAGAGACACCGAACAGTGACGGGATGAATCGTGTTTCACAGTTACTGGATGAAAATGAATCAAAGCAAAGATGAAGAAACTAAAACACAGAAGCGGTGTGTGAAAAACTAAGTGAACCCCCTCATCCAGCAGCTTGCAGCAGCAGCTTGCAGCAGCAGCTTCAGCAGCAGTGAGCTGCAGTAATGGTTTCCTGTGTGACGTTATCAGTCTCTCTCATGGTTCTGGAGGAATCTTGGCCCACTCTTCTCTCCAACGTTGCTTCAGCGCATTGAGCTTTGCAGCATTGGTTTCTGCACAGCTCTCTTAAGGTCCCACCACAGCATTTCAGTCAGGCTGAGGTCTGGACTCTGACTGGACCATTGCAACACCTTGATTCTTTTCTTTTTCACACATTCTGCTGTAGATCTGCTGCTGTGTTTGGGATCTTTGTCCTGTTGATGAGCCAGTTTCAGCCCAGCTTTAGCTGTGGGACAGATGGCCTCACATTTGACTCTAGAATACTTTGGTATCCAGAGGAGTTCATGGTGGACTCAATGACTGCAAGGTGCCCAGGTCCTGTGGCTGCAGAACCAGCCCAGATCATCAGCCCTCCCCCACCGTGCTTGACAGCTGGTATGAGGTGTTTGTGCTGATATGCTGTGTTTGGTTTCCTCCAAACGTGCTGCTGTGCATTATGACCAAACATCTCCACTTTGCTCTGGTCTGTCCAAAGGACATTGTTCCAGAAGTCTTGTGCTTTGTTCAGATGCAGCTTTGCAAACCTAAGCTGTGCTGCCATGTTCTTTTTAGAGGGAAGAGGCTTTCTCCTGCAGCCCTTCCAAACAAGCCATCCTTGTTCAGTCTTTTTCTAACTGTGCTGTCATGAACTTTAACCTTTAACATGCTAACTGAGGCCTGGAGAGTCTGAGATGTAGCTCTGGGCTTTTTCACCTTGGGGTGAACTTGCTGGGACGTCCACTCCTGGGAAGATTGACAGCTGTCCTGAATGTTTTGTTACCATCTACACAAAGCTGAATGTTTCAAAGGCTTTTAAAGAAATGGACCGGAAAAAAGAGGTCAGATTTCAGCAGATCAATTTTTTATATGCCAACGTCTCCCTCTAGAGTCTGAGCTGAGTAAAAGCGCTACAGTTACACTCATCTGAACTCATCTTTTCTCTCTGGTCCATTTCAGGTGTGAACGGTCGATCATTTACAGTAACTTAAGTGAGTCGTACCTGTTCGGCCATGAGCTGCTGCCTCTGCAGGTACTGCTGCTGCTTCTGCTGCTCCAGGATCTGCTGGTGCTGTTTCAGCGCCACTGCCTGGTTGTTCAGGTACGCAGCGTTATTGTGGTTGCCTGCCATTGCATTCGCCCCCGGCTGAGCTGCCATGGGGTTGTTTCCGGGCCCAGATGTCATAGCGTTGGAGGGACCGTGTGGAGGAGCGGGGTAAGTGTTCTGGTCCTGTTTGTGACAGAAATAAAATCCATGTAGAAATAAACAAAAACATTTTCAAAACATCTCAGCAGATTCTTTAACAGATTTCTTTTAAAAGTGGTTATGACTTTCTTCTAATCTTTTAAAGTGTTCCTGAGCAATACTTTCTGAAGGTCTTCAAAGTTTTTCTTTCTGCTTTTTCACTCATTTTCAGTCCTTGTATCCGATCATTTTCAGAGGAATGTGTTTTTTCTTTGCTAAGTCACTTAACTCTGACCTATGAATCATTCAGGCAGAAAAAAGGCTCCTAACTCAAGGGATGAACCAGTGTTGTGTCGACATAGAACAGACAACTTAGCAAAGAAGCCATTTTAAACAGGATCTTTAGGCACTTTGTTACTAGCAGCCTGTCACAAAGACACATCATTTGTTCCCATTTCTTTAGTTGCATCTATGAAAAACAGCAAAGAAAACACAGTTTGACAGACAGAAAATAGGATTTCTGCAGCAACAAGGTGATTCCCAAAGAGCTATTAGCTGAAAACTTGGCATATCTCAGCATGGTGTGCAGTGGGTCCTTAAAACATTTGAGGAAACTGGACAAGTGGAGGACAAAAGAAGAAGTGTCAGGCCTAAAAAACTATCTACAGCAGATGAACAGGATCTGAAAGTGATGTCCTTAAGAAAGAGGAAAAAATCCAGCTGTGACCTGACAGGACCTGAGAGATGCATCTGGACCTTCAGCTGATCCATCTACTGTTGGCCCAAGCCTCATCAGAAATGGTCTCCATGGAAGGGTGGCTGTCAAGAAGCCATTCTTAAGGAAGGGAAACAGGGAGAAAAGGCTGAGCTATGCCAAATGACACAAGAAGTGGACTGAAAATCAGTGGCAACAGGTCTTATGGAGGGATGAATCCTCCCCAGAGCCCGGACCTCAACATTATTGAAGCAGTGTGGGATCATCTGACAGAGAACGGAACAAAAGGCAGCCGACATCCAAAGAAGAGCTTTGGGATGTCCTTCAAAAAGCCTGGAGAACTATTCCTGAAGACTCCTTAAAGAAATTACAGAAAGCTGGTCTCAGAGGGTTCAGGCTGTGTTGGAGAATAAAGGAGCTCAGACCAGATATTCACTTTAAAGCTGCTCAGAACTGAACAAACTGTTTCTGTCTTATTTAACTGGATTTACATTTATGGTTGACGATGTTTCAGTAAATCACTGCAACCATTTCCTGTTTTACTGGAAGGAAAGAAAGAAATGAGGGCTGGATCAGGTAGCACATTCACTGATCATTTGGCCTGAGGAGATTCCCAGTCTGTGGCAGTACAGATCGTCCCTACATGTGTTCAGCTTTCACAACTTCAACGAGGGACAGAAAGTGAAGTTTGGGAAGCGACATCACTGATCAGCGGTGGCGATAATAAAGTGTGAAACGCAGCAGGAACACAGCGTCCTGTCTGCTGAGAGCAAAACACAAGCAGGAGCAGCTATATTTAAATACAGACGGGGAATATGAAAGGCTGCTTTGTCACGGCCTCCCTCCACCCCTTGAGCGAGCCTTAGCAACCAGCTGCTGACCCACACACACACACAAACACACACATGCACAGAGTCGGTGGTTGTTAGTGTGGGGCCCGGGCTGCTCTGAGGCAGAGCAGCTGAATGAAAGGCCTCACCAACTCTTCTGCATTCAACACCTAACGGGACGCTTTTCCTCCCACGTTTCCACCAGGACGAGGTTCAAATTCTCAAATCTTTTTTATCACAGGCGGCTCCGGTTCAGATTCAGAACCAGCTCCGATCCTGAACTTTTCAACAATCTCGGAACCGAAGTGTTCTTGGTCCACCTTCAAGAACTGCTTCCATCCGGGGCTGAAGGTGGAGCCACGAGTCCAACCAGAACCACCTAAAACTTCAGGCCTCTTCACACACGTCTTTAAAGCCGGGGAACTAATATTCATTCATAGTTTTTAGGATTTCAGCTGCATTAAAATACAGTTTCTGAAAGCAGAGACCGTAGGACAGAAGCAAACAGATGTTAACACAGCTGGACATTAGCTAGGAAGCTAACAGCTCAGTTCTATAGTCCTGTTATCGTAACCATGCTGCAGCCTGGTGTCTGAGTGAGGAAAAGTGAAGGAAACAGGGTGAAATGGGGTTGTGTGTGAAGGTCGAGCCACCACAGAGGCGGTCGTCCGCTTTAAGTGCGCGAGGACACACTGACGCCTCCGTCAGGCATGTGTGGTTTACCAAAAACAAACAGCGGCGGGTTACGGAGGGCGTCTTTCTTCACTGAAATCCAGAGAACATGTGGAGCAGGGCTGAAATTATTCCAGATGTCACAAAAAATTATTTGATGATCCAATGCTTCCTTAATCCACACAAACATGTTCTGCTCAGTGGTCGCCCTGTTTCACACGGACAGTTTCTACCGTTGCACCACATGCTGAACGCCAGCAGGCAGCGTCTTCCTGCCTGGGTCGCCACTTTAACTGCTGTTCTAAGATAAATACGACTCCTCTTTGCGTCACATCATTTATCTGTCAGTACACGGTGATCCAAACTATTCTGCATGTAGGATTTCAGTTAAATCAACATTCTGGAGGCTCATGTTGTGTCTCCGGTCCTCCGAGCCTCACACTTCAGGAGGTTGTTCCACATTATCAAGCAGGGCACAGTTTTCATGAAGTCTGGGGAAAAAGAAGGATGTTTCTGCAGATGGAAAGAGTCCAAATGGGTGCGTTCTGATAAAGTTTCTGTCATGTAAACGCATCGCATTAAGAGAGCAGCTGGTGTCCCAAGAAGCTCTGGACCCAGGATCCTCCAGAGGCCTGCAGCTGTGCATAAAGCTGCATTTAAGCCCCCCCCCCCCAACCAGTACCAACAGGCAGAAATGTTTGCAGATTCAATGTTTTATTCACTGATGGACGCTGTGCTACAGTGAGTGGAGTTCGGATGGTTGGTGCATGGCCACCAGGTCCCAACAAGGCTGTGATGTCAGCAAGGAGGGGGCGGAGTGATGTTCTGGGCTGTTTTGACAGTCTGAAGGTGTCTAAATGACCTTAAATGCTGAATGTTTCTAACTGACCATTTCCTGCCTTGGTATAAAAAGAAGAACAGTGCCTTCATGCAGGACAACACACCATCGAACGCTTCACAAAAATATCTGAATCTCTGGCTTCTGTGGGTATAAAACTCCTCAAATCCTCAAATGAGATCCAGGCAGAAACTTACAAGCTGTATGGGTGAGGAGAGTTGTTAAGGTGGAATGGAAGAAGGGCTCTACGTTAACAAGGAACTTAATCAGCAGAGAAGTTTTTGGAATGAAATTGTATTTATTATTTTAAAAATAATCCCCAACTTTATGCAAATAATACCACAGATTTCCATTGTCAGTTCTTTACAACCTTTTTTTGATGAAAGAATGTCAGAGGTACGCAGCGCACGGCTGTAGGCAGTCAAATTAGGTTAAGAGTCAGTTTCAGCTGAAAAGTGTGTTTACCTGTGTGTGTGTGTGTGTTTACCTGTGTGTGTGTGTGTGTGTGTGTTTACCCGTGTGTGTGTGTTTACCTGTGTGTGTGTGTGTTTACCTGTGTGTGTGTGTGTACCTGTGTGTGTGTTATCCTGTGTGTGTGTGTGTGTGTGTTTACCTGTGTGTGTGTTATCCTGTGTGTGTGTGTGTGTGTTTACCTGTGTGTGTGTTATCCTGTGTGTGTGTGCGTGTGTTTACCTGTGTGTGTGTTATCCTGTGTGTGTGTTATCCTGTGTGTGTGTGTGTGTGTGTGTTTACCTGTGTGTGTGTGTGTGTTTACCTGTGTGTGTGGGATCTGCTGGCGGAAGGTCATGCTGTTCTTGTGTGGCTGCTGTCGGAGCAGCGTCAGCAGGGCCGCCTTGTTCTGGCTCTGGGAGTTTGGGGGCCGTGGCGGCGGTCCTGGCCCAGCCTCAAAGTGCGACAGAGGTTTGGTGTTGTTGTAGCTCAGCATTGTTGCCGCGGCCTGGGGTCCTGGCGCTGGTGGGTGGCTGAGAGGCGGCCCAGAAGTCAAGTGACCGAGCATGTTGGGGTGCCCAGCTGGCCCCTGCATGTAGCTGCCGGGCCCCGCCTTTGGGGAGCCTTTGTTGGGTTGGGAGGACATCAGCAGCTGCTTCTGGACATTAGGGTTGAAGTCCTGCGAGTATAAGGAGGGGCTTGTGGGCTTGTCCAAACCAAACGTGGCCCCTAGGGGGCTCTGAGAGGCGTTTGCCATCTGAGTCCACTGTGGGGGGTGGGCGTGGGGCCCCTGGCTGCTGAACTTGGCTGCCTGCTGAGGCTGTTTGTGCTGCATCTTGCCGTGGAGCTGCTGCACCCTCTGCTGCTGGGCAGCCAGCTGCTGTAGCTGCTGGGCAGGGGACAGGTCTTTGGGCACCGGGGGCCCCGGAGGGAGAAGGTGGTTGGTGGGAGGTTGTATCTGCCTTGGGTGAGGAACAGGCTGGGATGGAGGAAGAGCTGGGGAGGAGGCGGAGGAGGAGGCGACAGGGGAGCTGGTGGGGTGAGGAGGAGGTCCGGAGGAGGTGGACCTGACATGGGGGGAGCCGGTGCGAGAGTCCTGCTCGAAGGCCACTGAGGCCGGGGAAAACTCCGTCTTCACACTGGCCAAATCTGGAGGAAGCAGACCCTGAGAGGACTGGGCTCCTCCCCCCGATGCTCCCCCGGCTCCTCCCCCACCTGGAGTTGAAGTCAGCTCCAGGGAGTCTTTACGGTCCTCGAAGCCGTCATTCAGAATGTCCTGAATGTCCTCGATGGCCACGGAGCAGTTCAGCTCCTCCATCAGCTCCTTCCACTCCTGCTCGTTCAGGTTCAGGTCGGGGAACAGGCTGTTGTTTCCTCCTCCCGACGGCGGCATGATGGGCAGGATGTCCTCGGGCTCCTGCTTCATCTCTTTGCGATGGAAGTCCGACCCCAGCTCCCCGCCGCCGTCCCCCGGTTCCCCTGCCGGCCCATGGTTCCCGTTGGAGTTCAGCGAGTCGCAGATGCCCAGCTTGGAGTCCAGAGGGGAGCCGTTGGCGGTGCCGTTGTCCAGACAGGTCTTCTTGTTGGGGGGGAAGCTGTCGCCGTAGCCATTGACCTGGTCTCTGCCCAGCGGGGAACTGGCGCTTTCCAGCTTCCTCTTCACCGTCTCCTGCAACTGCAGCAACACAGACAAAGTTATCCAGGTGGACAGAAAATCCTCAAAGCTAAAGATCAGTCAACTACGAACTGTCCTCCTACTGACCCAGGACACAACGTCTCAAATTACTGGTTCAAAAATGAGTTCTGATAAACGTGTTTTTACTGAAGCTGGAACCACTGTCTGTCAAATGAAAACTGAATTTAAAAGTTTTTCCACTGATCTTCCTGCTGATCTTGATTTTTTGATTTTTAATCCAAATATAAACCTTTTTATTTCTTTTCTTCTCGTACGTTTTTAATTTTTCTTCCTGCAACAACAGATGTTCACTTTGGAATAAATATGCAGACAAATATCAGTGATTTCCATCTTTAAATTACTCCGACAAGCTTAATTTTAATCAATAAAAATCCATATAAGCAGTTCGATGAGTGTCTGAGACCCACCTCAGTACTTTACTGTCTGTGTGGAGGTGAAACAACCAACTGGTTAAATTGAGGCCAGTTTCTCAGACTTAAAAAAATAAAATAAAAACACCTTTTCTGACCAACAAGATGTGATAATCAGCGCTTGATTTAAGTGAGCGGAAACAACACAAACAGATGTTTTCCTGAATGAGCTCAGAATGAAGGTGTTTTCCCACAGTGACATCATGCTCCGCTCTGATTGGTCCAGACTGAGGCTAACTCATGCATCACAAACACCTGTGAGATGTGTGTTCATACGATTGATGATCTGAGGCGGCAGAGTTTCAACCTTCTACCAACAGCGCCTTTGATCCCTCAGCTGAAGTTTTCAAAGTGTGAAACAGTTGAAATCACACCAGACGTCACACACTCACGTTTCCCTTAGTCGGCGGTTTGTCTTTCACTTCATGAGCGCTCACGTTTCTCACGTTTATAATTCTCACTTATTCATCCTTTCTGTGAAAGCCTCACGGATGAAACCAGAGCAGGAAAACAAAATTCAACATCCAGCACAAAAACAGAAGTTTGATTAATCTCCAGTTTCCAACCGTTTATTCAGCACTAATGTTTCATTTTCCCCCTCTTATCTGCTTCACATAGGGGGGATTCCTAAACACTGAGGTTTGAGGTCTCATGTCGTGCCATTCTTACTTTAAGTAGCATTTCGTCTCTTTCTTCCAAGCCGAAGCTTTATCTGAGCTTCACATAGCTGGTGTCTTTCTTTCTCTGCCTCCCTTTTCTCACATGTGCCCTAAAATAAGTCTAATTCATCACATCTGTTGAAATGGGCACAAAACTGAAGGTACTACAGTCATTTATGTGCCTTCATCTGCTGGAACACAACAATAAATCTCAGTGTTTTCTACGAATGTGACGATAAGACACATTTTTGGGTGCCTGACTGTCTCTGTTGTAAGAAAAATGTAATTTCAGTTGGATAAAATAAGTCTAAACTTGATAGACTGGATGACATATTTCAGATTCAACATTTTTAACTGCTGTTGTGGCGATTTATGCATGAAACTTACAAGGTCAACCTTAAACACACCAAAACGACTCATTTTCAGCAGCTTCTCAGGTTTCTGCCACTCGGTGTGACGTGTGAAGACGATGCAGCATATTAGAAGTGGTGAATTTGGGGCAATACGGAGAAGAATTTAAAGTCCTGTGATTGTGGTTTCTTTGCTAAGCCACTTAACTCTGACCTATGAATCATTCAAGCAGGAAAAAGGCTCCTAACTCAAGGGATGAACCAGTGTTGTGTCGACACAGGACAACTTAGCAAAGAAGCCGTTTTAAATTGGATCTTTAGGCACTTTGTTACCAGCAGCCTGTCACAGAGACACATCATTTCTTTAGTTGCATCTATGAAAAACAGCAAAGATAACACAGTTTGACAGACAGAAAATAGGATTTCTGCAGCAACAAGGTGATTCCCAAAGAGCTATTAGCTGAAAACTTGGCATATCTCAGCATGGTGTGCAGTGTGTCCTTAAAACATTTGAGGAAACTGGACAAGTGGAGGACAAAAGAAGAAGTGTCAGGCCTAAAAAACTATCTACAGCAGATGAACAGGATCTGAAAGTGATGTCCTTAAGAAAGAGGAAAAAATCCAGCTGTGACCTGACAGGACCTGAGAGATGCATCTGGACCTTCAGCTGATCCATCTACTGTTGGCCCAAGCCTCATCAGAAATGGTCTCCATGGAAGGGTGGCTGTCAAGAAGCCATTCTTAAGGAAAGGAAACAGGGAGAAAAGGCTGAGCTATGCCAAATGACACAAGAAGTGGACTGAAAATCAGTGGCAACAGGTCTTATGGAGGGATGAATCCTCCCCAGAGCCCGGACCTCAACATTATTGAAGCAGTGTGGGATCATCTGACAGAGAACGGAACAAAAGGCAGCCCACATCCAAAGAAGAGCTTTGGGATGTCCTTCAAGAAGCCTGGAGAACTATTCCTGAAGACTCCTTAAAGGAATGACAGAAAGCTGGTCTCAGAGGGTTCAGGCTGTGATGGAGACTTTAAAGCTGCTTAGAACAGTATAAACTCTGTTTCTGCCTTGTTTACTGTATTCATGTTTATGTTTCAGTAAATCACTGCAACTATCTGCTGTTTTACTGGAAATAAAGAAAGAAATGAGGGCTGGATCAGGACTTTTGGACATGAAATAACACCAACCAGGTGCTCAGGATTACAGCTGCAGGGGGCTTCATGAAGGCGATGCAGAGGTGGGGGAGTCACGGTAAACAAACACCAATGTGCAGAGAAAGAGGAAACTTTGATGACTCACTGAACTCTTTCAGCCTGAAATACATGTCTGACTCCTCCTGACGGCGAGGTTCAGATCGGAGGGGATTATGAGCATTTGAGCGTTTACAAACATCAGAGTCCTGATCCTATCCGATGCTACAACTTTTTACCACGAGCTCGCTCCTGAGACGGGCTTCTGCTCCCGTTAACCTCGTCGTCACCTCACAGACTGTTCACGAAGCTGCCAGAAAACACGAAAACTAAACGGTTTTCCTGCCTCCGAGGTGAGGCTGAAGGGCGCCCAGCAGCCAGAAAGATGAGCCTTCGCACAGACTCATCCCGGATTCTTCTGCTCTCGCCCAGCCACAAAAATTCAAACTATCTGCTGTGTTTATGTCAGCCTGTTTTTAGCACTCACATTCTTCCTCTGCACAAGTGGAATTTCAAACATGTTTTCTGGATTTTTCTGTTTTGTCTTCTGTTAGCGGGCTGATATCAGCTTATCAGCACACATGCCAGTCAGGCTTCTTGCTGTTGAACCTCTTTATAAGTAACCTTTGGTGCCAATAGCTGATCAGTTGGTGGGGCAGGAAATAACTTCTTTAATCAATGAAAAACAGACTTTTATTGTCCTGTGAAACTGAGCAGGTCTGAATGTTTTGGACTGCTTTAACCTTTCATAGGAAATCACGAACCAATGTTCACTTTTCTTTTTAAAAACTGACCCATTTCCCCATGAAGAACAGTGTAATTATGCAGAAACAGGTGAGAAACTGAGCTGTCTGTCGCCCTTTGGCTCAAACAGACTTTACATTAAAACACATCACTCAAAGTTTAAACGTCTCACAACAAGCCGGCGCTCTTCTGGCTGAATCTTTTACGGTTTCTATACAACCTCAGGGACAATGTTACGATCGCTGTGAATCAAATCAAACCAGTGACTCGGCAGCTCCTTCTTCCTCAGTTAATATGCAAATTTTTCCTCAATATGTAAATATCTAAGTTTATATGAGGAATGCTATCAAAATTAAGTAATTTCTGCTTTAATTTTCAACTGCGTTAATTTAAGCTTGTGTTAATGTTGTTATCTTCCATTTTATTTGTTATTCAAAAGGATTATATGTTCAGTTTCTCTGTTTTATTCGTTCTTTATTTCTGTATTACTTTCCCTTTAATCGTTTTGATCCATTTATTCCTTCCAAATGATTCATCTCTTTATCTTAAATGTGTAATTGTTTTGAAATTCTCCCCTTTTAGCCCATTTATTCCTGTTTTCTGTCTTTGTTTTTACATTCCTGCCTCTTTATGCCAATGACGGGGCAGAGTTTCAGAGTGTCGTGGGCTCAGCTGCTCACCTATTGGTCGATCAGGCCTCCGTTACACAATTTCCCGATAAAGTTCTGTGACTTTGCTTCGATACAGTAGAAACATCAAGTTCAAACGAGCCACAGAAAGTTGCACGAATCTGTATTTTCGTATCTTTTATTGTTTTTATACGACCTCTGTTTAAGTTTTATGTTTTTTTTAGAGTGTGGTGATGTCACAGTCTACAATCTGACCCTCGATAAACTATTTTTCCCCATCATACACGATTTATACATCAAAATATCAGTAATTTAGGGGTTTCCCCCTCACTCACTTCAATAAGCCATATAGTTTTCTTTAAAAATCACCTCAGAATGAGTCAGAATTTCAGAATAAGAGCCCATTTGAAACTTTTCTTGTAAACATGGAAACTCCAGTTTGACGAGTTAAAAAGCAGCACTTTGACTCCAACTTTAAAGTTATTTCGTGTCGTTATGAACACACGAACCTCTGTTCTGTGACATCATGGCTGTCGCCAGCAGGAGCCAATCACAGGGGTAAAAAGGTGAGTAAGTCCCATGAGTGACAGCGAGGCGTTTCTCGACAGCGTGGTTTAGTCAGGACTGACGAACAGAGCGGTGAGTCAGCTGTGGGGTGGGGGGGGTGATTCTGCTGAGACTGAGTCATCTCTCAGGACTCCAGTCGGTCAGAGTAACGCTGCTGAAGTTGGCTTCATTTCATACAGCTTATTGATCACTTTAAAATAAAGCTCTGCTGGGTTTAAAGGGTTTAAGTGTTGTGGCCATTAAACAGGGCTGTGTGAAGTAACTTTGAGCAGACAGCAGTATCAGAGCACCCTTATTTTTAAGATGCTTTCCAGACAGCTGAACTAAATGCTAAAAGTAACCAGAAAATCTAATTTTCCACCATCTAAAAACAACCTAAAATATCTGAAATATGTCATTAAACTACAGCGGAACTGAGCTGCTGAAGGGAATCAAACACACTGAGGACAAAATGAATTATCAGCTAATTAAATATGTAAAATTCAGCAGGATTGATTATAAAACCCGGGCTTCAGCAAATGATTATTCAGGTAATCAATTAATCCGATTAATTACAGAGTCCGTCCTGATGAAGCCTGGAAGTATTCACAAATAATATAACGCCACCAGCGGCTGGTTCGGGTCACCGTTTGATCAGTCTGCAGATCGATCGCTCTGACATCATTCAGGAGAAGCTCCTCTGCAGCTTCAGAGCGACACAAGTGTTGTGGCTTCCCCGCCTGATCACATGACCTCCGTGTTTCCCCCGCCGTCTGACTGTGGTCTGACAAACACACCGTCTCAACTCAAGAATTCAGAGCTGCTCGAGTGTCCTTGAGCAACACACCAGATTCCAACCAGCCCCAGACGCTGGCCTCCAGCTCACTTTAACCTTTTTTTTTTTAAAGGTTTCTGGGCACCAGAGGCTTTAACGGAGGCTGGATAACGTCGACATGCAGCAGAGCGCCACAGATTTAACTGAGTTAGCGAATTCAAAGCCCAACTTTTCCAAGTATCTGTGTTAAGTCGCATTCCAAACTGTCACTTCTCTCTTTTACTTGTTAAAAACATCTAATTTTGGATTTAAAAACGACTCCGTCTGGATTTTAAAGATGCAAAAGCTGCTAAAAAACACCTTTAATCAGAGACAGAAACGAGCCCCGACTGACGAAACCGGGACCAACAATCGTGACAAAAATGTTGGAGATTAATAAACACTTTAGTCAAAACAAGTAAAGGCTCATAAACAGGTTTGAATGATTAAACTTGGGGTTTAAAGATGAACAGATTCATATCGTAAAGTAATTACACGAGTATGCGGATGCCTGGGTCCAATAAAAAACGTCACAAACAGACTGACTGCCCGATTTCACCACTAAAAATTCAGTTTAATGAGCTTTTGCTGCTGATCCGAGCAGAAAAGCAGCACATTTGCACCCATTGAATAACATTTATTGACATAGACATCGTTAGGCCTATTTTAGAGGGGCTGGAGCCACCCAACAATGTGCTTAAACCCACTTTTAAAAAACAAATGATGGCGGTGTTAGCGACCGGTTCGATTGTCACCTTTCACACCTGAGCGTTACGCCGCGAGTCTGTGATTTAAACGGGTATCAGCAGATTTTTGAAGAAGAAAGTCATCAGCCTGCTAATTTACAGCAAAGAGTCGCTCATGATCGATCGACCAAGCGCCCAAATAAAAGCCTGTTATGTTAAACCATTAGCATGGCGTTGAGCTCAGTTTGTTCACTAACTGGCTTATCGTCAATGACAAAGACGAAGAAGTCTAATAATGATAGCTCCACTCCTCCTGTCATCCATATACAGACTGAGACTGTAATCTTCTGGGTTACACAGAAGGAAAAATACAACCTTTTTGTGTCCTCTTTTTACTTTAATATGAGAGTTATTTGAGAAGAATTCCTGTTCATCTTGTCAGATGTCCTGATTCTCTCTTTAAAGGTTATAACTGGTTATATGACTTTCCTACTACATGTCATCTCCAGAGGGCCACGCCCCCGCGGTCTTTAAATCCAAGAGACGTCCCCGTTTTTTTTTTAATAAAGATCTACCATCTTATAGTGTGGCTGATGATCAGAGTAAAGAAGGAAGTCAGATTTACTGTGATATCTCTGGATATGTGGTAATATATCTAGTTCCTTAAGGATATCTCAAATAATCAGAGAAAAATTCTCATTTCCATTTCCAAAGGATAATTATTACCCACATTGATACTATGGGTGAATTAAAAGGGTTTCATTTTGACACAAGTCTGTTTCAGATATGAATTACAATCATTTAAAGATGTATTTCACTCATTTGGGGAACGCTAAAACTCCAGATTCATACATGTAAATGATCTAATTTCTCATTTCTCATGTATTTACTCAACAACAGCGGCGTGACCAGGTGGTGGATCGCTCCAACAGGTCGTTAACGCGACAAAGCAAAAACTATCGTGACCTTAATTCACACCGATTCAGATTTCAGCCAGAATCACGCAGCCCTACCCTGGTGAAACACGCTGGAACCACATTAAATATCAGCATCCGTCAGTGAACCTGCAGTCAGACTGATCCTCAGTAAACTTAGAGTGTGGTAAGGATTAGTTAACAATACTTTACTAGTTTGGAACAAACTTAAAGTAAACTGGCTGTGTATGAACTCATTTATGTGTTATGTAAAATAAAGTTTGCTCACTTTGTTTTATTAGAAAAACTAAACATTTATCGCTCAAGTGCCACCAATATTAAGCCATTAATAGATATAAAAACTTTATAAAAACATTTAAGTTCTCTGTTATAATCATAGTTCTGAGAATTAAATTCTAAAACAGCTTTAACAAAAACATCTCAATTAATACACTTTATATATAGCAGATAACTTTAAATCAAAGTATATTTTCTGTTGATATATTCCAATAAAAAGTTGTTATGAACAATAAATGAAACGTGACATTAGAATACATCATATATATTTCTGGATAGTACACCTCTGTGTTATTATATTGGTTAAACACTAAACACTAAAAAATTTATAAATAAATTAGATTTATTTATCGCCAGGGCAGTTGATCCTGAGAGCAACTTCAGTCAATCAGTATGTATTTATATATATTAAGTATAACTTAAGTCCAACATGAAGTGCTTTGTACACATAAACTCTAAGTCCCCCCCCCCCGGGTATTTCATGGTGTGATTGCCACCACTTTCCCGACCTAAACCTGAGCAGAGGCCAAACATCCTGTTCAGACTGCGGCCTCCAGCTGTCACTAATGTCGGCTCGCTCCTGCTCCAGCAGCCCGTGTTGTGCATCCTGTGAGAACTTACCGCTATCAGGGTGCTGTTCCGGCTCTGCTCCGCCGCCGTCCCTCCGCTCTCTCCGTGCTCCACGCCGCCTCCTGCGCCGCTCGGCGCTCTCTGGCCGGCCTGGTCGCCGCTGGGCTGGGGCTGCCGGTGCTTGCTGGCCCGCTTGGCTTTGGTCTGCAGACAGCGCTGATGCAGGGCGAGGGTCTGCTGCCGCTCCGGTTCCAGCCGCTCCAGCATCGCGCCATCGTAGCGGCTGTGGCAGTTGTTGTGATGCTGCCGGATGAGCTCGATCCTCCGGCGGAGCCTCTCCATCACCGCGCTGTGTCGCGGTGTAACAAAATCCGCCATCATCAATAAAGACTTGTAGTAAACTCCCGGTTCAGCTTTCGTCCATAAAATGCTGAATTTGGCTCTTTTCACTCTGGGCGTCTATACACCCCCCCTCGCCCTTTACAAAGACTCTTGTGCTGGCTCCATGGAGGCGACCTTTGTCTTGCTAATGGCCTTCAGTCACAGCGGCACTCACTGCCGGAGAGGAAAATTAAGGTTTTTGGGTGCAACACCATCCAGCCTCCTGTTTCCACCCTCAGTTGTAGTGTTTACTGTGAACCTGCTGCTGTACATCAGCTTATTTAACTGGCTGTGTAACACAGAGCTATAGGAGCCACATTCATTACACCCAAACCCAAATCATGCCCAAATTTACAGAAAAAAATACATATATTTTCTGTTAAAAGCTTTTAAACATTTTACCACATTCTAGTCAATGAAACAGCTGCTTTTTCGCTACCAAACTGACTCCCGTTCAGCTCACTGAAGTTAGCACATTCCTCCACTCAAAATCAAAGTAAGAGCGTCGAAAATTCCATAAAAAGCAGTCAAGCTGCCGTCAGAAGGAGGCTGGTCGTGAACCAGAGGGCAATAACTTCTGTGTTCACTTCAGTTTGTTTGTTCCAGGTGATGTTTCACTCGGTCGAAGAGACATAACAGTTCTCCAACTTGTCTGAAACTTTATTTTGCTCAGTGTTGGGAGTTAGCTTGGTTAGCGAACAGGAGCTAGCTGGCTAACAACTCAAACTTGGCAGCAAATATCAAGCTAATAAACACTTGGTTTGATCAAATACACAAAGGCCTGACACGGGATAAATAAAGAAAGACACTTCTAAGATATTTGCCTCTTAAATAAAGTTTAAAATCACTTACTATGAGAGTGTGGCTGTCCGCTCTTCCTACAGCATCTGTCCAGCGAACAGCTGATTCTCCGCCTCCGTGTAGCCGTTAGCTGCTAGCTTGTAGCCCTGTTTGGGTAACGATAGCTCGACTAGCAAGGTGGCTAGCCTGAAATATGTAAATAAATCCTCATACTTTTATTATATTTATCCAGAGTCACCGCCACTGATATCCAAGCCCGGGTCGGGGCGTGTGCGGTTCAGAACGGATTCGTCCGCCAGCAGAGGCTAACTCCGTCCCTCTGTGCTGTTTCTATTGTTTTCCAGCGAACAGGCGAGTCTGCACCGCCATCTTGGAAACTTTCTCTTTTTTTCCATGAGAGACAGGAGTAATGTCCCTGCTCCCGCCTCACTGGTGACTGACAGCCAGGTCGTCCAATAGAAAATGGTCGTTGTAGACAAATTTGACTGACAGAAAGAAAGGCCAATCAGAGGCCAGATTCTGCCAAGTAATAGTAAAAGTGTGCTCCAAAAACTAGGCCATGTTTTCATTAATTTTTTTGTATTAACAATTTATCATAACATAATAATTAGACTGAAAGGAGACATGATTAAAACTTTTGAAAAATGTTGCTCTTTTATTATGTAAAAAAATATGCTGTCATCACTTGTAATTTACAAAATTATCCCCATTTTTCACATAAATTCATTGAAACCAGTCCAGTACTTGTACGCTCTTCTTCCTCAGCCAGGCCTTTGGAATATGTGCAGAATGTGGTTTTACATTGTCTTGTTGAAAAATGCACGGACGTCCCTGGAAAAGATGCGGTCTTGAAGGCAACATATGTTGCTGTAAAATCTCAGTGAACTTTTCTGCATTAATGCTGCCATCACAGAAGTGGAAATGAGCTTTGCCGAGGGTCCTGATCCAACCCCATACCATCACAGAGCCTGGCTGCAGGGACTGGTTGCTGACAGCAGGCTGGATGCTGCTTTTGCTCTTTGCTCCATTTCTTCCAACAAAGATCTGGAATACTGATCGGTCTGACCACAGTGCACATTTCCACCGTGTGACGGTCCATCCCAGATGCCTCCGAGCCCAGAGAAGTGGACGCCGCCTCTGGACGAGGTTAACATCAGGCTTCTTTTCTGCACAGTAAAGCTTGTGAATGGAACTCTGTATTGTAGTGCTTTACAAAGGTTTCCCACAGTAATCCCTTGTCCATGTGCTTCTATCAGCTGTTGATGAATGACAGTTCTTGATGCAGCACCGTCTGAGGGATGGTCATTTGTGAAAGTTCAGCCCAGGTTAACATCAGATGACAACATGGGCTGCATATTTCTAACAAAAAGAACAGACAATAGCCAGAGTTCTGATGAGAACCAACAACAGAGATCATATTTCTCCAGTTTTAGCTTCTCTTCATTGGCTCCCTGTTAAATTCAGAATAGAATTTAAACTTCTTCTCCTCACATATAAAGCTCTTAATGACCGAGCTCCATCATACCTTAAATATCTCATAGTTGGATATTTTCCCAACAGAGCACTTTGCTCTCAGGCTGCAGGTTTCCTTGTGGTTCTCAGAGTTTCTAAAAGCAGAATGGGAGGCAGAGCCTTCAGTTATCAGGCCCCTCTCTCTGGAACCAGTTTGGCTTCAGGAAGCAGACACCCTCTCTACCTTTAAGATCAGGCTGAAAACTTTCCTTTTTGATAAAGCTTATAGTTAGGGATGGCTCAGGTGACCCTGAAACATCCCATAGTTCTGCTGCTATAGGCCCAGACTGCTGGGGGAGCTCCCATGATGCACCTCTCCTCCCTCTGCTCTCTTTACTCTCCGTGTACATATGACATCATTGTTGTCATTAACTTGTTTCTCTCTCAGCAGGCATCTCTGGCCTGGTGTTACGGTGCTTGTTGTCCCCTTTCCTGTCCCAGCTTGTCGAGGCGGATGGCCGCTCTTCCTGGTTCTGATGGAGGTTTCTTCACTAAAAATGAGTTAACTTGTATAACAGAGAAATATATTTTGAAATAATGAGGAATTTTAACTTTTCTTTGTTTGTTTCTGCATTTAATTAATTCTGTGTATATATATTTTTGGCACTTTTAACACTTCGTAATAAAGATGTTCCTCAGTGGGTTCAGATGGTCCAACAGAACCGGAAGCTCAGGTCAGGTTTCAAGAGCTTTTCCAAGGTCCGATGAGACAAACCAACATGAAAGAATCTGAATACGGCATCAGAAAAGGGACAAAAGCTCTCCGGGTCGGTTTCATTTGTCTTTATTTTTATTCATCAAAACAAATGTTGACCGCTTGGCCGCGCACACACAGACACACACACGCACGTCGGGCTCCATCATCACAGTATTTCTAATCAGAGCTGGACCTTCCTGTGGTGTCGAACAGAAACAGAAACGGGCCGGGCCGACCATCAGTTCACACACAGTGGCGACAAAATAAAGAGCAGAAGGTTACATAAAGTTTCACCAGCAGGTACGCCGGAACCGGACCCATCAGAACATCAGAGAATGGAGAGGAAGGTTTACCCTGAAGGTCACCTGACACGGTCACAGGACAGCAGAACCAAACCAGGACCACCACAGTTACATCCTGCTCTGTTAATGTTAGAACTCTGGACTTTTCTCTGTAGGTTATAAAACAGGACCTGTTCATCATGAATAAATTAACGGGTCACATGGACAGACGGATCAAAGCGGCAGGAAGGCTGCGGGTTCTCAGGTCACGTGACCAGCAGCAGACGGCGATTTAAAGGTTTTAACTGAACCCCCGATTACATGACGTGAAGGCGGCCTTTAAGTTTGGACTTCAAAACAAATTTTTAATCGTTTTTCTTCAGGAGCTTTCCGCCACATCTCAGCGCCTTTGTCAGACTCCATCACGTGACCCGTTGGCGCCGGAGGTGTGGCGGAGACTCAGCGAGACGACATCTAATAACAGAAAACCAGACTTTTGACTTTAAGGAGGTCGCGTGTGATTGGTGGGAAATCGACCGGCTGACGTGAGGAGTCATCGGTCCAAACGACAGACGAGAGCTCTGATTGGTCGGATTCCTGCTGCTTCAGGAGTCCAGCAAGAGGTCCAACAAGTCTGGACCTGTTTCAGAATCAGAGAACTCACTCTGGACTTGTTGGACCTTCTGCTGGATGAAGGAGGCAGGAGTCGAGCTCTGAAACGGGTCGTCACGTCATCTGCAATCTGCCGCCGCTGCGCCCGCGACCGACTGATCCATCGCAGATGCAGACGGGATATTGTAAAAACTTGGAAGGCTGGTCCGAGCCGTTCTGACCTGAGAAGCAGCAGAACTCTGGGTGGAGCCGACAGGCGGCGAGCTGCCGCATACGAACAGAAAAAAAGATAACAGGGAGAAGAGGAAGAAGAAGAAGAAGAGGTCGGAGTGTTCCCAGTTAATCATTTTTAATCTTCTCACGGAGCCGGCCGGGCGGAGCCGCTACAATCTGGGTTACTTTCGGCAGCTAGCGGGCTAATTTAGAACCTAGGAGCTGTTAGTAGTTAGTCGTGTGTCAGTAAGTTATCGGTCTGTGGTTTTATCACCTGGCTGGCAGGGGGCGGAGCTTCTGCAGACAGGACGTGGCCCTGCAGGTCGCTCAGGTGCTGTTAAGGAATGATGCAGGAAGTTTAAAGACAAAAACAAAAATCCTTTCAGTCCTGTTCTCACTGGAATCATCATCATCATCATCATGAGGAGGAGTCGATGATTAAAATCCTGTCGCTGCTTCCACTGGTTCCAGGCAGGCTTCATCACCTCAGAGCGGAAGAAGAAGGAGGAGAGGAGGGTGGGGGTTGTTGAGGTCAGGGCTGTGGATTCAGAGATATCAGTCCTTTCTGACCCTCCTGTTCCTGGGAGATCGCCGCAGAATGTCGTCCTCCAACTTCTGCCGAGGAAACAGAGGAGGGTGAGTTTCATTCAGATCACTTCAGCCTTCAACACACCCACAGAAACATCCAGACCTGGAGGCGGGCCTTAAAAACAACCAAAGCACCTACCCCAGTTCACTCAAACTAACAAGCACAGCCTGTAAGAGGCATGAGGAGAACACGCCGATCCACCTCGGGCTCCTCTGGCTGCTGGTAGCCAATCATTTTCATTTATTTTGGGCCTGTTCAAAAGCACCAACGTTCTGGAGTAATTTAAACAGAACCATAAATTTAACTCGATATAAAGAAATGGTCTCATTTTTAATGCAGAGACCAAAAATCCAGAGCTCTGAAATTAGGGTTTTTTAGGATTTTACCAAACATTATGGAGGGGGCAGTAACAGCATTTGAGCCAAAGAAGAAGACTCTGACTTAGTGTTATTCCTCAGCAACTGTTGCCTAGTCTGGTCTGGAGAGGAAACAGTGGTGTGCATCACCACCAGACATCAAAAGAAATGCCCCTGAACAATGAGCAGTGCATTTCAGTTCATCACACAGTCCAATATTCATTTAAATCTGAAACCTGGCCTTAATTTGAGGGTTTAAAGGCAGAAAGATGACACCAGATGAGCTTCTGTGTGTTTATGATCAACCAAAAAGAAGCAGCATGCAGGTTTCTACCACTCACTTTGTGTCAAACAGGAAGCTGTGATTCACTGAGCACTCACCTCTTCTGATGTGTCCTCCTTCTCCTCTTCCTCCTCCTCCTCCTCTTCGTCCTCCTCCTGCCCCTCTTCCTTTTCCTCCTCTTCCTCTGCGGGAGCCTCCTCTCCGTCGCTCTTCTTCTCTGCAGCTGGAAGGAAAAATGTAACGTGAGAAACTGAAAGAGGAAGCAGCAACACAAACACAACAGAGTCTGCTCAGATGCGGGAGCCACCTGGACTGCTCTTCTCCGCCTTCTCGGCCTCCACCTCCTCCTCTTCCTCCTTCACGTCAGGCTGAGGTTCATCCGTCTTCTTGTACTCAGCAGGCGGCGTGCCGGTCTTCTTCTGCAGAGCGAACAGGACGTTAGTTCAGTTCAACCATCCTGGAAATACTTCTTCAAACAAAAACTGAACACCCACAGCAGTTTCTGATCATGCGTTATTGATCTGAAAACCATCAGGAACACAAACGATGTTCCAAATATCTGGAGCAGCTTTTATTTGCATGACTTCTACGTCCTGTTTCCTGCACATATAAGAGTAACGAAATGATGGTTTTCAGATTATTTTCAGTGTTTCGCTTCCTTAGATTTCCACATTACCGAGTACTGCATCAAAGATCCTCTACACCCACAGGATGGCTCACTACAAGCTGACAGCATCTCACATTATTTACTGTCTGTGTTTACATGGACCGCTTCTGATCAGTCAGAACAAACACCTCTGAACCAGATCAGACCATCTGAGTGAGCTTTAATCAGATTAAGAGAATCAACAGGGATATGCAACCATGCACACACTTAATCTGATTGGTTCCCTTTGAGTGGAAGAGAAAAGCCCATGAGGCTCAGGTGACAGGATGAGTTTCTGAGGGGCAGAAACATGGAGTCAGCAGGACGAAACTGCTTCAGACTTTCATCCACAGGCTTGTGTTCTTCCACTTTCACCCTCCTGTTAACAGACGGCAGGAGGCGGCGGCTCACAGAGAGAAAATGTCGCCTTTGTGATCACATTCTTCCACCAAATTAACAGAGAAGTTGGGAAAAACAAAGTGTTTTTTCTTCTTTTGTTTTACCTTCTGCATTTTAGCAGATCTGCGTGTTCTGCTTCCATGTAAATACAGATAATTCTGACCTGAGAGCAGCTCACAAGGTCCAAAAAGCACATCTGACGAGCAGCTTCTAAAGGTGTCATATTGTGTAAAAGAAAAAAAAACATTCTTCCTGTTCCTGGGACCACATATCAGGGTGTCTGAAGCCACCAGCAAGTGTAAAACTTGCCAAAAACACAACCCTGGTATTTTTTTTAGTCCCCCTTTACTTAAAAGTTCCTCATTTAATGAGCAGTTCTGATTTTTATTTAAAAAGTAGTCAATGCTCAAATTGACTCCGCCTCCTTCACTAAGCCCCGCCCACTCATATCCACCCTGCTAGATGGATGAAGCCAGCTACTGGTGGAAATGTTCTGCTGTCAGCTGTACTGAGGAGCATGCATCTTCCATCCAGCAGCAGCCTCAGAGGATATAAGAGCCCAGTGGATAAACTATATCTGAGGCTAATGTTCCAGCAGAGTTAGCTAAAGACTGTGAATGTGCAGCAGCCACTTTTCATCCCACTGTTTTAACAACTTGGTCCAGTTCAACGCTGGACTGAAGAAACTGAGCCACAAAAAGGGATCAGTTCCAACTCTCAGAGCCTGAACTTCAGAGCAGGGAAATGGAAATTTGATGACTGCTAACGTACGTAAACGCACTTGCTGGTGCCTACAGACACCCTGATGTATGCTGCCCAGAACAGAAAAAAGTCATCTTTAAGGTAAGAGGTTACGGTGAGATCATCCACTTTCCCCCTGAGGCAGTTTTCTGATCTAAAGAACCAGCTCTCTATTGTTTACAGTGAAAATAAATCTGGTTCTTAGAAGATTTTGAAGCTGAATTAACGCAAAAACAAAGAATAAAGAACAGTTTTTATACTATTCGGGTATACTTTGCTTTTAAAATGACTGCGCAAAATCATTAAAGGTATGTATTGATACATTACTTATGTATTTCATAAGGTGCTAATTATTCATAAATTCATTTTACAGACTTGATTGCTTTTAGAGGCACTTTTATCTTAGAAAGTTCTTTCTAACTGGTACCAGAACCTGGTTGAAGCCCTTTAAAATGAGCTAACAGGAGCGTGGATGTGGTGTATGACCTCTGACCTCATGCACTTGTATGTATCTCTGGAAGGTGACGACACTTCTCAGAGAAGGACGATGAGCTCAGAACTGGAGGATTGGTAAAATTATACTCAAAATAAATCTAAACAAGATCTAAAACAAGATAAGAGAATGATACAAAAATACCTTAAAAGTAAAATTTCCCACCATAAAAACAGTCTATTCTCAGTCTGATGTCATGATGACGACAGCAGAAACACGACAGAGCTACACTACAGCACCACAGAGACACGACGTGAAGCTACTCTAACAGCGACGGCGACATTCACCGTGACCGAGGCGGCGGGGCGGCGTTTTGGGCGTCCGGCCTCTTTAAACTCTTCCTGTAAGTTGGTGAGACTCAACTGACCCTGAGCTGATCCCGATGACTTCTGTTGACAGGCGATCATCATTTAATGGTTCTTACTTCACAGTAAAAATCTCCTGGGACGCCACGATGTGGTGACGGCCGCCCTTTTAAATCATTAACGACCGTTTTATTCGATTTTAAATCGGTGATAAAGGATTCGACTGCAGCCCTGACCAAACCAACAACTCCTGTGAAAAATGTCTTCATGTCAACAACCGTTTGTAAAAGTTTCAGAGGAAGACAAACAAAACAAAAAGAGCACGGAAACTTGCTTTAAATAAAAGAAAATTTTAAATCAGAAGAGAAACAGATCTGCTGCAGGAAAATTTCAACAGAGCAGCGTGTTTGTGTTTCTGTGTCTGCGTGTGTGTGTGTGTCTGCATGTGTGTGTCTGTGTGTCTGCATGTGTGTGTGTGTGTCTGCATGTGGGTGTGTGTCTGCATGTGTGTGTGTGTCTGCATGTGTGTGTCTGTGTCTGTGTGTGTGAGTGTGTCTGCATGTGTGTGTGTCTGCGTGTGTGTGTGTCTGCGTGTGTGTGTGTCTGCATGTGGGTGTGTGTCTGCATGTGTGTGTGTGTCTGCATGTGTGTGTGTGTCTGCATGTGGGTGTGTGTGTCTGCATGTGGGTGTGTGTGTCTGCATGTGGGTGTGTGTGTCTGCATGTGGGTGTGTGTGTCTGCATGTGGGTGTGTGTGTCTGCATGTGGGTGTGTGTGTCTGCATGTGGGTGTGTGTGTCTGCATGTGGGTGTGTGTCTGCATGTGGGTGTGTGTCTGCATGTGGGTGTGTGTCTGCATGTGTGTGTGTGTGCGTCTGCATGTGTGTGTGTGTGCGTCTGCATGTGTGTGTGTGTCTGCATGTGGGTGTGTGTCTGCATGTGTGTGTGTGTGCGTCTGCATGTGTGTGTGTGTCTGCATGTGGGTGTGTGTCTGCATGTGGGTGTGTGTCTGCATGTGGGTGTGTGTCTGCATGTGGGTGTGTGTCTGCGTGTGGGTGTGTGTCTGCGTGTGGGTGTGTGTCTGCATGTGGGTGTGTGTCTGTGTGCGTCTGCGTGTGTGTGTGTGTCTGTGTGCGTCTGCGTGTGGGTGTGTGTCTGTGTGCGTCTGCGTGTGTGTGTGTGCGTCTGCATGTGTGTGTGTGTCTGCATGTGGGTGTGTGTCTGCATGTGGGTGTGTGTCTGTGTGCGTCTGCATGTGGGTGTGTGTCTGTGTGCGTCTGCATGTGGGTGTGTGTGTCTGTGTGTGTGTCTGCATGTGGGTGTGTGTCTGCGTGTGTGTCTGCATGTGGGTGTGTGTCTGCATGTGTGTCTGCATGTGGGTGTCTGCATGTGGGTGTCTGCATGTGGGTGTGTGTGTCTGCATGTGTGTGTGTGTCTGCATGTGGGTGTGTGTCTGCATGTGGGTGTGTGTCTGCATGTGTGTCTGCATGTGTGTGTGTGTCTGCATGTGGGTGTGTGTGTCTGCATGTGTGTGTGTGTGTCTGCATGTGTGTGTGTGTGTCTGCATGTGGGTGTGTGTGTCTGCATGTGGGTGTGTGTCTGCATGTGGGTGTGTGTCTGCATGTGGGTGTGTGTCTGTGTGCGTCTGCGTGTGTGTGTGTGTCTGTGTGTGTCTGCATGTGGGTGTGTGTCTGTGTGCGTCTGCGTGTGTGTCTGTGTGCGTCTGCGTGTGGGTGTGTGTCTGTGTGCGTCTGCGTGTGTGTGTGTGCGTCTGCATGTGTGTGTGTGTCTGCATGTGGGTGTGTGTCTGCATGTGGGTGTGTGTCTGCATGTGTGTGTGTGTCTGCATGTGGGTGTGTGTCTGCATGTGGGTGTGTGTCTGCATGTGGGTGTGTGTCTGTGTGCGTCTGCATGTGGGTGTGTGTCTGTGTGCGTCTGCATGTGGGTGTGTGTGTCTGTGTGTGTGTCTGCATGTGGGTGTGTGTCTGCGTGTGTGTCTGCATGTGGGTGTGTGTCTGCATGTGTGTCTGCATGTGGGTGTCTGCATGTGGGTGTCTGCATGTGGGTGTGTGTGTCTGCATGTGTGTGTGTGTCTGCATGTGGGTGTGTGTCTGCATGTGGGTGTGTGTCTGCATGTGTGTCTGCATGTGTGTGTGTGTCTGCATGTGGGTGTGTGTGTCTGCATGTGTGTGTGTGTGTCTGCATGTGTGTGTGTGTGTCTGCATGTGGGTGTGTGTGTCTGCATGTGGGTGTGTGTGTCTGCATGTGTGTCTGCATGTGTGTGTGTGTGTCTGCATGTGTGTGTGTGTGTCTGCATGTGTGTCTGCATGTGTGTGTGTGTGTCTGCATGTGGGTGTGTGTGTCTGCATGTGGGTGTGTGTGTCTGCATGTGGGTGTGTGCGTCTGCATGTGGGTGTGTGTGTCTGTGTGTGTGTGCGTCTGCATGTGGGTGTGCGTCTGCATGTGGGTGTGCGTCTGCGTGTGTGTGTGTCTGCGTGTGTGTGTGTCTGCGTGTGTGTGTCTGTGTGTCTGCATGTGGGTGTGTCTGCGTGTGTGTCTGCGTGTGTGTGTGTGTGTGTGTGTGTCTGCATGTGTGTGTGTCTGTGTCTGCATGTGTGTGTGTCTGTGTCTGCATGTGTGTGTGTCTGTGTCTGCATGTGTGTGTGTCTGTGTCTGCATGTGTGTGTGTGTGTGTCTGCATGTGTGTGTGTGTGTGTGTGTGTGTGTCTGCATGTGTGTGTGTGTGTGTGTTACCTTGCCGGTGCAGCAGAAGACAACAATGAGGACGAGCGGCAGAGCCACGGTGAGGACGTAGACGAGCCAAAGCCACGGACGCTCCTCTGCGGCATTCAGCATCTGAGTTGCCAGACCGGGCTGCAACAACACAGAGAAACAAATTTTAATTAATACAATAAATAAATAATTAGAGAAAAAAACAAATACAACAACAACAAACAATCGACAAGAAGACAAAGAACAAACCACGATAAATAAACAGTAATAAACACCACAAACTTTCCAGAGAGTAGAACTTATTCTTAATGCCAGCTGATTGCAGGAGTCACTGGACTGACTGGTTACAAACTGATCAATCCCCCGTCACCTCTGAGTGACAAGACTAATCAATCAAAATGATCAGGTCCAGATGAGAAAACTGTAGATTCAATCGCTTTATTACGACACCTCGAGTTCACAACAGCTTAAATGTTGATCACCTGACAGAACAGAGAGCTACGAACACCATATCATCAGAAGTATTGATTGTCATCATCATCCGGAGTCTGAAGAGTTTCTTTTTTTTGTTCTATGAGTCGGTCGGAATAGTTTTAGGATGCACAAACTGATCTCTGTGGGGTCGCACTGTTCCATTAAAACAGTTTCAGGGAATGTTTTCTTGGTTCATAACTTTCATCTCCGTCTGCGGTAACAGCTGTGATCTCTGCGATGTGGGAAAAGCACAGGTGGGAATATTCTGGGGGGGCTGTGGCGCAGCTTCCTGCTGATGGTTTCTAAGGAGACGCTATCCAACATCACAACATCCGTCTCCCCCTCCTCCAGGGGGTTGCATCACCCACGAGGTCGACACAAACACTCTCCACACCCAATCAAACCGTTTAAAAGTGATGAATTATTGTTTCTTTCACGGATGTTTTTATCTTTATTCAAATGTTTCTCTCATCAAAACCACAGCAAATCAAACCATAGATCCACTGTTTTCATCTTCGTTTCTTTCTTGATGATGTAAGAACTCATAATATACTAATTAATGTATAATTCTATATGTTTGCATCAACTCTTTCTTTGCTCTTCATCATCGTGAAGCAGCTCAGTCTCGTCCACATGAACACGAGTGTCTGAACACAAATATTTGACCCCCAGTCAAGGTGAAGATTCTTTAAAAACGACCTCTTCCTTGTTGTGAGGAGAACCGGGGAGCGGGTTTGATGCCTGAATATAAACCAAATCTCCCCCTTTGTTGAGGACTTTTTAAACATACGAACACATAAATGTTCAGTTCAACCACGACTAGTTTGAGGAACAGAGACATCAGAGCAAACTCTGGAGGTCAGTGCCTCATGATCCCGCACAGAACCCTGAGCTCGAGTTGTTCTGGTTGGGTTTTAGGTTGTGTGGAACGGACATTTTTTTAAATGGAGGTGTGATACTTGGGTGAAAAAGGTGTCAATACCACAGGATCACGGGTGTTATGACCGACCGAGTCTTGAGGGTTTGATCCAAAAGCGTGCACCTACCTCAGCGGCGCCCTCTGCTGCCTTCTTCAACCCCCAGCCATCAGTGGCCCAGCGGTCAGCGGTGTTGCGGTCGTTGCTGATGAAGAAGTTGTCGAAGAAAATGTCAGACGTCATGGACCAGAGCTCGAGCCCCACGGCGTTGAATGGTGTCATCTTGTGCGGCTGCAGGTCCTCAAAGTATGCCGGGTTGGCGATCTTCCTCGGCTTCCAGATGCCCTGAAACCCAAGGAGTCCGAGGTCAGAACCGTTTCTGGAAGCCCAAGAGGGTTAAAAAAAACAAACAAAAAAAAAAACAAACAGACATACCTGATAGTTGGGGTTGTCAATCATGGGGGGCTTCCACTTGCCCTTGTAGTTGGGGTTGTCAACCATTGGTCGCTCCCAGGCGCCACAGCCGGGGGCGCTCTCACAGGCGGGGTTGGGGATCTGAGGGGCCTCCCATTCGCCGTCCATGTCCTCATCCCTGATGGAGAAAGAAGAAGTTAGCGCAAGGAAACAGCTGAGTGGGTTTTCCAACAGGCTGCTTCGCCACGGTAACTCACCAGTCATCGGGTTTGGCGGCGTCGGGGTCACCGATGTACTCGGGCTCGTCATCCAGCCAGCCGTCTGGTTTCACAGCATCTTCATCTGGAACCTGAGCGGGAGCATCTTCATCCCTGCAAAGAGAGGCTCCGATCAATAACAGATCTGATTGATAACATTATCACCAGACCACTGATGTTCAGATGTGAGCTTAATAATCAAATTGTTCAGTTTGATTAAAAGCCTTTAAGTTTCAGAGTATCACGGTCTGCATCTGAACCATCATTTTCTGTCATATCGCTCCTCTTCTGCTTCTCTTGCCTATGGTGTGCCACAGGGTTCAGTTTTGGGGCCTTTACTGTTCTCGTTATATCTTTTAAGGACATATCCTCGCACTACCATGCAGATGACTATCTCTTTAAGATGTGTCAAAGCTACAGATCTTTCATATGTGCTTGGAGTCTAGTAAAAGCTGGATGTCTGAGAACTTTCTCCAACTTAATGAAGAGAAAACAGAAGTCCTTGTTTGTGCCCCACAGATTTGTGTCTAAGGTCATGGAAACTCTAAGCTGTCTTGCTTTTTCTGCTAAATTCTATCAGGAACCTTGGGGTAACTTTCCACTCAGCTTTCACTTTGGTTTGACGTCCCGGGACCATGAAGTGTCCTTGGGTGCCTACTGATACGACCATCAGTGTGTTAAAGTTGTAGAAATGGTTTATAAGTACAGTCCTTTCACCGTTTACCATAATAACCGTACACACCTGGAGCCCAAAAGCATTAAGAAGAGATTAAACTTAAAAAGCCAAATCTGACCAGTCTTCGGGCTTGACAGCGTCAGGGTCCTGGATCTTGGGCCTCTCGTCCCAGTCCTCCGGTTTCTGGTCGTTGGGGTCCTCGATCTCAGCGGGGGGGTTCACAGGCGGGGTCATGTCTGTCAGCAGGTTGCCGCTGTTCACCACCGTCTGATCCACCAGCACCTCAAAGCTGTTGTCGGAGTTCACCACTGTGGGGGGAAACTCAGGTGAGTTCCCTTTACAAACCTTATCTTATCCGTGTGTGTGCATGTGTGCACGTCATACCCAGCGTGTACAGGTGGGTCTTCTTGTCGGTGTAGTACGTCCGCAGGTCAGCGTCGGGTTTCTTGGCGTGTTTCTCTTCGTACTCTCCGGTTTTGGGGTTTTTGTGTCTGAAGATGAAGTGCAGCTTGTAATCTTCTCCACATTTGTCGGGTCCAAACATGATGGTGTACGGAGTTTTATCCACAAACTGGTCCTGCACACACAAACACGCGCAGGTTAACAGATTGTAACTAACCCCACCTTTAACTTCATCAGTCCTTTAACTCCTCACAAACGGAGAAATCTAAGTTTGGCTCGATTCACTTTAAAGTTCATGAAACTGACTGAAAAAGTTTATAAACTACAAAACAAAAACAAACTAAACCTTTAAGCCCATCAGTCCACTCGAGTTGTTTTCCAATCCAACTACTTTACTTTAGTGGAACATGTTAATATGTGGTCATCATCGTAACAACTTATTTAGTCTTTTCTGATCTTAAACTCTGTAACGATGCCATTTCTCTCCTTCCTGGTCACACCTCCTCCTGGGAACACTACTAAAAAGGGCTTTAATGAATATTGGTTCATAATAATCTGATCCATTTATAACTCACATCTTTCTTCTGCAGGGATAGCTACTCAGAAGCTGTTCCAAACTTTTATTAGAGCGATATAAATCAGTGTAACCAGCAATTAAAGTGAACTTAACATCTTTTCATGTTGATTTATGTTCAGTATAAACAGTTTAGGGCCCAGTACGGAGTCCTGTGGTACCCCACAGGTAACCTTTAGTACATCAGAATCAGCGTGAGGACTACGGTAAGGTCTGGGGGTAAAACCCGAACCGAATTTTAAGTTGACCATCTTTATTTACTTTAAATTGACTGGATTGGATTACACTGATGACAAAAAACACACCAAGTTAAAACTGAGTTTAGTTGTTGATTGAACTGTGATCCTTTAAGCATTATTTTGGGGGTGGTTTTAATAATTAAAATACTAAGAAATGTTTTACCAACAGCTGTCAGACTGTGCTCTGACCAGCTTTGACTAAACAAACCGCTACAACTTGCATGAAAACTTAACCTAAATGGAAAGTTAGCCAGAGGCACTGACCAGGTCGAGGTCAGGAGTCTGAGTCAGCAGCTTGACGTAGGCGCCGCCGCAGTCGATACCAGACTGGAAGTTCACTTCGTACCTGAACACACAAAGAACCGAGCATCAGAACAGCAGCTTATGTGGTTTTTAAATCATACTTTTTTATTCTCACACAGGCCCAACACCTGGTCTAACATCTGCTGTTAGTAAGAACACTCTCCACCTGGCAACACCGAACGGTTTATCTACCAATCACAGCCACCGATCAGGTGGAGAAACCCCCAAACGGAAAGAAAAAGAGGGGAGTTGTGTTCTTTCTAACAGATTAAACCAGACGTATGAAGTCGAGCGGTTCTTACTGGACGATGAGCGGCATGGTGTCAAAGGTGAAAGGTCGCAGCAGCTGGGCTGAGATGGCGTGATGTTTGGCTCGAGACTTCAGGACCAGACCTTTATCACCGGGCAGCTTACTGTCCTTCATCTCCTCCACAGCCCATTTACCTGTTCACAACACCATCATCATCAGGTTCAGTTCAGTTTGTTTCCAACATGGAAAATGGAATAAAAGAAGAAGAGTAAAAAGTGAAGGTAACACAGAGTGATGCACGATCTAATCCCTGCTTTGCTCTGAATATATTCAATGTGTTTTCCAGCTGAGTTTATCATCTTTTATGTTTTCAATTGCCAATTTCAGTTTTAACCCCATTTATTTCAGCCAATACACAAGTATTTAATCTTCCTCAAATCTCAAATTATTTTGTTCAAATTTAACGACACCTACCATCATACTTGGCGATATCCTCATCAGCATCATCCTTCTTGGCCTTGGACAGAACCCACCTGAAACCAACACAAAAGGTTCAGTTAGCAACAATAAACCAAACATCTTCAAAATCTAGATCAGTGACCAGGTTCAGACCATATGACCTGGAGGGGTGGCACAAGCAGTCAGATTTTAATCACGATGTTGACTTCCTTCGATTAAACGGACAAGATCTATGGATATTCGAAATGTTGCCAATGCAAAGCAAAGCAAACCAAGCGCTCCCTGCATGAGCCAATCACAGCTGTTCTCCACATAAGGACGAAACCAGAGACAGTCGGGGCAGATTCTGCAGGAACGGAGCAGCTTCAGCAGGAAGCTTGATTTAATTTAGGGGAGTTTTATTGAATTTGTGGTGCATTTATCCAGTTAAAGGCCATTTCGAAGCAGCTTTGATGTTTTCAGTGCTCAGCTCGTTGACCACAGAGGGAGCTCCGGCTATTTTAAACAGAATTTTTTATTCTTTTTAAAAAGATTACAGAAGATAAAGCCGGCGTGTCTTATCTCACTGTCAGATGGAGCCAGCTGTTCTGCTGAAGTGTGACCGGATTACCAACAAACATCCCTCTCACGTACGAAGCTGAACTCGAGCTGCAGTTACACCCGGTTTGGCTCATCTAACTTTCCCCAGGACACATTCACAGCAGCAGAATTCAGTGATTAAAACCTTCCAGACATCCTGCTGTGTCTAACTTCCTCTGTGGGAGATCACGGTACATGTAAGTACAGCTGAAATCACTGCACAGACGGCGTCTTTGAGTTAGTTGGCTTTTATTAGAGCAGAGCGACAGCCTGGAAATGCTTTAAGTGAACTGACGTGTGATCTTAATAGGCTGATTTCCCAGTTTCTGACAAAAGAAACAGAAAACTATGTGAATGAGAGCAGCTTTATTGGGATTTCAGCTGGATTAATAAACATCTAAAATAAGATGGCAGTATGTGAGCAGCAGCCATTATCAGAGCTGTTTGAACTCCAAATCACTAACCAAAGGAGCCCCAAAGCTTCCCTCATGATCTCCTTTCAGAAACCATCCTTCATGAGAGAAAAGGAGCTCATATCCTGTCCCACAATTCCTTCCAGCTGCAGCTTTTATAGCGATGCTCCATTGTTTTCATCCACCGATTCATAAATATGAGGACAGGATGAGTGTGAGCAGCCTGTGAAAACAGCTTTCACTTTTTCAGCCTCTGACGTGTTATTCGGACACGTTGATGCAGATTCTCAGGCTGAATGAAGACAACTGGACTTCTTCTTGGTTCCTGAAGATGTTTCGCCTCCCATTCTTTCTTCAGGCGAAACATCCTCAAAAACCAAGAAGAACTCCAGCTGTCCTTATTGAGGCTCGTCTCAGTTACTCTGACAGACATAACTCAGTACATTGTTTACTCTTAATAAACAGAGCGTATTTTGGTTCATTTTCTCTGCAAGTATCATATTAAAGAAACTAATAACACTTGAAGAGCAATAATCCTGAAATCTACTAACTTTTAAATGTAACTCAGGTTCTTAAGAGTTTCTCCGGCCATATTTCTTTTCTCCAACAAGGAGAGTTTTCAGGAAAGACGTCAGGAGTAACCTGATTCGGCAGTTTGACTGCAGCCCAGCTATGTGATAAATGTGCTCACCCGTCCAGCGTCCCCCTGTCAAAAGACTCTGCAAAGAAGTGTTCCCCCATCGGCTCTGGAGCTTTGTAGGTCACCTGAACACCAAGAAGTGATGAAACATGTCCGTTAGCGCAGTGTTGAAGCAGCAGCATTCAAAAACTCACAACAACTGTGAACTCACGGATACAAAAACAGGAAAACTGCCATTAAATTAAAGTTTAAGACCCATGTTGTGGAAAAAAAAAGTATTTAATTTGTCATAAAATGAAAGCTTTTGAAGTTGCCGGCATGAATGCGGTCAGTAGATCAGCGGGTCAAGTTCACTGCTCCGTTATCAGACTCTCCTCCTTATTCAACTGGCTAATGGTTAACAGATGCTTCCTGGAAAAACATTGAATTCCTCCTCATGGAGGAGGAGTGAAAGAAATCAGGGCAGAGCAGCATTTCTTATCCTCAAAGCGCTTAAATTAGAGGAGACATATTCAGTAAAAATCCCTTCTTTCTGCTCCTGTGGGCATATATATATATGTCTGAAGCCACCAGCAAGTATAAAACTGGTATTATTTTAGTTCCCCTTTGTTTGAAAGTTCAAACAAAGTTCAGATTTTTATTTAAAAAGTAATTATTTCCTTAAATTGACTCCACCTCCTTCACTAAGCCCCGCCCACTAACATCCCCCCTGCTGGATGGATGAAGCCAGCTACTGGTGGAAATGTTCTGCTGTCAGCTGTTACTGAGGAGCATGCATCTTCCATCCAGCAGCAGCCTCAGAGGATATAAGAGCCCAGTGGATAAACTATATCTGAGGCTAATGTTCCAGCAGAGTTAGCTAAAGACTGAATGTGCAGCAGCCACTTTTCATCCCACTGTTTTAACGACTTGGTCCAGTTCAATGCTGGACTGAAGAAACTGAGCCACAAAGAGGATCAGTTCCAACTCTCAGAGCCTGAACTTCAGAGCAGGGAAATGGAAGCATCTGAGAAATAGCATCTGCTGCTAACTTACAGCTACACTGCTAAACTATTTCCCTCTGGGATCAATAGAGTAACCATCTATAGAGCTGAAAAATTGTGTCAAATTGTTAAAATGTCTCCTTGAAACTTTATTTTAATAACCTTAAAGTTTCCTCTCACAGTCTCAGAAATGACCTTCTTACCTTCGGTATGGGAGGAGTTTTAGGAGCAGGCGGAGCCTCGTCTCCCTCTAAATCCTCATCTTCATCCTCAGTTCCGGCCAAACCCAGATCCAGCTCGTCCTCCACGTCCACGTCGTCACTCAGACCGTCCTCATCTGGCTCCTGGGCCTGAGAGACGGGGGCTAAACTGAGGCAGAGGAGGCCCGCCGCCAGAAGAACGAACAACACGACCCTCTGATGCATAGTCTGTGATGAAGGGAGGAAGAGGAGTACAAAAGACATCTTCAAACGACAAACTGGACAGGGTTGAATGATTCTGTTACATTATAATGTCAATAATAAGCTAACGAGCTTAAAACTTTTCCAACAGGTTTCAGTGTAAGGTGTGTAAATGTGTTCCTAAATCTTTACAGACAACAGACTATTAACGCATCCCTCCATGGACATGGTGACCAACCAACCAGGCCCCACAGGACTCGCCGCCTCAGCTCCTTTAACCTTAATGAGATCACACCCCGCGGGATCAGAATATTAACACACACACATTCATACAGCTGCAGGGCTGATAAGGTTCAGCAAAAATATCCACCCGCTCTACTTTCCAGGGAAGTCGAGTTAAACTCCAGAGAAAATGTGAAAGAAAAACACCAGAAGACAAGGGAGAATCTAACCATCCGGCCGAGCCTTTTAATCACGACAGTTCAGCATCTGAAAGCCAAAAACTGTTCATAAAGGGACAAAATCCGAGAGGAGACACGAAATGTGATTATACACAAACACTCCATCATATCCTAAAGATCTCATAGTTGGATATTTTCCCAACAGAGCACTTTGCTTTCAGGCTGCAGGTTTACTTGTGGTTCCCAGAGTTTCTAAAAGCAGAATGGGAGGCAGAGCCTTCAGTTATCAGGCCCCTCTCTGTGGAACCAGTTTGGCTTCAGGAAGCAGACCCCCTCTCTACCTTTAACATTAGGCTCTTTTTTGATAAAGCTTATAGTTTTGGATGGCTCAGGTGACCCTGAAACATCCCATAGTTTTGCTGCTATAGGCCCAGACTGCTGGGGGAGCTCCCATGATGCACCTCTCCATGTACATGTGACATCACTGTTGTCATTAACTTGTTTCTCTCTCAGCAGGCATCTCTGGCCTGGTGTTACGGTGCTCGTTGTCCCCTCTTTCCTGTCCTCTCAGCCCCCAGCTGGTCGAGGCAGATGGCCGCCCTTCCTGGGTCTGATGGAGGTATTTTCCTGTTTTCTTCCCACAGTTGCCTCGTGCATGCTCAGGACGGGAGATTGGATCAAAGAGAAGTTTCAATGCAATCTGTTGGTTTCCTTAGCCAGGCTACTTTTTTTAAAATTGGCTCTGTATGAATTGGACTAATTTGGATTTTAATGAATTTACGAAACGGTTTAATGAAACAGTCTGTGGTCATTTAGGTCGAGAACAACGACCACAGATTTTGCTTCAGCCTCGGACGCGTCGCTGGTTTCAGCCCATTACCTGCTGACGCTGCGTGTGACATAATCAGCCAAGTTGTTGCCAAGCTACAAAAACACCCGAACCACAACTTCCTCTCTGCAGAAACGTTTTTTTTTTTATTTGTATTTATTTTGTTATATATCTGTAACAGTAAGTTATCTTCAACTGTAACTTACAGAGCAGCAACTCAGCATCTAATTTATCTCTAACTTTGAGAATACTGATCCAAATGGCGTGATGATGAGGGTCAGACGACAGTCCAACAAGAGAGGAACATGCAGGACTGGGTTTAACTGCCTTTCTGCTCCAGCTGTCACACAGCAGACCGCCGGGCTAATCTGATTAACCTGCTGCAGGATTAGCATGCCGGCTAACAGTGTGACCACCACAACTAGCTGTTAGCTTAACATCAATGCCACCTGGCCGGCGTCCACGGGGTCTTTGTGGGAATTAGCTGCAGTGGAAACCTTCAGGGGATCCACATTTAGCTTTAAAACTTGCTAAAAATGTGTCTATTAGCTTAGAGTGCAGGTTTGGCCTGAACCTTCAGTAGAATCAGAAGTTTGCTTTTTAATGGAAATATTCTCACCTCCGGGAACAGAAACTCAGTGTTTTAGCTCAATAAAAACAAAGAACCTCCTCAATGTTTAAAGGAAGACAGAAAGAGTCACTTTGTGCATCTTTTTTTAATAAGAAAAGAGAAAAAATTTAATTTTGGTTCATCCCCAGCTCCTCCACATACAAGTACAGCTAAAAAAAAAAATTGAATATCGTGAAAAAGTTAAATATTGGAAAGTCATGGTGTCACACTCCAATCAGCTAATTAATTCCCAGGTTTAAGGTTTCCTGAGCCTTTAAATGGTCTCAGTCTGAGGCGGTCGGCTACACAATCATAGGGATCATTGACACAAAGTCCTCTTTTCAGATGAAAGTAACTTTTGCATTTAATTTGGAAACCAAGGTCCCACAGTCTGTAGAAAGAGTGAAGAGGCACAGAATCCACGCAGCTTGAAGTCCAGTGTGAAGTTCCCAGTCGGTGATGATTTGAGGTGCCATGTCATCTGCTGGTGTTGGTCCACTGTGCTTTTCTGAAGTCCACAGTCAACACAGCTATCTACCAGGACATTTTAGAGCACTTCATGCTTCCATTCTGCTGACAAGCTTTATGGAGATGCTGATTTCATTCAGTCTGGGCTCCTGCCCACACTGCCAAGTGCACCAAAAGCTGGTTCAATAACCATCGTGTTACTGCACTTGAATGGCCAGCAAAGGCGCCTGATCTGAACCACAAAGAGACTCTATGGGGTATTAAGAGGAAGATGAGACACAAGACCCAACAATGCAGATGACCTGAAGGCCACTATCAAAGCAACCTGGGCCTCCATTACACCTTAGCAGCGCCACAGGGTGATCGCCTCCATGCCACACCGCATTGATGCAGTAATTCATGCAGAAGGAGGCCCAATCAAGCATTGGGTGCATAAAAATTAACATACCTTTCAGAAGCCTGACATTTCTGTTTAAAATATCCTTTTTCTTATTGATCTTATGTAATATTCTAATTTAAATGTGGGATTTCCATTATCTGCAAGCCATAATCATCAAAATGACATAAAGAAATAAAGGCTTGAAATATTTCCCTCTGTGTAATGAATCTATATAATTCACTTTCTGAAACGAGTGACAAAAAAAAAGTTGAACTCGAGACACTGAACCAGACAGGTTCATCAGAGTGATGACTGTGCACAAAGTGCACGTCTCCTATAACAAGTGCTGTATGAGCATCTTTGAATGAGAAACATAAGTGTGGCGCATTTATGCCGTGTTTAAGCTGATTAAACACCTTCTCACTGCCAGGAGCAGCATGGTTACCATCTCTGAGAGCGGCAGAGTATTCAGAACCTGCCCACCAAGTACCGGGACAATACGAGGTGATGGCATCACTGAGTCCTGCAGCCGTCTTGGACCGTTTGCTTTGGTTAAAATCACTTTAAACTAATTAGCAGTCCGAGATAATCAGACCGCTTTATTATCTCTGACTGGACTAAGTGAGCTGACAGACGCTAAAAATGACTTCTTTGCCCCCGAGTTGTTGCAGTCAGCTTCAGAACCTCCATGTTTGACGTTGCTGTCGTGTTTCTGTAAAGAGAAGCGCAGCTTCCTCCTCTGTGGAAACTGTGTTTCAGTGGATCCAATCAGAGCAAACACTGCGTCCAAAAGACCAACATCAGAGGGCGTTAGAAGGATTTTTGACCAGCGGAAAAGTGTCTGTAGACATTTGACATGTTTTAATGTCTCAAACTAAATACATACTCTGTGTTAGCGACGGGGAACAGCAGAAGCAGATCTTCCTGCAGGAGTAATGAGCTTTTAGCTAGTTTCTGATTGGCTGATAAAATAGCAGCTTAGTGTTAATCAGTTCAGTGGCGGCGGCCGAAGCGTCGTCCACCACGAAGCCTGGAGTTACAGTTAATCTGATATTAGAGCGTCTTCAGCCTGCAGGACATCTGCTGCTCCTCAGATCTAACCGAGGCCCAGAGGAAACGCTCCGTTTCCCAACGGCTCCAACACAGAGCACGCTCAGCCACCAAAGCCGGCCCCAGAGGTCGGTCAGCTGGCAATTATTATTCATTTTCTGTCTACTACAGTTTTTGGGGGATATTTGAACAAAACCGAACATTTAAAGAGTTCATTAATGTTTCATAACTAATCAAGCAACAATAACAGTCAGGTAATCCGTCCATAAACTCAACGTGTGTGTAGACGACACCTAAAGACGTCTCTGAAGTTAACTGGTCACCAAACAGGAGCGATGGGTTACAATTTAAACGGAAATAAGCAGCATCTGCTGATTAACTCCCTTCAACCACCAGCTTTGTGTTTTCTGTTCATCCTCTGGGGTGATTCAAAGATCAGTCACAATGGAGAGAATAAATTAGGCTCCGTTTCTTTCTCTGCTGCTTTAAAAATCCACCTTGTGCTCATTTACACATTCATTAAATCCATGTCCTTTAACTGGCTTCAGTAGATGCGTAAAGTCACTTCAAACTGTCTGTTCGCTTTGGTGAAAAATCACTCATCCTCATTTATTTATTGGAGAGATAAAATGACCCACATTAGTCAGATTTTACTCCAACATGGTCCCAAATCTCACCAGGGTCTGGACCGGACCACCATCTCGTCCAAATCAGCCGAGAGATGTCTCCCTCAGCTGTACCGAAGCACCTGAACTGCCCCCTTTGGGACAGAACAGGATCGGCCCTCAGCTTAGTGAACATGACATATATCATTTGCTTCATCGAGCAGCGTGGACTGTGGCCGAGTGTGAAGCAGCTCGGATGAGACGCCAGACCTCGATGGGTTGTGAGGCTGTGGAAGGCGACTCAAGGTACGAGATCACAGGTACAAACTGAAGGAGGTCGGGTTCAGCCCCAGAGGAAGAGGCTCTGATTCAAAAGGCTTTCAGTTTCTGAGGGTCCTGATTAACAGGCTCAGCAGAACATGTCGAGGATGCATCAAACATGCCCCAAATGAGATAAAAGGTTGTGATAAACCTGGATCAGGCAAAACCGGAGGAAAATCCTTTTCTACGGAATGTGGTTCTGTCCTAATTTTATATGTTCATTGGTTTTGCATCCTGCCAGAACAAATGAAGCATGATGTTCCAGATTGTACTGTAACCTCAGAGCTCTCTGCTTCCAGAGAAAAAAGCAGCGGGTTGAACCAGTTTGGAGAGTTTTCCTGGGCAACGAGATCCCAGCACGTGGTAAAAAAAAAAAAAAGTTAAATTACAGTATGCACTTCTGACTCGGTTCATCCCAACGACCTGAACCGCTGCAGGATGAGACATCTTAAACAGAGCTGAAATGGGGCAGAAAAACGACCCCAATCGTTTCAGTTATTCCTGGAAAACAAAGTGAAAGTGGAGCTGTTTCTCTGTAAGAGCTTTCATCTAAATATTTGAATGTTTAGTCCCTTCTGAGAAAATAATGGACACATAAATCAGTAATTAGGTTTTACTGTTCACCCCGACAGCTATGAGACATCAATCAATCAGTTGAGGAATTTAATTACAAAACAACTCCTGTGATTTCTTTTCCTGGTAGCTGAATGATAACAAACCACCAGAGTCTGGAAATATCTTTATGATAATCCCTGTGTTGGAAAACAGGTAAATCAATCATTAACATTTAAAAACCTACACTTCCTGACATTTGGCGTTCATTACAGATAAAGTGAAGCATTATAATGCATCTTTCAGATACTGTAACAGCAGAAATCTGGAAATTATGAGCAGATAAAATTACATTTTCTTTAGGCTGAAACAAGGCAAATAAAAATATTCTTTCACATTTTAAAAGGTTGTTTTACTGCTGAACTTGACAGAAATATCTAAACCGCCAATTTCTTTTAAAGCTTTACTCTCAGATTCTCCAACTAAAATATATCTGTTGTAATTGATTAATCAGGGATTAAAGACACTAAACTACTAAATTAATGTGATCACAGGCCAACACCTGCTTCTTAATTAGATTCGAATATAATTTTGCTGAAATATTAAAAGAGTTTTTAAGCCCGCTCCAGCTTCATGCTGCTGGTTTGTAATAATTGAGCCTTTGAAAGCCGACCTGACAGTCATCCTCTGGATGATAAACTCCATTTACTGATTTCCATCAGCTCATAAAAGTCCGGACTCAACATCAACCCTCCTCCGTTATGAACACGCTGATCTTAAGCTAACTTAGCCATGTTGCAATGCTGCTGACGAAACAGCTACCAGTGAAGCAGCTCATTTAACCCGCACTACAATTTAACAAGAAGAGAGAAAACCCTCATTCAAATCACCCAATATCAACCATGTTATCTGGGGTAAGTCGTGAGGTGACTGGGTAGGTTAGAAAAGGCCACCGCGGCTAGCAGGCTAACAGGCTAGCTGCGTTCACCTGCGATTAATTGGCCTCAGTTAGCCACTCACATACATAAAAGATTAATTTCTAATCACTAAAACCCGACATCATGTGGGTATGTACATAGCATGTAGCTTAAATAAAACCGTCATTATCAGTAAACAGTCTTTTTTTTTGTGGGGCAGTCGTGTAAAAAGTGCCATTTATCGGTCTCTTTACTCACCTCCGGCTCTTCGATGTGACCGCCTGGGAACTACCGAGGAGGGTCACGTGGGATATTGCAGGACGGGAATCGCCTTTCTCCAACATCCATTGGTCAAAAGGAGAGACCGTTTTGACGTTTCCTGTCAACTGTCAGTAGCTGATTGGTTGTAATAAAAGCCTTGTTGTCCCTCCCCTTGGAGCTGCACCTCGTGGACAGCGATGATTGGCCCAGCTGTCAGAGGAAATGTGCGCTGATTGGCTGTAGTAAATGTATGAGGATAGGCGTTGACTGAGATTTAAACGGATTTTATTACAAAACATTATTACGGTAATCAATATCCTGCCTTTATACTGAGTTAGACATGAGATAATCTGTTATTTTCAGATGACTTTATTCACTATTCACTATTTTACGATCACAGAGAATAAACTTTTGGTGTGAAAACACAACAGAACCGGACAAAACACATTAATAACAACAAACCAGACAAACACAACAAATCTAAATCAGTGTTGTGTATTCTCCTGCTGTTGTTCTCATGCACAGTAACACGTCAACTCTTTTTATTCATATTAACAAAATAATTTTTTTAAAAAGTGCAGAAAAAGGTTTGTCGATAGATTCAGGGCTTGTTATTTTTCATTTCTCGTGTCATATACTGACTGTGTTGCAACCAAATTATGATAAAATGTAATCTACCCGTGCTGACTTTATCTGACTGAAAGCAGAAATTAAGACAGATGAGCCTTTAGAGAGGTTTTAAACACATTTAACTCATCTTCTTTGGTGTCATCCAGTTCAAATTGGCTCACAGAGTTAATTTTAGTAAAACCAGATGAACTGACATACATCATCCGAAGTGTGGTGGGTCCCGTGCACATCTATACACACATATAGTGTCTCTCCACAACTGCTGAGCTCTCCGGTCCCATCCAATCTTATCTGTTATTTTCCATTATTGCCCATATCTGACACGTCATTACAGCCTCATCAATATCCAGTTGATAACAGAGAAAGACAGAGACCAGAATAACGTTCATTAACCTGTCAACCATCAGTCTAAATTTGGTGTAAAATGCCTGACCTGCTGACATACATGTGTCTCCTCTGACTTGTGTCATCAGGTGTGGTCAGGTGACTTTGTCTGTATCTGTAGGTAGACTGGCATATTCTACTGGTCTGATCCCAGCTTATTTACTGTCGTATATCTTTAAAAACAGTACAGGAGAACATACTGTCTTCGTTCCAATAAATTAATCCTGTTATCTGGCCCAAATGTCCAAGCTGAATTTATGACGAAAGCTTTTGAATGACGCTGCTGTCTCTGCTTGGAATAAAATCACCTGAATCGGAAGGAGCTGGTGTTACTAAACGAGTTTAAACACATTTCAAACATATTAGAAGCAGATGTGTGTGGTTACAAATGCTGTGTTTTATTATCCTGTCCCCATTTGGCCTGTTAAGATCTGTGATGTTTAATTCATGTGATTTTGGTGTCTTACACCTGTGTTATTTTAACATATGATGTTTTGCAGCTCCATTTCTACGACATCTACACGTATATCTTATTTTGTGCTCAGTGTGGGTGTGTTGTTGTGTTTATTGCTGCCAAACTGCTGCCTATCGAGTTTTTATTTCCTGGTTAAATAAAATCAGTCAAATAAAAACTTGTTGCCATGGATCCTGATACACAAATTATATTCAAATTATTCATAAAAATGTCTTAAAAATGCCTATTATGTTTACTTAAATGTCTCAAAACAGATGACAAGATATCACCGTTATTCAAGGCCCTGGAGCAATAAAAGTGGATTCATCCGCCACTGAAAATAGTCCCATAAAACCACACATTTCTAAAGTCTACACAGTAAGATGGCTGCTAGAGATCCCACCATCAGGTGCAGAAATGCACTTCTTTAATTACTCTGATATGATTACTGACTCAGTTTAGAGACAACTTAAATATTCAAGGGTTATTTTCTCTTTGTTTGTTCATTCAGATTCCAAATATGTCATATTTTAATCTAAAAACAGGCTCAAAAGCGTATATAACAAACACAAGAATACTACAGGAATATAACAATTTAAGTACAGCTGTGTTACATCTATTTATGGATTGATTTCTCAACATATGAAACCTTTAAACCCCATTATCAGGAGGGCTAAATCCTTTGTGGATAACACATGTATGAAATTAAACATTTTGTGAAACATTTTCATTTTAAAGGCCTAAAACAGTTTATTACCTTGAAATCCGCCTGTGAATTTCGTCCCGAACATTTGACCCGTTTCCTTCTGCTTGTTGGATAAAAACTTCATTCAACAGCAGTTTTTATTTTAAAATGAAACCACAGATCTGTGAGATCTTTTCAGCCACAGACACACTGATGGTTTGGTGTGAACATGACGTTATTTCAACTAAAAGCTAACAGATAATCCTACTTAATAATGGAGGATAATGGATCTTGCCTTAATCTAGAAGATAAAATGTCCTGATGATTGTCTATTAACTCGGAGCAGAACTGTGACTATCATGTGATTTTCATCCATGTGACCGACTTTTTATCAGAGCTGCCAAACAAAAGGCTGCTTTAATTCCCCTCATTCCCTGTGATGAACCAGAACTCTGCTTTTAACCCCAGTTTAACCCTGAAACTTTTAGTTAAGCAGCTTTGATCTGCTTTGCGTCTCAGCCTGCAGGAATGATTCATTTGTTTGAGCTTCTCACAGTTGAGTTGGTGGAAGTTAAGCCCAAACTTTTTCCTCCTCTGCTTCTGCTCTCTTCATTTTCTTCAGATGGAGGTGGAAATAAACTCAACCTCAACTTGCTGCCCTAAAATTTAAATATGCAAACCACATTGGTGGTTTTATTTGGGTGATGTAGGTGTTTCATCACATTTTTTATGAAGCTTGACATTTCCAGAAATCTCTCCACCCCCGCCGCCTCCACATCTTTTCCCTGAAAATGTTCATCCAAGAATATGAAACTCTGAAAACTTGTCCAACACCTTTAAAACAGTTGATAAATAAAATTTTTGTGAACGTATGAATCGATCCTTACCTGCTCAGTGAATGACATCTGTACACATGACACAGCTCTGGAACACTCCATTTTATGTGTTAAAACAGATTTTGGAGCCTTTTCCTTATGATGTTAATTTGAAGTGACGGCAGGTAACAAAGTTATTACCACCATCGACTCTGTTGTATGAACATCCTGCTTAATTTCTGGAGTCTTTCATGAGAGCGATCATATCAGGTCCAGAGCTAAAACTGGGAGCTTTCAACACAAGTCTGAACTGCTGCCATCACATCAGCTGGATTCCAACCACATTAACCTTTTCCAGGAACCCCTAGTTCTGATTGTTTCACAGCAGTTATGTTCAAAGTCATCAATATAAACTCTCCAAACTCTTAGAAATATGTACCATTTTGAGTTTGTAAAGCTGGGAAGCACTTCCTGGTCATCTGTCTGCATAAGAAACTGACCAGCGGTGAATGTAAGCTTTCATGTATCAAGAATCTGAATTGAATTGATCTACCTCTGTACGTCAGACCTAATTGGAAATGCAAAAGACTCATGTTAGCTGTTAACATGTTAGCTACTTAAAACAGGACACTGATTTGCTTTGTGTTGTTAGAGAAATCAGCTCTGTCCAAACGTTCCATCTCCATGATTTTTCTCATCCTTTTTAGCTGCAGCAGCTCAGTGTTTTTTAAGAAGACGCTAGCTGTAGTTCCATTGCTGTTTTTGTTTTTAATTAGAGAAAGTGAAGAAGAAAAACTAAATGTAAACAGTAAAAATGACGTGACCCACTGGCTGTTTCTGCTCCGAGATGACAAACAATAAACTCAGTGACTCTACATCTCAGATATGATGTAGAGCTCTTAATGACCAAGCTCCATCATCCATGATAAGGCTTATAGTTATGGCTCAAGTGACCCTGAAACATCCCATAGTTGTGCCGCTATAGGCCCAGACTGCTGGGGGACGTCCCATGATGCACCTCTCCTCCCCTGCTCTCTTTACTCTCCATGTACACATGACATTATTGTTATCATTAACTTGCTAACATTTTCCTTCAGCTGATAACATCTTCTCTCGTTACTGTAAGTGCAATAAAGCCCTCGAGAGGAAGGAGCCAATCAGACTTCTTTATAACTTTTATATTCACTTCAGCTTCAACATGTATGAAAGTGATTATAAGTATTATACATCCACTGAGTGCAAATACGATGATATGAACTGTTATGACATGACATGTTCTTGTAATCTGTGAGGACTGATGAAGACATGAATGTTAGTTATCTCATTGTTTGAAAAGAGCTTTACAGACAGGATATAAATGTTAGTGTTTCACAAATATAGGTGTCCCACAAGGCTTAGAATGAGGGTCTCTGCTCTTTTAAGTGCACATGCTCCCACTTGGTGATATCCTATGAATTAAGCTGAAGGTCAGGTAATACGCAGATGACACTCTGATTTATATTTCCATCCTACCAGATGATTTTAGCTCAGACTTAAAGGGACAGTCTTTGATCTTCTCTAAATTCTCTTCACATCCTGACAGCTATCAATAAAAAAAATCTACACTGTGGTCCATCACAGGTACACAAAAAAAAAAGCCAGCCAATCAATCTGCCAACTCACTGCTCCTCTGTGTGAGTGCACATGTTTTCAAGCTCTGAGGGGATGGGAGTTTTCAGCTGTGTGGTTTCAAAATCTAGCTTTCTCTTGCTTTGGGAATACATCTTCCACTGCAGCTTTAAAAGCTGGAATACTATTTGTCAAAGTAAATCTAATCATACTGCTTCTCACCTTTAGATTATGTAAGGACTGTCTTTGGTGGTGAGTTGTCAACCCAAATCATATGGTGTACCATTAGCTATCTGAGTATCAACATGACTTTTCATTGCCTCACAAATAAAAGAAGAAACCCTCAATGGCTAAAAAACATTGTATGGCCACTCCTACAATCTATATTCTCTTTCATTTACCTTTTTCTGAGGGTAAGGACACAATCCGCAGCTGTTTCTTCTACAAACATTGTCTGCTATAAGAAACACAGATCACTAAAAGAAGAGAAACAACGTCGTCCTTGGTGGTTTGAATGGTCACATAGTGATGATTACCACAATGAACCCTCTTATGATCAGACACATATCAAACTCAAACTAAAAGCAGCATTTTGAAAAAGGAAACAGTGTGAACACATGACTAAAGTAGTGACTGCTCAGACCAGCAAAAGCATGATGGGATATGAGGGACCTTCACTTCCGCCTACGTTTATTAAACCCAAAAATACTGTGTCAAACAGCATCCCAAAGAGCTTTCAACTGATTTATAAGGTGCATAGAGCCTCTGTTTTCCATTATCTCATGGTGGGTCACTCTTCCAGTGATTCAGTGAAATTGTTGAGAGGCAAATGTTTATTTGTGTGAGGAAAATATGTGTTGTATGTATCGATTATAAGTCCACAGAACAGTGGAGCTGCAACTTAGTGCCACAAACAGGCTTCAGTAACTGTCACAGATCAATAATTATAATTTACACTGTAAAAACAAACCAACAGTCACAAATCATTTAAATATCTGTCTTTATTACAATCCACAGATTGAATAGAAGTTTAAGCTCATTTAAATAAAGTTTATCTAAAGGATACAAAAGACAGATACAAGATGACAGCAATGCATTCCAGTGCATCTCCTAAAGGAAATCAAATAAAGCTCAAGTTAATGTCATGTTATGTGACCCTCAGCTCACTTAGCATCTGAAAATATGAAGCATGTTTTCTGTTAAATCTTCCTGTGAATGAGTCTGAACAGGAAGACTGAGCTGCATCTCAACAGAGGCAGAGTCTCGATAAATCGTTCCCATCGTTTCGTTCCCTTCGATGACACAATTGTTTACGTGTATCTCTGGAAGCCGATTTGTTGGCAAAAACATGTTTCAATTGTATTTCAATCACCCAGAATAAATGTAAAGGTGACCTGCACAGGTAACACAGAGAAGTGATGAGGAGCACACATCAACACATTCACTGGTAGAATCTCACCTGCTGGTCTCAGACCAGTTGGACAGGGATAACTGAAGGTTCAGGACTTACGTCGCTTCTCAGAGTTAAACGAAAGATCCTGATTTAATTTACCATTTTCAAGTGATCAAATTTTTAGAGAAACTTGTTTTTAATCAGTTATCAATTGATTATCAACTCTGCATGTTTGTTTCTGTGTGAGTGTGATATGTTTGTCGCTGGGTTTAGAGTTCGGTTGGTGTGGCCGTTTTCTTTATTTTATTTCTTTTTAAAATGTTGTTCTTATTGCCTATTTTATCATTGATGGAAAGCACTTTCTGCTACAACTATTTTGTATGAAAAGTGCTTTATAAATAAACAGTGATTGATTTATCCTTAACAGTTTGTTTTCAGACGCAACATCTTTAAATTTCACTGAAAGACTCTCCGTTAAAGGACAGATTTTACGGATTTTTATGTGTTTTAAAAGCAAAATCAGTGCCTGTCAGATGTTAGATGGATTGAGGTTGGAGCAATTTGTATGAAATTATTTGTTTACTTTCACCATCTTGTCAGATTAGAGTTGTTAACATGGTAATGTATTCTATGAAATAACAGCAAAGTATAAAATAAGAGTATAAATCGCTGTAACGTAGCCAAACAGAAAGCTATCAGAGATAGCAAGCTTCAAGGACAGCTAACAGGGCTAACATGGCTAGCAGTGGCTAGCATTGCTAACAGGGGCTAATGTGGCCAAGCCCTTCCTTACTTTAAACAATAAAGATGAGAAAACTAATGTCAAAGACACTTTGAACACATTGTTTGAACTTTGAACCTAGTGTAAAAACAGCGCCAAATAGTTACAACAAAAATTCTAAAAACTTTCTAAATCCATTAAACTGGCTCATTTTTCTACAGCCCAAACACAGTCACATAAGTTTTCATTGATCTTTGTTTTGCTAAGTGAATGATGGGGGTTTCATTAATTTACCCCCTCCATTTACTGCTTATCTGGGCTAACTTTGACTTTGTCCAGTGACAGCGGGCTTAAAGTGAGGCACTACCTCTACTTGTCTGTGTGGAGGAAGAAGCATTGCAGTGGCAGGCGTTAGCTTGAATGAAGTGTTTTACTTTCCCATCCATTTTCTTCAAAGTCTTTGGAAGAAAAACTTGAAGTTCTACCCACCAACTAGTTTAGAATTGAAAAAGCCTTTCAGATGAGAGGTGAAACATCTTCAAGAACCAAGAAGAAGAAGCCCGTTGCACTATTTCAAGCTTTTAGGATTACTATGACCTGGATGACATCGACAAAGCTTCATGTTTCATGTTCTCATTGGTATTTGGTTGTTTATCTGAAATATCTGCCTATGGTCACATTCAGATTCCTTTCTGTTTGTTGGGTGACAGCAGGTGAAACAGGTATGATGATATTCATGATGGTTGTGAACTGTGCATCAAACTGGGAGCACTTCCTGTTGTTTCGCCTGCCCTCAGTGATCTGATTTTACATTTGGCCCTGGTCCTATCGCTATGGCTGTCATGAATGATCCTATTAGTGTGTTGGATAGAAAGCAGGATTGTTCTGCTTTATTTGTGGGTCTTTCTGAGTCATTTGATGCAGCGATACATCTGTGAAACAAACTCAGGGATGGTTGTTGCAGTCTTCAGGCTGTTAGCTGTTTCAGAAACCACAAATCTGTTTTTTTGTTTTGTTTTCTACATTCATAAATGAAGTAAAAATACACCTTCATGTTGTTGAAACAGTTATATATTATGTAGGACAGAAACTGACATAATCTGAAATAAATATAAATAAATAAATCAGTTTATATGGTGATAAATGCTACTAAAATAAACAGAATGTGAAATAAATAAATTTTTCTGCTTTAAATTCAAACTAATATATCTATTTATTTGCTTTGCCACTCAGTTTTCAGTTATACTTGATATCTTTATTTATTTTGTGCATTTGTTACTCCTGTATTTATCTGTATATTACTTTTATTTACATCAAATTGATCTATTTTTTCGCTCTAAACGATTTATTTCTTTATTTAATTTAAATTCGCCAACATGTTTGTAATCTATTGATTTATGAATGTATTTACTCCCATTAATTATTTCCCCAAGCCACTTAATTTCCATGTTTTCTGTCTGTCTTTACGTCTCTGAATGCGTCTCTGCTTCATTTTTTAAATAATAAATACAGGAGTGACAAATTAACAAAGATAAAAATGAAATATATTGCAATTAAAATAAGAAATACAACTGAAAACTGAGTGGCAAAGTTAATAAATACCGACATTAACATGAGCTTAAGTGGATGCAGCTCCAAATTAAAGCAGAAAAGTTTGTACAGAAATTATTTTTTCATTTATTTTTAATAGCATTTATTATCATAGAAACGTATTCCATTCATACATCTTTGTATTTACTTATTATGGCAGTATTTCACTCACTTCATGCTACTCTACACGGCGTAAAATTGGTTTTAAATGCTCTGAAAACAAAGGTTTTCATGGTTTTCTCAAACGCATGTTTTCAGATATAATGACTGCAGATTTATGACTGTGAGTAAAGCTCACCTCTGTTCTTTGTTATGAATCCAACCTTTAACGGAGCTGGAGAAAAATTGCTCTTTCCTACTCTTTCCAGCACTTTGGTCCTGGAATAAGCTGCAGAAAGATCTTAAATCAGAAACCCTTCTTCTATAACAAGTCTTTAACAAGTCTTTGAGGTTGGACCACTGCAAAACTCTCCGGTCAGGACTGCTAAAGAAATACTTTACAGGTCCCCAGGTGGTCTGATTCTGATTGGTTTGTCTAAATATGACATCACCTCTGTGCTTGCTTCCCTTCTCTGGTTTGCAGTTTAGGTTATGGGCAGATTTGAAAACATTTTGACCCTGTAAAATACTTTTTAAAGCAAATTTAAACTGCTTTCCAGTTTTCTCTACATATTTGGAGGTGAGGGGTCTCTTTAACCAGCCATAAAAACCATATAATACACAGCAGATTAATAAAAATACAGCTGTGTGTCCAGAACAAGATTCTGCTGCTCAGAGATGAAGATTTTAGTTTTCACACAGTGAGTGTTTGTTTGAGGCTCTGTTTAATCTCAGCCAACATTATGTCATAATGATCTTTCTCTCTCTCTGTATTGAGAGGTAATTTGTATATTTACTATTTTTTGCCTGATAATACACTTTTAACTACATTTTTATGTTTCAGTTTAATATATAATTGCTATCTTTGCTGGATCACTCTTGAAAAGGAGACTTTTTGGGGATATATATGGAACAAATGAATGCAAAACCTGCTGCCTGTGACATGAACAGACCCTCATGAAGCTTTGTGCCATTAAACCGGACACTTTGCACCTGAACATACAGATTAGAAAGCCCCTGATTAAAAAAAGTAGATTATAGGAACATATTTTAATAGACTGAGAACACAAAATGCAGTCGTTCTCTCATTTTACTTCCCGTTTTTGGTCACGTCGTAGATCATTTGTGTGCACAAGAAAAGATAACGTCACACGGAGAGCAAACACCAAACAGAAGGCTGTAAATATTTACACACCTTCATCTAAGTGCTGATGTGCTGATCATGTGTATTTATAAAATGCCAATCAATAAAATCTGAATGCAGAAACTAGATAAGTTATACCTGAACCACTTAAAGTATGAAAAGGAGGCCTAAAAATAATAAACAGACGCTCCTGTGCAGGAACAGGGACTCATCTGTGGGACCCAGACAAGCTGTTTTATCGGCTGCTTGCTGGTTATAATGTGGCTCGGCTTTTGGCATTACACTGTAAAAAAAGGTCTGGTCAACCCACTGAAGTCTACTGTGATGATCTACATCGTTTAAAGGCACCTACTTTTCGTCGGAGGGAAAATCTGCACAAGAAGGGAACAATTTATCAGAAACTTTCTCTCTTGTTAGAAGGATGCAACATGAGTCTGTCACTGGAAGACGAAGTCCCGACGGACGTCTTTACAGAAAACACGAAAGTGTAAAGAAATAATGAAACAAATCCGTTTTTTTGCACTGGACTGGAAAACTACAGCACAATAAAGTACAATAGAGCACAGCAGAGTAAATAACAGAGTACTGTATGGTACATTAGAGTACTGTGGAGTATCATCAGTAACAAGGCCTCTGTTATCTTAAAACTATCTAAAAGAAGCAGAACACTGGCTGTCTTCATCAGTAGTTTCAAGCCACAATAATGTGAGCGGGTCCAAGGCTGCAGCAAAGGATTCTGGGTATGTGGACGCTACATGTTTCTGTTATTCTGCTCTGCGTCTTCGTTAAGGCAACTCGCTCAGTGACGGCGGGGAAAGACGTGAGCCCTGACACACGCCGACAGTGTGGACATTTCTATGCATTTGTGCACATACATGTGGGGGCACACCAAGAGGGGGGGGTTGTGTTGGTGGACAGGTCCGGTTCTGAAAGTCCTGCAGACAGGAGGGTCTGGAAGCAGCAGATTCATCATCAGAGGCAGCACGGTGCTCTGGTCTCTGTGATGCCCAGTGTCGTAACATTTAGCTTACTGTATGTACACATAAATACAGAATTTTCAGGAGTAAATACAGCTTCATGTGTCAGAAATTTCTCTTTGAGCATGTCGTGTCCAGCAAACCCAGGAAACAAGTTTTCCCACGCGGCCGTCCGTCCATCTGTGTGTTTTCTGTGATCCATTCAGGCCTGCAGCGGCGAGGCCCGGCCACACGGTGGCGCTTTGGCACCACGGTGAGGTTTGGTGAGCGGGTCTGAAGGCAGGACGGCAGCTGACGAGCCTGCGGTCAGCTCGGCTGAGGTTTCACTGAAGGGGGAGCGGAGCTTCACTCGGCTTTCTTTATGAAGATCTGACAGAGGAGAGAAACAGTGTGAACACACACGAGCATCATGACAGGAACCTGAACGCATCACACATGAGCTCACACTCATCTGTGTATGACGCTGACACATAAAACTGCTACATGCTGATTGAGAAACATGAAATAAATCTAAATTTATAAAAAGACTATCTGAATAAATAAAATTAGGAAAGTTGTGCCTTTTTCAGTTAAAAACATTAAATATTGAACCGTGTCAATCATCTACAATATGTTTCTATTCTGGTCAATAACTCATCCATCGCTTTCAACAGGCGCGTAGTATCTAAAACTGTGTAAATATTCCCTCCATCACTGAAAGTTTAGTCTAGTTTTACGGTAAAACGACAATCAAACCTCTTTATCCCACAAATTCTCTGAAAAGCCTCCAGCTGATCCAAAATGCTGCAGCCAGAGTTCTGATGAGAACTAACAGCAGAGATCATGTTTCTCCAGTTTTAGAATTTAAACTTCTTCTCCTCACATATAAAGCTCTTAATGACCGAGCTCCATCATATCTTAAAGATCTCATAGTTGGATATTTTCCCAACAGAGCACTTTGCTCTCAGGCTGCAGGTTTCCTTGTGGTTCCCAGAGTTTCTAAAAGCAGAATGGGAGGCAGAGCCTTCAGTTATCAGGCCCCTCTCTGTGGAACAGTTTGGCTTCAGGAAGCAGACACCCTCTCTACCTTTAAGATCAGGCTGAAAACTTTCCCTTCTGATAAAGCTTATAGTTAGGGATGGCTCAGGTGACCCTGAAACATCCCATAGTTCTGCTGCTATAGGCCCAGCCTGCTGGGGGAGCTCTTATGTCACACCTTTCCTCACTTTGCTCTCCTTTCCCCCGTTTAATTTCTCACATGACATTGTTGTCATTAACTTGTGTTTCCCTGCTCCAACAGGTATCCTTTGAATGGTGTTACGGCGTTTGTTGTCCCCTCTTTTCTGTCCTCTAAATCCCCAGCTGGTCGAGGCAGATGGCCGCCCTTCCTGGTTCTGGTTCTGATGGAGGTTTCTTCCTGTTTAAAGGGAGTTTTTTCTCTCCACAGTCGCCTCGTGCAGCTCAGGATGGGAGATTGGACCGAAGAGAAGTTTTGGTGCAATCTGTTGGTTTCCTTAGCTGGGAAATAGTTTTTTAATTGGTTCTATATGAATGAATTGGACTCATTTTGAATTTAATTAATTGGATTTCATTGGATTATGACTACAATGAATTGAACTCTGTCTGGCTTGAATTGGACTGTATTACTGAAGTGTCAGTCAGTTTTCAATTTCATTTTTTATTTTGAATGGAACATATTCAGTTTCTCTCTATGTTTAAGCATTACAGTTTCCTCTAAAATCACCTCAGAGCGCTGACCCGAACTCCAATTCTCTCCCATTATATTTGAGCTCTGAATTTTCTCACCAGATTTGGAGGTGAGGGGTCTCTTTAACCTGCCACAAACACTGAATAACACACAGCAGATTCATATAAATACATCTTTTCATCTTTTCAATGAAACTTAAAGTTTTCACACAGCCAGTGTTTGTAAGTGGTTAAATATTTCGACCACTGACAGGTTGAATAATTTGAAATACAGCTCCTGTAAAGGGAAGAATTCTCCAGGTTTTACACACTGAGACTGATCAAAAGCAGCAGTAAAACATTCTTGTACCTGTTAAGAGTCTGAAATATCCTGCGTTTTAAAGACTTAAGGTTTTCTTTTTAGAGCTTCTCAAATCAACAAAGACCTTTAAGTTTCAGTGAAATGTTCCATCACATGTGGCTGAATTTGTGCAGTGACCCCTGGATAATTCCTCGTTGACGCTGAAGGACTTTCTCCTCACTGACCTTCACAGAGGAGTCAGATGTCAGGAGGTCACGCTTGAATATTTGCGGTCCTGCTCTTTAGTCTGCAGAGAGTCCCACAGCAGACGTTCCCAGCTGGGATTGGACCAGCATCATCCACCTTAAAATCCACCCACAGTGACTTCATGAACAGCTGGAGCTTCACACAGCAGAGGGATGCATGACTGTTCAACAGTCACACACCTAGAGACTCAAAGTCTGAGAATAATGTACTCTGCAGAGGTTTGAAGGTGATGCGGTCATGGTATCACCCTTTAAAAGCCTTATCTAATCACACTCGAAGTGATTTTAGAAAAACTTCGACCCATCAAGATCTTTGCATTGAAATGACCAAAAAGTGAACGGAAAAGTCAACAAAAAGTGATGTTTTTGTTGTTCTCTGAGGTGGTTTCTGACTGTTCAGATATAATCCAGCTCCTGGCTCCTGACCTCAGCCCTGTTTGGACCCCGCTGGGCTGCACCTGGGTCACGTTTCACAAAAATCTGCTGAGGAAACTACAAAGAACAATGGATCAAGCACCAGGCGCCTCGCCACAGCTAAAACTATGTCCAAATCTGTCCAGGTGCATGCTTCACCCCTGACCTCTAGAGCTCTGTGCACACGGCTAGAACAAGCCGGATCTCCAGTCCCTTCTTCAGTGGACCGTAAGCATACAGATGTGCTGCTTTTCTCACAGATGTCTGATTCTACCTGCAGAGGTAGAACAGAAGTGGCTGAACCACAGTCAGAGCCAGAATCTTCAACATTCAGCTGGCCTGAAGTATGAATCATGTAGTCATGCATGCATGTTCGGGGAGGATCTAAATGTGGAGAATTTCCAGATTCAGTACCTAATGACGAACGCTTACATGACTCTGAGAAATCACCTCTAAATCTCCCCCGGTGGAGCCTTTAAATTCTGAAAACTGAAGCCAACGACCCGTTAAGGATCCTGAAACCTGTTCAACCTGTTCGGTTGGTTTCAGCCCGTGTGAGCAGCTCTCACCTCGCTGAGGATCACCCACACCGGCGAGTCCGTCATCACCGAGAGACGCATGGCCTCCAGGGGCCCGAAGGAGGAGTCCACTTCCCCCTCTGTGATCCCATTCTGGAACGTTCCTGAAAGACAGGAAGATCAATGAAATCAATAATCTGAGAGGAGAAGTCGTCTCTCAGTGGAGTTTGCTCAATAAGAGCAGAAGGGAAGTATTTATTGATTTTTACTAAACTGAACGAAAAAAACTCAACTGTCAGCCTCTAAAAGTGCAGTTAACAGGTTTGTTCAAAGTGTTTTGAGAGTTCCTTTTTTATTTCTGATGACTTTTCTTCCCGTTTCAGAGACAAAAACACAGAATTTTTCCAAAGTTTGAACCATCTGAGCCATTATTTCACAGAGATGTTCTGATTTCTGCATCATTAACTGGATCTTCAGCTTCTAGTTATTTCTCTGATTACAAAATTAATCTCGATGCTTTCGTGATTAATTTCTGGAGATCACATCAGCTTTTTATGGAAAAACAAACATTTTTCCATCATGTTTATGTAAAATGAGCTCATTGTTTACAGTTTTTTTAAAGGGACGTGTGGTTAAATATTCATTATTCATGTGCTGATGGAAGCTGAAGTAATTAAGGGATTCTTCTGCTTTCTGTGCAGATTTGCAGGGTTATTACAGGTAATTAAGACCCATTACATTTATCCAAAGTCCATTAAGTGACCCCTGTGGTTGTGCCCTGGTTTTTTCTTCATATGAAAAGAGGTCTGTGTCTCCATCAGGACCCGCCTGGCGTCTCATTTCAGCTGCTTTCAGGGTGAACGCACCTCAGCAGAGCAGTAATCCCAGCCAGGATTTATTTACTGGGATTATCACTGCGATGCTTTCAGGTACGAGCACAGCTGTAATCCCCACCAAGAGCAGCGTCTGTGGCGTCTGTTGTTGTTTTAGCGGAGTATTATCAATATCACTGTGGCTATTATGACTTTCACTCAACATCCAGCTGCATGTATACGCTTATGGGAGCTTTTCTGAGAAGCAGAGATCCTCTTTTTACGCACGGTGACAGCTGCAGGTTGGAGGCTGAAAGGATGAAAATGCTGCTGTGTGACACAGAAACACTAAACCTCAGGTCGGGTTCACGTCGGCTGTAGATGAATGAGTTCCTCGGCAGTCACGTGACCAAACTTCTGAAGGCTGAAATTAAAAGAGCGAAGGGGAGACGGTCGGATCGATCTGCTGAGGCCTCTGAAAAATTGATGAAGAGGATGAAGAGCTGCTGGTGATTTATGTCAGACTATCTTACTCCCTGAAATGACCTCCTTCAGTTTGTTTTCTGTCCTGAGATTCTCTGGAATTATCTGCTCCAACCTCACGTATATTTCCCTCCATCACTTCACCAGAAACTGCAGGAGAAAGAACAGGGTTTGCAATCTGAGCACCGGCAGACCGCCTGCTGTCAGTTCCAGTTTCATCTGTACAGATGGATGGTGTTAGAAGGGAATTTTATTGGAGTGCAGTTCCTCCAGGGATTCACTGAAGGTGTTAATAAACCCTGCAGAGGTGAGTCCAGCAGGAGGAAGAACACATGCAGCTCAGGTGAATCCCACTCCCACTCCTCTATGGCATGAAACACATTTACCTGTTTATTTATGAGATTATTTCTTTGCTTGTCTCACGGTTCAACCCCTGATTTATGGATTTGTTAACAGGCATTCGCTTTCTGTGTGATCAGGGTTGGTTTCCCAGGTGTCAGCAGAGTTTATCTGCTGAATTATTCCTATTTTTCCCCAGTTTTTACATCCTTGATTGGTGTCCTTGCATATCAGAGATGAAAATCACCCCGACCCTGGATCAGCTCATCGACAGTCGGACCTCACCTATCCTGATGAATCCGTCCTCTGTCCGATGGTACTTTGGTGTTTTCTCCCTCCCGTCAGTCAAGGCCTCTTTCTCTGCCTGGATGTTCTAGAAACACAAACAGAAGCTGATTCTTGTGTTTTTTAAAAATCTTTTAAATAAAAAGAACATGATTTAAAAAGGTTCCACCTGCTCCCCTGCCACTGTAAATCCTCTTTAGTATTTCACTGATGTTTAGACTCATGCATGTTTTAATGAGTTTTAATGAAATTCTGCATTCTGAGATACTTTAATGATCTCCCTTTTGTTTTCAGTGTCGAGTGATCATGAAAATCATTTGTGCTACGGCTTTGCTTCAGAGTTTCTGAGTTTTTCACCGTAAACAGGAACACTGACACAGCTCAGGTGTTTGAACTGTGGCACCTTCACTCCGTCAGGATGGAGGCTGCAGCTCAGTCGAGGTCTGCAGACCCACGTCACACATTTCTTCACCCGGTTAGAAATCAAGCCCTTCCCATCGCCTCCCTCCCCTCTCCTCTCTTTCTCTGCTTCCTCTAAGTGATATTTCTCCTCTCCCCTCTGCCCAGCTGATCTCTGCAGGAGCTCCTCTTCTTCTCCTCCTACATATCATCCCGCTGTGACTCTCAGCTTTAATCAGCCTTCGTCTGACGGTCGACCACAGCAGAAACAGGCAGTCATCCATCACACTAACTGCACATCCACAGACGACAAACTGAGCAGGAGATCAGGAGAAGAAGGGTCTGGTCACCCACTAAGAACAGAGATAACATCTGATGTCTTCAGAGCAGCAGGTCCTGTTTTTCCTCTGAGATTCAGTTTCAGAATGTGAACTAACGTTTGAAACTGCAGCTGTATGGAAGTCGAGAATCTGCGATCACTTAAAGGAACACTGACATCACCGCTCCAGAGGAAGTTGATCGTGGTCCACTTAGAACAGGAACACTTATGACTGACAGCAGTGAGACACACAGTCAAACGTGGATCTTTTCAAAGGAGATTTAGCTTCTTTAAATTGTTTTTCTGCTTCAGGTGTAGCTGGTGGGGCTGTTTATAACTGAAGTAATGCTGCATTAGAAACACCTCAGAGCTGTAAAAAACATCACGTTTGACTGAGAATTCCAAGACGCCAATGCACTATTTTCACAAGAAGACTAAATCCCTTTCCATGAATTCATAAAGTACCGAGCAACAGTCCTGATCCAGCCTGGATTTCTTTACATATTCCTCTGAAAATGGTCAGGTACAAGGACTGGACTGAAAATGAGTGAAAAAGCAGAAAAACTCGCAGTCCAAAGAAAAACTTTCAGAAAGCTGGAGAACTATTGATCAAGATCACTGTAAAACATTAGAAGATTAATTCATTAATGAAGCCTTTAAGAGATATTTCTGAAGTCTCTCTGAATGGTGACATCCTTCCCTGTGAACGGCTCGCTTGGTTTAATGAGCAGCTAGAAGTCTTTTCTGCACATCAGGAGGTTAGATTTGATTTTTCTGATAATTGTTGCTTCAGCATGCTTTGTGGAAATGGTTCAGTAACTGCACTCAGTTGGATCTGAGAACTCACGTCGAACGGCAGAACCTCCACTGATGTGTTGAAGAGTTTGTCTCCTGGATGTTCAATGTTTCCGCTCCGGAAGAAATACCTGAAAATCAGACACAAGCAGACGATTAGCTCAAAGCTTTGGAGCCGTCCTGCACTCATTTCCCTCGCTGGTACGGACCTCTCAATGCGGACAGGCGTGAAGAATCGTATCCGGATGAAATCCCCCGCCACAGGTGTGAAGGCCCAGAAGAAGTCCTCCCCCAGGTAGGCCTTCTCCAGGGTGAAGTGCTGATAGGTCTTCAGGCTGGTCGTCACCTCCGCCAGAGGATTGGCGTGGCCTTTATGTAGAGTCTGCTTCCCAAAGTCCTTATCCTGAAAAACAGCAAAGGCTGAGTCAACAGCAGGTCGTGATTTACTGAACATTTCTGTTGCTGACTGAAATAACCTGACATCTTGGTCCATTACTGTTGACGAGAAAGCATCGTTTCCTAGCATCTGCTGCTAACTTACAGCTACACTGCTAAACTATTTCCCTCTGGGATCAATAGATTAACTATCTATATCTAAATACTGAGAGCTGAGCTCACCAAAATGGCACTGTGCTGAAACCAACAGGTATTTTTACCAAAGTCTGTCTCATACATCACAATAAGACATCAGAAAATTGTGATAAATTGTTAAAAATGACAGAATGTGTCACCTTTAAACACATGATGAGGTAAACATGCTGCAAATAAACGATGTGACAGAATTCTGAGTAAAAACAACAGGCTGGTACGACAGAATTCAACATAAAAATGTAGAAAAGAATATCAAATAACTTTCATTTCACATTACATTTCAAGTCAGATCCAAGTCATAATGAAAACATTATAATTAAATAGGATCAATAACCTGATTCTCTGCAGCCAGCATGGTGGAACAGTTACACACAACGCTACTGACAGCTGCAGCCGCATTGTGTGACCAATTAATCATTAATGAATCCGACAAACGAGGCAGTTTTTACACGAAGAGACACAAACAGCAGCTGGTCTGATTCCTGTCAGACTCTGGATCAGAGGAAGAAGGTTGTTGTGTTTCTGCCTCTGAGCAGATTTAACATCACAGATGTCCTGTGACCTGTGATCACAACTTCCTCGTCCTTCTTTTCACAAAACAAACCCAGACCGGACTTCCTTCAGGTGTACAGATAAGATACGATGCACCACACTTGCTCAGCACTTCACTGCCTCCGTGCCTTCATGCAGTCACCGAGCAGCAGCTTCAGCACAGTCGGAAACACTCGTCTGAACAATAAGAGCGAAATCTTTTTAAGATTTGTGTCTTTTGCTGTGTTGTTTGTCACATTGTGTCGTTTGCTAACTTTCATCTATCCATCTTCTATACCCGCTTAATCCATCGGTCGGGTTGCAGGGGGGGCTGGAGCCTATCCCAGCGGTCATCGGGAGAGAGGACACCCTGGACAGGTCACCGGTCCATCACAGGGCCACACAGAGACAAACGAGACAAACAACCACACACACACTCACATTCACTCCGAGGGACAATTTTAGAGTCACCAGTTAACCTGACATGCATGTTTTTGGATGGTGGGAGGAGGCCGGAGTACCCGGAGAGAACCCGCTGCTAACCACCGTGCAGCCCTAACTTTAACTTTATGAATTTATGAAGCACCTTTGTTACTGAGATGCTGCACAGGATGGAAACTGACACCAACAATCAAATACACACAACAATCACATATATTCACACTTAAAGAACAATCAAAATCAGCCCCAAATAATCACTGGCAAAGACTTCAACCTGTGAAAGAAGAAGACTGAGTGAATAGTGTCAGGGCAGGAAATAAAAATTGATGTCGAGGGATTTTCAAGACAGATTGAAAAGCATCACAGGGAATCTCTCAGGTCCCAAAGAGCTTCAAATGCAAAGCGAATAAATCCAATTCTGAATTTCACAACATGAAACATGATCTCTGTGGCTGCGGCCTTTTGAATCAGGTCAAGATTTCCCAAAGAACTATTGGGATACCCTGATAGTAGTCGGGTCCATAAATGACAAAAGCATGGAGCAGTTTTTCAGCATCATCCCGACAGAGCAGTCCTGATCTTAGTGACGCTGCACAGGTGGAAGAATCGGTCCAGCAGACCCGTTTCATGTGAAGATTAAAGGATAAATCTTGGGAGCTTAGCTTTGAGATTAGATGTCATGTTACTGAGGTTGTTAGGGTCAAATAATGATTTCTGATCTGTCAGTTAAACGCTTCTATGTAAAAAAAAAAAGAAAAAAAATTATTTAATGAACTCTGACTTCACAGACAGAAACAAATGTGTGTCACTGGCATAAAAACACAAACTCGTGTCATGTTTCCAGGTGATATTGTCTTTGGGGAGCGTGCATAAGGTGAAGAGAATTAGACCAAGTACAGAACCATGTGGAACTCCACAAGTAATCTAAGTATTACTGATCATTAACATGATGTTTCTGATAAAAAAATACAAAAAAACCCAATAATCTGATATTTATTGTGTGAATGTGCCTCAGAGTTTATGAAGATTAAGTGGCTTTAACGGTCAGAAGCTTATTTAAACTCCATCCTAATAACTAAACACACTTCCTCTGTTTCTGATTTTCTTACTAAGGCAGCAGGCAGCTGCGTTAGCACCCGTTTATCAAAGCCTCCACGCAGGCGCATCTCTGGTTCAGTTTCCACAGAGAGCTCTGCAACAGCCTGATCAATATCCAATTGATTAGAGGAGATTGCAGCAGCAGTCAGCGGGGTTAATATCTATCGCTCTTAACACAGTAATCAGAGGCATTAAGGCGAGGCTGCAGACGGGAAGCGACGCTGCTCTCAATCTTCATCTGTCCACAGACGCTGTGCTGAACTTCGACTGAACTTCGCCCTCTTCTCACTAAAGTCTCACGCTGACAGATGAGCAGCACAACCAGCTGAGCTGAGAGTATAAGCTCCTGAGAAGCATTGGAGCTGGACAGGAACCACGATGGACCATCAGGTGACGACAGAAGCCGGTATCAGTAAAAAGTGTGAAATAAGCACAAACTTACTTTATTAACTAAATTCAGGATGAACCCTTAAAGGGACACAACACTTTTTCTGTGCATATATCTGGATGTCTGAAATGAAAAAGAGTTTAAAAACCCCTTGGAAGACAGGAAGGAAACGAGACGAGCGAGGGAGTTTTGAGACACTTTTCAAGGTTCAGATGAGCTTGATAATCCAACAGTAAAGTATAAAGTGAGTTTAGAGGCAACAGACACAAAAAAAAGAATCCCAGCTCACCTGAGAGAACTCAGAGCTTGACACATTTCAGTGGAGACGGCCTGTTAGTTACAACTCTGATGTAAACTAACATTTGACTTCTCTCTGGATAAACACATGATCTGTGACACTCAAGTTGCTGTTTGCTGATTATTCAGCACTTCTAAACTTTTAAAAACGTCTCAAACATTACTTTCCATCCATCTTGCTGTCTTTTAATGAATTTGTTTCATCTTCTGTGCTGTAAATGTGAAACACTTATTACATAAGGTAATAATATGGCTTATTCGTGAATAAATGTGACCAGAAAGAGACACGAGATGAGCAAAAAGTGATGCAACACCCCTGCAAACAGCGACAAAATGACTTAACGTAGATGGAAAAGAGGAAAAAAGCGTTTCTAAGAGTCTTACAGATGGGAAACCTTTGCTAAGATACTGCAATGACCTCATATCAACTGCTAAAAGTATTGATTTTTGGGTTTGAAAATGTCACATTTCTGAGTTAAAACAGACTGAAGATCATCTGTTTTTATCTGCTGTTGACAGCTTTTTGGCCGCACCTCACCTCCCTGCTGGTCTTCTCACAGGACGAAAACAGAAATGTGGAGAGAAGATCTTCCGTTACCTTGAGTTTCTGAATCTTTCCAGCCAGAGAGGAGTGAGTGCCGACGTGCTGGAAGAGCGACGGCTTGAAGCGGATCCTCAGGTTGGCCTTCTGCCTGTCGCAGTGTTTCTGATGGAGACAAACAGGAACAGTGAGAGCATGTAACCCTGCAGGATGAAAGCTGAAAGAGCAGCACTGCGACTGTTAATACCCTCTGACTAAACTTCAGAAGAAAGAAGAAGATGCTGCTGTTTCATGGCTGGATGGTTCAGAGCAGGTAAGAAGCCACTCACCGCATCCTTCTCTGGGTTGCACACTTTGACCCACATGATGTGGTCCAGCAGCCAGTCGATGGGTTTGTCCTTGTAGAACATCAGCATGAACTCCACGATGAGCGACATGTCCAGAGACTTGAACATTTTACCTGCACAGGGAAGATGAGAGAACAAGTCAGCTTTGGAATCAGAAAGGCAGCACGCCTTTTAAAGCTTGGAGCTTAAAGCTGCTCCAGTTTCTGCATTTATCATTTCATTAATCTGTTATCTGTGTGAGGACTCAATGTGACGAGAAGGAGCTCTGCTTTCGTTTTATATGGAGAAATTAAACTGAGAAAATAAATCCCAAATAAACACAAAAATGGCTCAAAAATTGAAATTAACACAAAATTAATTTAGGCAGTAAATGATTTTCATTTTAATTTATCAATTGAATCTTTCTTCCTCAGCCAGGCCTTTGGAGTGTGTGCAGAATGTGGTTTAACATTGTCTGGTTGGAAAATGTGTCTTTTCCCGGATGTCCCTGGAAAAGATGTGTTCCTGAAGGCAGCACATGTTGCTGTAAAATCTCAGTGAACTTTTCTGCATTAATGCTGCCATCACAGAAGTGGAAATGAGCTTTGCCGAGGGTCCTGATCCAACCCCATACCTTCACAGAGCCTGGCTGCAGGGACTGGTTGCTGACAGCAGGCTGGATGCTGCTTTTGCTCTTTGCTCCATTTCTTCCAACAAAGATCTGGAATACTGATGGGTCTGACCACAGTACACGTTTCCACCGTGTGACGGTCCATCCCAGATGCCTCCGAGCCCAGAGAAGTGGACGCCGCCTCTGGACGAGGTTAACATCAGGCTTCTTTTCTGCACAGTAAAGCTTGTGAATGGAACTCTGTATTGTAGTGCTTGATAAAGGTTTCCCACAGTAATCCCTTGTCCATGTGCTTCTATCAGCTGCTGATGAATGACGGTTCTTGATGCAGCGCCGTCTGAGGGGTCAGAGGTCACGGGGGTCCAACTCAGGCTTGCTTCCTTGTCCTTTACACAATGAAATGTGGACAAACTGGAGATCCTCTGAACATCTTTGACCCTCAAAGTCCCAGCCTGTTATGGAGGCTGCTTTCGGACCGATGAAATTACATCGTTATTGACTTTTTAACTCTTTAACAGCCATAAATTTAAAGCATTCCAACTTTTTTTGGAATGTATCACAGGTCTGAAATGTAAAAATGGACGTTTATTAACAAATGAAACACAGTTAATGAGACGAAACTTGAGATATTTTTGACGCAGTTTATTTTCTGATCTGATCATTGTGTCCTTCCCTCTGACTGGGAGAAAATGAGTCCAGCGTTTCCCTTCAGAAGCCTGACATGGTTTCATCTCTGTCTGCTCTTTCTAAACATTCGATCTGAGCTTCTCCAAAGATTAAAGGTGAAAAAGTGCACAGCACAGACGTCTCATTGGACTCAAACAGTGATCAAATAAAAAGCCAGCAGATCAGCTCTGGCCTGCTCCTGCCCTCGTCTGGTCCTCCCTGATCGCTCTGGACACGTCAGCCTCCGGAGGGCCGGATGTTCGGCGAAGGCAACAGAATGAACCTCCCCACAGACCAAAACTGCAGCTAAACTTAGCAAATGAAAAACCCCAAATGTGAGCATTTGAATTAGAGAGCAACCCTGCAGCACTGCAGCTTTCCCCTCCGTCTGATTTAATTCAGTGAGTCAGCTTCACCCTGATGAATCTATTAAAGCAGCCGCCGCTCGCAGGCAGCTCAGGGTCGGCGAGGCTTCGTGAGGTCAGAGCCAAGGACCAGAGGGAGGAGGAACAGGCTGAGAAAAACAACAGATTGAAGAAGCACAAACATCCAGGTGAGAAATCAGCATCATGCAGCTCATAGAGCAGACTCCTGCTGGGCTCCATCGCTCCACTCCTCCATCTGTATTCAACTCCATCCCTCTGTCTGTTTATCTCAGCTTCCTGTCTCCATCATCCCTCCATCAAATCCGATTTCAAAAAAGGCCGCTGACAGAGAGGAAGACTCAACACGCTCATTCAGAGCATGAACACCTCAAACCCAGAGCCAGTGAAGATGGAGGCAGGGCATAACCGTGACTTTTTACGTGTAAGATGTTGTTTGGTTTATTTATTTTGAGCTTTGATTAGTACGTGATATCTTTTACAGACACACTGAGAAAGGAAGTGACTCTTAGTGTGTTTCTTCACGACTGTCAGTGCAATAAAACCCTGAAGAAGAAACTAATTGGATCTTTATAAAGCTGAAGGTTCAATGAGCTTCAACATGTTGACAAGTTCAGATTTGAGCTGCTTCTTCCACCAGTGATGTTACCCAACTACACTCTGACAGGATGAGTTTATGGTCACATGCAGCGAGAAAACTCCGGCTCTGTGAAGTGTTGTCTCTCACACGGTGAGACGTTCGCTGTCACTGAAGCTTTTCCTTTCACCGTTGAACAATTATCACATTTTCTGGTCTGGTTTGTCTAATTTTGCTCATCAACAGAATCATTTATAAGAAGCAGATACGAGCGTCTCCTGATCTGGACTCTTTTCATCGCCTTCTGCTGTCTGAAACAGTTTCTATCATGACAGAGAACAAAGAGTGTGTGATGAAGGCGGGGTGCAACACACTCGCCTCCATTACCGTCACTGTCAGACGGTCCATGAAGCAACAGTTTCATCATCCTCACACAGCAGAGGAAGACTTCTCAAACTGAAAGCAGAGCTTATTTAAAGGATAGAAACTTCTGCTCCGTGCGGTTCGTCACGATTCTTTAATAACAAAGTTAACTCATCTGATGCTCCACTTAAGCCAATAAAAATAAATTAGTTTGGACTATCCAGCGTCCCTCCGGGTTCAGAACACACGAGCAAAGTATCGATTGTTTTCTCCATTGTAATTAGTGAAATCAATAATTCACACTTATAACGTTTCATTTGTTTTGATGGAGGAAGCGGCGCCTGGAGCAGACACGAGGCAGCGAGGTGGGAAGGCGGCTGCAGAGGGAGTTGCAGCAGAGCACCTCAGCCCCGATGGTCGAACGAGACGAGGAAGGGTGACAGTCAGGCCTGGACTGGGACAAAAATTCGGTGCTGGACCTTTTGGTCCAGACTGGCCCACCACAATCCGCTCGCAGATACTGTGCCTCTAAATAAGGCATTATCTGTCTTTATTTCACCAATACTTTAAGAAGAATGAATGAATGAACGTGTGCTATTGCTCTGTTAGCTCATAGCTGCTGTGTTGTTGTTATTGGCGGTTATCGGGGGGCTTATAGAGGGCTTTCTACACACTTGTCTACTTGGAGGACGTCATCGATGTGCACTGCAGTTTTTTTTCTTTCCCTTTTCGCTTTTTTCTCCTTTTTTGCTCTTTTCCCTCTCACAGATTGCTAATGATGTGTCATTAGCTCATCATTAAAGGTGATTGGACGAGGGGGGGTCTGGAAAATGAGTGGGCGGGACTACTGGGCCTATCACTGGGCCACTGGGCCTCTTATGCGTCTTTACATACATATAAAAAATAAATAAATAGACCGGCCCACCGGGAAAACTCCCGGTACTCCCTATGGCCAATCCACCCCTGGTGACAGTGACACAGTTTACCACATTAGAACAACTCAGCTCACGATCCAACAAAGCATCAGCGAACTAATCATTCATTCAGCATCTTTTCCACATGCTGTCTCTCATCTGGTCATTTGGATGATTCCCAAAACCTCAACTCCTCAAGAAGAGTTTAGAAGTCAGGAACAGCTCATTAATATGCTGAACCCTGTCTTTTTAGAAGCTCATATCTAATCAGAAAATCTGTCGATGGATATTAATAATGTCACTCCTTCATTAATACAGAAAATGAGTGCTTACGTTGCAAATTAAGTCTTATATTTTCATGTAGATGCAATGATCCAAAAATAAGCCCCGAATGCAGGGGAACGTTCTAAAAAATAGTTTCTATTAAGCCATAAATGACAAAGATAGTTCTAAGAACAACGGCAACGCAACACCTAATGATGATGCACGAAAACAGAAACAAAAAGATCCACGGAGGAGTCCAGAAAATTACTTTAGGTCAAACAGATGCAGATCGACACACATTTTGTTCTCCACCGCCTTAAGCGGGTATAGAAAATGGATGGATGGATCCATGGGAAGGAGAGGAGTTTTATACTGCTCAAAGGTGTTAAAGATGCTTTATTGCTTTGAAGACATTATTCATTCATTCATTCATTTCTACTTATGTGGTTTCATTTGGTCGTGTGCAGCATTTTTTTCTGTATGTTTGTTCATTGCATGTGGTTACAGAGAAATTCAGTGTGATTAATGACAGGTGATTATTTCAGCAGGGTCTCTGCTCTGCATGCACCAATGAAAATACATGTTGTATATTCAGTCTGACACTTTCTACCAAAGTAAATTAATGACCGGACTGCCAGCAGTGCAGATGTTTCTGTGCTCATTTTGTGTTTACTGGTCTCATTAAAAATTATTTTATGACCCTGCAGATTCTCTCCAAATGACAAAATATCTGCCTGATTAGTCTTCTATTGCTAATGATGAGTATCTAACTGTCAGACAAAAGACATCATAACTAACATTGATTTTTGGCTGCAAAATCTCAAAGTTTCAAGGACAGTTCCCGAGAGCAAAGCTAGCTTCAAGGCCTTTAATATTTGATTTTAACAAACAGTTTACCAACCGGGGCCATCACCAGACCCAAAATCTAAATCACCTCATCCTCATTTCTTCCTCTTTCTCTCATTAGGGTCCATTAGCCGCTGAATGCTAATGAGCGTAGCCGGGAAACTAGCTGAGCGCTAACAGCTGAACACGAGATAAGAGAGTGGAAACTGAGCATGAGATCAAACTGTGAATCTTCCTCCAGCTACACAGGTACACATGCATGTAGTGTGGGCATGTGTGTGTGTTGGAGGGTCATATGGTCTGATTTATCATGTAAATGGTACCAAACATAACCATAAAAAATCCCAGAGATTTCTTTCTCCTCTTCTAACTGTAAACCTCCAAACACAGCTTGTGTCCCTCCTGAGAACAGCTGAATCACCTCCCACTGAGCAGGTAAAACACCTCCACAGGTGTGTTTCACAGCATCAGTTACAACAGGTGGATTATCAGAGCGTCCTGCTCCCGTGCAGTTAATGCCTTTAGTGGCAACTCATCTTTAAATAATATAAAATAAAGGCACAAATTTCACAATTATTTGGATAACAATAAAGTTTAATTGAAAATTATTTTATTCTGTTTGTAAATTATTACCATAATTCAGGGTTAAATTTTCTTTAAAGGCACTTCTGAACTTGTAATTCAGGATATTAATAGTTTTTAATATGCTAATAATTCTGAGAGCTTCATCCATCCATCATCTTCATCCAGAACCAACAGGTCCAGGAGGGGAACCCAGACATCCCCAGCGACACTCTCCAGCTCCTCCTGGGGGATCCTGTGGTGTTCCCAGGCCAGATGGGATATAAAATCCCCCCCCCAAAAAAGTGAGTTCTGGGTCTGCCTCGGGGCCTCCTCCCAATTGGAGGTGCCAAAAAAGGCAACCAGGAGGCATCCTAACCAGATGACCCACCTCAGCTGACTCCTTTCTATGCTGAAGAGCAGCGGCTCTACTCCGGATGGTGGAGCTCCTCCCCCTATCTTTAAGGCTGAGCCCAGGCCCCCCCGTGCTGCTGCTGGAGCGACCACAAAGGTTAACTGACTCACCGATGAAGCCGAGCTGAGAGAACTCCAGGATCATCCACTCCTCTGACGGCTGCTGCAAAGCAAAGTTCTTCATGGTGGTGAAGTAGTTTGGACGAGCGACGATGTCGTCCTCTAACTGTAAAACAGAGGCGGATCACAGATGTGACGCTTACAGATGCAGGCAGAGGTGCTGTGTTTTCTGCTCAGAGTGAGACCTCCTAAAGATGTTCATCTCACCAAAATATGCTTAAACCCACCGGGAATTATGGGGAAATATTTGAAATAAAAATAGACTAAACAATGACCTAAACTTTGCACAGTTAAAGAGAAGGAAATGTTTAGACTGTGTTTTACATCGGCTCACATTGCACACAACATTAACTGACATCTACACAAACAAACACCAGGAAACAAGGTCTTTGCAGTCCTGCTTTCACAGAGTTTCTGTGTTTGTGTTGTCCACAAAATGTCTGCCCTTGTAGGCATTATGGGTCTCTCTGTAGTGGTGTTGTGTGTTTGCAGCCAGCTTGTGTCTTTTTGAAGCCATGCTCTGTGTCTTGGTAGTCATGTTGTGACTCTCTTTGTGTGTCTTTGCAGTGTTGTTACCTTTCTTTAGTGTTGTCATTACTCATTTTGTGCTTCTTTGTAGCTGTTGTTGTATGTTTGGGTCATGTTGAGACTGAATTTTAGTAGTTATCGTGTCTCTTTTAACTCTTTTGTAAGCCAGTCTCTGTGTAGTCATGTTGTGTCTCTTGTATCTGCTTCTTTGTGTTTTGTGTATGTTTAAAGTCATTCTGTGTCTCTTTGTAGCCCTCATCCATATATCGTTGCCAGTTTCTGTCTTTTTACAGTCATGTTGAGACTCTGTGGTCATATCGTGAGGTGTTGAGGTTGTTTTGTGTGTCTTTGTGGTCATGTTGTGTAGGCAGGCAGTCACAGAGTCCACCGGCCGATTCCTGTCCAGTTGCAGACTCACATAAGACACACTTCTTTAAACGCTGCTTCTTGATCGAAGTGTTAGGAACTAAATCTGTTCAAATACTTAACAGTGATAAAGCCCAAAATGGATGCTTCTCCCTGAGAGGCATGGCTCCACCACAGCAGCTCCCAGAGCAGCTGCAGACGCCCTGCTCATCCAGACGCTGCCTCCTGACGCTGCCTTGGAGTAATTAGCTCCTCCACCACAGCGCTGTGGTGAGCAGAGGAGTTCAGAGAGAGTTTAAGTGTCAGAGCGGCGAGCGTGCCTCTTGGAATCTGTCAGAACGCTTCGTGTGGGTGCAGCGGAGACGGCGGCGGCGCTGCCTGCAGACACACTGCTCCATCGCCAGAAAAATGTATTAAGTCTTGATTTAAGTTTAACGCTACAGACCACAACTGTTAACCCATCATCTACCTGCTCATTTCTGTCACAGGACACTTCCCCGTCTGTGGTCATTTTCCTTCTTTGCCTCTTTGAAGTTGTTTTGTGTCTCTTTGAAGTTGTTTTGTGTTTCTTTGAAGTTGTTTTGCTCTACTGGTTGTATTGTGCCTCTGAAAACATACTTTTTATCGTTAGTGTGTGTCTATAGGCTATTTGTGTGATCTTGAATGCATTTTGAGTGTTTAATAATTTCGTTGTTTTGTATCTCTTTGTCATTTTGTAGGCTTTGTGTATCTCTTTGGACGTGCTTTACATCTATTGAAGCTGTGTTGTGTGTTTTTGTAGTTGTTTTGTGTCTCTTTGTCATTTTGAAGGCTTTGTGTATCTCTTTGGACATGCTTTACATCTATTGAAGCTGTTTTGTGTGTTTTTGTAGTTGTTTTGTGTCTCTTTGTCATTTTGAAGGCTTTGTGTATCTCTTTGGACATGCTTTACATCTATTGAAGCTGTTTTGTGTGTTTTTGTAGTTGTTTTGTGTCTCTTTGTCATTTTGTAGGCTTTGTGTATCTCTTTGGACATGCTTTACATCTATTGAAGCTGTTTTGTGTGTTTTTGTAGTTGTTTTGTGTCTCTTTGTCATTTTGTAGGCTTTGTGTATCTCTTTGGACGTGCTTTACATCTATTGAAGCTGTGTTGTGTGTTTTTGTAGTTGTTTTGTGTCTCTTTGTCATTTTGAAGGCTTTGTGTATCTCTTTGGACATGCTTTACATCTATTGAAGCTGTTTTGTGTGTTTTTGTAGTTGTTTTGTGTCTCTTTGTCATTTTGTAGGCTTTGTGTATCTCTTTGGACATGCTTTACATCTATTGAAGCTGTTTTGTGTGTTTTTGTAGTTGTTTTGTGTCTCTTTGTCATTTTGTAGGCTTTGTGTATCTCTTTGGACATGCTTTACATCTATTGAAGCTGTTTTGTGTGTTTTTGTAGTTGTTTTGTGTCTCTTTGTCATTTTGTAGGCTTTGTGTATCTCTTTGGACATGCTTTACATCTATTGAAGCTGTTTTGTGTGTTTTTGTAGTTGTTTGTGTCTCTTTGAAGTCTGTTTGCCTCTGAAGTTATGATCTGCCTTTCTCTACGAATTGTGTATCTCTTCAAAACATGTTTTGCATCTATTGAAGTTATATTCTGAAGTAATTATGTATCTTTTGTGGTTGTTTTGAGTCTTTGCAGTCAGTTTGTGTCTGCTTGAAGCTGTTTGTCTCTTTCAATTAATTTAGCTTCTCCAAAGTATTTCTGTATATTTTTGCAGTCATTTTGTGCCTCTTTTCAGGCGTTCTGATCCTCTTTGAAGTTGTTTGCATCCATTTGTCGATGTTTTTTGCCTCTTTGTAGTTATTTTTTTGTGTATTTGAAGTCATTTTATTATTTCTTTGAAGTTGCTTTGCACGTCTTGAAGTCATTATGTGTCTTTTGTAGGCATTCTGTGTATCTTCCAACATGTTTATAAGTTGTTTTGTGACTTACTGTGGTTATTTTAAGTCACTTTAAAGCAATTTTCTCTTCTATTCATTCATTCTATTCATTATGTGTCTTTTTGAAGTTGTTTGCATCTCTATGTAGATGTTTTCTGTCTCTTTGTAATTATGTTTTGTCTCTCTGAAGTTGTCTGTCTCTAAAGTCCTTTTGTGTATCTTTGAAGTTGTTTTCTCTCTCCTGGTCCCATAGATGACCAGAAAGAAATGCAAAGAAAACTCAGAAAAACAAAATCAGACATAAAATGAGCAACAGAAGAAACAATGCCAACAAACAGATGCATAAATTCATCAGCCATAAACAAACACACTACTTTCTCTGTATTATTCTATTATTACAGATGTGTCAACTTCATCTCATAAATAAAGTGCCTAGAAACTGTTTTTATTTACCTCAAACTGAGATTTATAAGCAGCTTAATGGGTTTTATTGATCAAGACACAGTTTTGAATACAAAACTGAAATAAATTGAGATGCTTTGTGTGTGATAACATCCCCATGGTGCAGATCTCACTCCATGTTGTGAATCCAGCAAACAACAGATTGATATTGATAATAAATGTTTTTTCCACCGCTGTACCCAGATCTTTCAGTACTTTACCTGAACATAGTAAGTTCCTTTAGACTGAGCGTACATCATCAGGAAGCAGTAGTCCAGGTTCTGCTTCGTCCTCCACCTGAGGAGGAGGAGGAGGAGGAGGAGGAGGAGGAGGAGGAGAAACAACATGTTAACCTCCACCACAACATACACACCTCTTAGTGAAGCAGTCACAACTAAACAAATGTAGAAAAGCAGGTTAAATTCATGCAAAGCTAAGACGATGAACGGCTCCAGTCCAACATCAGAACACGCTCAGCTGTTTCAGAGAGATGACAAGAAAACAGCGTAGACGAGCTGTCAGCGGCTTCCTCCAGCAGGAGCGGCCTCCTCACTTCCATCACCTCTTGGTGCACGCAGAGCAGCAGATTAAATTAGTCTCTGTTTAACTGACAGCTCAGAGGAAACCCACCCAGCATGTTTCTGTCACATGACCACAGGATTAAAGTTTTAACGCTGCAGGTTTCCATCGATACCTTCAGCCCGTGTGATGGAAAAAAAACAGCCGCCCATAAATTTCAGGCTCTCCCAGAAACGACACAAAGCAGTCAGCGGTGGACGGATGGATCTGTGTACAGTCGCGGTTTGGTAAACAGCAAACACACACAGCTCAATATTTGCAGAGCGAACACTCAGCGTCCGACACACTTCGTCATTTCTCAGCAGCTGCCTGAGTTCTCTGTTCAAACTCTGACAATTTCTCATTGTAACATCCCAGAGCAGTGACTCAGGGCTTAAAATAAAGAAGACAGATCACAACATACAGAACTGAGCTGATCCAGCCCTCGTTTCTTTATTTATTAGCAGGAAAACAGGAAATATATGCAGTGATCTGAACACAAGTATACCAAATGTTTTCAGGACACACTGCACACCATGCTGAGATATGCCAAGTTTTCAGCTAATAGCTCTTTGGGAATCACCTTGTTGCTGCAGAAATCCTATTTTCTGTCTGTCAAACTGTGTTATCTTTGCTGTTTTTCATAGATGAAACTAAAGAAATGGGAACAAATGATGTGTCTGACAGTTTGAGTGCCTGAGAGTAAAGTTTTTAGCCCGCCCAGTAATTTGGCTGCCGTTGATAAAAATCATATTAATGTGGTGAAGAATGGAGGAAAGCAACTCCCATCATGGAGCAAGCCAGCGGCAGGAAGAAGGTCAATCAATCAGGTTCATTGTGGGAAGAATTCCTTGTAGATGAGGAAAGAAAATAGTGAAATGCTCTTTAACATCTGCAGAGAAGCTACCGTGAGCAATGGATTCATGATTCAATAACAGAATCCAACAGAAAACAGATAGTGGCAGAAAACAAACTGGGCTACACTGATACTAAATCTTTCATTTAGAAAGAAAGTGTGACCCAACTTCTGTCAGGAGGATTTCCAAACGGTGATCCAGATTTCTCCGGATCAGGTAGATTTATGTTCACGCCTCTTAGATTCCTGAACAACAGAAGCTGACAGGTGGAGAGCAGCTACTGTGAGGTAAGTTCCTCCCAGCCTTTTAAAACCTGTTCAGCTGGGGCCTGGAGGAGAAGGGAAGAAAGGTAATCACATCCTCAGCAGATGTCTGAAGAGGGTAGATTATTCTAAATCAGAGTATGAGGATGACATTCAGAGTCAGATTTGGTCCTAAAGATGCTCAGTTTCTGCAGGTTTTTAAATGGAGGTGAACCAAAAAGTCTGCATTTTTATATTGAAAAAGATGCTTCTTATCAGCTCAAACTGCAGTGCTGTCACTCCCTCCGCTACTTGATCTGCTGCTACAACCACAAACTCTCCTGGAAACAGAACTGCAGCTACCTAAAAGGAAAAAGGAGCCACAACTTCCTCTAAAAGTCTTTAGTTTGTCAAGAATCAGAGCAGTTTCAGCTGAAAGCCAGCCAGGCCTGACAGCCAGGTTCCAAAAACCACAAGAACAAGATAAGAAGTTCCAGCAGCTGTGTGAGGGCTTCAGAAGACAGCAGAGGCACTAAAAACATCTGTCTGACCAGAGTAATATTCATCCAGGTGCTGCACAAACACAGCTGATGATAACATAGCTCTGAAACTGTGTCTGCTCTGGAGAAAACTGAGGATCATCAGGGAGCAACCAGGCTCATAACAGGCAAAAACCAACCAGAAGAAAAGCCTCAGGGCTTTATGTTGCATGTGATGAACACATGAGCTTTGACTCCTTCTGCACAAAAAGCCTCCCCCCATCCCATCCTCAATTTCACTTTATTGTCCCATAAATAAATGGCTTCCCCTCCTCCAGCAGCCTGCCCTCCCCTTCTAAAACAGCGGTTTAAAGTCTTTTTTCACCACTGGGAGTCAATAGCCTTTTTATAATCCCACTGAGGTCTAAAAACAATCCTGAGAAAAGAGGCTTTTATAGGAAAATATGCAAAGTTAGCACAGAAGCAACCTTGTCCGGCGCTCCGTCTCTCCTGATCAGTGGAGTGGAGCCCCCCCCGACCCTTCTCAGATAAAGAAGACGCTCTCTTCTGACAGCAGGGGTGTGACCACAAAGACATAATTTATCTTTAACAAAAATACTGATTTTATGTCCAAAACCAAGATCAAAGTTCAAACTGGAAAATATTACGTCTGAGGCTCTAAAACTTTAGTTGCTTTTAACACACAAAATACCAGAATATAAAGAGTTTATCGACTCCTGCTTGCTCTTAATATGTCTGAGAGAACTTCAGCTTGTTTGTGGATTTTCTGTTTTAGTTTTTCAGAGTTTGCTCTGATTTTATTTTTTATTCAGTGTTAGTGTTTCGTCCCTTTTGTGAGACTCTGATTCCTTTCTGGTGTCCTTCCCTTGTTTAGCTTCATGTGTTTATTCTGTTCATGTTTTCTTGTGTTTGGTTTTCAGTTATTTTCTCAGTCTTAGCTCGGTTTCTCCTTCAGTCTGTCTTAGTGTCCCCCCGTTCGGTTTCCTCAGCTCTTCCACACACACCTGGTTTCCTGTGGTCAACCATCACAGCTGCAGTCACTTGCTCATCAGCCTCCTGTGTGTTTAGGCTTCTTGATTTCTCTCAGTCATTGTCAGATCCACACTGTTGTCTGTTTCCTGTCTCCTGGTTGACTTCTGGTTAGTTTGGTCTTTTGTTTTTATATAAGTTTAGTTTCTAGTTAGTTTCTGGCTGCACCTTTCTTTGTTTAAATAAAGTCTCCAGATCACCATTCGTCCACTTTGGGTCCTCATCAATCACTACAATCCACGACCAATCTGACTTGTTATATTCATACAATTCATTGCTAGGTACAGGGCCGGGGGTCGAAAGGGTCAAAATGTCTTAAATAAATAAACTGTTAACATTCTGAAAGACAAACAAAGACTCAAAGTTATTACAAACTATCAATTACTGCACAAAAGACTTAATGTATGAATGAGTATTTAGATGCAAAATGGTCACAAAACAGCAGGAAAAAATCTAAAACAATACAGAAATGAGACAAAAATTAAAGCCATATAAACCACCAAAAATTTAAAAAAATTTAATAAAGACACTTAAAATAACTAAAAAGAGACACAATTTGACCAAAAAGGAACAAATAAGAGAGTCTAAGGGCCCAAAATAACCAAATTAACAAAACAAAAGAAAAGAGAATCTAAAGGCATAATGAGATCCAATATGACCACAAAGAGAAACTAAACAAACACACAAACTACCACAAAGTGACAATGAACTGAACACAGAGACAGAAAACAACCAGTCAGACATGAAAAACAACTACTGCACGGACAGAAAAGAACCAGAGACACAAACCAAACACAAGGGAACTCAAAACTTTAATATCATCAATGTCATTTCATGTCCTTCACCTAAAAAAGACACAACACGACCAGTATGGTGTGTCTAATTATTAACAGAACATCTCCAAATAAAAACATCCAAGCACCGACTTCCTGCTGTTATATTCAGCCGTTTACGAGTCGACCTGAGAGGCGAGGCCAACGAGCAGCTGTTAGCATGCGAGGCCAACGAGCAGCTGTTAGCATGCAAGGCCACCACTCCGTCCTCCATCTCCCTCTGAGAGCAGTTTCAGCTCATCAGAAACACAACCGAGTCCAGGGTTGGACTTTTAATGGGATTCTCCTCAGAGAGCAGACAGCCCGGCGTGATGCTCACAGACTGAGTTAATCTGTTTGTTTTCTGCTCACTGCTGGAGGAGCTCGCACATTCTGCAAGTTTAAGGCCTTTTTCTCTTAAATCACATAGTTTCACCATTGAAAGCTTCAGTTAACAAAGTAATGTGGCAACAATAATGTTCATCTTTCAGAAAGTAACAACAATAAGTCCATAGAAGTTGGTGTGCGTCATCTTCATTAGCTAAGCTGTTAGCGTTAGCTGCTGCTAAAGGAAAAAATAAATCAATAAATAAACCATTTCCCTGCTCTGAAGTTCAGGCTCTGAGAGTTGGAACTGATCCCTCTTTGTGGCTCAGTTTCTTCAGTCCAGGACCAAGTTGTTAAAACAGTGGGATGAAAAGTGGCTGCTGCACATTCACAGTCTTTAGCTAACTCTGCTGGAACATTAGCCTCAGATATAGTTTATCCACTGGGCTCTTATATCCTCTGAGGCTGCTGCTGGATGGAAGATGCATGCTCCTCAGTAACAGCTGACAGCAGAACATTGGCTTCACCCATCCAGCAGGGTGGATGTGAGTGGGAACACTGAAGTACATTGTTGGACTGGATCTCATGACACTGAAATGAATTTTCTGTCTGCAGTGAAATAAACTCCAGCAGGACAGAAATCTCTATTTGAGACTCAGAGACAGCAACTCTGTGTTTACAGTAGCCGAACGTCTTTATTTTCCCTCGTATGAGATCTGACAATCATCTTCCTGTTGAGTCTCTCCGTTTTCATTATGAAGCGTAGCGTCCTGACAGTGTTTGTCAGTAAAAGCTCCTCTCATCCCTGCAGACTCAGCAGGAAGACAAACCGAAGGAAGCCACAGGAAGAATCAGGTTTTTGGAGAAAAGAATAAAGTTTAAAACCGGTTCTCTGAAAATAACTCAGCAGTAACCAGACAGATAGACAGAGAGGAAGAGTCTTCTGATTTATCTCTCCTCGTCCTCCATCTTCTTCCCTTCCTGTTTTAATCCAGCCGCAAGCAGAGAGGGCCGATCAAAGTGTGTGTGAGTGTGTGTGCTGAAACAAGTATCTTTGTAAGGAAAGAAAAAAGCTGAAAACTGATGTTCAGATGAAGTTTCCTCACAAAGACGTGACAGTGAGATGCTTAATTAAAGCAAACTGACGTCATTCACGGAGTTTTAATCAGGGTTTCAATCAGGAAACGTCAGCAGAGTCGGACCCAAAACAGAAATAATTGGGACAGAACGGAGAGAGAAAATAAAATATCACTGATTCCTACATTTACTTCTCTGCAGACAGTCTGAACTCAACATATTTCCTGTTCTGTCTCATCAGCTTCATTTCATCTGTTAATAAACATCCATTTTTACATTTCAGACCTGCAACACATCCCATAAAAGTCAGGACAGTAAATGTTTTCCCACTTTGTAATGTTTCCTTCTCCCAACACTTAAAGACGTTCTGACATTGAGGAAACTAAGTGATGAAGAGTTTCAGCTGTTATTTTGTCCCTTTCTTCCTGCAAACACATGGTTTGGGGGGGTTGTTTCAAAGTTCTCCAGCATACTCTGTTGGGGACAGGTCAGGACTGCAGGCAGCCAGTCCAGGACCCTCTTCTTCCTCAGCCAGGCCTTTGGAATATGTGCAGAATGTGGTTTTACATTGTCTGGTTGTAAAATGTCCCTGGAAAAGATGTGTTCTTGAAGGCAGCATATGTTGCTGTAAAATCTCAGTGAACTTTTCTGCATTAATGCTGCCGTCACAGAAGTGGAAATGAGCTTTGCCCCCTGATCCAACCCCATACCATCACAGAGCCTGGCTGCAGGGACTGGTTGCTGACAGCAGGCTGGATGCTGCTTTTGCTCTTTGCTCCATTTCTTCCAACAAAGATCTGGAATACTGATGGGTCTGACCACAGAACACGTTTCCACCGTGTGACGGTCCATCCCAGATGCCTCGGAGCCCAGAGAAGTGGACGCCGCCTCTGGACGAGGTTAACATCAGGCTTCTTTTCTGCACAGTAAAGCTTGTGAATGGAACTCTGTATTGTAGTGCTTTACAAAGGTTTCCACAGTAATCCCTTGTCCATGTGCTTCTATCAGCTGTTGATGAACGACGGTTCTTGATGCAGAGCCGTCTGAGGGGTCAGAGGTCACGGATGTCCAGCTTCAGCTTGCTCCCTTTACTGAAGGTCTCTGCCAAGGCTGCGCTCCATCCTTACTTCCTTCTCCAGTTGAGCCACACACAGAGAACAGAGGACCTGAGGTCTAGCTCGAAGCACCTCCAGAAGGTCACCTGCGACCCGCAGCCTCACCAAGGGCCCAGAGGGCTCAGCCACAGTGTCAGTGTGCGCCTTTACAGCACTGTGAACCTCCTCAAACTCTGCCTGATAGCTGTGGGCTTAATAGTCCGCCGGATCCTGTTGAGGTCCATTTTTTCTGTCAAGGTTAGAATGTTAGAAGTGTACCCAAATGCAGGATTGAGAAGGAGGAGGTGAAGACAGGTGAATGTCTCTGAGGCTCTTAATTAATCAAACAACAGACAATCCTCTGAGAAAAACAGGCAACGTGAAAAGAAGATGATCCGACAAGGATCAACTGAAAACTGGGAGCAGATAAACTAAAGGAAGTTCCTCTGATTTGAAGTTAAGAGTGTGAGTGGTGATGATTAACAGGACCTGAAGTTTTCAGTTCAGATCTATGAATGATTTTTATGTTACAGCAGCTCAAACAGTGTGATTCACTTCATACTTTTATTAACAGTTTAAAGTTTTTATTAACAGTTAAAGTTTTCTTTTCTGAAACCACACACATAAAACTTTGCTGTTCCTCAGAGGCTGGCTCATGTCGGCAGAGTGTAACACACAAACCTGACTCTCTCCTTCGGGTCTCCAAAGGACTCTCGAAGCCGTGAGAAGTCGGGGTAGAAGTGGACGGACGGCGAGACGACCTCCAACAGACCCGACTGAATCTCTGCTGGAAAACTGAGACAAGCACAGAGAGAGTCAAACAAACAGACAAAATAATAAAGAAACAAACAAGCCAGTTGTGATAAATGTTCTCGCATTCACATAAATTCTGTAACAGTCGGTAAGAAAACATGAGGTTTGTTCTGGAGACCAGACGAAATAAAAAGAAGGAAAATAAACAACAAAGACAAAAGGTACGAGTGAGGAAAGGAATCAAGGAAGTAGAGAGTGAACTGAGGAAGTAGGGAAGGACACATCACAAACATCGCACACAGAGACAACACACAAAGACTTTTATACTTAGTATATGTAGTAACGGCATCCCATAATGCAGGTGGACTTACAGGCGCTTCAGGTTGTCTGCTACACTGCCGGCGTACTGCTGGTCAGACTGTAAACACACAAACACAGTCAAAGGTCAGCTGATCTGTGACATCAGCAGAGGTGGCACCCATGTTTCCAGGACAGCGTTTAATGTGGTTTCTTGTTTTGTGTCTCTTTGATGTTTTTTTTTCTTTGATGTTGTGCTTTTGATGGTGTTTTTTTGTCTTTTTTATGTTGTTTTTTTATGTTGTTTTTTTGTCCTTTTGATGGTGTTTTTTTGTCTTTTTGATGTTGTTTTTTGTCTTTTTGATGTTGTTTTTTTGTCTTTTTGATGTTGTTTTGTGTCTCTTTGTTGTTGTTTTGTGTCTTTGTTGTTGTTTTGTGTCTTTTTGATGTTGCTTTGTCTCTCTTTGTTGTTGTTTTGTGTCGCTTTGTTGTTGTTTTATGTCTCTTTGATGTTGATTTGTTTCTCTTTGTTGTTGTTGTTTTGTCTCTTTGATGTTGTTTTGTCTCTTTGTTGTTGTTTTGTGTCTTTTTGATGTTGCTTTGTCTCTCTTTGTTGTTATTTTGTGTCTCTTTGATGTTGTTTTGTGTCTTTGTTGTTTTGTGTCTCTTTGATGTTGTTTTGTGTCTTTGTTGTTGTTTTGTCTCTCTTTGTTGTTGTTTTGTGTCTTTTTGATGTTGCTTTGTGTGTCTTTGATGTTGTTTTGAGTCTCTTTGTCATTGTTTTGTGTCTTTTTGATGTTGCTTTGTGTGTCTTTGCAGCTGCTTTGTAACTCTTTTCAGTGACTGTTTTCTAAATGCTTTTGTGTTCATGTTGTACCTCTTTTTGGTATTTCTGAGTCACTCTGTAGTTATGGGGACTTTTGACTGAGATCATCAAAACACTTTTTGTTTTTTCTGCACCAAATAAAACACACACACACACTTTTTCACACTTGAACATCACCAACAACTTGAGCAATCAGTGATGTCAGAGCTCAGCCTCCTGCACGGGCCAATCAGAACCAAGACTGGGCTCCCGACTGGGACCAACTCATTTGACTGTGTAGGTCAGTGTGCGGTCACACACGTGTTTTCAGCAGCTGAGTGGCGCTGCAGCCTGTGGTTTGTTTTGGCGTCCTGGAGATGCCAGCCGGGTGGAGCTTACCACAGAGCTCTATGTTAATGAGGAGCAGACGTAGTCAGCGCTGATCACGCTCCTCACTTTCTACTGTGTTCATTTACTCAAAGTTCCTATATCAACACTGGAAGCTGCTCAAATGACTAATGTTGTTTCATGTGGGCTTTTTGATCCAAATAGAAGGAAAAACACAAGTTTTCCTTTGGAGATTTTGTTTCCCTGTGAGAGGTCAAACTGAAGCCACATTCATAACATCAACTGGTCGAAACAGATTCTTCTTCATTATATTTTCCATCTTTATCTTTGTTCTTTGCCAGATTGTTGTATGTAATTGTTTCTCCGTGGATCTTCAACGGCTTTTCCTTTTCGGCTAGCTTTCTGACTCAGTCTTTCTGTTGTGTCTACTTTAATTTGTTTATGCACTTCTTGTAAATAATTTCGCTAATCCTGCCTCGGCAGCTCCTGTTTGTTTAATTCTGTTAAAAGCATCATTCATCTTCCACCTTCTCGCCTGCTCGTCTGGTAGTTCAGCATTTGGGTCTTTTTCTATCAATCTTGACAGCATTTACGTTTACAGTTAGTCTAATATGCACAGATATGTTTAATTCTAAATGCCGACGTACTGGTAGACAGTACTTGAAAGTAGGGGTGGGCGATATGGCAAAAATATCATATCACGATTTTTTAAAAATAAAATCACGATTTCGATTTTATCACAATCTTAAATTGAAAAGTGAAAAACAGGCAGTGTTGCAGAAGTATTTTCGGCCGGGCAGCTCGTTCTGCGGGTCAACTACTTGAAGCAGATGTTTGAAACGGTACCTTATCTTTTGCAAGATAAAAGGTAACTGCTTCTGTTACCTCTCTCTATCACTTGCTTGACTTGTCATAGGAGTGCCTTTGTCAAATGTCTGTGTTAATGTTGTCTGTTTTGGTCTTACGCTAGCTGCTGCTTACGCTAGCTGCTGCTTACGCTAGCTGCTGCTTACGCTAGCTGCTGCTTACGCTAGCTGCTGCCTCCCCTGCGGTGCCGCCGGGCCCCTCGCTGTTTGGCTCTCAGCATACTGTTTGGGATGCTTCCTTTTCAAGTGATTGAACATGTTCGTCCTGTTGCCACCCGATGTGCGAACCGTTTCAGTGCAAACTTTGCAAATTACAATTTATTACAAATTACATTTGCTTGCGGTTGATCAGTTGCGGAAAATCCAAACCAATTCCATATAATGGAGGTGGAATTTTTTTTAGCGACCAACTCCTCTGTTTGGCTTTCAGCCACAGCTGAAAGCGCGTCACTGCCTGTAATTCGCTGTGATTGGTCAGTCAGGTTGACGACGTAATACGTCTGGTGCTTCGGTGCATCAGCATAGAACTGAAATTTATAGAACGTACCCTAGACGATCCCACGATCTCTGCGGTTTGACAGATCGTTACAGATCGTCTTCACCTTGCAACGATTTAATATCGTCATATCGCCCACCCCTTCCTGAAAGTGTAAAATCTACCTATAAAATCTACCTGTGTCCTGAGCAGCAGAGCGTGGCTGTACCTGACAGTTAAAGGTTGCCGAAGATTTATGAATGAACAAAATGTGCCGTCTTTGTCCTTCAAAAATACACCAAACAATGTGCACATAATACTGTGGGAATCCCAGCTCAACAGCAAGTAAAAGTACTGCCATGCTGGGCGTTCATTTTAAACTGCAGCGCACCAGATGTCGGTGTCAGCTGTGATGAAGCATGTCACAGATGACATGGGGTGACAGAGTAAGGTCAGTTCAAAACTAAATGTAAAGGTGTTCCAGCATCTTTAGCCACCCGCTCTGCACATGAATGAAACTCACTAACCAGGCAAAGAGCCAATTTGAACTGAACCAAACTGATTAGATGTTAACTCAAAACACATGCAGTCACCAACCAGCTGTTTAGGCAGCATGGCCTATGCTGATGATACTCAGCTGCACTCATCTATGAAACCAGATGAAACCAATCCGTTGGTCAGACTACAAACATGTTTTCAAGACACAAGAGCTGGATTACTCCAAAGTTTTTGCTTCTAAATTCAGGCGAAACAGAAGTTGTTCTTTTTGGACCTGAACCAGGACCAGGAAGAAACATTTTAGTTATATAGTTACTATAGATGGTATTTCCTTGGCTTCTGTTATGACAGTGAGGAGTCTTGGAGTTATTTTTGACCAGGATCTGTCCTTTGACTCACATATAAAACATGATTCAATGTCTTCTTTCACCTTCGTAATATTCTCCCCTTCTTTCTGTCCTCTCAACCCCCAGCAGGTCGAGGCAGATTGCCGCCCTTCCTGATTCTGGTGGAGGTTTCTTCCTGTTAAAAGGGAATTTTTTCTTTTCGTTGTTGCCAGTCGATGTGAGTACGATGGCAGGGGGCAGAAAGAGTAAATCCAGCCTTGATTAACCATCTTAAGGAAAAGTTTGTAAAGCTACCAGGTGAAAAATAGGCTGGTATTGGTGGTGATCCCCATCGTCATGGCTCTGCACATCAATCACCTCATTGTAGTTTCTCCTGAAACTTTGGTTCTCGGAGTAGATGCACCTGACTGTGACTCTGAGGAGTGATGATTCTTCACAAAACTAATCCCCAGTGTATTCTAACTCCAATATCTACACAATCTGGTGTTCTGAGAAGTCGTAAGTCCCTCCAACATCTGCAGCAATCAACTTCTTCTTCATCTCATGATTCCTCTGAAATCTAAACAGTCTAAATTCTGCATTCCAGGCAAGACATATTTCCATAACAAAGGCAGAGCAGCACATTTAAATGCTTAATTTTAGGCTTCTTAGGTTACATTGTTCAGGGTTTCCATCACAGAACTCTCAATTTAGACCTGCTCTAAAAGTCCTGAACAGAAAACTAGATGAAAAACTGTTCATCAGTCAAACTCAATAATTTAGAACAACAAAGTTTTCAGATTCTTGTCAAGTTGTTTAAGCATTTATTTGAATTGACTTTAATCAGAATGAAACACTGTAGAAATATTATGTTTTTCCCCAACAAAACAAACAGAGACTCAGTAAAGATAAGCAACATCCCGTCTCCCATCTGGCTTCATAATGTGGTTGATCCCATTTCAGCATCTTTCCAGAAAACAGACTCGAGTAACAGAAGAGCTGATCCCAGACCTGCTCATGTAAAGAAAGGCTGCGTGGTGGATTTGTGTTCTCATGCTGAGCGGTTTCATGTTTTTCTCTGTAACATGCCTCAGTCATGTAATATTCATGTTGCACATCTCTCCACTTTAAGAGCTTTAAGTGCTTTTGCTGCTCGTTGTTCGTTTTGCACAAACGAGGCCTGCTGAGGCGCCACGTGACCAGTTTCTTCTTCTTCTTCTTCCTCCAGTCCACAAAGACCCGAACCCCAAACCCTGACCCTCAACACATGTCGAGTCAAAGTGGAAGCAGAGATAAGCTCCACTTTAATTTCATCTCAGTGAGGAAATTAGAAATGAGAGGAAACAAAAAACCCCAGAGGGGAATCTAAATATGAAAACAGCTTAGAGGAAAAACAAGAAAGATCCAAAGCTGGAAGTCTGCACCAGCAGCTTTCACATGTTGAAAGAAACGACCTGCAGAAGAGTTTCCCTCCAGTCACTGTGATCAGTTGTTCGTGTTCAGGGTTTGTGGGTTTCTGTTCCGTGACTTTGGATTTGATTTCCATTTCTTTGTTTTTCTGTGTTTTGTCTGTTTTCTTGTTGGTGTTCTCTGTGTTTTTGAGTTGTTTGTCTGAATTAGGATTTATTCTCTGTTTGTATTAGTCTGTTCTTCATTTGTTTCTTTGTTTATATTCCCTCTTTTAATCATTATATCATTACAGTTTATTATATTTGTTTTACCTCAGTTAAAGTTTATTCTGTTTCACATCAGATCCTTTCTGTCCCTTCTGTATTTAAGCTCCACGGTTATGCTTAGTCTTTGTCAGATCCTCATTGTCACAGTTCTTTTCTCCTCTGGTAAAATCCCTGTCTGGTAGTTCTGTTATTTAGACTTTTGTTTTTCCAAGTTTAGTTTAGCTTTTGTTTTTTCTTGAAGAAAGATTAAAGCCAATCCTTTGTTTGCCTCCAGACAGCTGCTCCACATTTGGGTCTCCATCTATTTTCCATCACCCACCAACCATAACACTTCATGGAAACAATAAAGCACCATTCGATGGTTACTGAGAACTCAGTTTTTGATTTCCAACTATGAATAATCAAATGAAATACCTCAAAAAGCTGGATGTCCAACTTGGTAAGTCGAGTATGATTCCTCTAAGGGCGTCAATATGCAAACTTAAATCATCATCCTGTCAGGCAGTGAGATCACAATCTTTCTGATAGTCTGACTGTCTCCTGGATCTCTGACTTTGTTCAGTTGGTGAGTTTTCTGTCTGACTTGGTGGTCAGTAGTGCAGGAGCACCGCAGGGGACTGTGCTGCCTCCATTCCTGTTTACTCTGTACACTTCTGACTTATGCCACCTGCAGAAGGTATCTGATGACTCTGTGATGTCGGGGGGTATCAGAGATGGGCAGGAGTCTGCTCCTAAATGTGGTCAAAACCAACCAATCGACCTAACAACTTCCTTCCTTCTCCCTCTATCTATCTGTGACTCTATAGTAAGAACTTTCAGTGTTATTTTTTCTGGAGTGTGAAGCTCAAATTCTTAATAACTCTAGACTTGTTCAACACTTGGGTTTTTGAGTCCAAACACTTTAAAACAGCCTAAAACCGAGCTAGAACCCTGTTGGATAACATGACTTCAAACAAACATTGTTTTGCCAGTGTGAGCCGTTGGAGGTTGTCCTTGCAGTGTGTAAAACGACACATTCGCTGAATTACTATGAAATTAGTGACTGTCTGAGTTGCTTTAAATATTGAAAATTGGCTCTTCTTTGGCCCCTGCTCTCTGTAGCTGTTAGCTTGAAATTGTTTTCCTCTACTGGAGGTAAGATACTAACTACTGTCAGAAAAATTCTCTCAAAATTAGGCTCAGAGTCGCTGGATACGATTAACACAAAACATTTATTTCTTGCAAGAAAGAGACAAGTCCGCACAACCTGTCAGGAAGCTGACTCAGAGTTGTCTGCCTTCAAAATGGTGCTATTGCTATTTATATTGTTTATGTTTGCTGGCCACACAATGTTATGGGTAAAGGAACATTCTATGTTATGGGAAAAAGCATTACTAGCCATTTAATGTTATGGGAAGACGAGTTCTGACAGTCAAAATAATTCTGCTTGCTACATAGTATTATGAGAACCAAAAGACAGGTGGAAGCCTCCCCCCATCACAGATCCTTGCTCTTTTTTCATAGTATAACTACATAACTATGTAATTTGTCTAACACTACTCATAAGTATTTCACAAAACCCCATCTCAAAAAACCCAAACTATGCATTTAACAACTTGATTCCCCTCCCATGTGTGTAAACTGTAGCTCGACTAAGCTGCAACCATCCAAGCGATAGGAAGGACCTTTATAAAGTGTGTGTGTGTGTGTGGGTGGTTTAAATGTGGATCCGTTTAGAAGTGAAAACATTTATAATGAAATGGGTAAAATAACAACAACAGATGAGAAGTTGCAGCTTTCATGGCACAGCATAAGAAGTGATCAAGCATCAAGTGTGACCTGCATCACTTTTACCAAACACACACACTCACACACACACAAGCCGACGTGATATAAATGTAAGCAGGAATGTGTGATTTCACACCTTAAATGATTCATTGCACACACACACAGTGATAATGTCACTGTCTCTCTGTGTTTAGCATCCATGCTGATAGTAAGCTCAGACTGCTGCAGGGAGGTAGAAGGACGAATGTGTGTGTGTGTGCATGTGTTAAGGTTCATTAGATAAATCAGTGGCCTTTAAAAAGCATTCAAGGAAGCACACGCATCAACACACATTTATTCCGATGGTCATTTTTCCATGCAGAGAGCAACAAAGGAATGATACAGTCGATTCGAGCCACAGCTACAGCTGGATGGGGCGATTTAACTGGACCAACGTCCTTGTCCCAGTATACAACACTGTGGACTGAATGGTACAAAATTCCCCTTTAATGGACTGAGTTTCAGCCCCCATTTCCAAGCCATCTGACAAAAGAAACAGAGCAGCTTTATTGGGAATTCAACTGGATTAATGCAGACTTACTCAGGCCATAAGAATGGAAACGCTGAGATATTTTTGAGGAAAACCTTGACACCAGGTTTCAAAAAGCTGCAGCTTAGAAAAGGTTAAGAGATAAAGGGATACTTGTAAATGGGAAAAATATTGAGTATGATCCAAAGTTTAAGAAGGTAGTAAATTTAATCAACTCATTCACAGGTGGCATCACTGCATGGTGGTGCCTTAAATTTCCATTTCTACACCTAAATCCAACAGAAAGTCTGTGATCTAAAGAGGCCTACCCAAAGAGCATTATTACAGGGGTGTGTACACTTTTTATATCCACTGTATCGCTCATGCCGGCCTGCATATATAAAAGTTTATATCGTTTCACATACAGAGACATACTGACCTCTGCAATGAGGACGACGATGACGCAGTCGTCCTTCTCCGCGGGGCTGAGCTCTGACATCAGCGAGCTGAGCGTGTCAGTCAGGTAGGAGTGGACCTCCCTCTTCACGCTGGGAACCCCCATCACTATGGAGACTGCAAACACAAACACACACACACACAATAAGCATAAGAGCACACTGGTAATACCCAGCAAATACACATAGTCAGGGCTTTGAGGGATTTATTGAAAGAAATACAGTTTCAGGTCACCTGTGAGCATTTAGTGTAAAATATCTTAAGAATACACATTCATCCTTTACATACACAGAAACAGGACACATGAGTCCAAAATGCTTTCGGTAAATATTCATAGTCAAGAAGGATAATAAAAAAATTAAAAAAACAAAAAATATAGACAATTTTCCAGGGAATAGACACAGACCATGCATTTTTCAGGGCTCGAATTGGCAGTTAATTCAATGAGTCTAGTAGAGGAGAACAATTCCAGCAAATACCCAGATCCAGAGTCTACAGGTGGTTGTCTGGAAAATATATAACCTATTTCAGAAGAACTGATACTGCTTTCCAGCAAGTTTTATTTGACAAGTTACAAAGGGCTCTTGTTCTGTAAACTGGTCTAAATCAAACCAAACTGGACCAGGACAAATTAGGCTAAACCAGGGTTACTGCACACACACACACACACACACACACACACACACACACACATGCTCATACAATTTAACTCTAAAACCAAATTCTAACCGTCCAAAATATCTTTGAAGAGATGTGAGAGTGAGGATCAACAAAGAGGTCCTCACTTCCCAGAGTGTCCTCACACCCAGGGTTTGATGCTCGCAGTGGTCCTCAGAAAGACAGACTCACACGTGCACACTCACAGCCTCTGGTCTCTGCTTCAGTTTAACTTGTTTTTGTCTCCTAAATGCTTCTGGAAAAACACTGAGCTGCGCCTATTCTGTTTCAGAGATTTTACATATAAATCTGATTTGTCTGGCGAGCGTGCACACTCACATGCACTCACAGATAAATGTATATAGATGTCTTTTGCATACTTTTTTTTCTGGGTTGTTATTTGTCCATCCCCTCCTGCATCATAAAGCACTCTGTGCGACTAACCTGTTTCCCTCAAAGAGCATCATAAATATATTTCACTGCACTTACACATGCACACGCAACCATGCACACGCACAACTACTGATTCACATTTCCGATGTGTTTGTTGTCTCTGGTTTTATCTGTATTTATGCCCTCTATGTGAAGCAGACCTATTAGAAAATGGTTTACTGGGCAGAAAAGACACTTCATAAATAAATTAGACTTGACACAACACACACACACACAAAGAGTGACCTTGCTCAGCCTGTTTGGTTTGAGATGTTTATTTTATTCTCCAGGGGATGTTGGTTGTGTCACAGGGGCCTCAGTGAGTCGTTAACCCATGAAAGGTGCACTGTTCTGGGCTGTGAATGGGGAATCTGCAGGAGTGATTAATGACTTTATGGTTTATCCCTTCATGCTTATAACCTTCTTTCTGCAGGACACTCTGGGGCTGAGTCTATGTTACAGACAGTGTCACAAGAACAAATACTGACTTTTAAATGTAAACCATTAGCTACTGACCTCCAGGGCTAGCCATGAACCAGGCCTGTGTTTCCATAGAAACAGTCATTGGTGCCTGCTGACAAATATTGTCTCAGTAAAACATCTGGTAACCGCTGGAGTGATGGGAGCTGAGCAGTTTGGTATTTTGACATTTTCAGTTTGCAACAAGCCTGAGTTTATCTCTCTCTGTATTTACATACACATATATATATATAAATATATATACATATATATATATTATCATGTTACCTCCGGTGCGTCCCTGTCCCAGGTGCACGGCGGGCTGCAGGCTGTCCTCTCTGTTCAGCAGGTGAGGAAGGTGATGGAAGATAGAGGGAAGCTGCAGCAGGTTTTTACTGCTGCTCACATTCCACAGCTTCAGCCTTGTCTCCTCTGAGGTCACACAAAGACACCAGATCAGATCAGGAAGTCCAGATAAGGCATTATAAAACTGAGCATATCAGCTTAGAATAACTTGTTTTTACTTTAATTAACTTTTCGTGGCAGTAGAAAATATTTTCAGCCCTACTCTGTGTGCTCAAAAACCTCTGAATTACCAGTGTAAGGATTGAAGTTCCATATATAGGAAATTATTCAATCTTAAGCAGTAAAATGTGTAATTAAGCAGGGTCAGTAAATATTTTTGCAGGACTCTGTTTGCAACTCACATACTCATTAGAAGCTGAACATCTCTAAAGGTCTAATCCTAGAATGAGAATTAGGACTAGCTGAGTATGTTCAGCCTGTTCATCTCGGAACAAACAGCGAATTAGACAACATTAGTACAATCAAAACCTTGTTACACCCATAAAATAGCTTTTAAGCAACTCGAACAGTTTTAAATACTATCATAATCCTCTGAGGGGTTTAAAGTTAAATAAAAGTCTTTGTCAGGTAAAAAAAGTCATTAGCCATGTCATATTTTCCTTACATGAAACATTAAAACTACACCCTTGTTGTTGAATCCTTGAGTGTCCTGTTCCAGTAGAGGTGAGAATAAAGTTAGTTTGTGTTTTTTGTGCGGTTTTAATCTCTGAAAAGTTCTGTTAATGCAGGCTGCAAAAACTCCAGATTTCCTGGACAGAGAGGAAACAAAAAAAGATTTCCTGCCAGGAAGTACAGAGGAAGAAACGGGACTTGTGTGGTTGAAGCGGTTCCAGGTGGGATGTAGAAACTAGAATCATGTGATGCTGGCAGCGGGTCGCGGTTCACTCTGTGCAGCTGCTTCAGTGCATCCATCAGCCCATAACAGTGAGAGATCCAGCACAAAAGACATGGAACAGTGTAATTTAAGTCTTGTTTTCTAATTTAATAGTTAGTTTTTCATGTTTCTCTTGCTTTACCCTCCCTCTGATGCACATTTCTGGCATCTTAAAATGCAACATCAAATGCTAATAACCCAAAAAACTGATCTTTGAACACTAGGATCTGTTATGTTCTTTGTACTACTCCAGTTTTTAACAACCACCTTTACTTTTGTTACACTCTGATGTGATGTCAAACTTTAGAGTCCCGTGAACTGTCAAAGGTGACCTTTTTTTAACAATTTGACACATTTTCTGAGGTTTTATTGAAATGTTATAGACAGACTTGGAACAAAATACCTGTTGACTCTCTGTCTCAGCCCTGTTTTGACACCTCGCAACCAACAAGGCTCAAACGGGACATGATGTGTTTATTTAAGTTATGGTGTGTTTTTACGTACGTTACCTATCATAAAAATCTGGACATCTGGTGTGAAATTCCCAGAGGATCCCAGAGGGAAATAGTTTAGCAGTGTTGCTTAAAGCTAGCAACAGATGCTAGCAAACAATGCTTTCTCATCAACAGTAATGGACCAAGCCGGAGATGTACACAGCATAACTCGTAATAATGCATGTGTACCGTTAATTACTGCGTTTAAACCTTTTCTATATATTAACCTCATTAAACAATTGTACTTGGAGACCTACATCTTTATCAGAAACATGCCGATAATATAATGTTAACACACAGAGAGCGGTACACGGCGTTCAATGTAGCAGCGAGAGTGAGGAGAGGACCGGTGTTGTGTTGGAAACACACCTTATCCACACAGCTGCAGGTCGTCTGAGTCACAGAACGGAACCGTTCAACTAGAAAGCTTCAGTTAACAAAGTAATGTGGGAACAATAATGTTCATCTTTCAGAAAGGAACAGCAATAACTCCTTAGGAGTTGGTTTGCGTCATCTTCATTAGCTAAGCTGTTAGCGTTAGCTGCTGCTAAAGGAAAAGATAAATCTATCAATAAACCATGAGGAATTATTTCTCAGATACTTCCATTTCCCTGCTCTGAAGTTCAGGCTCTGAGAGTTGGAACTGATCCTCTTTGTGGCTCAGTTCCTTCAGTCCAGCGTTGAACTGGACCAAGTTGTTAAAACAGGGGAATGAAAAGTGGTTGCTGCACATTCACAGTCTTTAGCTAACTCTGCTGGAACATTAGCCTCAGATATAGTTTATCCACTGGGCTCTTATATGCTCTGAGGCTGCTGCTAGATGGTTATTCATATCTATATTTTAGAAGAGGGACCCCTCAGAACTGAGAACTGCTGAGTGTTTCTGTTCCCTGATGCTCTGCTTTAAACACAATATAATCATCTTTATTATCATCATCATGATGAGGCTGAACTGACCGGAGAGGCTGCTCCAGGTGCGGTTGATATCTCGGAGCGCCTGCTTCTCAGCGATGGCCCTCTTAATCTCCTCCAGAACCAGGTTCAGCTCTTTGGAGCGCCTCAGGTTCTCCTGCTCGGCTGAGTGGAGGCGCTCCCTCAACGCCAGGAACTCCCTCTGGTAGATGTCCACCACATCTCCTGCAGAGGAAGAGATGATCAGCATGTTAAAGGTTTTCTGCAACGTTTGACAAAAGGGACAAAAAAAAGAAAAACTGATCTCATAAAAACACTAAATATGTGCTATAGAAGGAAACTGAGACAGATTGATGCTTCACGGGATTACTGTGAAGGCAGAGGGAGTGTTGAGGGCTGCGCCAGCCCTTCATCATCAACAGGTAGAGAAAAAATAAAACAACATAATCTGAGCAAAAACATGGAACTAAAAAGCTAAATCCCTCATGTGCTGCAGCAAACATCCAGCATCCTGCACCCGTCCATCATCCCTCACTGAGTTAATGCCATGTGAAGGTAAATCTCCAGTAATCCCTGCTGGACTCGCACGCAGACGTCTTCATTCACTTTATTCAGTCCACTGACGGTGGAAAATCGTAAAATATCGTGACTGAGAGCCAGAAAATAAAAAATGACAACATGAGCAGAGCGGCCTGAACTCTTCTGAGCAGCATCAGTCTGAGAGATACGGAGACTTAACCAGTTTCTGTGGGCATTCTTCCTCTCAGCTGTGTGTATGTTTCTTATCTTATAATCTTTCTCTGTGTTTTATCATCTTGTTGTTCATGGAGCAGGAAACCTAAACTCACCTGCTGACATCATTCATGTTTATCGTGGACAGACACAGCACGAGAGCTGCATTTTATCTGTCAGCTGAACTTTCAAAGCTGGAAATGTAGAAGTTAAACACACAGAGACTCCCATTTAGCTGTAATTATCCCTCTAAACCCTCATTAATGGAGCACAATAGTCACATCTGTTTGGCTGATAAGAAAAGTGAATTTATGAGCGCACACACTCCTCACTGATGAGTTTTTAATGATGCTGCTGCCCAGTTATTTATCTGCTCTGATGAAATAATCTCCTTCCTGCAGCAGTCCGCCTGTTTAACTGTGAACTTTCTGTTTCCGCGCACAGAAGCAAACTCGCCGCTTTTGTTTGGCATTCTAAAAAAAACTGTACAGGAACAGCTCAACCTTTGGAGAAACATTGAGTGTAACAAAGCTGCTGTCAGGATGTGGTTAGATTTAACATGCTGAAGATGAAAACCAGAAACAGTGAGAGTGACACATTTAAAATACTCCTGCCAGGATCTCTGAGGCTCAGTCATGAAAATGCTTTTCTTGTGTGCAAGCAGAATAAAAACTTTACTTTGTGGTTAAATGGGGTAAGTTTCAAACTGGAACTGTTTCTTTAAAAGTCTATGTGCTTTGTGCTTCAGCAGAAATTCCAGCTACACAAGTCCAAGCTGACATGAGGATGTGGTGTGTAAAATGTTCAAACAATTACAAAATACTCAAAATCACAAAGTCGGAACTATTTAGGTCGAGTAATGAGATAAAAAATAAATAATGAGAACTCAAACTATTGTAACCATGATTTGGTCCAAAAGTAGCCCCAGTCTTTGAGGGTCAGAGGATCTCCAGTTTGTCCACAAATGTGTGAGAAAGTCATTGAAGTGTTTAAAAACAATTTTCCTCAGATTGAAGGGATTTGCATATTTCTGGAGGAGTTTCAGTCTAAAGGACCAGGGAGAAAGCCTGAGCTGGACACCCGTGACCTCTGACCCCTCAGACGGCGCTGCATCAAGAACCATCATTCATCAACAGCTGATAGAAGCACAAGGACAAGGGATTACTGTGGGAAACCTTTGTCAAGCACTACAATACAGAGTTCCATTCACAAGCTTTACTGTGCAGAAAAGAAGCCTGATGTTAACCTCGTCCAGAGGCGGCGTCCACTTCTCTGGGCTCGGAGGCGTCTGGGATGGACCGTCACACGGTGGAAACGTGTACTGTGGTCAGACCCATCAGTATTCCAGATCTTTGTTGGAAAAAATGGAGCAAAGAGCAAAAGCAGCATCCAGCCTGCTGTCAGCAACCAGTCCCTGCAGCCAGGCTCTGTGATGGTATGGGGTTGGATCAGGGGGCAAAGCTCATTTCCACTTCTGTGATGGCAGCATTAATGCAGAAAAGTTCACTGAGACTTTACAGCAACATATGCTGCCTTCAGGAACACATCTTTTCCAGGGACGTCTGCATTTTACAACCAGACGATGTAAAACCACATTCTGCACATATTCCAAAGGCCTGGCTGAGGAAGAAGAGGGTCCTGGACTGGCTGCCTGCGGTCCTGACCTGTCCCCAACCGAGAATGTTGGAGAACTTTGAAACAACCCCCCCAAACCATGTGTTTGCAGGAAGAAAGGGACAAAATAACAGCTGAAACTCTTCATCACTTAGTTTCCTCAGTGTCAGAACGTCTTTAAGTGTTGGAAGAAGGAAACATTACAAAGTGGGAAAACATTTACTGTCCTGACTTTTATGGGATGTGTTGCAGGTCTGAAATGTAAAAATGGATGTTTATTAACAGGTGAAATAAAGCTGATGAGACAGGAAATATGTTGAGGTCAGACTGTCTGCAGAGAAGTAAAACTCAAAGGAAATAGATAGATTTGTTTGGGTCTATTGAGCGACTTTAACTCGTAACAACTCAAATTTGTGCGGGGGTATTATCAGCCAAATGTGCCGTTATTAATGAGAGTAAATGTCTGCACAGTGACTGATTTCAACAAGATAGATCACATAAGCAGCATTTTACTGCTGGAGGTGGACCTACTTCAGTTCATTATTGATTCAATCCTCTAAAATGAACCATCAGAAACATCTGGAGGCATCACTAAAGAGAGACCAAACTGGCTTTAAGAAGACATACAGAGGTAAAAACCTTCCATCGCAATATCTTTCAGCAAGTCTGCATTCATTCAGACTTGTTTGGAACTGACCCAGTTTGACTGTTTTCAGAGGAAAAAGAGCAGGTGTTTATTCAGACATGAGGCTCTGCCATCAGATCAGCAGAAAGAAAAGCTAAAAACAGATGTTGGAAAATGGGGCTCTGCCTTATAGTCATGGTCCTCCCAAAACAACCACCACTGTTAGGAGCCTGCTTTTTGTCCATCAGCCCATATTTCCACCAACGCAGAGCCATTCAGCCCCAAACACAGACCTAAACTTGAACCACCAGGAAAGCAAAGTGTATTTTATTTAGGTTGAAGAATCTGGATCGGAAAGAAACTGCTCCATCAAACACTTGATCTGTGCTGCTGAAGAAACTAGCAGTTTAATTCCGAGGAACCTGCTGTTCACTGCCAATATCTGGATCAATGAAACTGTGATGTAACTGCGGGACACAGCATCTGCGACTGACCAGCAGACGACAGGAAGCAGAAACAAGGAGAAACCTCCTGAAAAAAACAGCAGAATCAGGTCGGGCTGCATGATGGAGACTCAAACACACACTGAGACATCTGTTTTTCTGCATTATAGTCTCATAACATTTCATCATAGGAGGCTAAAAAGGGTCATTTCGTCATTTCTCCTGATAAAAGAAAGACCTGTTCTGGTTGTTTTGGGCTTCTGGCTTCAGGACAGGTGTGAACACATAAATGCTGGATGCTAACTCAGTTAGCACAACAACAGCACACAAGATAAAGACGGATACTGAAGAGTTTTACACCACAACTCAGACAGGTCAAAGGTCATTACAGCATCTACTGTCTGATTTACTGATAAAGATTCACCATCTCACAGAGTGGCTGATTATAGATACACCAGAGCTGTGGTCATAGATACCGACCAGACTGAATGTGACGGACAGATGTGAGTCAGACTGATGATCCGAGTAAAGACGGAAACCAAAGAAAAGAAACAAAACTACTGTGATTCTCTGGTGACTAAACAGTGTCACATTAATGGAAATGACTTGTGTCACAAACAGACATGTTCTGTGACCTGAATCTAATCCTAACTCTAACTTTGAAGTCTTCCCATGAAATGAAATGTCCTACAAACAAGTTGCCACAATGTGACCGAGTGCACAGATTTATGTCCCCACAACAGCAGTAATACAGCAAACACACTCACAGTGCACAGCTCAGATCAATAGATTAATGTCGACAAACACAAATACACTGTAATCCTGTACTGTAATACTATCACACACACACACACACACACATTACTACAGTATGACTCAACCTGGCCGCCCTCTCAGCTCTGCTTTGAATGACAAAAACGTGTGTGCGCGGGCGCCCATGTGTGTGTGTGTGTGTGTGTGTGTGTGTGTGGATATAATAATATAAGAGCCAGCCATCACTGGTAATGAGATTACCCATCACACACACATGTACGTGCACACGCACGTGCGCACGTTACTACCGGATGACTCACAGTTAATGGTCTTGTGGTTTTCCAGCGAACAGGAGGGGGGGGAGCTCCAGGGGTGTAAATAAGTCCTGCTCTTCCTCACCGATCAATACTTATTTCAAATAACAATCATCACTGTGATTGTGTTCTGACGTATGAAATGATTTCTAATGGACTGCTTCGGCTGCTGTGACTCACTTCGTCTTCATGTCTTGCAGCAGGGTGTCATAAAGATTTGAGTTCACTGCCATGGTTACAGCTCCAAACGTCACAAAGTTTTATTCCACAAATATAAACTCAGAGTTTGTTAAAGCCAGAAGACACGGATCTTTCTGTAATGCCACTGTGCATCTTGGTTTCACGTGTCAAGACATTCCCGCATGGGTGCACAGGTAATGTGTCGCCTTACAACGAGGTCAGAGGTCAAGATGGGAATCGTAGCTGCTGCAGAGACAGATTGGAGGGTGGTGGAGCATTTTTTTAACTCTCTGAGGTTGTTTTGACTCAGTTGGAGTCTGTTTTTCTCAGGTTTCGTGCAGTTGTTGTGGTTATCTTTGATTGTGTCTTAGTTGTGGTATGCGGACTTGTCTGGTCTAAGGACCAGGTGGTCCATCAGTTTGTCGTTTTTAGAAATATGTAACTGGAAAGAAAACACAGAATAGCAGCGCAGGGATGTGGGCTGGTGCAATACAGCGAAGGCTGACAGCACATCCCTCTGGGTCAGATTTAAACTGCTTGTATTTGTTTCAGGTTGTTGTTCAGTCATTTTATGTTTGACATCACATACTGTAATCTACAGCCATTTTTAGAGCAGAAACATAGAGCTTAACATGCCTGTGCACCTTTAACCGCAGCATATAAAACATATACACAAATACAGTGACTGTTATATTAATTTAAAAGTCACTGAGAGAGTCGCAGTGTCGCACTTATGTTTCCACACAATACTCAGCTTGTCCACGATCAAAGTTTATGGACTGCTGATGTTCAGAGTTCTATGGAAATGTTATTAAATCTCAATAAACCTAAAAACAATGACTCACACCACAGCATGGTCCAAAAACAGTTGGAATCTTCACCTCTGGCTAAGCAAAACCGTCTCCTATAATAAACCTAACCTAGGAAAGAAAACACAGCCAGTTTGTGATCATTTTCACACTGATTATTATTCATTATTTTCAGAGATAAAGTTTATTGATAATCTAAACATCCTTGGAGCTGTAGAGCCTGATGGGATTCGGCCAAACCTCACGGTCCAAACAGACAGAATTCTCAGTAAAAACAGCCTCAGAAGCAAATTTTCTTAATATAATAAATGAAACAAGTTTTCCACAGACCATATCTGCAGTTGGCAGAAAGGGTGGAGGCAGAGTTACTGTTTTTAGAGATAATTTTCAATGCCAACGCGTGTCATCGGGTGAGTTTAACTCCCCTGCTTTGTGGTGAAGACCTCACCTGACACGGCTTCTCTTAACTGAGAGAAGCCGCTCTTTACATAATCATCAGCGTTGTCATTGTTTCTATCTTTAAGGCAACCAATCAAATGGGCAGAAACTGTTAGACAAGTCAAGCCAGAGTACATATGAGGTATGTTCAACAACAACAAACACTGACACGAGTTCAGGCTTCAAAATGTGTGAAATAATAATGAAACAAAAAACAGATCTGACTCTGCGATAACTAAAACAAACAGGACAAAGTCAGAATATATCCAGCTGGAAGTGAAAATAAACACAAACATAAAAGAAAGCAGGAAAGCCAGTGAGAAAAAAACGAGCTGTGAAGACGAATTAGAAGCAGTTCTGACTGTTGATCCAGATCTGGACTCGTATGAGACGAAGAAGAAAGCGATCTGTCGGAGCTGCCCTGACACTCAATGCTACTTTTCAGCTTTTTGATTTAATCACTCAGTTGGTTTTTGTGCCATGTGAACACACACCCTGACTCCATAAAAACTTCTCCCTGTCAGCTCTTAAACCAGCGAACAGATTCCACTGTCAAAATCTGTAAAATCTAACAGATGGTGTAAAAGTTTTAGAAAATCAAGAGGAACATTTCCAAGAAAACTGCTGCAAAAGGGGACCTTTACAGAAAGTATTACACTGACTTCAAATGTGGATTTGATAACACAAATCTGATTAAAGTGTAGAATACATATCATGTTTTCTTGTAACTGCTTCAGATAAACTGTATTCTCAGTGTGTTTAATATTGTCTTCACTGGTTTTAGAGGTTATTTTATCTCTAACTGAGGTTGTTTTGTGTCACTTCGAGTGTGTTTTTTGTCTCTATTTGAGGTCATTTTGTGTTTCTTTAGGATTGTTCGTCTCTCTGAGGTTTTAGAGGTTATTTTATCTCTCACTGAGGTTGTTTTGTGTCGCTTTGAGTGTGTTTTTTGTCTCTATTTCAGGTCATTTTGTGTTTCTTTAGGATTGTTCGTCTCTCTGAGGTTTTAGAGGTTATTTTATCTCTCACTGAGGTTGTTTTGTGTCACTTTGAGTGTGTTTTTTGTCTCTATTTGAGGTCATTTTGTGTTTCTTTAGGATTGTTCGTCTCTCTGAGGTTTTAGAGGTTATTTTATCTCTAACTGAGGTTGTTTTGTGTCACTTCGAGTGTGTTTTTTGTCTCTATTTGAGGTCATTTTCTGTTTCTTTAAGGTTGTTTGTATCTCTGGGGTTTCAAAGTGCTTCCTTGAGAACATTTGGTTTGTCTTAGTGTGGCTTTTCTATTCCTCAGGTTATTTTTTTTCTTTTTTTATAGTTTATAGTTTATAGGCCTTTGGTATCCGAGCATCTTCTTAAAGTTTTGTGTGTGGTGTTATTTTGTCTCTCTCTGAGGTTGTTTTGTGTTTCTTTGAAGTTGTTTTGTGTTTCTTTGAAGTTGTTTTGTGTTTCTTTGAAGTTGTTTTGTGTTTCTCTGAGGTTGTTTTGCCTCTCTTTGAGGTTGTTTTGTGTTTCTTTGTAGTTTTGTGTTTCTCTGAGGTTGTTTTGCCTCTTTATGAGGTTGTTTTGCCTCGCTTTGAGGTTGTTTTGTGTTTCTTTGAAGTTGTTTTGTGTTTCTCTGAGGTTGTTTTGCCTCTCTTTGACATTGTTTTGTGTTTCTCTGAGGTTGTTTTGCCTCTTTATGAGGTTGTTTTACCTCGCTTTGAGGTTGTTTTGTGTTTCTTTGAGGTTGTTTTGTGTTTCTTTGAGATTGTTTTGTGTTTCTCTGAGGTTGTTTTGCCTCTTTATGAGGTTGTTTTGTGTTTCTTTGTAGTTTTGTGTTTCTCTGAGGTTGTTTTGCCTCTTTATGAGGTTGTTTTGCCTCGCTTTGAGGTTGTTTTGTGTTTCTTTGAAGTTGTTTTGTGTTTCTCTGAGGTTGTTTTGCCTCTCTTTGAGATTGTTTTGTGTTTCTCTGAGGTTGTTTTGCCTCTCTTTGAGATTGTTTTGTGTTTCTCTGAGGTTGTTTTGCCTCTTTATGAGGTTGTTTTGCCTCTCTTTGAGGTTGTTTTGTGTTTCTTTAGCGTTATCAGTGTGTCTGAGGTTTCAAAATATTTCTCTATGGGTATTTAATTTGTTTTTTCATGTCTCCTTGTTTTGTTTTCTGTCTTTTATCTGTCTGTGTTAAACTAAACTAACTAAATTGTGGATTTAATTATACAAATGTGATTAAATTATTTTGTTTGTTTTCTTGTAACTGCTTCAGATAAACTGTGCAGATAAACTTCTCACTCCGTGTTTGGAGTTGTCTTCATTGGAGCTCCTGTTTACTCGACTGAGCATCACAGACAGATTTGTCTGGCACTCTAACGAGCTCCCTAACGAGGGGTCTCCCAGTACTCCGGCCCCCTCCTCCACCCCCCCTCCGGCAGATGGTGTTTAATCAGAGAGAGATAAATGAGTGCATGACAACAGTTCGCTCTTTGCAGTTTCAACCATTTAAACCAAATTAACAGTTACAAGACCTGATTACAGGAGCTGCACAACGTTAATAACCAAAGCTGCAGGTGTCGAGTGTGACATTCTACCTGCAGAGGGAAGAAACTAATGAAAAGAAGCAGACTAAGACCATAAAATCTCTCAATAACACCCCGACACACGGCAGGAACAGCGACACGTCCAGCAGGATGTCGGAGCAACAGGAAAGTGGTGCTCTGTGATTTGCCTGCAGGGTCGGAGTGATGTGTTTATTAGAGCAAGAACAGGGAAGGAAATAAGGCTGCAGAGTCAGCAGAACATGGTCCCAGAGCGGCGTTAAGTCAGGTCACCATCAACGAAACCAGCAAGCAGCTATAGAAGAAGAAACAACACAGAAATAACTTTGCAGCAGCGGTGTCGCAGGAAAACAAAGAGCCTCAAAGTCAGAAAGAAGCCAGGATTCACCATCAAAATTAAATCAGAACCCAGATTGTGTCAGCTCAGTAAAAAAGCAGGAAAAATCCAACTTGATCCAGCAGCAGAGAGGCTAACGTGTTTCTTCATGTGCTTCAAAGCTGTAAGTAGTGAAGCCACATTGGTACAGTTGGGTCCATTCAGAGGGGGGTTCTGTGAAGCATGAGCTCCACTCAGAGATAATGAGCATCATGACAGTGGTTTTCTTCTTCAGGCTGTGCACGCTCACATGAAAGTGGACGTCTCTTATTTCCCTACTGGCTGCGTTATCACTGCTGCTCTTTATTCACAATAAGATAGCTCAACACCACAGCCCCAAGAATTATTCAAACGCAAGTAAATTCAGCTCTCACACTGTCCCATAACGAGGGAAACGTGGAAAGATCTTCTGATTCTTGAGGATAATTGGCATCATTCTCACTTGAAACACCAATAAAACCACAGAGATAGAAACTATGGTCTGAGGCACTTATAAGGGAGCACACCTCGTCTGTTAGTGCTCGTCACAACTTTATCCAAATGTATTCATGGAATTAACTGGACTAGAGCACGTCTATCTAAAATACACAAGGATGTGAACCCTGTCTGCGTCAGCTGTTCCCAATCTCCAGCAAATCATGCCCACATGTTTTGGCTTTGTCCATCCTTTGGCTAACACACGCTCTGTGGTGTTCAGTTGACTTTGTTGCATCGTTCATGGTCCCATCATCAACCTCGCACCGTTCTAAGACCAAAAAGCATCATTGCTTTCACTACTTTGTTCACAAAGTCTCTTGTCTCTTACTCTCACGGGTTTAAGCTGTTTTGAATCAAATAAAACTTCAGACTTAAAGGATCTGTGAAAACATTCAGGATGATGAGTAGTTTCTACTTTATTTAGTCTTTGTTTCATATCCTCATCAGTAGTTGCTTTTCCTCAGCTCTGCAACACGTCTGTCTCCAGTTAATTGGCCTTAGCTGCTGTCTCTTGTCTCATCAGTCCCTTCAGTGTGAAAGCTCCATGTTTTATCTCAGTCTTTGTCAGATCTTTCCTCTTACTCCTGTTTGCTCCAGTCTATTTCCCGTCTCCTTGTTATCTTCTGGTTAGTTTGGTCTTTTGTTTTTTATCAGTTTAGTTTTGCTATTCGGCCTTGCTGTGCTTTTAGATTGTTTAAGTAAAGTCTCCAGTTCACCATCCTTCCACCTCCAGTTGTCGTCTGCATTTGCTTCTTCATTATCCATCAATCCCAAACCCTAATCGATTATCCGATCTTTGTTCTGAGATTTAAAACACCAGCTGCATCCTGAGATGTGAGCTGAAGCTGTATCACACAAGGAGGAAGCCATATATCAGCTCTGTGCAGAACCACGGCCCAGTTCTCTGGACACCAGCTCATCTCAGATGGACAGAAAGACAGTGGACACGTGTTCTGTGGGCAGATGAGTCCACGTTTCAGCTGCTTCTGGGAAAAACTGATGAGAAAGAGCATCCAGGCTGTTCTCAGAGAAAGGTTTAAAGCCAGCGTCTGTGATGGTCTGGGGCTGCAGAAAGAGTCCATGGCATGGATGGCTTCATCTGTGTGAAGGTACCACTGATGCAGAGCTGGATGTTGGAGTTCTGGAGAGACAGATGCTGCCATCAAGGTGACGTCTTTTCCCGGGAGGTCCGTGGTTATTTCAGCAGGACGATGCCAGACCTCATTCTGCAGGACTTCCAGCAGCTTCATACACACAGAGTGTGTGAGCTCGGCTGCCTGCCTGCAGTCCACATCTGTCTCCAGCTGCAGATGTTGGAGCATCATGAAGAGGAGAACCAGACAACAACAACCAGGGACTGCTGAGCAGCTGAAGTCTTAGATTCAGCAGGAATGGACACAGATTCCTCTGAAAAACTGCAACAATCAGTGTCCTCAGTTCCCAAAACCATTAAAAAGTGTCATTAAAGGAAGCTGATGGAACACGGTGGGAAACAGGACTCCAGAACAACTTTTACTGAGTGTTGCTGCCTCAGATTCTACATTTGGTTCTGTTGAAGCTGATCAGTGAAGACTGAGAATCATTTCTTGTGACTTGTTTCTGTTAAACAAAGGTCCAAACTAATTCAAAAATGAACACATGGGACTTAAACTGAGAGCAGATCACGGGGCACGTTCACATCTCTTCTTTCTGTCAGAGTAGTGGATTAATAATGAATCAGCAGCACTTAAATTTATCCAGACTGAGCTTTACCAGCGAGCTGAATGAGCCGAATCCCCCGCTGACATCCTGAAGCTCTGCTGCTGCTTTTTGTGCTCCGTCAGTAGTTTGAGCTGCCATCATTTGTCTGCCACTGAAGGGGAACGGAGGTGTTTGTGCTTATGTTGTGAGTTTGTGTTGTTGCAGAGTGAAAAGTTGCTGCTGAAAGGTTCCTCAGCAGCCTCTGACCTGATTATCTGCAGAGTTTCTGTCTGCTGGATGAACCACAGAAGCAAAGTCTTGACTGTGAGAGAACAAGCAGGTGACGACCTGAGATTTTCAAAGGAAACCACACACACACACACACACACAGGAGAGTATGTGAGGAGTGTGAACACAACTGGCAAATCAAGGCTAGGGCGCCAGAGTAATGACATCATCCAACTTCTAGCAGCAGAATGTGTGTGTGTGTGTGTGTTAAAGAGGATATGTGGTTATTTTAACACCAGTAACACACTGACTGTGGTCCTTTTTGTTTGCTGTTGTCATTTTTTATGTCTTCTTATGTTTGTTGTGTATCTCTTTGTTGTTGTTTTGGATCTTTGAGCTAATTTTGTGTAGATTTGTTGTCATTTTTATCCGAGTTTCTGCTTTATGTCTCATTTTGGTCATTTAATATCCAGAAATACTTATTCTGAAGTGTAATTGTTCTCATTTTAAACCTTATTGCATTAAAGATGTTTTGTATATGTGTTGCAGATGTTCCTGTCAGGTGTTCTGTTTTTATGGAGGACAGGTGAGACCCGAGAAGCTCGGTTGTGGTTCATCAACTAAATGTTGCACTTTAATGTTAAAATCCAAGACAACTAGCAGGCTACGCTTACAAGCTAAATATCTTACTATGGTCTCCCAGAGCTCCCGCTATTATAAACACGCGTGCATTTCTAAGCAAAGATAGGTAGGAAGTAAGATCACTCACTCCGTACGAAAAATGATATTCCCAATTATCGACAATGAAATAGTCAGCGACTAATTATGTTACCGATTTTTGTCGACAACGTCGACTAATCATTGCACCCTTAGACACTGACATAACTTCTTCATCACAACACCTCATCTTCCTCCTCCTAACGTCCATCTCAGATGAAAACAGCTCCTCTACTAAAGAAATTTCCTGCTGTTTATCACAGACACTAATGAAGATGAAGATAATGAAGAAAGTTTGAAAGTGAATATTTGCACCTTGCCTGTGATTTTTCTCACTCTCCCACAATCCTCCTCTGCTGTTCCCACTGATTAATGCAGTGTGAAAGCTTCCTCGCTGTCCTCCGTTAACCTTGTGTGGAAACAAACTGTCGTCTTATCTGCGCCTCTGAAAAACTGCACGTAGCTGCCAGCACGATAAGAGCTAAACACAAACTGTATCTACATGATGGAAGTTTGAACATCATAAAGTATAACACAAAGCTCCATTCTTCTTCTCCTCCATTAAATTGCACGGATCAAAGCGGTGCTCTGGTAGGAACATTAGCATCGGAGCCAGATGGAGCGAAACACAGAGATGAAGCCGCAGAGCGGCCAAGAAAACCAGCCGAACACATCAGAAACGACAAACAAAGAGAGGACGCTCTGTTTCCTCTCCAGCACAAAAGTCGGACAGATGGGAAAGCATCTGTCTGCTCTGAGACAGGTGTGTCCAGGTTTCACACCAACCCAACGGAAAACGCATGTTTCTGATCAGCAGGCAGGTGTCCACTCCAGCGGTTACTCAGATGCTGCTGGATGTGGAAAATGTGACTTCAGTGATGAAGTCGCCGTATGGTTTTATATTCAAACAGCTGCCCGGAAAACCACAGGGACATAGGCTCGTTGGACTTATTCAGAAAGTGTCCAATGAAGCAAATGATGTTGCTTATCTCAAAGTGCTGTCTGAAGTCGAGGACAAGAAACAGATAAAGAGGTGAAAAACACAGAGAAATTGTCTTATTAATTGATGGCAGACGAGCCAGCAAAGGGTGGATGACACAAAGCTCTTCATTTCGGAAAACACCTGGAAAAACTTTTCATTTGCTGACTTTTCTTCAGCTTGTTTTATGATGCAGCTTCATATTTTTCTTGATATTATGCTGCCGAACTGGATTTTTTTGTGGCTTTTAAATGTTTTAAGTGACAGAGTGCAGCAGGTTTTTGTCTCACGCTGTCAGTTCAAACCTTGAGGCTTTTCATGGCGTCTACAGACAGCTGCAGGACATCTGAGGAAGGCAGCTTCTGGAAGGGTTTCTGTTTTAAAGCCTCACAGCTGAATCACGGCTCTGTTTTACCTGCTTTTGATCTTTATGTCACAAAAACTAAAGAGCTAATCATGCACTTCAGGAAAAACATCGATGGACCAAAACTCAGCCTCATACAGGGTGAAGAAGTCCAAACTGTGAGAACATCCAAGTATCTGGGAACAGAGTCTGACTCTCAGCTGAAGTTTGAGACGCTGAACTCTTTAAATCAGTTTTATCAGGTTTTTATTGAAAGTCATTTTCATCTCTGTGCTGCTTTAATGGATGAATGTGAGCACTGTCAGAGTCTGCTCAGAGATTATTGGAATCAAGTTCAAGGAGCTGTGTTCACTTTGGAAGTATTAGTCAGTCTGACCCAGTTCTTTCCAGAGAACCTGTTCTGATGCCCTCAGGGTGGCGCTGTGATGAGGAAACTAACCGAATACAGACAGCAATCCTCATGTTGTTACCAGCTGATTATCTGGTGGGTGTCAGATGCTGATCTGTTGTCCCTGACATGTAACTGGGCTGAACAGGGAGAACTGGGAAGGCTGTTAAACAGAACGGCTCTTTGGGAGGAAGAAAGTGTATCAATAAAGAAATCTGACATAAGAAATTAAAACTGACTCAGTTATATGATGAATGAAGTCAAACAGTAAGAAAATGGGCCTAATTTGTTAAAGCCAGTGAGAAGATGTGTTTTTAGCTGAGATTTTCATTCTGTAACTGAGGATAAACGAAGCTATTCCAGAAAGTTCCAATCGATCCAGATACAAAACTGAATCTCAGCACATCTAAAGCCTCACATACACAAGAAAACTGTAAAAAGATCTTTAACAGACCCTCTCTCATCTAAAGACAACATCACTGAAGACTCCACATCTTTCAGGGTCCCTGTTTCCAAAACCACAACTAGATTTTTCTGAGATTATTTCCCATCATGCACCTGGTGGAAATTCTTACGAACGATGAGGTCGACCGATAATCAGCTTTTAGCCACAGCTGCATTTTTAACTGCAGATGAAACCTCATAGAGACATTCGTGCTGTTAACATAATGCAGTTAGTTGCTCCTCCTTTTGTACGGTCCAACTGATCCATAAGTTTTTTTAGCATCATCGCCATGGTTACCCTCAGCCACAGTTTCCTCTGCTTCCTGTTTGGAAGTGATAACAGCGCAGGTATTGGTTGAAAACGCAGAACGAGTCGCTGAACGACACAATTAGCATAAAACAAGACTAAAGATTTGCGATGATTGGATTCTGATGTGAGAAATACCGCCTTAAAACAGCCTGGGCTGGGCTTATAGATGGAGGTTTCTTCCTGTTAAAAGGGAGTTTTTTCTTTCCACAGTCGCCTCGTGCACGCTCAGGACGGGAAATCGAATCAAAGAGAAGCTTCTGTTGGTTTCCTTAGCTAGGCTGAATTGGACTAACTTGGAGTTTCATGGATTATGATTGTATTACAATGAATTGCTCACAATAATAGTTGTTGTTCTTAGAAATATAAAGCTGGTATGATGCCAACGCCACCCACTCCACAAACACACAAACACACCCAGACTTGATAAGCAGCTCCTGTGATCTGACTGTTCGTGTTTGTTTAAGAAGATAATCAGGAGATAACCTGAATATGTTGAACCTGTATGTGGTTCAAACCCCTGATCTGAAGGGGGCACATCTGTAAAATACATAAGAGGTCCTGGAAATGATTCACAGACTTGGGCTCAGTGTCGTTTTTGTGGCATTTTCCAATGTGTCTCACATACGTTTAACTGGGTTTGAGGTTTAATGTTTGAAATTTAAAAAAAAAGAGAAAGATTAAGTAATTTTCTGCCTCAGCACCCCCGAATGAAACAACTTGGACTGAAGCGCTCTGTGTTTTGGTGTTAAAGAGTTACCGAGTATTTACTGTGGGGGTGCAGAGGTCAGTTTCCCTTTCAAAAGTCGGGGAGGAGGGATTTAAAAAACTTAACTTATTAATTAACTTATCAATTAACTTATTAATTGTTTATTAGGGCTAGGGGGAACATCTTCACAAGAAGAATTAAAACATTTCTTTATTGTGTAGGACAAATAGTGGCTAATTTCTGTTGAAATGTCACCAGAACTGCCATCATATTGTCCTTTATGTGCCTCTGTCCATCAGAGCAGCTTCAGCCTGTAAGCTGCTAATATTCTGAGTCACATTAAAGTCCAGCCAGAATAAAAACGGCTCATTTTATCACACCGTGTTGTATCAGTAACATCAGAGAACTGCTGGTTAAGTGTTGTGTTAACCGCTGTTATTCTGAGTCACTGTTGTCTGGTAACAGACAATAAAAAAGAGGCTTTATTAGGGTTTCAGCTGCATTAAAATAGAGTTTATGAAAGCAGAGACATTAGGTGAATAGCTAACAGATGTTAACACAGCTGGATGTTAGCTAGTAAGCTAACACCTACTGTTCTATAGTCCTGTTATCAATATCAGGAGGAGGAATGTTTGTAGATAAATACGTTATTTGGACACATAACCCAGCAAGAACTGTGACTAAAAGCTGCTTCATAATGTCATTTTTCTCTTTTAAATAGTTATTATTGCAAAGTATTTCTTATCTGGTTAATCAATGGAATAATCGTTAGCAGCAGTCTTATTCTGGGACATCTCAGGTCTCCAGTTCATGTGTGAAAACGGCTTTTGATCGATCATTTCTGTAGCTGTGATGTCATCGTCCCCATAGCGTGGAGGAATTTAACGTCAGCAAATGTCGAGGAAGCAGCGATGCACCAGTTTTAAGGACCTCATCCACAGAAGTGGACATGAAACCACATGCTAGTTTCCTCGGTTCAGTAAATCTGGGCCTTTGTGTTCTGTTTATTTGCATGAGTGAGTCTGGGTCGAGTCACGCAGAATCACAGTTCATTGTGTGTGTGTGTGTGTGTGTGAGAAAGAGAGCTGTATACAACACGTCTGAGCTCTCGTTTCAGTCGATGTGTCGAGTGGATTTGCGTTTATTTGAGCCTTTAATCGATACCGCTGTTTGTCTGAGTGTGCGTGCTGAAATGAAACCCAGAGAAGATCAGTTCACACACACACACTCAGAGTGTGTTAGAGCCGGTCAGCCTGGCAGCGTTCACGTATTTTCACATGCCGCTTCCTCTCAATATCAGCTGTCACATCCAATAGGAACAGAGACAAAGAGACGGCAGGAGCAGAACTCTGGCATCTGTCAGACTGGACTCACTGGTTTCACTGGTTCTGTCTCACTCTCAGATCTCTTTATTCCCGTTTGTGACCTCTGTGTTCGTATCACATCAATTTGGACTCTGAAATCTGTTCCTAGAATCATTTATTTCCCGCCAGAACAAACTATTGTCCAGTTTAAAAAAACTTTAAATCCAGAAAACAGTGAAAATCAGACGAATCAGAAACTTTCCATGGAGCCAGTGCAGAGACATGTGACCTCTCTGGGTGGGACCAGTCAGATTTTCAGGGTAGTTCAGCCTGAATGAGGGGACCAGGTGGTGTTTTGGTGTTTAAGATGAGACTCTAAGTTTCCTCACATTTGTTTTGGAAGCCAGTCCACAGAAGCTATGTTGCTGCTGATGAAGCTTTTAGAGCCAAAAACCTGCTTCAGGCTGATCAAAACAGGGTTTAAGAATCTTTAATTCACCCAGAAACATAACATATATCAGTCTGATCTGAGTAATATTCGTCAAGGTAGAACAAACGGGTTTTTGATGTTTATACGTGACATGAATATTTCAATTTTGTTGCTCGAAAGGCCAAAAGTAAAATCTCTTTTGTGTGCTGATTTTTATAAATATAAAGCTCCTATTTTTCTGTCTCAGTCTGAGGAGTGTGTGTTAGTATTCTGAGCGCAATGCATGGACCACGGCTGCACCCACACGTGGCATATCTGAGGTGTGAGGTTATAAATTAGAGTGTGTGCAGATGTGTGATGTGATGCATGTGTGTGTTATCTCAGGTTGCAGCAGCAGAGACCAGGAGGTGGATAAGGACACGCTTCACAGTCTAGAGGACATCTCGCCTCATCTGTGTGTGTTTCTGCGTGTGCGTGTGTGATAAGTGATTGGAGATGAGTCGAGTCAGTTCCTTCGCGTGCGCGGTTGCCGTGGTAACAGTTTTCAGCAGGCTGTCAGACTAACAGACTGCGTGCTAACAGGCGTTCAGCCTCTCCGAACGTGATGCTTCAGACTCTTAGTCAAATGTCAGAAACTGGCAGTCGGTGCGAGTCCGTGTTTTCCTCCAGCTGTCTGATCCTGAACGCCTCGCTGCCTCTTCCTCTTCCTCTTTGCTGCTTTGTTTTTAACTCACACACTCTCTCTAAAACCAAAGGTTAAGAACTGTATCAGCCCGCAGATGGAATCAAACAGTTCATTGTTCCTGAATCTTACCGAACCCATGTACATACCTCTACCCGTTTTCTCAAAGGTAATTACAGATCTGCAGCAGAGTTTCATGTTCAAACCTGCCTCTGGGTTTCATGAAATTTGAGTGGAAACAAGTTGATCATCTCAGCTTATCCTTTCAGGAGGAATGACCACGATGATGATGATACAGCAAAAAGACTCCAACAGCTTTCAGAGATCCCGCCCAAACTCTCCTTATCCATCCACTGTGTTGTGTTAAGGGCAGCTCAGCCGGATGGTCACATGACATAAATACATCAGCAGCTGATAAGATTTCTGTTCACATGAGACCACAGCTTCCTGTCTATAGGATAACAGCTTCCTGTCTAGAAGCACTCTGATGCTCCTGATCCACAGCGTCCTACATATCCTCCTATACTTCGCTCCCATGTTGGGTCACACCCGCCCAGCGTTCTCTGGAAGAGGAAAAATTAAACGCTCTCCCCATGTTTATGCATTCCTCCCTGTCATTATGTGCCATGTGAACTCCTGCCTCCTCATTTGTCTGCGGTTAGAAACCCCCGAGGCGGCCCTTCGGGCCCCAACATCCACCTTTGATGAAGGTCAACTACATTACCCAGAATCCCCACAGAAGTCACTGCCAGTTTGGAAACCACAATGTTTACTGATTGAGCTGCTGGTCTGAGGATCAAATTGGACCAAGATGCAGAGAAGAAGAAGTAAAGAAAACTATTTTCAAGCATTAAAAGCCCAGCTCAGCCCACATCTCAGCACATCAGATGATCTATCAGCTGTTTTCAGTGCTGGGTTTCATACAGAGTTCCATTTAGTAACTTTAAGTTCAGGTTTCTGTTCCAGATCAAAACAAATGTTTAGTCCAGGTTCATTTTAAAGTTCATGCTGAGATTTTCTATATCAAACCAACAGGTATTGTCATGGTTTGGCAAAAAGTGGACCCAAATACAGGACGACCAGGGAAGGAGGCGAGGACTGATGATGGAAACGTACAAAGCGCAACCTGAGCAGGATAACAAGAGATAAACAGAAAGCAAAAGAACTCACAAACAGAACTAAGAGGACCAGAAGACAGAGGAATGAACAGTCTGATTGAGAAACAACAGAAGGAAACATCAACGAACTGGCAAAGAGCAAAGAAAAAACATGAGGAAATATACCGAGGGGGTTAAAAAGCAACACTAGGCAGGTGGCAGACTGGCTCCAAGAATACAGGGGGAGCAGGAAGCAGGAGTGACTGAGGACGCTGAACAAACTGAGGAAATAAAACAAGAATATAGGACCTGAAACAAAGATCCAACTTAATCAACCAACACAGAAACCTAAAAGTCACAAATCCAAAGTAAAACGACCAAAAACAGAAGAACAACCTACAGCAGACAGATATCTGATAAAGACCGATGGAAAAAGACTCTGGTTTAGTTATGAACCATTATTAATCGATTAATAAATGTAATCGATTAATTTGACTCTGTTGTTTAGAGTTTTCTCTTTAACTCCCTCTGGGCTTCCGTAGTTCAGGCGCCCAGAAAAGGCTCAGTCTCTGCCGCTGTTTGGGACTGGTTTGGTTTTCCAGAGTCAGACCTGGAATAAACCACGGTCCGCTGCAGAGTTTGTTCAACGGTTTTTGCAGCTAACAGCAACAGCACCACTCATTTATTTCAGTGTCTCAGACAGAGGCTTCCAGCCCAGGAGGGGAAATGTGGCTCACTACCAGATGCTAAAGACCGCCACCGCGCACAGACACCCGTTACAAAGCAGGTAAATTAGTGGAATCATTTTCAATGTGTCCGTACGACAGGAAGGGGACCCGGAGGAAAGAGATTACGGATGCATCCTGCTACCAAGCAGGAAGTATTTAGTTGTACAACTGCACACGTGCAAAGATCACAGAGAGCTGGAGGCCATGGTCGTTTTACTCTGGTCCAGCAGAACCAGGCAGCCGAACATGAGTTTGATGGAGCATTTTATCAGTGATGACTGGGCTGTGAGAAGACGACAGAAATGACGTAAATCTGAGGTTTTATTTTAGGCCATATGCACCCAGCCCAGTCTCAGGGCATGTTGCCTCATCAACACACTGCTTGTTGGAGGTTGTATGCTGACTTTGGTGAAAGCCACAGTCAGAAACAGTCTGTCAAACTACGCAGTTGTTCTACAGCAAATGTTTGTGGAGTTTTGACCTCCTCAGGAAATGCAGACAGAAATATGTATTAATGCAATTCAGATTGAGTGAAACGATTTGCTATCAAGCTGGAATAAAGTGAGTAAAATCATGTAAAAATAGCAGATCTGTTCAGGCTGATGTTATCTAACAGGACTTGCTGCTGGTGTTGATGACTTTCTTATGCTTTCTTATTACTTTCTTATACTGGAAATGATGACAACCCTGTTTCAGTCACTGTAAGCTGTTATAGGTGTTTCAAGGTGGATCATTTTAATATTCACACAAACATTATCACACTTCACCTGCACACAACAGCAAAACGTGACCAGCAGAAGCTCTTCCATCCTTCCTCTGCAGAGGAAGCAAACGGCAGAGCAATAATACTCCATCAGTACTGCCTCGGCTCTGATGGATTCACTCTGCAGCCAACCGGAGAACATTAAAGCTCGGTCGTTAGCAGAGCTCATAAACCGGCTCTTTTCAGATATAACTTCGGCCTGTTAAAGCTGCTGCTTGCTGCACGGCAAAAAATCCACATACATGAGCTCATAGTGGGATGAAATCACACAGAAGCCCCGAGGAGCCAATTGGATTCAGAGGAGAGCGGTCGGTGCCAATTAAAGAGTGGAAAAGTTAATAAATGAACCAACCAATCAACAGCCAGAGTCACAAGATACTCGGCGGATGAAACGGACTGCTGCAGGGCCCGGTTTTCATTTTTTCATCAGAAAGTGGGAACTTCTCTTCTCTCACAGTGCAACTCTCTGAAATAGACAGACTCACAGACTCCAATACAAATTGAAAACGGGAGATTCAGTGATCCACGTGTCCACATCTTGGACACCAGAAACATAAATAACTCATCGATGTGCAGAAAAATGGCTCGTAGTGCACCAGGAGTCACTGTTTTACCTCAACAGGAAAGTTGTTAAGTTATTGGAGCATCTTACTGAGCTTTCCAAAGCCCAAGTAATGCGTGGAATAAAATAAGACGAAGAGGAGACATCCAGGATGCAGAGCAGGAGCAAAATGGAGAAAAGGAAGTTTTAACCAGTTCTTCCTGTGATCATCATGGGAAATGTGAGACCAACCAAGAGAACCAACCTGCAGACTGCCCTGCGCAGCCGTGTGAAGTTCATGAGCGGCCCATTGAGTTAAAACTGTTGTCAATCAATCATGTTCCCGTGAAAATCTCCAAGATCTCCGACAGCAATACCAGAAAGTAGTCCAACCAATATCTAACACTTGTTGTCTCTGTACATCTCACTCATGGTTGCTGGAGTGTCAAACTCACTCTCATTAATCCAGCCTACTGATTTTTCTTTAGCCTCCTATCTTGATCGAATTATTTTTATTCAGACGTTACATAACTACATGGCCTTCTGCCATCTAGTGGTCATATTTACGTTAAATCCATACATTTTGTTTGTGTAGTTGATATATGGGAGCTGGAGGGGATTGATTGGGCCAGTTGTGGGCTCGTTGTGGGCCGGTGGAGGGCGGAGTGGGCCCCTGCACCCCTGATGTGACATCACTGGTGGATAAAATGGACGAGTTTGGAGCCCTGATGAGGACACAGCAGGAATATCAGGAAGAGACCTGGCTGCAGGAACAACTCTGACAGCTTTAAGACTATACGGGCAGACAGAGACTGCAGACAGAGCGGTAGCAGTAAAGGATCACAGAGCTGGTTAACAACAGATGGTGTAATCTGTAATCCTGGATATGTCACTGAGGAGCAGCTGTGAGTTTCTGTCCATGTTGTCTCCTGAGAGAGTTCACCTGTGTTACCTGCTGACGCTGTGTGTGACATCATCAGCTAAGTTGTTGCCAAGCTACAAAAACAACACCCCAACCCACTGATGGAAACCTCTGAAGCTTTCTACCACACCTTCCTCTCTGCTACACATCAACTTTCTACATGTTTGTCAGCTGATTTATATTTTATTTTGTTATCTAGCTGTAACAACAGCTGATCTTTAAAAATAATTAGTGATATAATTAACCTTCAGGGATCCATAAAGTATTATTAACTGAATTGAAGATTGAGCTAAGTTGTTTTGGCAGTTAAAAAGAAAGATGGGATATTTCAGCATTTCATGGAGAGAATTTCAAAATATGAGGACAACAGTTTCTGTGGAGGGTCAGTGACCGAAGGCGATGAAGTTAGTCACCAAAGAATAAATGAAATGTTTGTGATGTGGTTGAAGAATTCAGATTCGTTACCTCAGGGGCAGAGGAGTGTTTTCTCTAAAGTAAAGGACCATGAATGACTGGATATGTCAATCAGTATTATGTGGTTATTTTTGCAAATTTTCTATTAGTTTATGACATTAAATATCATAATCATGATCCTAAAAGCAAAGGATAAGGATCTGTTTTACTACAAAAAGCTAAAAGAAAGCGACTTCCAGAAGGTGTGCACAAGTTTTTCTTATTACAGGAGTAAAAAGATAACTTGATCTGTAGTTAGTTTTTCGAAAGGATTCTAAAGCTATTTAAGGATATAAGAGTAAATGATTTATCTTTGTTTATCCCTTTATGATAATGAAGGATGAGTCTTTTCAGACATTACAAATGTTTAATTGTTTATACTGTAAATTCAATTATATCTGTTATATCTTTTGACTGTATGACTAAACTGATCTAACTAAAACAGATGTGTTCATGTTGAAATGACGGGTTCTTAAATAAATGCTGACAAGCCTCTATGATAAATCTTTTATTCCAGAACGCATAAATCATTCATGTTGGACATGTTTTAATGTCTTGATCGTTTTAAAGAGGCGGTGCTGCTTTAACCAGCCACCACTGCAGCTTGCTGGATGATCGCATGGTGAAATGTGTGCACGTGCGTGTGCACAACACACTGAGACAAAGTCCAGTGAGGCTCTTATTGACACTTCTCTGAAATGCAGAGTGAGCAGTATATGCTGCAGTGAATACTGAGTTAATACACTCAGTAAATTATTAATGTCACATGATGCACTCAGCAGCTGTCAGCAGACAAACTGCTGGTTATGGAGGTTTAAAAGCACCTGGAAATGCTTTAATTGATGTAAATCTACGGCGGTGTTATGTAGTGGCATTTCTTTTATAACTCAGGAATCCTGTTCTACAAAACAGCTCATCTCAAAGCTGCAGCAGTTTGTGGACACACAAGGAGGCCGGCCGCCAATACACAACTGCCTGTCAGCAGAGGGCTGCTCGGGCCAAGGGTCGCTGCATGTGGTTTGTTGGCGCTCCAAACCACTTGACCCGCTCCTGACCCGGCAGCCAGCCGATCAATGTGCTGCACTTCTCCTCCTTCGTCACATCAACCCACAGACACGTCAATTTAACGTGTTCTAATTAAAACCACATGATCCAGTTACTGTAAAAACTCTGATTAAGCAGATTCATGCTATAATTTGTGGATGTTTTAAAGGTGTCATATTGTGTAAAAATCCCTTCTTTTTGTTCCTGGGAGCATTTATTAGGGTCTCTGAAGTCAGCAGCAGGTGTAAAACTAAACCCACAACCCTAGTATTTTTGTCTTTTGTTTAAAAGTTCCTCATTTAATTCTGATTTCACCCAAGTTAACCCAAGCCCCGCCCACTAACATCCCCCCTGCTGGACGGATGAAGCCAGCTTCTGGTGGAAATGTTCTGCTGTCAGCTGTACTGAGGAGCATGCATCTTCCATCCAGCAGCAGCCTCAGAGGATATAAGAGCCCAGTGGATAAACTATATCTGAGGCTAATGTTCCAGCAGAGTTAGCTAAAGACTGTGAATGTGCAGCAGCCACTTTTCATCCCACTGTTTTAACAACTTGGTCCAGTTCAACGCTGGACTGAAGAAACTGAGCCACAAAGAGGATCAGTTCCAACTCTCAGAGCCTGAACTTCAGAGCAGGGAAATGGACCGCTCTCTGTGTGTTAACATTACATTATCGGCATGTTTCTGATAAAGATGTAGGTCTTGAACTGTTTAATGAGGTTAATATACACAAAATGTTTAAACGCAGTAATTAACGGTACACATGCATTACTACGAGTTATGCTGTGTGCATCTCCGGCTTGGTCCATTACTGTTGATGCATCTGCTGCAAACTTACAGCTACACTGCTGAACTATTTCCCTCTGGGATCAATAGAGTAATTATCTATATCTATATATAGAGCTGGAATGTTTTTTGGTATGACTGGAGGAATAGCTTCATTATGTAACGTACATTAACACACTGTAACTCTCCACAGCAGCATGAGAGTCAGTGTGGTTACATGAGTGCCATCGGATCGGATTAATGGCTAAATTACAATAAAACTGAGTTATTCAGTTCATGTAAACACCTTAATCTGACAGGAAACGGATCGGATCGGGTTACTTGCGATCGAATTAAGACCCCGAGATAACTCGATCCAAACGTGCACTGAACGTGCATGTAGACAGCAGTGGATCGGATTTAGCGTTCTGTGCATGCTCGAGATTTCTTCCTGCGATCGTCACCTGGAAGTCGAAGGAGACGATATTACTGTTGTTGTCGCCGCCGTCAGAAAGAAAGAAACAACACGATGGAGAATGAGCCGTTGTGCATCGTCTGTGCCATAACCAGCTCATCACAGATGGAGAGGGACGCAGCTTCATCTCGCTCTGCGTTCGCCATCTTTCTGAATGCCTGAGTTTGTTGTTGTTGGTGGTGAAGACGTCAACAGGAAGTGGCTCTATTAGCGATAGCTGAAATGGGGACAGCGCCACCTATTGTACCGGGGTATGACATGCTTTGTGCCAGTGATTAAATTCATTCACCGCCATATATCCAAGGATAATCACCCTCAGATAAGGAGCATAACCCAACTGTAGCTATAATCCAGTTAATCTCATCATGTAGACCCACTGATTGTGTCTTTAGCCATCGTACAAACATACAGACACTAACCCTTCACCAAAGCCTGCCTCATTCATCTCAATAAGACCTCAGAAAATTATGTCAAATTGTTAAAAAGGGCAAAATATGTCAACTTTAACAGAATCAAACCTGCGACTGATCGCCATCATCAAGTTTGGGGTTGCACAAACTCCCCAGAGAGAAAGCTGATTGGCCCGCAGAGATAAGAATCTCGTTACCGTGACAACAGCTGAGTGCCATGTCTGTCAAGCGTCTGTTCCCACGGTAACAAAAGCGCCCTTTTCCACTGTTGGACCCCCACGCCCCTAACCTCTCTCTACACACACATTTCAAAGAGACGGGAAAGTTTCCATTCAGCGGTGATGGGAGCAGTGTGTGTGCCCCCTGAACTTCTGCCCCTCTGAGGGCTCTGAGTTCGAGACATAAAGAACATTTTGGAACATTTATCTCCGTGTGATCGTCTCGACGGGTTTATTTGAGGCCTGAGTTTAGTTTTTAATCTTAACATTGAGCTGAGGGGGAGGTCGGTCCCAAAGGAGCTGGTTGTTTTGCATCAGCAAGTAGACGGGGTTCTCTGTGGGGTTTTTCTGTGAGCAGAAAGACCGAACAAGGCTGAACTGATCCTATTACAGCAAACACACACAAAGACACATGTGAACCTTTAATGATTCAGGGCTGGGTCTGAGTCAAAGCCCGAGTCTTTAAAAGGAGAGGTGAACTTAAGCCTCTCAGCAGAAAACTGTGACTCTGAAAACAGATACGATAAAACATTAATATGTAAATCTGAAAGAAAATGACAGCTGTTACACAAAATACATACACAACCCATCTCTGGTGTGAAAGTGGAGGGATTTGTGCATCCTCCAACCACCCCGACCACCTCCTGGATCCGCTTTGATGTGATTTATAAAGGGATTTATTCATTAAACGCATCTATTTGCATCCAATCTGAAGTATTCTTGACTCAGTTCATACAGCCACCCATCCATCCTTCCATTTTATGGAGCCGATCCCAGCTGTCATTGGGCGACAGGCAGGGTACACTGTGTCGTCATTTATTGAACAAAAACTGAGACAAAACACAGAAGCACTGTGTGAAAAACTAAGTGAACCCTTACTGCTTCTAAAGGAATTAAGAGGGTAAGTATCAGCCAGGTGCTTCTTATCAATACACTGATTAATCGATCATCAGTAAGTAAGTAAGTGGAAAACATTCAGGACAGCTGTCAATCTTCCCAGGAGTGGACGTCCCAGCAAGTTCACCCCAAGGTGAAAAAGCCCAGAGCTACATCTCAGACTCTACAGGCCTCAGTTAGCATGTTAAAGGTCAAAGGTCATGACAGCACAGTTAGAAAAAGACTGAACAAGGATGGCTTGTTTGGAAGGGCTGCAGGAGAAAGCCTCTTCTCTCTAAAAAGAACATGGCAGCACAGCTTAGGTTTGCAAAGCTGCATCTGAGCAAAGCACAAGACTTCTGGAACAATGTCCTTTGGACAGACCAGAGCAAAGTGGAGATGTTTGGTCCTAATGCACAGCAGCACGTTTGGAGGAAACCAAACACAGCATATCAGCACAAACACCTCATACCAGCTGTCAAGCACGGTGGTGGAGGGCTGATGATCTGGGCTGGTTCTGCAGCCACAGGACCTGGGCACCTTGCAGTCATTGAGTCCACCATGAACTCCTCTGGATACCAAAGTATTCTAGAGTCAAATGTGAACCATTACTTCAACTTATTGCTGCTGAAGGTGCTTCTACAAGCTGTTGGATCATGGGGTTCGCTTGGTTTTTCACACACTGCTTCTGTGTTTTGTCTCAGTTTCTGTGATATTTCCCGTTTTTTTGCTGAACCTTAGAATAGAAAGATAACATTTCCATTTCACAACTGCGTGTGTTGCATTGATTCAAACAGCAGGTGTGTTTGAAGGTAACTTCTATAAAACAGGCTGTCGTCTCAGCTTGATGGCCGCTGTGATGTAAAAGGTTGCTGAGCGTATTTCTAACATCTGGAAGCAGCTGGCTCTTAAAGTGTCTGAATGAAGTGAGACGTTAAAGACGGCACAAACACACACAGCTGCAGGCTGGGAGGAATCACTGCTGCCTTGTTTAAGGAGAAAGGATACTTCAGGGTGGATGAATGTGTGTGTGAACAGGCTGTTCAGTCCTCACTAAGCTTCCACACACACTCTCAAACACACACACCTCTCATCTTCTTCTGTCTCTGTGAGGACCATCAACTACACAAAGCATCCTGAGCTGCATCTGTCACAAACACCTGCTCCGCTTTTAAAATTAAGCTTCAAACTTACATTTATGAAAGAGTCTTTTTTTACTTGATTAATTGACATAACTGTGAGCTGCTTTGTCTTTTGGGTACAATATTTTTTCTTCTTGCTTTAATAATTGAATGGTCTGAATTTAGTCTCATCTTTTTGCATTGGTTGTTTGTCTAAATTTAGTTTTTGCTCTGTGAAGCACTTTGTGTTTGAAAGGTGCTGTATGAATAAAGTTCAGATTGAATTGAGTTTGTCTGTTTGTGATCACAAGCAGTGTTTAATCAACTGGCTTTTAATCTTTGTTGCTGCTTGTTGGCCTTTTACGGTTGTTTTAAACAGATTTGACTCAAATTGAATTGAACCATCTTAACAAAAAGCTTCCAATTAAGGTCTTCACTCCAAACCCAAATGTACCCTTAACCTTGTGCTATTACTCTCACAGATAATTTAGTTCACAGATTTTAGATGGACATAAAACTGTAATAAATCTGAGCTTTGTTCCTGTAACAGAACACTTTTGTGTGATCAGTTTTACAGGCTGATGGTGCTGGATTCACAGCTATAAGCTGAGAACTTATGTGATCTTTCGACTCTAATTTGAGCGTCAAAGTGAGGAGCAAAGAAAACCGTTCATTCATTCCTGAGAATGTCCTCATTCCAAAGGAACAGAACTCACACTGGTTCCCACCGGGTGTGACGTCTGTTTACCTTCAAGGCTGAGAATTTCCAGTCATCAGGAAGAGTTCAGTCAGAGGAGTCTGTGTTGTGTCCAGCAAACAGAAAATACACCGATGGGTGAAATCAGTTTGATGTGATGTAAAAAAACGCCGACTCCAGTGACTTTGGGAAGGCTCCAGGATTTTTAAGTGAAACTTACAGCTCCCATTCTCAGGCTCACAAGTCAAACTGTAACGAGCGTCCATAAATCCATATCAGTCATCTTTAAGAAGTTTCAAGGAGTCTTTAAGGAGATTTCTGGGTTTCTAACATCTTTCTGAACTCAAATACAGCCAGTAAGAAAAGTACTTAAATCTATTAATGCCAAACACTAAGTCTTTGGAAATGTTTTACAACAACTACCAAAGTGCTAAACCTTTTCTATGAACCCTTTATTTCCAAGCCTTTCTAAAGATCAATAAATTAAATAAGAATGATAATTAAACATTGAAAAAAGATCTCAAAGATCTCATACATCTCAGTAAAACCTTAGAAAATGGTGTCAAATTGTTTTTAAAAAATGGCATAAAAGCCATCATATGCAACCTTTAACAGTACAGGGGCCGGTCTAATCCCTGGAGTCTGCGTTAAACAGTTTGGAACCGGGAGCTAAAACACGAAAAGCAGATTCAGATCAGGAGTCAGTGAGGCTTCATTGATCCTATCTGATCAGGACCTGGTTTCAATCCCCTGCCGGGAGCTTGATGATCGGCTGATAATCAGCTTTGTCTGTCAGAGTGAATCATCAGATCGCTGCCAGCAGCGTAATTATAATTAGTGCAGAGCAGCTAAGTTGGCTCTCAGCCGAACTCGCCCAATTTAATATAATTTAACTGAATTTAATGTGAATGTAATGAAGGGGTTATGTTATAATTACGGACTTTATTTCCTGAAAGACAGCACAGATATACATTATGAGAACGGCACAGTCATTCTGTGTGTTTCTGTGAGTCCAGGCTGGTAACTGGGAGATAAAACAGGATTTACAGCACGTGCACTTCCATTGGAAAACGATGGATTTGATGAGTTGAAGTTTTGTTTCAGCGGCTTGAATCCAGCTGCACGTGGAGCCGTTCAGAATGGACACAGGATACGGAGCCCCAGACGCCGCCGCCAGACCCCTCCCTCCGTCTGGGAGGTGGAGGTGAACGGAGTCAGGTAGCAGCTTGTGAATGAGAGCGTCTGTGGAAAACGACTTGAGCAGCCTCTGACACAAAGAGGGCATTTAGAAAGCGAGGGGCCACATCTGGAGGGAGGCTGAAATACCGACCAATTAACCACAACACCTTATCCTCCCCGAGTACGGAGGAATCATCGGGTTTCACTGCTCCATGCTGAACTTTCACTCTCTTATTTTACTGCTGTTCTGTTTCAGTATCACGTTCCAGGCTTTTCTTCTACTTCTTTCAAGCTGATTTCTTCAGCTGATAACACTTCATTTATGTTTCCTGTAACATGTTAATCTATCCAGACTTTCAGCTCAGGATGGTTTGGAAACATAAAATAGGAAACAAATACAGTTATTCAACATTAATTTCAAGTATTTAATGTTTTGTCTCATCAGCTTCATTTCATCTGTTAACAAACATCCATTTTTACATTTCAACCTGCAAAACATTCCAAAAAGAAGTTTGGATGGAGATGAATTAGAGGCCGTAATGAGGCTGAAAAAGTAAATAATGATGTTATTTTGAACAGGTGAATGTAACCATGATTTGGTCCAAAAGCAGCCTCCATTACAGACAGAGTCTTTGAAGAGCAAAGATGTTCAGAGGATCTCCAGTTTGTCCACAAATGTGTGAGAAAATGTTTAAAAACGATGTTCCTCAAAGAAAGATTGGAGGGATTTGCATATTTCTCCCTCTACTGTGCAGAATATCATTAAAGCATTCAAAGAATCTGGAGGAGTTTCAGTGTAAAGGACAAGGGAGCAAGGGAGCTGGACACCCGTGACCTCTGACCCCTCAGACGGCGCTGCATCAAGAACCTTCATTCATCATTAGCAGATAGAAGCACATGGACAAGGGATTACTGTGGGAAACCTTTGTCAAGCACCACAATACAGAGTTCCATTCACAAGCTTTACTGTGCAGAAAAGAAGCCTGATGTTAACCTCGTCCAGAGGCGGCGTCCACTTCTCTGGGCTCGGAGGCATCTGGGATGGACCGTCACACGGTGGAAACGTGTACTGTGGTCAGACCGATCAGTATTCCAGATCTTTGTTGGAAGAAATGGAGCAAAGAGCAAAAGCAGCATCCAGCCTGCTGTCAGCAGCCAGTCCCTGCAGCCAGGCTCTGTGAAGGTATGGGGTTGGATCAGGACCCTCGGCAAAGCTCATTTCCACTTCTGTGACGGTAGCAATAATGCAGAAAAGTTCACTGAGATTTTACAGCAACATATGCTGCCTTCAGGAACACATCTTTTCCAGGGACGTCCGTGCATTTTTTATGCAGACAATGCAAAACCACATTCTGCACATATTCCAAAGGCCTGGCTGAGGAAGCAGACGGCTGTCCCCAATAGAGAATGTTGGAGAACTTTGAAACAACCACAGTTTTTTTGTCTATTGTTGTCTGGTTTGATGCACGTTGCTGATTAATTTCTGAATATATTAACATACAATTAGCAGCTCACATCCTCCCCCTCTTGGCACCAACAGCGTTAAAGGCATCTCAGTAAAATGAGCTCTAACTTAAAAAATGAATCAAACTGTTAAGAAAAATGAGGGGGACCCATCCCACGTGTCTGCTACGCCTCTTGAAGGTAATATCAGTGTCATATGACAGAAAATGTGACCCCCGTGCCTAAAAATGCCTGAGCTGTGAAAATGTGTATTTTCAAGCCGTGAGGGTGAAGTAGAAGAGTAATGAATCACCAGTGGGACAGGAAGTAGAAAAGTCGTCTCAAAGTCACTAAGATTCTGAGTTAATAACAGCTTCAGTTTATTTTTCTTCTTCCTGCAGCTCTGGACGTCTCATAAATTCATGCCAACATTCACGCAGCTCTGCAGGAACACTGCATCTGAGCACTCGTGCCAATAAAGCCATTTGAAGTGAGTCGAGCTGACGGAGAAATTTAAACAGTTAATCTAATGAAAGTGAATCAGACTCGCATACGAGCTGCCGTTTCCCTGGACGCTCACATTACTCATTTACAGTAAATGAATGCACAAAGCTCCACAAACACACACCCAGACACACAAACACTGTTTCTGGTAGACAGATGGTTCACTCTGTGTGAGGAAGCTGATCTGATTCAGTACAGAGACTCCCTGTCACCTCCTCCTCCTCCTCCTCATCCTCCTCTCTAAATACCCTCCACGCTGCATCTTCTGCTCTCATCTCGTTTCTGTTTGTTTCGTGTTTACAGAGATTTTCTGCTCATCTGTCTTTAGTTACTCTCCAGATTTCTTCTCCCTCTGTCAGCCTCTCTAATGGGACTGTGGGATCATGTGTTTCACACTCGGGGGGGAAAAACATTATCACTAAGATACTAGATATTTTAATATGTTGCAGAATGTTTTTGTTAAGTTTAAGTTTTAAGGCAGCAAATGGAGTCAAGACGCCATTTGAAAAGCTAAGGAAGAGACAGTTCTCCTCAGTTTGATTTGTGAGTTGTTCAAACAGCTTTAAACTGCAAAGTAAACCCCAGAAACAAGCTGGAGCTTTTGTGATCAATAAACCTCCCCAAGAGGAACGGGGTTTGCTGTTTCTGCACAGGCACTGGGGCATAAAGATGTGGTGCTAATGGCTAAAGACCAAAGCTTTCACACACAAGCACCAGAGAATTTAATCTGGACTTTTTCTGCAGCTGTACCTGGAGGAAAGTCATGATGTGGGAATCTGGATCTTTTTACAGCAGCGTGTCAGATGTATACTATATACACTATATTATTGATATCCGTGCCACGTGTTGCAGGTCAGGTAAAAGTAGTGATGCAGACCTTTGTGTTCTCTAATACAGCTCCTCCAGAATGTACCTGATAATATCATGGCTGTAGTGCATGGCAACAGCAGACAAAGAGATAAAGTGCCATCCATCCATCCATCATCTACCGCTTATCCGGGGATCAGGTCGCGGGGGCAGCTGCTTTAACAGAGAAACCCAGACGTCCCTGTATGGATTTCTCTGAGATAAAGTCCTTCACAACAAATTCAAATATCAAAACACAACAACAAATCCACTAATTAACATCCAGACTGTACAAATAAGTCTTGAGCTGCTTTTTAAATGCTTCCATAGAGTCCACAGATCTCAGATGTAACGGTAGATCAGTCCATAGT